>NC_137346.1:45032721-45632721 GCF_965287045.1 Carcharhinus amblyrhynchos
CACACCAAACCCATCTCTACCCCATCCCATCAACATCAAACTACCTCGATCCCCTCCCACCCACACTAAACCACTTCTACCCCAATCCATCCACACGAAACCACCTCTACTCCAACTGACCAACACCAAACTACCTCAACCCCAACGCACCATCACCAAACAACGTCTACCCCAACACACCCACACCAAACCACCTCTACCCCAACCCACCCCCACCAAACCACCTCTACCCCAACACACCCCCACCAAACCACCTCTACCCCAACACACCCCCACCAAACCACCTCTACCCCAACACACCCACACCAAACCACCTCTACCCCAACACACCCCCACCAAACCACCTCTACCCCAACACACCCCCACCAAACCACCTCTACCCCAACACACCCACACCAAACCACCTCTACCCCAACACACCCCCACCAAACCACCTCTACCCCAACCCACCCCCACCAAACCACCTCTACCCCAACACACCCCCACCAAACCACCTCTACCCCAACACACCCCCACCAAACCACCTCTACCCCAACACACCCCCACCAAACCACCTCTACCCCAACACACCCCCACCAAACCACCTCTACCCCAACACACCCCCACCAAACCACCTCTACCCCAACACACCCCCACCAAACCATCTCTACCCCAACCCACCCCCACCAAACCATCTCTACCCCAACACACCCCCACCAAACCATCTCTACCCCAACACACCTATCAAACCATCTCTACCCCATCCCATCAACATCAAACTACCTCGATCCCCTCCCACCCACACTAAACCACTTCTACCCCAATCCATCCACACGAAACCACCTCTACTCCAACTGACCAACACCAAACTACCTCAACCCCAACGCACCATCACCAAACAACGTCTACCCCAACACACCCACACCAAACCACCTCTACCCCAACCCACCCCCACCAAACCACCTCTACACCAACACACCCCCACCAAACCATCTCTACCCCAACACACCCCCATCAAACCACCTCTACCCCAACACACCCCCACCAAACCATCTCTACCCCAACACACCCCCATCAAACCACCTCTACCCCAACACACCCCCACCAAACCACCTCTACCCCAACACACCCCCATCAAACCACCTCTACCCCAACACACCCCCACCAAACCATCTCTACCCCAACACACCCCCATCAAACCACCTCTACCCCAACACACCCCCACCAAACAACCTCTACCCCAACGCACCCCCACCAAACCACCTCTACCCCAACGCACCCCCACCAAACCACCTCTACCCCAACACACCCCCACCAAACCATCTCTACCCCAACACACCCCCATCAAACCACCTCTACCCCAACACACCCCCACCAAACCATCTCTACCCCAACACACCCCCACCAAACCATCTCTACCCCAACACACCCCCACCAAACCATCTCTACCCCAACACACCCCCACCAAACCATCTCTACCCCAACACACCCCCACCAAACCATCTCTACCCCAACACACCCCCACCAAACCATCTCTACCCCAACACACCTAACAAACCATCTCTACCCCATCCCATCAACATCAAACTACCTCGATCCCCTCCCACCCACACTAAACCACTTCTACCCCAATCCATCCACACGAAACCACCTCTACTCCAACAGACCAACACCAAATCACCTCTAACCCAACCCACCCACAGCAAACCACCTCTACCCCAACACACCCACACCAAACCATCTCTACACCAAACCACAATCACCAAACAACCTCTATCCCAACACACCAGCACCAAACCACCTCTACCCCAACCCACCCCCACCAAACCACCTCTACCCCAGCCCACACACACCAAAACAACTCCAACCCAGCAATACCAAACCATCTCTACCCCAACACACCTGCACCAAACCACATATACACCATCACCAAACCACCTCTACACCAAACTACAATCACCAAACAATCTCTACCCCAACACACCCGCACCAAACCACCTATACACCATCACCAAACCACCTCTACACCAAACCACAATCATCAACCAACCTCTACCCCAACACACCCACACCAAACCATCTCTACACCAAACCACAATCACCAAACAACCTCTATCCCAACACACCAACACCAAACTACCTCAACCCCAACGCACCATCACCAAACAACCTCTACCCCAATGCACCCACACCACACCACCTCTACACCAAACTACAATCACCAAACAACCTCTACCCCAACCCACACACACCAAAACAACTCCAACCCAGCAATTCCAAACCATCTCTACCCCAACACACCTGCACCAAACCACCTATACACCATCACCAAACCACCTATATACCAATCCACCATCACCAAACCACCTCTACTCCGACCCACCTGCACCAAACCATTTCTACTCATCAAAATCATATCTGATGTTGTGGAACCCACACTTGGGCTGCCTGTCAAAGCTGAAGCCCAGCTTTAAAGGTGAACCTTTAATTCTTTGAGGAGGTAACTAAGTGTTGGGACGAAAGTAGAGTAGTTGTTATCATATACATGGATTTTAGTAAGGCGTTTGTTAAGGTTCCCCATGGTAGGCTCATGATGAAGGTAAGGAGGTGTGGGATAGAAGGAAATTTGGCCGATTGGATAAGTAACTGGCTGTCTCATAGAAGACAGAGGGTGGTGATGGAGGGAAAATTTTCAGACCAAAGGCCAGTTACCAGTGGTGTACCACAGGGATCAGTGCTGGGTCCTCTGCTATTTGTGATTTTCATCAATGACTTGGAAGAGGGGGCTGAAGGGTGGGTCAGTAAATTTGCTGATGATACCAAGATTGGTGGAGTAGTGGATGAGGTGGAGGGCTCTTGCAGGTTGCAAAGAGACATTGATAGGATGCAAAGCTGGGCCAAAAAGTGGCAGATGGAGTTTAACCCTGATAAGTACGAGGTGATTCATTTTGGTAGGACAAACTTGAATGCAGATTACAGGGTCAACGGCAGGGTTCTGAGGAATGTGGAGGAACAGAGAGATCTTGGGGTTCATATCCACAGATCTCTGGAGGTTGCCACTCAAGTGGATAGAGCTATGAAGAAGGCTTATAGTGTGTTAGTGTTTATTAACAGGGGGTTTGAGTTTAAGAGCCGTGGGGTTATGCTGCAACTATACCGGACCTTGTTGAGACCACATTTGGAATATTGTGTTCAGTTCTGGTCACCTCATTATAAGAAGGATGTGGAAGCATTGGAGAGGGTGCAGAGGAGATTTACCAGGATGCTGCCTGGTTTGGAGGGCAGGTCTTATGAGGAAAGGTTGAGGGAGCTGGGGCTTTTCTCTTTAGAGCAGAGGAGGATGAGAGGCGACTTAATAGAGGTTTATAAGACGATGAGAGGGATTGATAGAGTGGACGTTCAGAGAATATTTTCTCGGGTGGATGTAACTGTTACTAGGGGGCGTAACTATAAGGTTCATGGTGGGAGGGATGTCCGAGGTAGATTCTTCACTCAGAGAGTGGTTGGGGTGTGGAATGCACTGCCTGCTGTGATAGTGGAGTCGGACACTTTAGGAACTTTCAAGCGGTTATTGGATAGGCACATGGAGCACTCCAGAATGATAGGGAGTGGGATAGCTTGGGATTGGGTTTGGACATAGCTCGGCACAACATTGAGGGCTGAAGGGCCTGTACTGTGCTGTACTGTTCTATGTTTCTATTCCAACCCACCTGCATCAAACTATCTATATCCCAATTCACCAACACCAAACCAGCTCAACCTCAACCCACCAACACCAAACCAGCTCAACCCCAACCCACCAACACCAAACCAGCTCAACCCCAACCCACCAACATCAAACCAGCTCAACCCCAACCCACCAACACCAAACCAGCTCAACCCCAACCCACCAACACCAAACCAGCTCAACCCCAACCCACCAACACCAAACCAGCTCAACCCCAACCCACCAACACCAAACCAGCTCAACCCCAACCCACCAACACCAAACCAGCTCAACCCCAACCCACCAACACCAAACCAGCTCAACCCCAACCCACCAACACCAAACCAGCTCAACCCCAACCCACCAACACCAAACCAGCTCAACCCCAACCCACCAACACCAAACCAGCTCAACCCCAACCCACCAACACCAAACCAGCTCAACCCCAACCCACCAACATCAAACCAGCTCAACCCCAACCCACCAACACCAAACCAGCTCAACCCCAACCCACCAACACCAAACCAGCTCAACCCCAACCCACCAACATCAAACCAGCTCAACCCCAACCCACCAACACCAAACCAGCTCAACCCCAACCCACCAACACCAAACCAGCTCAACCCCAACCCACCAACACCAAACCAGCTCAACCCCAACCCACCAACACCAAACCACCTCAACCCCAACACACCAACACCAAACCACCTCAACCCCAACACACCAACACCAAACCAGCTCAACCCCAACCAACCAACACCAACCCACCACTACTCCAAACCATCAGCACCAAAACCCCTATACCCCAACCCACAAACACCAAACAAAACCTGCCCAAACCCTCCAGTCCCGCCATTCCAGGGATCAGTCTGGTAAACCTTCTCTGCACTCTCTCCATAGCAAGAACATCCTTCCTCAGATAAGGAAATAAAACTGCACACAACATTTGATTTGATTCATTATTGTCACATATATTAACATAGAGAGAAAAGTATTGTTTCTTGCGTGCTATACAAAGCATACCATTCATAGAGAAGGAAATGAGAGAGTGCAGACTGTAGTGTTACAGTCATAGCTAGGGTGTAGAGAAAGATCAACTTAATGCGAGGTAGATCATTCATAGGTCTGACAGGGAAGAAGCTGTCCTTGAGTCGGTTGGTATGTGACCTCAGACTTTTGTACCTTTTTCCCAATGGAAGAAGGTGGAAGAGAGAATGTTCAGGGTGTGTGGGGGTCCTTAATTATGCCGGCTGCTTTGCTGAGGCAGCGGGAAGTATAGACAGAGTCAATGGATGGGAAGCTGGTTTGTGTGATGGATTGGGCTCCATTCACGTCCTTGCGGTCTTGGGCAGAGCAGGAGCCCAGACCGAGCTGTGATACAACCAGAAAGGATGCTTTCTATGATGCATCTGTAAAAGTTGGTGAGAGTCGTAGCGGACATGCCAACTTTCCTTAGTCTTCTGAGAAAGTAGAGGCGTTGATGGGGTTTTTTAATTATAGTGTCGGCATGGGGGGGACCAGGACAGGTTGGTGATCTGGGCACCTAAAAATCTGAAGCTCTCGACCCTTTCTACTTCATCCCCATTGATGTAGACAGGGGAATGTTCTCCTTTATACTTCCTGAAGTCGATGACAATCTCCTCCGTTTTGTTGACATTGAGGGAGAGATTATTGTTGCCGCACCAGTTCACCAGATCCTCTGTCTCATTCCTGTTCTCTGTCTCGTCATTGTTTGAGATCTGACCCACTACGGTGATGTCGTCAGCAAACTTGGAAATCGAATTGGAGAGGAATTTGACCACATGGTCAATATTCCAGATGTGTCAATATTCCAGATGTGTCAATATTCCAGATTGGTCTCACTAAGGCCCTGTATAATTGCAGTAGGACATCCTTGCTCCTGTTCAAAGAACAAAGAACAACACAGCACGGGAAACAGGCCCTTTGGCCCAACAAGCCCGTGCCGCCATTTTAACATTGAGTTCCCTCTCCACCCTTGTCTACACTTATGGCTCTCCACATTGGAAACCAGGTTGAGGGGAGACTAATTTAGGGACAATTTGTTACACCAATCAGCCTAACAGCACATCTTTGGGGTGTGGGAGGAAACCGGAGCACCCGGAGAAAACCCACGCAAGCACGGGGAGAATGCGCAAACTCCCACAGACACCGACCCAAATCCATGTGTCTGCACAGCAAACAGTGATAGTCACTGAGCTGTCGTGGTGCCCGTCAGTTGGTCCAGTTTAAGCGTACACTAATGACGTGAAGCACTAGGCAACTCTCGAAACATCCAAGAGCAGCCCTCGTACGACCCCCCGCGTGTATGCCCCTCGTTGGATTTGAATCCTCTTACTGTAGAGGTCAACATCCCATTTGCCTGTTTCACCTCCTGGTGTGCCTGCATGCTTACCTTCAGCAACTGGTGTACAAGGGCACCCAGGTCTCCTTGCACATTCCCCTCTCTCTCAATCGATGCGTCATTCAGATAATACCTTGCTGTTTTTGCTAGATAATCTCACATTTATCCACATTATGAGGCATCTGCCCTACATTTGCTCACTCATTTCAAATCACACTCTGCATCCTCCTCACAGCTCACATTCCCACTCTGCTTTGCGTTATCACAAGAAAGGGAGACTTTCCAAATCAGCTCGAAGGCAGCTTCCTATCCCAATGATAACAACTGAAAGTGTGTCAAAGTTGAGGTGCATAATAGATGTAAAAATGCCAGACAGGTAATGCCATATAGAGTAAACAGTGGCAGGCTTTTTCCTAGATTGGAGACAAATATCACGAGGGGTCACGAGCTAAGGGTGAGGGGGGAGAGGTATAATTTGGATGCTAGAGGGAGGTTTTTCACACAGAGGGTCATGGGGGTATGGAACGCGCTAAGTAAGGTGGTGGAGGCAGGGACGCTGGAGTTGTTTAAGGTTTACTTAGATAGACACATGAGCGAAACAGGGATGGAGGGTTATAGGAGACTGGTTTAAATAAGGGTCAGAGCCTCGGGACGTTCCTGGAAATCTAATGCTACATGTGTTGATGTTTTTCTCTTTTACTCCGCAGGTGATTGGGTCCGCCTTGTTGTCCAACGAGGGGCATGCACACGGTGGGTCGTGCGTGGGCTGCTTTTGGGTGTTTCGAGAGTGGCCTAGTGCTTCACGTCATTAGTGTACGCTTAAAACTGGACCAGCAGATGGGCAACACGACAGCTCAGTGACTATCACTGTTTGCTGTGCAGATACATGGACTTGGGCCGGTGTCTGTGGGAGTTTGCGCATTCTCCCCGTGTCTGCGTGGGTTTTCTCCGGGTGCTCCGGTTTCCTCCCACACCCCAAAGATGTGCTCTTAGGCTGATTGACAGGAATAAATTGTCCCTAAATTAGTTTCCCTCAATGTGGATGGCCATAAAACAATAGACAGGGGTCATGGGTGGAGGGGGGGTGGTGTTAAAATGGCGGCGTGGGCTCGTTGGGCTGAAGGGCCTGTTTCCCAGGCTGTGTTCTTTGTTCTTTAAACACCAATCTATTGCAACAAGCTACGAGTTATAAGTGTCCATGTTCCATTGTGTTTTGGTGATTTTTGTTTCATTAATATATACATTTTCTCCGTTCTGCTTGGGGAAATTGGCAGCATTCCCGGAGCTTTGGCCCATTTTGGAAACAGCTTTGGATTCTCCAACAACAATATTGCCATCACGTTTATAATGGACAAACACAAACTTTAAACTTTAAACCGACAACCACATCATCTGGCAGGGAATTTACATCAATGCCAAAGGTGCATTTAATATAGCTGAAGAGCACTTGTTATATTTCACTGAATGGACAATGATAGCTTCTGGCTGTAACACAGATCTGAAACCAATGCCATGCCTCCAAACTCTGCAAGGATGGAATGTCTTAGAAAAAAATAATCAATTATAAATTTTCTGTTGGTAAATCACTGTAATAGGAGTTGAGTATTATTGCAGAGTTCAGGGTTGTTGTGGTTTGTCCCACACTGTGTTTATGCTTGTTGTGTGACATAGACTCAGATGTTTATAGAACATAGAACACTACAGCACAAACAGGCCCTTCGGCCCACAAGTTGCACCGATCACATCAACACCTACAAATCCATGGACCTATCTATAACCCCCAATCCCATTAAATCCCATATACTCATCCAGAAGTCTTTTAAAAGACCCCAGCGAGTTCGCCTCCACCACCACCACCGATTCCACTCACTCACCACCCTCTGAGTGAAAAACTTACCCCTGACATCTCCTCTGTACCTGCCCCCCAGCACCTTAAACCTGTGTCCTCTCGTAGCGACCATTTCAGCCCTGGAAAATAGCCTCCGAGAATCCACCCTATCTATAACCTCTCAACATTTTATAAACCTCTATCAGGTCGCCTCTCAACCTTCATCTCTCCAGGGAGAAGAGTCCCACCTCTCTCAACCTATCCTCATAAGGCATGCCTCCCAGTCCAGGCAACATCCTTGTAAATCTCCTCTGCACCCTTTCTATGGCTTCTACATCCTTTCTGTAGTGAGGTGACCAGAACTGCGCACAGTACTCCGAGTGGGGTGTGACAAGGGTCTTATAAAGTTGCAGCATTACCTCCCGACTCCTAAACTCAATCCCTCGATTAATGAAGGCCAGTACACCATACGCCTTCTTGACCACATCCTCCACCTGCGAGGCTGATTTAAGAGTCCTGTGGACCCGGACCCCAAGATCCTTCTGCTCTTCAACCCAGCTAAGACTCCTACCCTTGATATTGTATTCCTGCATCCCATTGGTCCTGCCAAAATGGACCACTACACATTTATCTGCGTTGAAGTCCATCTGCCACTTCTCTGCCCGGTCTTGCATCCTATGGATAGGTTTATGGATGAAAAGGGATTGGTTTAGGTTAGAGGGTCATTGTTTTTTAACTGGTCGGCGCAACATCGTGGGCCGAAGGGCCTGTTCTGCGCTGTAATGTTCTATGTTCTATCTATGTCCCGCTGCAACTTCTGACATCCCTCCAGACCATCCACAACACCACCAACCTTCGTATCGTCGGCGAACTTACTAACCCATCCCTCCACTTCCTCATCCAGGTCATTTATGAAAATGACAAACAGCAAGGGTCCTAGAACAGATCCCTGGGGCACTCCACTGGTGACCAACCTCCATCATTCAATGTTTTCCTAAAGAAATCACTCGTTAAACTACACGCTACACAAAACCACTTACTACCATAGCAATGTGACTGCTTTCACTATTGTACACAACTCATCATTGTAATCACACAATGCTAGGGTCCAGTGGAGACCCTATCCCCAACACTAACTTACTCAATGCCTCACTCCCGATACTGAAATCTAGTGAGGATTCCCTCTCTAACATCATAACTCGCTCAATGTCCCAATACTGGAGTCCAGTCCCCTGACTATGGCACCCAATCAATGCCCCACATCGTCTCTGGAACATAGTGAGTGCCCCAGTCCCTGTCACTGGAATCCAATGAAGACCCCGTCCCCAACACTAGAACTCACTCAATGCCTCCCTCCCAACACTGGAACCCAGTGAGGATTCTCTCCCCTACATTGAAACCCAGTCAATGCCCCACCCCTACCCTAGAACCCGGTCAATGCCCCATCCCTACCCTAGAACCCAGTCAATGCCCCACCCCTACCCTAGAACCCGGTCAATGCCCCATCCCTACCCTAGAACCCAGTCGATGCCCCATCCCTACCCTAGAACCCAGACAATGCCCCATCCTTACCCTAGAACCCAGTCGATGCCCCTCCACCTCTGACTCTAGAACCCAGTTAATGCCCTGCTCCTGACTCTAAAACACAGTCAATGCTGCCATCCCTACTCTAGAACCCAGTTGATGCCCCATCCCTACTCTAGAACCCAGTCAATGCCCCCCCCCCTCCACTCTAGAACCTAGTTAATGCCCACCCCTGATTCTCAAACCAGGCGATACCTCACCCCCACCCTGGCCCTAGAACCCAGTACCCCACCCTGGCTCTAGAACCCAGTACCACTCCCCTGGCTCTAGAACCCAGTACCCCCACCCCCTGGCTCTAGAAACCAGTACCACCACCACCCCCCCACCCACCCCACCCCCCCACCGGCTCTAGAACCCAGTACCCCACCCTGGCTCTAGAACACAGTACCACACCCCCTGGCTCTAGAACCCAGTACCCCCACCCTGGCTCTAGAACCCAGTACCGCACCCCCTGGCTGTAGAACCCAGTACCCCACCCCTGACTCTAGAACCCAGTACCCCACCCTGGCTCTAGAACCCAGTACCCCACCCTGGCTCTAGAACCCAGTCATTGCCTCAACACCTGATTCGAGAAACAATTCAATGCCCCACCCCAACTCTGGAATCCAGTCATTGGAAACAGAGGGTCGCAGTGGAAGGCTGATTTTCTGAATGAAGCTCTGGAACTAGTGGTGTTCCACAGGGATCAGCGCTGGGACCTCTGCTGTACCTATAAATGACTTGAAGAAAAGGATGATACTAAGATTGCTGGGGTTCCAGTCAATACCCCACCCTGATACTGGAATTGATCAATTTTCATCACTGGTGCTGGGGTAGAGGAAGGGGAAGGCCAATGATAGGCTATCAACAGAATAACAGGGACCTCTGGAGAATGAGGACAATTAAACCGTCCTCTTCCGTAACAAACTCATGGAGTGATCAATGAGAACAGAGATAATGGGCGGGATTCTGGGATCTCACTTACTTTCCACCCGCTGCCAGCGGGAATGGAGAATTTGGCACTCAGCCAAAACTTCATTCACTGCAGCTGGGCCAGAGAATCCCAGCCCCGCAGCGAGGCCGGAGAATCCCAGCCCCGCAGCGAGGCCGGAGAATCCCAGCCCCGCAGCGAGGCCGGAGAATCCCAGCCCCGCAGCGAGGCCGGAGAATCCCAGCCCCGCAGCGAGGCCGGAGAATCCCAGCCCCGCAGCGAGGCCGGAGAATCCCAGCCCCGCAGCGAGGCCGGAGAATCCCAGCCGGGGGTGAAGAGAATGTTAGAGAAGTTGATCCAGTTGGACAGGAGTTCTAATGGTGGTGTTATTGAGGTGGGAGCCGAGTTGAGCTAAGTCACGGATACGGTTTTGCTGAAGAGTTGAATATTGATCTGGTCTCGGAATAAAATTCACACTGAAGATCCCTTCCACCGGAATAAGTGGCCTTGAGATGAGTTTCTGGCCTCATATCCAACCCATTGCCTATTTCCACTTCATTAACGTCTCTTGTTTATCATCTAAAACCCTTGTCATTCTCCTTATTACCACGAGACCCAACCATTCCAACACACCCCTGGCTGTTCTCCACTCTCCGTAAATTTGGGATCATTTACAACTCTGCAGTCCTTACCTGAGTTAACACCCAAGCCCCATTCCCTATCACTCCTGTGTTTGCTGATCACTGGTTCCTGTTCCAGCAGAGTCTCCATTTCAATCCTTATTTGCAAACCTGTTTAGAGAATCATAGTCATAGAGGTTTCCAGCATGGAAACAGGCCACTCGGCCCAACTTGTCCATGCTGCCCCTTTTTTTTAAAGCCTTAAGCTAGTCCCAATTGCCCGCATTTGGCCGTATCCCTCTGTACCCATGTAATTGTCTAAAGGATTTTTCAAAGACAAAATTGTACCCGCCTCTACTACCACCTCTGGCAGCTTGTTCCAGACACTCACCACCCACTGTGTGAAAAAATTGCCCCTCTGGACACTTTTGTATCTCTCCCCTCTCACATTAAACCTGTGCCCTCTAGTTTTAGACTCCCCTACCTTTGGGAAAAGATATTGACTATCTACCTTGTCTGTGCCCCTCATTATTTTATAGACCTCTATAAGGTCACCCCTCAGCCTCCTACACTTCAGAGAAAAAGAATCCCAATCTATCCAGCCTCTCCTTATAACTCAATCCATCAAGTCCCGGTAACATCCTAGTAAATCTTTTCTGCACTCTTTCTAGTTTAATAATATCCTTTCTATAATAGGGTGACCAGAACTGCACACAGTATTCCAAGTGTGGCCTTACCAATGTCTTGTACAACTTCAACAAGACATCCCCAACTCCTGTATTCAATGTTCTGACCGATGAAACCAAGCATGCCGACTGCCTTCTTCACCACTCTGTCCACCTGTGACTCCACTTTCAAGGAGCTATGAACCTGTACCCCTAGATCTCTTTGTTCTGTAACTCTCCCCAGCGCCCTACCATTAACTGAATAAGTTCTGCCCTGATTCAATCTATCAGAATACATCAACTCACATTTATCTAAATTAAACTCCATTTGCCATTCGTCAGCCCACTGGCCTGATTGATCAAGATCCCATTGCAATCGGAGATAACTTTCTTCACTGTCCACTATGCCACCAATCTTGGTGTCATCTGCAAACCATGCCTCCTATCTTCTCATCCAAATCACTAATATAAATGACAAATAACAGTGGGCCCAGCACTGATCCCTGAGGCACACCGCTGGCCACAGGTCTCCAGTTTGAAAAACAACCCTCTACAACCACCTTCTGTCATCAAGCCAATTTTGTATCTATTTAGCTACCTGGATCCTGTGAGATTTAACCTTATGCAACATCCTTGTCAAAGACCTTGCTAAAATCAATGTAAGCAACATCAACTGCACTGCCCTCATCTACCTTCTTAATTACCCCTTCAAAAAACTCAATTCAATTTGTAAGACATGATTTTCCACTCACAGCCATGCTGACTGTCCCTAATCAGTGTTTGCATCTCTAACTGCCTGTAGATCCTGTCTCTCAAAATATCTTCCAACAATTTACCCACCACAGATGTGAGTCTCACTGGCCTGTAGTTCCCAGGCTTTTCCCTGCAGCCCTTTTTAAACAAAGACACGATATTTGCCACTCTCCAATCTTCAGGCACCTCACCCGTGACTATCGATGATTCAAATATCACATCTAGGGGATTCGCAATTTCCTCCCTAGCCTCCCACAATGTCCTGGAATATACTTCATCAGGTCCCAGGGTTTTATCTACCTTGATGTGCGTTAAGACTTCCAGCACCACCCCCTCTGTAATATGTACAATCCTCAAGACACCACTATTTATTTCCCCAAGTTCCCTAACATCCATGCTTTTCTCAACAGTAAATACTGATGAGAAATATTCATTTATGATCTCACCCTTCTCTTGTGTCTCTGCACATAAATGATCTTGTTGATCCTTAAGAAGCCCTACTCTCTCCCATGTTACTCTTTTGCCCTTTATGTATTTGTAGAAGCTCTTTGGATTTTCTTTTGCCTTTTCTGCCAAAACAATTTCGTGTCCCCTTTTTGCCCTCCAGATTTCTCTCTCAACTCTACTCCTACGCCCCCCCATACTCTTCAAGAGATTCACTTGATCCCAGTTGTCAATGGATGTCGTGTGCTTCTTTCTTCTTCTTGAGCAGGGCCTCAATATCCTGAGTCATCCAGGGTTCCCAATTTCTGTCAGTCTTGCCCTTCACTCTAAGAGGAATGTGTTTATCCTGAACCCTGGTTAACACACTTTTGAAAGCATGCCACTTACTATATGTCCCTTTGCCTTCCCACAGACTCCCCCAATTAACTTTTGAAAGTTCCTGCCTGATACCATCAAAATTGGCCTAGCCCCAATTTAGGGCTAAACCTATCATTCTCCATTGCTATCTTAAAACCAATAGAATTATGATCAGTGGTCCCAAAGTGATCCCTCACTAACATTTCTGTCACCTGCCCTTCCTTATTTCCCGAGAGGAAGTCAAGTTTTGTCCCCTCTCTAGTCGGGCCATCCACATACTGAATGAGAAATTCCTCCTGAATACACTCAACAGATTTCTCCTCATCCAACCCTCCAACACAATGGCTCTCCCAGTCAATGTTGAGAATGTTAAAACCCTCTACTATCACCACTCTAATTTGCTTGGAGCTATCTGTGATCTCCTTACATATTTGCTCCTCAATTTCCCGCTGACTATTTGGGGGCCTTTAGTACAACCCTATCAAAGTGATTCCCCACTTCTTATTTCTCAGTTCTACCCATACAGACTGAGTGGGCGAACCCTGGATATCTCCCCTCTCAGTACTATGTGATGTTTTCCTTAATCAAAAGTGGAACTCCCTCTCCTCTCTTACCTCCTGTTCTATCTTTCCTATAGTACCTGTACCCTGGAACATTGAGTCCTGTCTCTCCCTTAGCCATGTTTCAGTCATTGCTCTAATATCCCAGTCCCATCCATGCCCCAAGTTCATCTGCCTTGTCCATCAAGCCACTTGCATTGAAATAAATGCAGTTTAATCTGTACTTCCCTTGCTCTCTGTCTTGTTTCTGTCTGGTACTAGGATTCCTGACACTGCCTTTACTACTTAATGCGCTCTCTTTAACTTCAGTGCTGTCCTCAAACTTCTCTTCTGTCTCCCGACTGCTTTGGGTACCACTCCTGTGCCATACTGGTTTAAACCTTCCCGAGTAAATCTCCCCACCAGGATATTAGTCCCCCTCCAATTCAGATGTAACTCATCCTTTTCAAACAAGCCACACCTTCTGGAACAAGCCACACCTTGCGAAAGGATATATTGGCCTTGGAGGGAGTGCAGAGGAGGTTCACTAGGCTGATACCGGAGATGAGGGGGTTGGACTATGAAGAGAGATTAAACAGACTGGGTCTGTACTTGTTGGAGTTTAGAAGGATGGGGGGGGATCTTATAGAGACGTATAAGATAATGAAGGGGATGGATAGGGTAGAGGTAGAGAGATTCTTCCCGTTTAGAAAGGACAGCAGGACTAGAGGGCACAGCCTCAAGATAAGGGGGTGCAGTTTAGATCGGAGTTGAGGAGGAACTTCTCCACTCAAAGGGTGGTGAATCTCTGGAATTCTCTGCCCGTTGAAGTGGTGGAGGCTGCCTCGCTGAATATATTTAAGTCACGGGTAGATAGGTTTCTGATAGACAGGGGAATTAAGGGGAGAGGGCGGGAAAGTGGAACTGATCCACTTCAGATCAGCCATGATCTTATTGAATGGCGGGGCAGGCTCGAAGGGCTAGATGGCCGACTCCTGCTCCTATTTCTTATGTTGTTCCCCAGAAAACGATCCAAAAATCTAAATCCCTGCCCCCAGCTCTCAAGGTACATAGTCATCTGCCGAATCCTCCTATTCCTACTCTCACTAGCACGTGGGTCTGGTAATAGTCCTGAAATTACTACCTTCGAGGTCCTGCACTTCAGCCTTCTGCCTATCTCTCTATATTCTCACTTTAGAACCTCATCCCTTTTCCACCTATGTTGTTGGTACCAATATGTACGGCGGTCTCTGACTGCTCACCCTTCCCCTTAAGAATGTCCCTCAAACACTCAGAGGCATCCTTGACCCTGGCACCAGGGAGAACATAGAACATAGAAACCCTACAGTGCAGAAATAGGCCCTTCGGCCCATCGAGTCTGCACTGACCACAGTCCCACCCAAGCCCTATCCCTATATCCCTACACATTTACCCGCTAATCTCTCTAACCTACACATCCCAGAACACTAAGGGGAAATTTTAGCACGGCCAATCAACCTAACCCGCACATCGTTTGGACTGTGGGAAGAAACCCACGCAGACACGAGGAGAATGTGCAAACTCCACACAGACAGAGACCCGAGCCTGGGAATCGAACCCAGGTCCCCGGAGCTGTGAAGCAGTAGTGCTAACCGCGGCGCTGCTGTGGTGCCCAGAGGAGGCAACACAGTATCAAAGAACAACACAGCACGGGGAGACAGGCCCTTCGGCCCAACGAGCCGCCATTTTATCCTGGAGTCTCGATCGTGCCCGCAGAAACGCCCGTCCGTGCCTCTAACTAGCGAGTCCTCCATTAGTGCTGCTGTTCGCCCGACCCTGTCCCACAGCTGTGGTGCCACAGGGCTGGCTGCTCCTGGTATCTCCCCTGGCTATTCCCCCGCAACAGTATCTAAAACTGTGCCAACCACTGTGCCACACCCAAGTGGCATTTAAATCCCTCAACACGTTTTTTGGAACTATGTTAATTTGTGTCTTTGTAATCAGTTCCGGGAGCTCCCAGTTTATATTGCAGTGCACCCGATCTAGTTGAGGGCTCCACGTATCAGAATGCAGTGTACAGTTCCAACAGAAGATTTGATATCTCTCAGGATTTCAGATCGTGGATGCCATCTTTTGCAATAACCTCCCTCCGGTCTGCCAAGCACCAGAAAGTCTATCCTTGGTTATCAGAGCCAAATAATAAATTAGAGTCTGCCTGATGACATTATGCAACCGCTGGCAACTCTCTCATGGTCACTTCAGGACCATGATGGGGAAATTCGAGAGGCTGAGCCCCCAGCAGAGCAGGCAGGGGGTGTGTGTGCGCTCGCTACCAGGCAGAGATCACCCATTCGCCACAATGAGATAACCCGCAGCAGAGGCAGGCCGACGACACTGAGGTCTATCTGAGGCTCTCTATGGGTTGCTCTGAAGGCTGCTTTAGTGATTCAACCAAACGCCAGTTTCCCGTCACCAACACCCTCTACTCCGCATCGAAGGAATGGGCTGGCTTACATCCACAGGCGATTGGGTCTGCCTTGTTGGCCAACGAGGGACGTACACGCGGTGGGTCGTACGAGGGCTGCTCTTGGATGATGTTTCGAGAGTCGCCTAGTGCGTTAGTGTACGCTTAAACTGGACCAATTGACGGGCAACACGGCAGCTCAGTGACTGTTTACTGTGCAGTTACGGGGACCCGGATCGGATCTCCGACTTGGGTCACTGTCTGTGTGGGAGTTTGCACATTCTCCTCGTGTCTGCGTGGGTTTCCTCCGGGCGCTCCGGTTTCCTCCCACACCCCAAAAAACGTGCTTTTTAGGCTGATTAATAAATTGTCCCTAAATTAGACCTCCCTTAATCTGGCGCACATACAATTCTCTAAATTTCCATCCCCTTTATTGTGGAGTTCCACTAGAGATAGACAAAAATGTCGACGACCGATGGAAGTCTTGAATGAGGTACTCACTGAGTGTTAAAAAGGATGGCGCGGGCTTGTGGGGCTGAAGGGCCTGTTTCCTGTGCTGTTCTTTGTTAGTCCTCACCTCGATCTATAACACCGACCTGGGTAATAGGTTTAAAACCCGCTGATTGCTTCCCACTGAGCAATCCTCCACTCACTCAATAAGGCAGTTTGTAGATTAGTGGTGATCATCATTACATCCCTCCTCCCTTCGGTCCATATTTCTCCCAGCCCTCCCACTGCAAGCAGGTCCTTTCCATCGCTTGGCGCTCTCTCTGAGGTCTGTTGAAGGTTGGGTGAAGGTCTGTTGAAGGTCTGTGCTTTATATGCTCTGTCTGAGGCCAGAACTCTCCATTCACCTGACGAAGGGGCTAACCCCGAAAGCTTGTGAGTATATTATCAAATAAATAGGTTGGACTAAAACCTGGTGTTGTCAGACTTTTTACAAGGTTGGGTGAAGCAGGGTTAACCAAACTGGGGGACTTCTCATCCAGACGGAGCATTCCAGAGTCACTGATATAAGTTTCACATATGGGCGGCACGGTAGCACAGTGGGTTAGCACTGCTGCTTCACAGCTCCAGGGTCCTGGGTTCGATTCCCGACTCGGGTCACTGTCTGTGTAGGAGTTTGCACATTCTCCTCGTGTCTGCGTGGGTTTCCTCCTGGTGCTCCCGTTTCCTCCCACAGTCCAAAGATGTGCGGGTTAGGTTGATTGGCCGTGCTAAGAAATCGCCCCTTAGTGTCCAGGGATGTGTAGGTTAGAGGGATTAGTGGGTATAATATGTAGGGATATGGGGGCAGGGCCTGGGTGGGATTGTGTTCGGTGCAGACTCGATGGGCCGAAGGGCCTCTTTCTGCACTGTAGGGTTTCTAGGATGATATTCCAAGACTAAGGTTCTATAAAGCTACAACATGATTTGCCAGTTTTATATTCAATGCCCCAACTGATGAAGGCAGGTATATCTCTCTGATTCAATGACTATGGCTCTCTGGAGCCAAACGTTCAGAAGTTATTTGGAATTCTAGGACAAAAGTTTGGGGAAAGAGTCATACAGATAACTCTGTTTCTCGCTCCAGAGATACTGCCAAACCTGCTGAGATTTTCCAGCAGCTTTTATTTGGATTTCGGAGTTCCAATATTTTGCTTTTGCTTGACTCGAGTTCGAAGACATTGAGACGTCAGTTAGTGTTGATTTAGGGAGAGAATGAGGAACAATCTTTTTCCAGCATCATACAGAGATATACGACGGTCAGAGTTCAGGGGGACTTTATCAGAAATATTCTGACTGAGACCTTACCCTGTTTAATGGGGTAGAAAGAAAAAGTAGCTTCAAGGCCAAAAAGCACAAATCTAAAATGTTTTTACCTTGTGGAGATTTCTGATTACTTCTGTGACGCGAAGAGTGTGTGGTGATTAAAAAGCTTCAGACATTAAGCCACAGCTATTTTGATTTGATTTAGCATTGTCACATCTAGTAACAGAGTGAAAAGTATTGTTTCTTGCACGCTCTCCAGACAAAACATACCATTCATAGAGAAGGAAATGAGAAAGTGCAGAATGTAATAGAACAAAGAACAACACAGCACGGGAAACAGGTCCTTTGGCCCAATGAGCCGCCATTTTAACATTGTGAGTCCCCTCTTCCACCCGTGACCCCTGCTTACGCTTATGGCCCTCCACATTGGAAACCAGATTGAGGGAAGACTAATTTAGGGACAATTTGTTACACCAATCAGCCTAAGGGAACATCTTTGGGGTGTGGGAGGAAACCGGAGCACCCGGAGAAAACCCACGCAAGCATGGGGAGAATGCACAAACTCCCACAGACACCGACCCAAATCCATGTATCTGCGCAGCAATCAGTGATAGTCACTGAGCTGTCGTCTTGCCCAGTATCTGGTCCAGTTTAAGCGCACACTAACGATGTGAAGCACTAGGCTATTCTCGAAACATCCAAGAGCAGCCCTCGTACGACCCACCGTGTGTATGCCCCTTGTTGGACAACAAGGCGGACCGAATCACCTGCGGATTAAATGAGAAAAACATCAATAACATGAACATCTTATGCAAACATTCAAGGGAATCCCCAGAAGCTCAAAAGTGAAACAAGTGAGCCAGAAAATATGTTGGAAGGTCCATAGGAATCAGTTGATTCCCAGGGACGTCCTAAGGCTCCTGATCCTTATTTAAAACAGTCTCCTATATCCCTCCATCTCCATCCCACTCATGTGCCTGTCTAAGTAACTCTTAAACAACTCCAGCGTGCCTGCCTCCACCACCTTACTTGGTAGAGCATTCCATACCCCCACTACCCTCTGTGTGAAAAACCTCCCTCTAATATCCGTGTTATACCTCTCCCCCCTCACCCTAAGCCCGTGGCCCCTTGTAATGTGCGTTTCCAATCTAGGAAAAAGCTTACCTCTGTTTACTCTATCTATACCCTTCATAATCTTATATACCTCTATTAGATCCCCCCTCAGTCTCCGTCTTTCTAAGGAAAACGGCCCAATTTGCCCAATCTTTCCTCATAGCCCAATCCTTCCATACCAGGCAGCATCACAGCTAGGGTGTAGAGAAAGATCAACTTGATGCAAGGTAGGTCCATTCAAAAGTCTGACAGCAGCAGGGAAGAAGCTGTTTTTGAGTCGATTGGTACGTGACCTTGGACTTCTGTATCTTTTTCTCGAAAGAAGGTGGTGGAAGAGAGAATGTCCGGAGTGCGTGGGGGCCTTAATTATACTGGCTGCTTTTCCCGAGGCAGCGGGAAGTGTAGACAGAGTCAATGGATGGGAGGCTGGTTTGTGTGATGGACTGGGTTAAATTTATGAGTTTTTGTAGTTCCTTGTGGTCTTGGGCAGAGCAGGAGCCCATACCAAGCTGTGATACAACCAGAAAGGATGCTTCCTATGATGCATCTGTAAAAGTTGATGAGAGTCGTAGCGGACATGCCAAATTTCCTTAGTCTTCTGAGAAAGTAGAGGCGTTGGTGGGGTTTTCTTAACTATAGCGTCGGCGTGGGGGGGACCAGGACAGGTTGGTGGTGATCTGGACACCTAAAAATTTGAAGCTCTCGAACCTTTCTATTTCATCCCTGTTGATGTAGACAGGGGCATGTTCTCCTTTATGGTCCTGATGTCGATGACAATCTCCTTCATTTTGTTGACATTGAGGGAGAGATTATTGTTACCGCTCCAGTTCACCAGATTCGCTATCTCATTCCTGTACTCTGTCTCATCACTGTTTGTGATCCGACCCACTTACGGTGGTGTCATCAGCAAACTTGAAAATCCAATTGGATATTAAAACAGAATTTGATCTTATCAGAATTTGACAAAGTGTCAGTTCCGGCTAAACAAATGGAGAGAATCACGCCGACAGCTCCAGTGAGATTTCTAACCGGATCTCGAGCCTCATTGACGGAAGTTCTTATGATCACAAGAAGAACGTCACCCATCCCAGCTCAACTTAATCGCACTAATCAGTGAGGAAATGCATTTAAACAGTTCCCATAACACCAGGTTAAAGTCCAACAGGTTTATTTGGTAGCAAAAGCCACTAGCTTTCAGGGCTCTGCCCCTTCGTCAGGTGAGTGGGAGTTCTGTTCACAAACAGGGCATATAAAGACACACACTCAATTTACATGAATAATGGTTGGAATGCGAGTCTTTACAGGTAATCAAGTCTCAAAGGTACAGACAGTGTGAGTGGAGAGAGCATTAAGCACAGGTTAAAGAGTTGTGTATTGTCTCCAGACAGGACAGTTAGTGAGATTTTGCAAGCCCAGGCAAGTCATGGGGGTTACAGATAGAGTGACATGAACCCAAGATCCCGGTTGAGGCCGTTCTCATATGTGTGGAACTTGGCTATCAGTCTCTGCTCAGAAACTCTGCGCTGTCGTGTGTCGTGAAGGTCGCCTTGGAGAATGCTTACCCGAAGATCAGAGGCCGAACGCCCGTGACCACTGAAGTGTTCCCCAACAGGAAGGGAACAGTCTTCCTGGTGATTGTTGAGCGATGTTCATTCATCCGTTGTCGTAGCGTCTGCATGGTCTCCCCAACGTACCACACCTCGGGACATCCTTTCCTGCAGCGTATCAGGTAGACAACATTGGCCGAGTTGCAAGAGTATGTACCGTGTACCTGGTGGATGATGTTCTCATGTATGATGATGGTATCCGTGTCGATAATCCGGCACGTCTTGCGGAGGTTGCTGTGACAGGGTTGTGTGGTGTTGTGGTCACTGTTCTCCTGAAGGCTGGGTAGTTTGCTGCGAACAATGGTCTGCTTGAGGTTGTGCGGTTGTTTGAAGGCAAGAAGTGGGGGTGTGGGGATAGCCCTGGCGAGATGTTCATCTTCATCAATGATATGTTGAAGGTGCCGGAGGAGATGCTGTAGCTTCTCTGCTCCGGGGAAGTACTGGATGATGAAGGGTACTCTGTCCCCCGTGTGCCGTGTTTGTCTTCTGAGGAGGTCAGTGTGGTTTTTCGCTGTGGCGCGTTGGAACTGTCGATCGATGAGTTGAGCGCCATATCCTGTTCTTACGAGGGCATCTTTCAGCGTCTGGAGGTGTCTGTCGTGATCCTCCTCATCTGAGCAGATCCTGTGTATACGGAGAGCTTGTCCGTAGGGGATGGCTTCTTTAACATGTTTAGGGTGGAAGCTGGAGAAATGGAGCATTGTGAGGTTATCTGTGGGCTTGCGGTACAGTGAGGTGCTGAGGTGACCATCCTTGATGGAGACGCGTGTGTCCAAAAATGCAACTGATTCCAGAGAGTAGTCCATGGTGAGCCTGATGGTGGGATGGAACTTGTTGATGTCATCATATTGTTGTTCCAGTGATTATTCACCATGAGTCCAAAGGACGAAAATGTCATCGATGTAACTAGTGTATAAGCACTGGTTGAAGGTCCTGTGTGGTGAAGAGGTCTTGTTCAACTGTGTATGAAGATATTGGCATATTGAGGTGCAAATTTGGTCCCCATGGCTATTCCATATGTCTGGATGAAGAACTGGCTGTTGAAGGTTGAAGACATTGTGGTCCAGGATGAAGGGGATGAGTTGTAGAATTGCATCTGGAAACTGGCAGTTGTCGGCGTTGAGTACTGAGGCAGTTGCAGCAATGCCATCATCGTGGGGGATGTTGGTGTCGAGCGCTGAGACATCCATTGTGATGAGGAGTGTCCCTGGTTCAACTGCTCCGTGTGTGCTGAGTTTCTGTAGGAAGTCTGTAGTGTCGCAACAAAAGCTGGGGGTTCTTTGTACAATGGGTTTCAGGATGCCCTTGACATAGCCGGAGAGGTTCTCACACATGGTCCCATTGCCCGATACAATGGGACGGCCAGGTGTGTTAGTGTGTATGTGTGTGTCTTTGGGAGGCAGTAGAGATCTCCAAAGCAGGGGGTTGAGAGCACGGAGGGTGCTCCGAAGGTACGAATCAAAGGTTTTGATTAGAGTGTTGAGTTGGCGGGTGTGTTCTTTGGTTGGATCTCCAGATGTGCTCAGGGTAACCAGCCACCTCTGTTTAATGTTAAACCCCCTGTACTAAGTGTAACCAGTCCCACCCATACACAGTATAAACAGCGCCCCGCTGCTTTATGTTAATAGCCCCCCCAGTGCTCAGTGTAAACCACCCCCCCAGTGCTCAGCGTAAACACCGCCCCCCCCCCCGTGCTCAGTGTAAACCTCCCCCCCCCCCCCGTGCTCAGTGTAAACCCCCCCCCCCCCCACCCCCCCCCACCCCCCCCCACCCCCCCCCCCACCCCCCCCCCCCCACCCCCCCCCCCCCCCCCCCCCGTGCTCAGTGTAAACACCACCTCCCATGCTCAGGAAAGGGTTACCCAGTTAAAATGATTCTTGATAAACCGAGAGAGGGGGGGAAGAGGTGGGGAGATAGGTGCTTGGGGTAGGATTTGAGCTTACAATCAAATCAGCCATGATTTTATTAAATGGTGGAGCAGGATAGAGGGGCTGAATGGCCCACTCCAGCACCTTGTTTGTGTTGATATAAAGAGGTGATGAAGAACGTACAGCAGCCAGTCCATCTCCACGATGGAGATTTGGTGAAAGAGGTAAAATGCCAGTCACGGGAACTAAGGGAGTTATTGGAGACCGGGAATGGAGTCTACAGGAAATGAAGTCACTGCTCGTGTCAGGTACAGTCAGAACACCAGGTTAAAGTCCAACAGGTTTATTTGGTAGTAAACACCACTAGCTTTCGGGGCTCTGCCCCTTCGTCAGGTGAGTGGGGAGTTCTGATCACAGAGCATATCGGAGTATTGAGTATAAAAGTTGGAATGTTACGGTGAGGTTATATAAGGCATTGGTGAGGCTGAATTTAGAGTATTGTGTACAGTTTTGGTCACCTAGTTACAGGAAGGATATAAATAAGGTTGAAAGAGTGCAGAGAAGGATGTTTCCAGGACTAGAGAAGCTGAGTTACAGAGAGAGATTGAATAGGTTAGGATTTTATTCCCTGGAGAATGAGGGGAGATTTGATAGAGGTGCATAAGGTGAGATGGGTATAGATAGAGTGAATGCAAGCAGGGCTTTTTCCACTGAGGCTAGGGGAGAAATAACCCAGAGGGCATGGGTTAAGGGGAAAAGTTTAAAGGGAATATTAGGGGGGCTCCTTCACACAGAGAGCGGTGGGAGTGTGGAATGAGCTGCCGGATAAATGCGGGGTCACTTCTAACATTTAAGAAAAATTTGGAAAGGTTCATGGATGAGAGGGGTGTGGAGGGATATGGTTCAAGTGCAGGTCAGTGGGACTAGGCAAAAAATGGTTCAGCACAGACAAGGGGGGCCAAAAGTCCTATTTCTGAGCCCTAATTTTCTATAGTTCTATATAAATGATCTGTATATTAGCCTGTTTGTGATCAGAACTCCCCACTCACCTGACGAAGGGGCAGAGCTCCGAAAGCTAGTGGTGTTTACTACCAAATAACCCTGTTGGACTTTAACCTGGTGTCGTCAGACTTCTGACTGTTTACCCCAGTTCGACGCCGGCGTCTCCACATCATGCCAGACACACACAGCAGCCAATTAACACAGCAAGATCCCACAGACAACAGCAGAGTGAAACGCCCAGTCGTTTTGTTAAACCAGCCAACTTCAATACGAGCAGCGGACTGGTTAGAAATATCTTTAATTCGTGTCTAGACATCAGGAAGTGTGGACAATAAATATGATTGTTGTTCTGCTGAACATCACCCATAACCTCAGTGCAATATATGTGGATGTTGTATACAAACGGCAATGGTTTCCTCCATTTCCAACCAGATATAGACAATAAAACAGTGTGTGTGTGTATATAAATATAAATGCAATTAAAGCTACACAAGTACAGCAAACCAAACATGCAGAGTGAATATCGTTAGTGGGAGGAATTTGATGCATTTAACCTACACGATAACGGTACAGTCACATAAAAATCAACACATTCAACAGGGGCAAAGATCAACGCATCCAGCAGATGAACACTGTCACAATTACTTGCTCTTTTTACTTGCATTGTGCACCCATCAATGGGGGGGGCTTTGGTGGGGAGCTAAGTGTTGTTGAATTTGGGAACCGTGGTCATTGCCAAGAAATCCCAGGTGAAACTGAACGGAGTGAAATCCCTTTCGCATATCTTCACCAGCTCAATCTCAGTGAAATGACAAACTCCTCCCAAATTAGGGAGGTTTTGTGTAATAACCCAATGTCCAACCCCAGCTCCATGTGTTAACCTTATAGCCTCCGGATGGTCTATACATTAGCATGTGTACGGGGTTGATTCCATTGATATTTCTAATGTCAGTTGCATTTAAGACACGGGTAGATAGATTTTTGGTAGGCAAGGGAATTAAGGGTTATGGGGAGAAAGCAGGAAAGTGGACCACTTCAGATCAGCCATGATCTTATTGAATGGCGGGGCAGGCTCAAAGGGCTAGATGGCCTACTCCTGCTCCTATTTCTTATGTTCATTGGATTGTGTTGTACAGGAATATAAATTACACCCAAAAAAATCTGAGTTAATGATAAAGAAAATTAAAATGCAAAAGTCTAGTGCAAAACCTACATCTAAAATGTCATATATATATATTATATTTAGCAAATGCACACTGGCTGGTACAGTATTTATTCATTTGTATACGAGGATTCATACCAATATAATACCTGTTATAATAAAAAAGGTTTGAACAAATTAAAGACAGCAGAACATTTTCTTTCAAATGTTCAGAAAATATCCCTCCAAATATTTGGGTGTTAGATTGTCAGGAGACGAGAGGTCACACCACACTAGGTTACTAGAATATAGAACATTCCAGCGCAGTACAGGCCCTTCGGCCCTCGATGTTGCGCCGACCAGTGGAACCAATCTAATGACCCTCCAACCTAAACTATTCCAATGTTATCCATATGCCTATCCACTGACCATTTGAACGCCCTTAAAGTTGGCGAGTCCACAACTGCTGCAGGCAGGGCATTCCACGCCCTTACTACCCTCTGAGTAAAACTGTCCGAGAGGTTTGTGTGAATCACAAGCTTTCGGAGAGATGCTCCTTCATCAGGTGGTTTCACATAAACCTGTTGGAGTATAACCTGATGTCGCGTGCCCTCTCGCCTTGTCCCACCCCAATCCAACACCGGCATCTCCACATCATAGATTTTAATGGAAAGATTCTGTTTAAAAGTGCAGGATTTTATGTTGACCCACTTTGGACAAGTCAAGAGCCCAGTGTTCTCGAGGAATAATCAGGGAACACTTTCATTCTGTTACTGATAGAAATGAGGAAAATATCCTGGTGGCCTTTGCTGGGGGAGCAGAGAACTGATGTGGTTCGAAGTCAAGATGTGCAACTTCTGTCTCACACATGTAAACTCCTACATAGGTGGATCTAAGAACATAGAAAAACTACAGCACCATCAGGCCCTTCGGCCCACAAGTTGCGCCGATCATATCCCTACCTACCAGGCCCATCTATAACCCTCAATCTCATTAAATCCCATGTACTCATCCAGAAGTCTTTTAAAAGACCCCAGTGAGTTCGCCTCCACCACCAACGGCAGCCGATTCCACTCACTCACCACCCTCTGAGTGAAAAACTTACCCCTGACATCTCCTCTGTACCTGCTCCCCAGCACCTTAAACCTGTGTCCTCTCGTAGCGACCATTTCAGCCCTGGGAAATAGCCTCCGAGAATCCACCCTATCTATACCTCTCAATATCTTATAAACCTCTATCAGGTCACCTCTCAACCTTCGTCTCTCTAAGGAGAAAAGTCCGAGCTCCCTCAACCATGGCTAGGAATGTCTGCAGATTCCTGCTCCCCAGGCTGTATGTCACTCTAGCCAGACTCAATGTTATTCGGTGTATTTCTGCAGTAGGAACTCCCCCCCCAGCCCCCAACATTAAACATGAGAATTAATTCCAATGGGTTTTTGTGAAGAATTCATTATTGTCTCCGCACTGCCTGCTCTGGTGAACTGTAGCTCTGAACACTGCTCCTGTTTGGTGGGTTTTCTAATTCTTGGTCATCTGTAGTCTAGTCAGAATTGGGGACACAGGTTACATTAGAAATGTGAGCTCTGCCTGCAGCGCCCTCCACCCCGCTCAGCATATCGGTGGACCCATGAGTTGGGGCAACAGAAGCCCATTCTTGTAGGGTTTCGGAAACTAGAACCTTCGATCTATCTCTTGCAAGTGAAAGTGCATTTTTAATTGTTTGAATTTTAGTCTGATTATTGGGTTTCACCTCCTCACGTGGCTGGCACAGTGGTTAGCGCTGCTACTGCACGGCTCCAGGGACCTGTGTTCGATTCCGGCCTCGGGTGACAGTCCGTGTGGAGTTTGTGTTTCCTCCGGGTTCTTTGGTTTTCCTCCCACCCTCCGAAGATTAGGTGGATTGGCCATGCTAAGTTTCTCCTTGGTATTCAAAGACATATATAGGTTATGAGGATTAGCGGGTTATGGGGATAGGGCCTAGGTGAGAGTGGGCACAGATTCAATGGATCAAATGGCCTCCTACTGCACTGTAGGATTCTGTGTCTCATTTCTATTAATTAAGCAGGAGGCTGTGATAACAGTGTTACCCACTTAAAGGGCTGTGATCTGTCAGTGATTTCTGAAGAAGCCAATAATAAAGAGTCTTTGATCCAATTAATCTATCAAGATCCACTTGGACAGCTGGTCAGGTATCATCTACGTTGGACATCACACTGTTCCAACGCCTCCATCAACACAGCAGAGGCCGAGAATTCTCTTGTGAATAGGTTGAAGGTTTATTTTAGTGTTAATGTGAAATGTGAAGATATCCCAAACAGATTTGATGGAATTTATCACAAGGAACAGGGTATTTCTCAGCAGTCTCCCTGACCACATCATCTCAGGGCGTTTAACAACTAGTTACGATGATCGGACGCACAGGGGAATTTATAAATGAAGATCGACAGCAGTGTTTCATTTATAGAGCTTTATAGCTCCAGAATTCCTCCTAAAGCAGTCGGCTAAAATTCAGCTATTCTGGAACACCTTTTTGATACATGAGTGTTTAGGGCAAAAAACTTAATGGCAAATCAGAGACTAAAGGGTCCACTAGCATCTGGGAGAAGAGATGACCTCATGTCTAAGGCATGGAGCCATCGTGGAACCTGGAACTTTTGCTGAAACACTGCTCCCACCACGGACAGTAAGCGGCTCACCGAGTATGAACAATATTTCCTGCCGTTTGCAGATTCCCAGCATCTGCTGTCTGACTTTCTCCAGGAGACAATCCAATGGGGTCTCTCAAGACAATGTGGGCCAATCAAGGCTGCACCTTAAACAAACCATTTCCCTCGAGTATCTCCCGCCTGTGTCCTTCCCGCCTCTAGTTCTGCTTCCGTTCCTGGCCACTCAGCACCGTAGAGAGAGTACGATGCAATCGTCCTTCCTCTTTGACCTCTTCGTCTGAAAGCAAGGCTTCAAATCCTGACCCAGGCTCCAGTGTCGTGGAAGTACTTGTCTCTGCAAAGATAGCATCGAGTAAGTTCTGAGGACAATCAGTTCCGTGGGTTGCAATGTGGACGGGCAGGCTGTTTATTTCCAATATTATTTGTTACGACCCATTTCACATCCTCTTCCCGTCTTGTGTGGGGTCTATTCCTCACAGACTATAGACTCTGGCAATGTCCATTCCCAGACTGTACAATAAACACTTTGAACAAGACAAGAACATAAGAAATAGGAGCAGGAGTCGGCCATCTAGCCCTTCGAGCCTGCCCCGCCATTCAATAAGATCATGGCTGATCTGAAGTGGATCAGTTCCACTTTCCCGCTTTCTCCCCTTAATTCCCCGTGTCTATCAGAAACCTATCTACCCATGACTTAAATATATTTAGCGAGGCAGCCTCCACCACTTCAACGGGCAGAGAATTCCAGAGATTCACCACCCTTTGAGTGAAGAAGTTCCTCCTCAACTCCGTTCTAAACTGCACCCCCCTTATCTTGAGGCTGTGCCCTCTAGTCCTGCTATCCTTTCTAAGCCGGAGGAATCTCTCTACCTCTACCCTATCCATCCCCTTCATTATCTTATACGTCTCTATAAGATCCCCCCTCATCCTTCTAAACTCCAACGAGTACAGACCCAGTCTATTCAATCTCTCCTCATAGTCCAACCCCCTCATCTCCGGTATCAGCCTAGTGAACCTCCTCTGCACTCCCTCCAAGGCCAAGTTCATCGAGTCACGCAGTACAGAAGAGGCCCTTCAGCCTATCGATTCTGCACTGACAAAGTTTCACTAAATCTACACTAATCCCACTTTCCAGCACTTGGCCCAGAGCCGTGAACATTTTGATACTTCAACTGTTCTTCCGTGTACTTTTTAAAGGTTGTGAGGTTTTGTACCTCTCCTACCTTCTCAGGCAGTGCGCTCCAGACTCCTACTACCCACTGAGTGAAAACAAATTCCCCTCCCCTCTAAACCTCCTGCCCCTCACCTTAAAATTATGTCCCCTTGTTATCGATCCTTCAAATAAGGGGGAACAGCAGCTTCCCATCCACACCTGTCATAATCTTAAATTGTCAGATGGATTATAATGCGGGGAAAGTGTGAACTTGTCCTCTCTGACAGGAAAAGCAGCGTGTTATTTAAATGGAGAGAGACAGCAGAACTCGGAGGTACAGAGGGATCTGGGTGTCCTGGTATATGGATACAGGTAGTGTTGAGGAAGCGGGGGGGGGTGCTGCAGAGGGACTTGGACAGGTTAGGAGGGCAGACAAAGTGGGGGCAGATGGAATACCATGTGGAAAAGTGTGAGGTTATACACTTTGGAAGGAGGAATGGGGGCACAGACTATTTTCTAAATGGGAAAATGCTTAGGAAATCAGAAACACAAAGAGACTTGGGGGTCCTTGTTCAAGATTCTCCTAAGGTTAACGTGCAGGTTTAGTCGGTAATTAGGAAGGCAAATGCAATGCTAGCATTCATGTCGAGAAGGCTAGAATACAAGAGCAGGGACGTACTTCTGAGGCTGTATAAGGCTCTGGTCAGACCCCATTTGAAGTATTGTGAGCAGTTTTGGGCTCAATATCTAAGGAAGGATGTGCTGGCCTTGGAAAGGGTCCAGAGGAGGTTCACAAGAATGATCTCTGGAATGAAGAGTTTGTCGTATGAGGAACAGTTGAGGACTCTGGGTCTGTACTGACTTGAGTTTAGAAGGATGGGGGGGGATCTTATTGAAACGTACAGGATACTGAGAGGTCTGGATAGAGTGGACGTGGAGAGGATGTTCCCACTAGTAAAAAAAAACTAGAACCAGAGGGCATAACCTCAGGCTAAAGGGACAATCCTTTAAAACAGAGATGAGGAGGAATTTCTTCAGCCAGAGAGTGGGGAATCTGTGGAACTCTTTGTTGCAGAAGACTGTGGAGGGCTAGATCATTGAGTGTCTCTAAGACAGAGATAGATAGGTTCTTGATTAATAGGCAGATCAGGGGTTATGGGGAAAAGGCAGGAGAATGGGGATGAGGGAAAAACATCAGCAACAATTGAATGGAGGAACAGACTCGATGGGCCGAGTGGCCGAATTCTTATGGTCGTATGGAATCACAAAAAGTTAGTCTGCGGGTACGGCAAGTAATTAAGAAGTCAAATGGAATATTGGTGTTTACTCAAGGGGATTGGGTAATAACATTTTGCTTCCGTTACAATGGCATTGGAGACCACATTTGAAGCATTGTGCATCGTTTTCTCTCTTTGCTTATGAAAAGATATAATTGCATTAGGAGCAGCTTAGAGAAGGGTCACTCAACTGACTCCTGGGATAGAGGGGGATTATCTTATGAGGAAAGGGTGGACAGGTTGGGCCTGTATCCATTGGAGTTTAGAGGAATGAGAGGTGATCGTATTGAAAGATACACAATCCTGAGGGGGGATCTGACAGGATGGATGTTGAAAGAATGTTTCTCCTGGTGGGAGAGACTCAAACTAGAGACACATTTTCCCATTGAAGACGGAAATGAGAAGAAAGTTTATTTGAGCCGATTGTTGGTCTGGAATTCTCTTCCTGAGGAAGTAATAGTGGCTAGATCAATGAATATTCTTAAGGTTGAGTTAGAGACATTGTTGACGAACAAAAGAGTCAAATAGTGTCAGGGGTAAACAGGAAGGCGGAGTTGACAGTCAGATCAGCAAATAGTGGAGCAGGCTCGAGGGGCCAAATGGTCTAATCTGTAGGTAGCAGAATATCTCATAGGAATGGAAATAGAGATCTGGATTCTCTGCACCCCATCCCGCACCGTGTCTCTTTATGATGGTCCTACTTTAGCCCGTGGTGGAATCGTTTGTTACGCTGCTGTCAATGGGATCCAATCCCACCCCCGTCACTGGGAAGCCTATGGCGGGGCTGAGCCACCCGTAGGAACAGGAAGATCCCGCTGGAAGGAGAGGCTATGAAGGGAGGCTGGATAGGCACAGGTTTGTTTTCTTTAGAGCAGAGAAAGCTGAGGGGGGGGTGGAATGATTGAGGGGTGTGAGATTATGAGGGGTATGGACAGGGTGAATAGGCAGCAGCTGCTCTCCTTGGCTGAGGGGGTCAAGGGGACATCATTTTAAGGTGAGAGGCAGGAAGGAGGTTTAGAGGGAATTTGAAAAGGTTTTTCACCGGGGGAGGGGTGCTGGAATGTGCTGCCTGGGAGGTAGTAGAGGAGGGAGACCTCACAACCTTTAAAACGTATGTGGATCAGGGACTTGAAAAACATTCAAGGCTACGGGCCAAGTGCTGGAAAGTGGGATTAATGTAGGTTTAGGGTAGTTTTGTCGGTGCAGGCTCTGGGGGGGTTGGAGGGTTTCCTTCTGTGCTCTAACACTCCAAATAACAGAGAGGGAAATGTTGGGTTTAGTAGGAGGGAGGAACTGAAGGAGGCCAGTATTAGTAGAGAAATGGTATTGGCAAAAATGGTGGGATTGAAGCCTGATAACTGTCCAGGAGCTGATAATCTACATCCCTGAGTATTTCAGAAGGTGGCCCGAGAAATAGTGGATGCACTGGGGTCATCTTCCAAAACTGTGGAGCAGTTCCTACAGACTGGAGGGTAGGTAATGTAACCCTGCTATTTAGAAAGAGAGGTAGAGAGAAAGCAGGGAATTATAGATCAGTCATTGGTGATGGGGAAAAGTCTAGAACCCAATAATACCAAAGATTGTTCATCAAAATACTTTGAAAAGAGAGTCGGACAGATTCAGCATGGATTTATGAAAGGGAAGTCATGCTTGACAAATCTATTGGAGTTCTTTGAGGATGTAACTAGTAGAGGGGGAGCCAGTGGATGTGGTTTATTTGGACTTTCAGAAGACTTTAGACGAAGCTCTGTTTGTACAGACAAAGTTTGTACAAAACTCTGGTGCGGCCGCACTTGGAGTATTGCGTACAGTTCTGGTCGCCGCATTATAAGAAAGATGTGGAGGCATTGGAAAGGGTGCAGAGGAGGTTTACCAGGATGTGGCCTGGTATGGTGGGAAGGTCTTGTGAGGAGAGGCTGAGGGACTTGAGGTTGTTTTCATTGGAGAGAAGAAGGTTATGAGGTGACCTAATTGAGGCATACAAGATGATCAGAGGGTTAGATAGGGTGGACAGTGAGAGCCTTGGATGGTGATGGCTAACACGAGGGGACATAGCTTTAAATTGAGGGGTGGTAATTATAGGACGGATATCAGAGGTAGGTTCTTTACTCAGAGGGTAGTAAGGGCGTGGAATGCCCTGCCTGCAGCAGTTGTGGACTCGCCAACTTTAAGGGCGTTCAAATGGTCAGTGGATAGGCATATGGATAATATTGGAATAGTTTAGGTTAGAGGGTCATTAGATTGGTTCCACTGGTCGGCGCAACATCGAGGGCCTGTACTGCGCTGTAATGTTCTATGTTCTAAGTCCCACGTGAGAGATTAGTGTAAAATTAAAGCACTTCGAATTGGGTGTAGTGTATTGAGATTAATAATAAACTGGTTGGCAGACAGGAAACCAAGTGTAGGAATAAATGAGTCTTTTTCTGATTGATTAGTGGGGTACCACGGGGATCCGTACTGGGACCCCAGCTATTCACACTGATTTAGATGAGGAAACTGAATGTAACAACTCCAAACTTGCAGATAACACAAAGCTGGGTGGGGGGTGAGCTGTAAGGGGGATACAGAGAGGCTTCAGTGTGTTTTGGACAGGCTGAGTGAGCAGGAAAATGATTAGCAGATGCAGTACAGTGTGGATAAATGTGAGGTTACCCATTTGGGTAGCAAAAACAGGGAAGCGGATTATTATCTGAATGGCCATAAGTTAAAAGAGGGGAAGGTGTAAATAGACCTGGGTGTCCTCGTACACCAATCGCTGACAGGAAGCAGGTGATAAAAAAGCCAAAGGGTATGTTGGCCTTCAAAGCGAGAGGGTTGGAGTACAGGAGCAGGGAGGTCTTGCTGCGATTATACCTCGGTGAGGCCTCACTGGAATATGTTGTGCAGTTTTGTTCTCCATATCTGAGGAAGGACGTTCTTGCTATAGAGTGAGTGCAGAATGTAGAACCGCAAACTGATTCCTGGGATGGCAGGACTACATAAGAATAGAGATCAAGTTGGTTAGGATTACAGTCACTGGAGTTTAGAAGAATGATGAGGGATCTCATAGAAAATTCTAACAGGATTGGACAGGGTAGATTCAGAAAGAATGTTCCCATTGGTGGGCAAGTCCTAAACCAGGGGTCACAGTCTAAGGATACGGGATAAACCATTTAGGACTGAGATGAGGAGAAATTCCTTCACCCAGAGAATGGTGAATCTGTGGAATTTGTTACCATACAAAACAGTTGAGACCAAAACGTTATGTCTTCATGGAGTTAGATCTAGCTCTTGGGACCAAGGGGATCGAAGGATATGGGGGTAAACGTGGGAACATGTTACTGAGTTGGGAGGTCAACCATGATCATAATGAATGGTGGCGCAGACTTGAAGTGGCAGATGGCTTCTTCCTGCTCCTGTATCCGTGTTTCTATGTTTCTAATGCATAGTGGGTGTATCTACACCTCAGGGATTGCAGCAAGAAAGTGACTCATCAGTAACTTTTCAAAAGCAATGGGTGAGAAGTACTGGCCCTGCCAGGGATAGCGGGTGGGGGACAATTATCGACCTCACCTGAGAATGGGCGATAAACAGCTCAGGAAATCTCACCAATTACATTCAATTTAATAAGGCGAGCAGTTGTACATTTTCTCTGGACCGTATCGAATTAACCTGTTACAGTTTGTAGCCAAATCATATCCATGGTTTGACATTGCACCCGGTCTGACCAACAATGACAAAAATCTCAACTATTTACCCTTACACTCACTCACCATGGATTCTAATCATGTACTCCAAAATCAAAACTCTTTCAGCTAACATCTTCAGGGCCTCTCGGAGCTGCTGAATGCTTTCTCTCTGTTGAGAAACAGAAAACGTGCGAGGAATTAACAAAGGCTCGTCTGGACTGGAAACACCAGCTCTTTTCTCTCCTCACAGATGCTGCCAGAGCCGCTGAGATTTTCCAGTATTTTCTCTTTTGGTTAAACATGTACAGTATCTTTGAAATCATTAGTGCAAATACATCCACTCACGTTTTATATTTTCATATATCTGCATCTTAGGTGTATAGGTTGAAAATAAATAGGTAAGCGGTGTCTATAATCTCGATCAGAGGTCGCTAAATTTACAGAAAGATGAGTAGCAGAGTATGCTGTGAAGAGGACAAAAGGAGGTTGCAGATGGATGTAGATAGGTTGAACGAAAATCTGGCAGATGGAGCACAGTGTAGAAAAATGTCAAGCCGTTCACTTTGATAGGAAGAATAAAAAAGCAGAATATTAATCGAATGTGGAACGACTGCGGAATTTCGAGGTGCAGAGGGATCTAGGTGCCCTAGTGAATGAGTCACAAAATGTTAGGATGCAGGGGACTGGAGGTCGGAGCCCGGGAGTGCAGAGGAGCAGTCACACTGTAATCTAGTTGGACCTTGTTGTACATAGATATAATCACTGTGTTGGCAATGAATCCTTTATTGTTAAAACTGCATCGAGCAGGGCTTATTGGCAATGAGGCAAACATCAAAGTTGTCAAGGTCTGCAGTATCTAGCTGAGGGGGAGCGTTGAGAATGCGATGAAATAAGGTGTACTCACTTAGCAGTGCCTATTATAGGAAAAGATCGAGCCATTTGATCCTGAGATCGATGACTGGGAACAATATGTAGAAAGGCTGCGATATTATTTTGTTGCAAATGAAATAACCGCAGAAGAGGATGGTTATTTTGCTGACAGTCTGTGGCTCACAGCTTAGTGAGAACACTAACATCACCAGACACAAAGTCATTTGGCCAGATCAAAAGTCACTTAAACTGGCAACCCTCAATCATTATACTGAGATACAAATTTCATACAGAAATCCGTGAGTCGAGGGAGACAGTCTCAGGTTCCAGACTGAGGGGACTGGCAGAACTCCACATTCACCCGAGTACTAACCGAAATGTTCAGGGACTGAATGGTCTGTGTATAAACAGCTCACTGATTCAAAAGAAGGTTCCTGGCCGAGACAAAATTTACTTTCCATAAAGGTATGGAGCTGGCCCAGGGAACTGCACGCACGGAGCAGGGCTGCTGGATATCACCAATAGGGGAAAACAAAATCTGACATTCAAAGTTTAATGCTGACCACAACATCATTGTCGGTTGTTGTAAAAACCCATGTAATGTCCTTCAAGGGGAGGACACGCTTAAACTGGACCATCTGACGGGCAACATGACAGCTCAGTGACTATCGCTGTTTGCTGTGCAGATACATGGATTTGGGTCGGTGTCTGTGGGAGTTTGCACATTCTCCCCGTAACTGCGTGAGTTTTCTCCGGGTGCTCCGGTTTCCTCCCACACCCCAAAAACGTGCTCTTAGGCTGATTGGTGTAACAAATTATCCTTAAATTAGTCTTCCCTCAATCTTCCCCAATAGGCGTAGACAAAGGTCGTGGGTAGAGGAGGGCACTCATAATGTTAAGATGGTGGCGCAGGCTCGTTGGGCCGAAGGGCCTGTTTCCCGTGCTGTGTTGTTCTTTGAAATCTGCCGTCCTTACCTGGTCTGGCCTACATGTGATTCCAGAGCCACAGCAACGTGGTTGACTCGGAAACGGATCAGCGAGCTACTCAGTTCCAGAGCAATTAAGGATGGACTACAAATGTTGACACAGCCAGAGATGCGCATATTCTATAAATGACCTCGAGGGGACAAAGGTGTGAACGAAGGTCTCAGCAGCAGATAAGCTGAGGCAGGGATGGAGTTAGGAGATGTTAAGTAAGTGCAGGTGCCCTGTGTGTGTGGTTGGAAACTCGGATTGTAAGCAATCTATTTCAGTGTCCAGACCTGACTGAGAGGAAAGCGTGATGTAGAGATGCCGGCGTTGGACTGGGGTAAACATGGTAAGAACAAAGAACAAAAACAGTCCGGGATACAGGCCCTTCGGCCCAACGAGCCCACGCCGCCATTTTAACATTGTGAGTCCCCCCTCCACCCATGACCCTTATCTATGCTTATGGCATTCCACATTGAGGGAAAACTAATTTAGGGACAATTTGTTACACCAATCAGCCTAAGAGCACATCTTTGGGGTGCGGGAGAAAACCGGAGCACCCGGAGAAAACCCACGCAAGCACGGGGAGAATGCGCAAACTCCCACAGACACCGGCCCAAATCCATGTGTCTGCACAGCAATCAGTGATAGTCACTGAGCTGTCGTGTTCCCAGCATCTGGTCCAGTTTAAGTTCACACTAATGATGTGAAGCACTAGGCAACTCTCGAAACATCCAAGAGCAGCCCTCGTACGACCCATCGCGGGTATGCCCCTCGTTGGACAACAGGGCGGACCTAAGAACCTGTAGATTAAAACAGAAAAACATCAGTATCATTCCACATCCCTATACATTACCAGGGACGTCCCAAGGCTCCTGAACCTTATTTAAAACAGTCTCCTATATCCTCCCATCTCCAACCCACTCATGTGCCTGTCTAAGTTACTCTTAAACAACTCCAGTGTGCCTGCCTCCACCACCTTACTTGGCAGAGCATTCCATACCCCCACTACCCTCTGTGTGAAAAACCTCCCTCTAACATCCGAAATATACCTCGCGCCTCCCCCCCCCCCAAGCCCGTGGCCCCTCGTAATGTGCATTTCCAACCTAGGAAAAAGCTTACCACTGTTTACTCTATCTATACCCTTCATAATCTTATACACCTCTATCAGATCCCCCCCTCAGTCGCCGTCTTTCAAGGGAAAACAGTCTCACAACACCAGGTTAAAGTCCAACGGGTTTATTTGGTAACAAACAGTACTAGCTTTCGGAGCGCTGCTCCTTCGTCAGCTGACGATGGCTAGTGCTGTTTGTTGCCAGATAAACCTGTTGGACTTTAACCTGGTGTTGTGAGACTCCTTACCGAGCGAGGAGCACACCAGTCTGATGTCCTACTGAAATGAATGAGAACAGTTTTAACAAGAGTTCCAGTCTTTTATTTCGTAATGAATGCGATCCCTCACCTCTGAATCTTTATCACAGCATTCCCCTTTCTGACCTGGTTTACCCTGGAAGCAAAGAGAAGCATCAGTTAGCCATTGTTTTGACCATCCTGGTGTCATTGATTCTCGTACCAGTTGTAGAGATTAAACCAGGATATTACAAGCTGTTTAACAACAAGTGTCTTTGCATCTCCTTCCATTCAGATAAATTTTCTCGGATTACAGAACAAGTTGCAGGTAGAATGAAGCTCTGTTAACTCACCTCTCAGGAGTTCGGTCCATTTTACAGCAGCTCCTTGACAAAACAACCATAGAATCCCCACAGTGCAGGAGGAAGGCATTCGGCCCATCAGCTCTGCACCAATCCTCCTCTTGTAGCAAATGATAGCATTCCGTTAACCTTCTTAATTACTTGCTGTACCTGCATACTAACGTCTTGTGACTCATTCACTAGGGCACCTAGATCCCTCTGCAATTCCGCAGTCATTCCACATTCAATTAATATTCTGATTTTTTATTCTTCCGATCAAAGTGAACGACTTGACATTTTTCCACACTGTGCTCCATCTGCCAGATTTTCGTTCAATCTACCTATATCCATCTGCAACCTCCTTTTGTCCTCTTCACAACATACCCTGCTACTCATCTTTCTGTAAATTTAGTGACCGTGCCTTCACCTCCCCTTATCGAGATTATAGATAGAAATTGAAAAAAGCTAAGGCCCCAGCACTGCCCCCTGGAGGATTCCACTTGTCACAATCCTGCCAACCAGAACAAGACCCATTTATGCATACTCTCAGCTTTCTGTCAGTCAGCCAATCCTCAATCCATGCTAATATTTTACCCCTATACCATCAGCTGCAATAATTTCTGCAATAACATTCTGCGTGGGCTTGCTCCGGTTTCCTCCCAAAGATGAGTAATCCGCCCGCTGTGGATTAGCCACGGAGAATGGTTGGGATTATTGGGAAAGGATGGAGAGAGGATCTGAATAAGATGCTCTGTCAATAATGAGTGCAGACTCGATGGGCCGAATGGCCTCTTTTGCACTGTGGGGATTCTATAACATCTACAGGTTCTCCTTTAGATGTCACTTTGCACTGATGATAGAGTGTTTAAGGTGGTGGCTCAGCTGTTAACCAAGTGGGCTGATTTGTCCTGGATGATGCTGAGCTGAAAATCCTGCGGTGAGTAAGTCATCTCCTAACATCCCCCAATCCAGTCCGTTATGTACAAGGCACAAGTCAGGAGTGTGATGGAATACTCTGGATGGGTGCAGCTCCAACAACACTCAAGAAGCTCGATACCATCAGGACCAAGCAGTCCTTTTGACTGGCTCCCTATCCGTAACAATACGCATTCACTCCTTCCACCACCAACGCACGTTTGGAGCAGTGTGTACTATCTTCAGCAGCACCTTCCAAGCCCCCAGTACTACCACCTAGAAGGCCAAGGGCCGCAGACACATGGCAATGCCATCACTACAGTCCAAATATATCACCACTCCTTCACTGTTACTGGGTCAAAATCCCAGGACTCCCTCTCTAACAGCATGGTGGATGTACCTACACCACACGGACTGCAGCTGTGCAAAGCAGCTCACCACCATCTTCTCAAGGGCAATCAAGGGTGGACAATAAATGCTGGTCCAGCCAGTGATACACACACGTGCCATGAACAAAGATCAAACACAGCACAGGAAACAGGCCCTTTGGCCCTACGAGCCCGCGCCACCCATTTTAACACTCAATCAGTGCCTCATTCCAATCCTCCTTCTACCTCCGACTTTTGTCTACATCTCATGGACTCCACAATAAAGGGGTGCAAATTTAGGGAATTATACGTGCGCCAGATTGAAGGAGGTCTAATTTAGGGACAATTTGTTACGCCAATCAGCCTAAAAGCACGTCTTTGGGGTGTGGGAGGAAACCGGAGCGCCCGGAGAAAACCCACGCAAGCACGGGGAGAATGTGCCAAACTCCCACAGACACCGGCCCAAGCCGGAGATCCGAGCCGGGTCCCTGTACCTGCACAGCAGACAGTCACTGAGCTGCCGTGTTGCCCTGTCAGTTGGTCCAGTTTTTAAAAAAATCCTGCGGGGGCTGGCAAAAAGCAGAGTGGGAGTGGTGACGTTTCCCATTCCCACGTCGGGATTGGACACCCACTGGCGAAGTCCTGTCCACTTTCCCTGTTGGAGTTTCCCAAGGATCCTCTCTGTCTACCTGCTGCTCCTTGCTGACATTATCCTCGGTCCAATACATCTCTCAACCGGTTAATAATTACAAGCAGAGAAGGACTGTTTATAATTTTAACTGCTTATAATGTTGTCTAACGAGGGGCATGCACACGGTGGGTCGTGCGTGGGCTGCTCTTGGATGTTTCGAGAGTGGCCTAGTACTTCACGTCGTTGTGTGTGCTTAAAACTGGACCAGCAGACAGGCACCACAACAGCTCAGTGACTATCACTGATTGCTGTGCAGACACATGGATTTGGGCCAGTGTCTGTGTGGAGTTTGCGCATTCTCCCCGTGTCTGCGTGGGTTTCCTCCAGGTGCTCCGGTTTCCTCCCACACCCCAAAGATGTGCTCTTAGGCTGATTGGTGTAACAAATTGTCCCTAAATTAGTCTCCCCTCAATCTGGTTTCCAGTGGGGGTACCATATGCATACACACGGGTCAAGGGAGGTGTAGGAAAATGCTTTTAAGATGGTGGCGAGGGCTCGTTGGGCCGAAGGGCCTGTTTCCCGCGCTGGGTTGTTCTTTGTTCCTTGTTCTTTGACTCACCGGTGATCCTCTAAGGCCATTCTCTCCGGGCAGGCCTGGCTGGCCCTATTAAAACGTAATAACAGGTTAGTGAACCAGGTTTGCGATCAGAGATACCAGCCAGTGACAGAAGGATTTACCAACTTCACCCTTTCAAAGGTCACTCCACGTTTCACAATCAGCAATGTTGTCCGATAACTAACCGGTTAAGGGGACTTTGAGACTGAGAAGATTCTGGGACGGTGTAACGGGGTTGGGACACTGAGAATAAGGTCGAGATGTTGGATGGAGAGGAGGGGATCAGAGGTCTATGGCTGGAAGGTAAGATCAGATTGGCTGTCGTAATTTGCCAGGCTTCTTTTATTCGGCTTTTCATTCATGGGATGTGGGCCTTGCTGGCTAGACCAGCAATTAATTACCATTCCTAATTACTGTTCAATTGATTGACTGGTTAGGCCATTTCAGAGGGGTATTTATAAGTCAACCACATTGCTGTGGGTCTGGAGTCACACGTACCATGGAAACATACCATAGAAACCCTACAGTGCAGAAAGAGGCCATTCAGCCCATCGAGTTCGCACCGACAACAATCCCACCCAGGCCCTATCCCCATACTTACCCACTAATCCCTCTAACCTACGCATCCCGGGACACTAAGGAGCAATTTAGCATGGCTAATCCACCTAACCCGCACATCTTTAGACTGTGGGAGGAGACCGGAGCAAAGAACAAAGAACAACACAGCACAGGAAACAGGCCCTTCGGCCCAACAAGCCCACGCCGCCCATTTTAACACTCAGTGAGTGCCTCATTCCAGTCCTCCTTCTATCTATGACTTTTGTCTACATTTCGTGGGCTCCACAATAAAGGGATGCAAATTTAGGGAATTATATGTGCGCCAGATTAAGGAAGGTCTAATTTAGAGACAATTTATTAACACCAATCAGCCTAAAAGCACGGTTTTGGGGTGTGGGAGGAAACCAGAGCGCCTGGAGGAAACCCATGCAGACACGAGGAGAATGTGCAAACTCCACACAGACAGTGACCCGAGCCAGGAATCGAACCCAGGACCCTGGAGCTGTGAAGCAGCAGTGCTAGCCCACCGTGCCAACCTAAAAAAATTCCCGATCCCTTGGCTCATCCGGGCTTTGAACGCGGGACCTCTCACACGTTAACGTGACCCTAACACGCCCCTAGACCAACGTGCCAATTGTCAAAGATTACAGTGAACCTTCGCTGGGCAGGCCTGAAACAGAGAATAGATGGGATCTCACTCTGCAATGTGTCAGGGACATTTGTCAATATGTTGGAATAAAATATCAGCCTTGATCTAACAGTTTTAAACATTGCTATGAGGGCTGTTGGAGTGAGTGAGGAGTGTTTCAGGAAATGACTCACTTGAAGTCCAGGAAGCCCAGGAAGTCCAGGAGGTCCAGGAGGTCCAGGAAGTCCAGGAGGTCCAGGAGGTCCAGGAAGTCCACGAAGTCCAGGAGGTCCAGGAAGTCCAGGAGGTCCAGGAAGTCCAGGAGGTCCAGGAGGTCCAGGAAGTCCAGGAAGTCCAGGAGGTCCAGGAGGTCCAGGGTGTCCTAGATAGACAATTAACAACGCAGTGAATTCTTTACCATTGACAGCAGTTTCAGAACATCTGATATTTCCTCACTGATTTCCCTATTAGGGCTGAACTGCCTCTTCTCATTTGGAATTGTGCGCATTATATTTACATTCAGCTTCGCTCCTCAGTCGCTGCTTTATCCCAGAACATTCTGCATCACCATGACATTAGCGGCTATCTGTCTCGAATGTAACTGCGGCCATTTCAGGGATTGTGGTCAACGTCTCCTCAAAGCCAGACCGGAACAGAGGCTAACCAACCGGTGACAATCCTTTAAAGGAAGGCCAGCTCGACCGATACTGAAACTCAGCCAGAAATTCATCTCCTGTCATTGGGCAAGAGGGAGATAGTCCCCTGCTGAATGAGGCAAGGATGGGTGTAAATTGCACCTTGAGAGTGGAGTGGGTAAGAGAGACGGAGAACAATCAGCTTACTGTGTATCTCCTTGTGGAGGGGAACAGCTTGTGAAACTCTGGCAGAGGTAATCTGAAACTGGCTAATATGAGTTGCTCTGTACCAATCTGAGAAATAACAGCACACAGTAATTTTTGAGGCATGGATATAGTTTTAAGTTTTGAAATGTTATGACTGTAATTTGCACAGAACTGTAAAAAGTTCTATGCAAATTACAGTAAAAACTGTAGAATATAGAAGCAGGGAGATCTTGCTGCAACTGTATAGGGCACTGGTGAGGCCGCAGCTGGAGTACTGTGTGCAGTTCTGGTCGCCGCACATGCGGAAGGATATTTTGGCCTTGGAGGGAGTGCAGAGGAGGTTCACTAGGCTGATACCGGAGCTGAGGGTGTTGGACTATAAAGAGAGACTAAATAGACTGGGTCTGTACTCGTTGGAGTTCAGAAGGATGAGGGGGGATCTTATAGAGACGTATAAGATAATGAAGAGGATGGATAGGGTAGAGGTGGAGAGACTCTTCCCGCTCAGAAAGGACAGCAGGACAAGAGGGCACAGCCTCAAAATAAGGAGGGTGCAGTTTAGAACGGAGTTGAGGAGGAACTTCTTCACCCAAAGGGTGGTGAATCTCTGGAATTCTCTGCCCATTGAAGTGGTGGAGGCTGCCTCGCTAAATATATTTAAGTCACGGGTAGATAGGTTTCTGATAGACAGGGGAATTAAGGGTTATGGGGAGAAAGCGGGAAAGTGGAACTGATCCACTTCAGATCAGCCATGATCTTATTGAATGGCGGGGCAGGCTCAAAGGGCTAGATGGCCTACTCCTGCTCCTATTTCTTATGTTCTTATTAAGTTTTAATTCTGCACTGTTTGCAATTCAAAGACATGTAGATTTGCAATGGTTTATTTGAGATTTTTATGAATAAAGTGTATTTTTGGGAAAAAAACTCAGTCCAGAGGGGGAAAGTGCCCCGAGTTTCAGCTATGGTCTCCATACGGATTATAGACCCGAGGGCAGATATAAGAGTATGAGCCCTGAACATTGGCCCCTTAAAGAGACACTTTCACTTGTTTTTTCTCTCCCTCAGGATGAGAGTTCGGTGAAGAGTGAACCATACCTGAAGCTTCGGGTGGGCCTTGGTCTCCTGCAGGGCTGGTGGAGCCTCTCAACTGAGTATCGGTGAAGGTAGCAGCCAGAGGAATCTCAGCTGGGAAAAGACAAGAGGAGTTGAGTTATCATTCCTCAGTCTTCAAACTCCCTCATTAGTCTACACCATTAGTCACTCCAACTCTCACTCACTCATTTCCTCCCTCTGTTGCCCACTTCCCTTAATCACTCATTCCGTCCCTTGATCCTCAGTCACACACTCATTCCCTCAGCCACACGCTCGCTGCCTCAGTCCCACCCCCCCAAAGATGTGGAGGTTAGGTGGATTGGCCCAAGGTGTATAGGTTAGGGGGTTTAATGGGGTAAATACATGGGGGTCCGGGAATGGGGTGAGATGCTTTGTTGGAGAGTTGGTGCAGACTCGATGGGCCAACTGCCCTCATAGAAATCGTAGAAACCATAGAAACCCTACAGTGCAGAAAGAGGCCATTCAGCCCATCGAGTCTGCACCGACCGCAATCCCACCCAGGCCCTACCCCCGTATCCCTGCATATTTTACCCACTAATCCCGCTAACCTACGCATCTCAGGACACTAAGGGGCAATTTCTTATCCTGGCCAATCAACCTAACCCGCACATCTTTGGGAGGAAACCAGAGGAAACCCATGCAGACATGAGGAGAATGTGCAAACTCCACACAGACAGTGACCCGAGCCGGGGATCGAACCCAGGACCCTGGGGCTGTGAAGCAGCAGTGCTAACCACTGTGCTACTGTGCCGCCCCTCCTTCTGCACTGTAAGGATTCTATGATTCTCTGTGGAAGCAAGTAATAATGACCACCCGTGTGAAAAGAGGCACTCGTTTTATTGCGGTTCCTGCTCATTCACTCCTGAGGGAGCATCTCAGGCTACAGAATTCCGCTGTTCTATGTGCTCTATCGGAAAGAGAAAAACCCCTCAAAGGTTTGATTTATAACTGTCCAACTTGGGAATATAATAATTAGTTAGAATTTGGGCTTAGTTTTCAAGATTGGATAAAAGAGTTAAAGGGGGAGGGATGTGGTGATTGTCCCAGCCGAACAGGGTCGCCTGGCTTGGGGGACCAAACTGAGATCGGGAGTGGGTAATCCTCTCTTGGCAGATCCTCTTTTGGGCAGGAGACAATGTGAAGGCATGTTACAGGCATGTAGGGGCTGGGGTAGCCAGTGGGCTGCTGGCCTCTGTGTTAATAAACACCCATGTGCTCCAGCTGAATTCTGTAGCGTGCATCATTAGTAAGTGAAACCAGATCAGCCACAGTTGACAGAGCAGGCTCGAGGGGCTGAAGGCCAAGCTCCTCTGTCCCCTGGTCCCACCTGCACAGTGGGCAGCGCAGTAGCACAGCGACTTCACGGCTCCAGAGACCTGGGTTCGATTCCCGGCTCGGGTCACTGTCTGTATGGAGTTTGCACATTCTCCCTGTATCTGCGTGGGTTTCCTCCAGTTTCCTCCCACAGTCCAAAGATGTGCGGATTAGGTTGATTGGCCGTGCTAAGATTGCTCCTTAGGGTCCTGAGATGCATTAGGTTAGAGGGAATAGCGGGTAAAATATGTAGGGATATGGGGGTAGGTCCTGGTTGGGATTGTGGTCGGTGCAGACTCGATGGGCTGAATGGCCTCTTTCTGCACTGTAGGGTTTCTATGATTTCATTTCTATCAAACCCACCCTGTCAATCTGTCTTAAAATAATACATCCAGTTGGGATGGAGCATTATTTCAAACAAACCAGTGACTGGAATTATTTGCACAACATGATACAAGGGATTTGAGGTCACATCTTAGCTCATTCACGATACAATGGGGCCTTTTTCCATGCCTAGCCTCACACTCTTGCACTACGCAGCAGATTATGCATTACACGCCCAACGTAGAAGCAGCAAGGAGAGACCTACTGGCTTGTCTGCCTGAGTAGGCCAGCGTATACGGGATATTTTGCTCAGAGAAGCCTGGGATTCCTGGTGGGCCAGGGGGACCTGGCAATCCTGTCTCTCCCGGTAACCCTCTTGGTCCTGGGGGTCCTTGAGGTCCCACTGCACCTGAAATGAAAAAGATATTGAAAACTGGCATTAAGTGTAATAAAAGTGCTGACGCGCAGGTGACTAAGTTACCTGCCTAGGTTCTAATTCCTGGCACTGCTCCTTTGTATGGGCCCAGATTTGGACCTTGTGTGACTGTGTGACGTGGATGGCGACTCACTTGACACTATTTACACTAATGTCCCATGTCAGGATCAACCCCATTCTTCATTAAAACATTGGGAAAGATTGTATTGACTGGGGGTATTTCCTCAAGAAACGCTGTATCTTTAAAGTTTCTTTTAAATTCGTGAATGTAGCCCAATCCATCTCGCAATCCAGCCTCCCATCCATTGACTGGACCCACATTTCCTGCTGCCTCAGCAAAGCAGCCAGCATAATCAAGAACCCCCACACATCCCGGACATTGTCTCCACCACCTTCTTCCTTCAGGAGAAAGATACCAAAGTCTGAGGTCACGCACCAACCAACTCAAGATCAGCTTCTTCCCTGCCGCTGTCAGACTTTTGAATGGACCCACCTCGCGTTAAGTTGATCTTTCTCTACACCCTCGCTGTGACTGTAACACCACATTCTGCACTCTCTCCTTTCCTTCTCTATGAATGGTATGCTTTGTCTGTGTAGCGCGCAAGAAACAGTACTTTTCACTGTACGCTAATACATGTGACAATAATAAATCAAATCACAGTATGAAGGGATTTGATGGAGCAGACGTTGAGAAGATATTTTTCCTTTGATGGGAAACTGGGGTTATCAACGAAGGAGAGAGGCTAAGAAACTGAATTGGGAATTCAGCACAAAGTTCTTTACCCAGAGAATGTGGAACTCACTATTACGAGGAGTTGTTGAGGGAAATAGTGTTGATTCATAAGAACATAAGAACATAAGAACATAAGAAATAGGAGCAGGAGTAGGCCATCTAGCCCTTCGAGCCTGCCCCGCCATTCAATAAGATCATGGCTGATCTGAAGTGGATCAGTTCCACTTTCCCGCTTTCTCCCCTTAATTCCCCTGTCTATCAGAAACCTATCTACCCGTGACTAAAATATATTTAGCGAGGCAGCCTCCACCACTTCAACGGGCAGAGAATTCCAGAGATTCACCACCCTTTGAGTGAAGAAGTTCCTCCTCAACTCCGTTCTAAATTGCCCCCCTCTTATCTTGAGGCTGTGCCCCCTAGTCCTGCTGTCCTTTCTGAGCGGGAAGAGCCTCTCCACCTCTATCCTATCCATCCCATTCATCATCTTATACGTCTCAATGAGATCTCCCCTCATTCTTCTAAACTCTTAACGAGTACAAGCCTAGTTTATTCAGCCTTTCCTCATAGCTCAACCCCCTCAACTCCGGTATCAGCCTAGTAAACCTCCTCTGCACTCCCTCCAAGGCCAAAATATCCTTGCGTAAATTCGTTTATTTGGAAGGCAGATGCGCACATGGAGAAAGAAAGTGAAGGATACGCTGTTTGGGTGGTTTAGTGAAATGGTTTGTCTTTGTGCTGAATCTTATGTAACAGAGCCAATATTAGATGAGTTTCCACAGCACAGATCCTATACCAGACACAATCTACCATCCAATACTCCGTGGTACTATTAGATAGACCGTGTCTTGATCCAAAGTGCAATAATTCCCCCTCCTTCTTCCCCCCTTTCAGCTTTATTCACGGGTGTAGGCTATGAGGATAAGGCAGGGGAGTGAGACTGGCTAGAATGCTCTTTCAGAGAACTTGATGGGCCAAATGGCCTCCTCCTGTACTATAAAGATTCCATGATTGCCACATCCTTCACACCAAACATCATCATTTCTGGATATGGTGGGTAGTTTTACAGCCTGATGTCCTATCTGTCACCGACCCTTTGCATTCAGCCAGACTGGGGACTGACACTGGCACATCACAGTTTGGTTGAACCAGTGTTGGGGTTCCACCACAGCAAGGCAGACCTGCAGCGGGATCCTAACCTGGGCCAGAATTTTTGAAGATGGCAGGGGTTTCAAAGGGGAAATGGTGCGGGGGGGGGCAGGCAGGGGGAGGAGAGGGGTCGGGAGGATGGGGGAGAGGAGAGGGAGAACATAAGAAATAGGAGCAGGAGTAGGCCATCTAGCCCTTCGAGCCTGCCCCGCCATTCAATAAGATCATGGCTGATCTGAAGTGGATCAGTTCCACTTTCCCACTTTCTCCCCATAACCCTTAATTCCCCTGTCTATCAGAAACCTATCTACCCGTGACTTAAATATATTTAGCGAGGTAGCCTCCACCACTTCAACGGGCAGAGAATTCCAGAGATTCACCACCCTTTGAGTGAAGAAGTTCCTCCTCAACTCTGATCTAAACCGCCCCCCCTTATCTTGAGGCTGTGTCCTCTAGTCCTGCTATCCTTTCTAAGTGGGAAGAATCTCTCTACCTCTACCCTATCCACCCCCTTCATTATTTTATATGTCTCTATAAGATCTCCCCTCATCCTTCTAAACTCCAACGAGTACAGACCCAGTCTATTCAATCTCTCCTCATAGACTAACGCCCTCATCTCCGGTATCAGCCTAGTGAACCTCCTCTGCACTCCCTCCAAGGCCAATATATCCTTCCGCAAGTGCGGCGACCAAAACTGCACCCAGTACTCCAGCTGCGATGAGGGAGGTGCTCAGAGAGATTTATAAAATTCTAACAGGACTAGACAGGGTAGATGCAGGGAGGATGTTCCCGATGGTGGGGGTGTCCAGAACCAGGGGTCACAGTCGGAGGATTCAGGGTAGACCATTTAGGACTGAGATGAGGAGACGTTCCTTCACCCAAAGGATGGTGAGCCTGTGGAATTCACTACCACAGGAAATCATTGATGCCAAAATATTGAATGTATTCAAGAGGCGGTTGGATAGAGCACTTGGGGTGAACGGGATTGAAGGTTATGGGGAGAAAGCAGGATTAGCCTATTGAGTTGGATGATCAGCCAATGGCAGAGCAGGCTTGAAGGGCCAAATGGCCTCCTCCTGCTCCTACCTTCTATGTTTCTATAGTTTACACAGTCCACTGTGGAATATCCAATCCAGCTGTGTGAATGTTACAGAGTGACTTACCTGTCCGCCCAGGTGTCCCTGCCTCACCTACTTCTCCCATCTTTCCAGGGAGTCCAATTCGACCAGCAGGGCCAGCTAGTCCCGGTAAACCTGAAATGGAGCAACTCCAGTTACTGTTTGTGAGTTAAAGGCAGTTAAACTGTGGAATCGAGCAACCTTCATCCTTGAATGAACTCCTCACTGACAAGTCTTCCCACAGTTCAACCTCCTCTCTTCAACTTTCTTGCGGTAGAAGTGCTGGAATTGATTGTAAATGGCAACAAAATCGTAACCTGATTCTGCAGAGTCAATGTGGATTCACGAAAGAGGAATGTGTTGATTCTTTCATGGGATGTGGGTGTTGCTGGTAGGGCCAGTATTTATTGCCCTTGAACTGGGTGTCTCACTGTGTGAATCAACCACATTGCTGTGGATCTGGAGTCACAAGTAGGCCAGACCCGGTAAAGATGGCAGATTTCCTTCCCTGACGGGCGTTGGTGAGCCAGTTGGTTTTTAGGCCAATTGATGAGAGTTTCATGGTCACCATTATTGACTCTTTAATTCTAGATTTTATTAATTAATGAATCAAATTTCACCAGCTATGGTGGGACTTGACTGAACAGAAACCTGTTCTGTGGGATTACTAGGCCGGTGATATTGCCCTATCTTGGTGCCAGTCAAATAACCCAACTAAATTAAATCAAACAAACTGAGGGACAAACTAAAGGGGCAGCCCCTTAAAGGGAAACTGCTTGAAACAAAACAAAAACCACAAATGTAACTAAAAATGTTAACCCAAACCAAGAATCAGAGGGTCAGTAAGGCACACCAGTCCCCACGGTGCCCATCGGGTAGGGAAGGCCTCGATGGCGTCTGTGGGCTCTGCACGCTCCCTCACCAGGGGCACCTGGTTGTGAATGTAGCCATGGCAGAGGGGCAGACAGTCAGGTCAGACTGTCCCCCTCGATCACCCAATGCCTGGACCTGCTGAAGTTAAGTTTGGCTAGCAGGTTCAAGAGGAGGTCCTCCTCCTTCCCCTCTCCACACCGGGTACCATACACCACCATCTCACCACTAAAAATCTATTAGCATTTTTGAAGAGGTAGCTAGCAGGATAGATAAAGGGGAACCAGTGGATGTGGTATACTTAGACATTCAAAGGCATACATAAGGTACCACAGAAAGACTCTTACATTGATGGTAATGTATTAACAGGAAGACAGGGTTGATTAAAGCCTTAAAATGGAGAGCAGGAATAAACAGATCATTTATGAGGTCAAAGGTGTGGAATGCTGAAACGCTTGGTGCTGCAAACCCGACTGGAACTGAGCGCAATGGATCTAATATTGATGACAACATAAAGCTGGATGGAAAATGGGCGGCACGGTAGCACAGTGGTTAGCACTGCTGCTTCACAGCTCCAGGGACCTGGGTTCGATTCCTGGCTCGGGTCACTGTCTGTGTGGAGTTTGCACATTCTCCTCGTGTCTGCGTGGGTTTCCTCTGGGTGCTCAGGTTTCCTCCCACAGTCCAAAGATGTGCAGGTTAGGTTGATTGGCCATGCTAAAATTGCCCCTTAATGTCCTGAGATGCTTAGTTAGAGGGGTTAGTGGGTAAAATATGTAGGGATATGGGGGTAGGGCCTGGGTGGGATTGTGGCTGGTGCAGACACGATGGGCCAAAGGGCCTCTGTCTGCATGGTAGGGTTTCTATGATTCTACAGTTCTATGCAGAGGAATAGAAACAGTTAATATTTAATGTGTGGGGTGTGGGTAAATAGAGTGGCAGGTGGGGTATAATGTGGGGAAGTGGGAGGTTTGTAAGAACGTCACACTTGGCGATAAGAATAGAAAAATAGATCTTTTTAAATGATGAGAATTGATTAAATGAGGGTGTTCAGAGGGATATGAGTTTTTGTACACAGAACTATGCAGATGCAGAGAGAAATTTGCGAAGTAAATGGTACGTTAGCCTATATTGCAAAAGGGTTGGAGTATAAGAGTAAATACTGCTGATACACAGGGCTCTGGTGGGATCACAGCTGAATATTGGTGTACAGTTCTGGTCTTCATACTCGAGGAAAGATAAATTAACACTGTGAAAGTGCCCACACCAGCAATCGTTCAAGAAGGCAGCTCACCATCAAATTCCGAGAGATAATTTCGATGGACAACAAGTCTGATCCATGAAGGAATAAAATTACAAAATATACGATGAAGGTTCAGTAGATTGATCTGTGGTAAGTGAGGCTGTCCTGTGAGGGAGGATGAGTGAATTGGATTTATACTGTTCAGAGTTTTAGAAACTGAAAAGTGATATCGTTGAAACATTCGCGGCTCGGAGGCAGTTTTGGAAAAGTGAGTTGAGGAAAATATTTTTTAACTCAGAGAGCGGTTAGAGTCTGGAATGAACTTTCTGAGGGTGGTGGAGGCAGGTTCAGCTGAACCATTCAAAAGGGAATTGGACTGCAATCTGAAATGGAAAAAATGTGCAAGTTTACGGAGAGGGGAATGGGTATCGTGCTCTTTCAGAGAATCAGTACAGAATCGATGGGCTGAATGGACTCCTTTGGCACTGTAACGATTCTGTGATTTTGTAGAGTGACAGGATAGGCATCAGAGGTCTGTTACCCCTGGTAAGAGTGTCCAAAACGAGAGGGGATAGTCTCACGATAGCAAGCTGTCTAATAGAACTTAAACGAGGAAAAATGTATCCACTTTGGGCTGTGAGTCATTGGAATACCCGATGGAAGCTCGGTCGATAAACGTATTTAAGACTGGATCTTTGGACACTGAAGCAGTGAGAGGGATATGGAATGGAATGGCAAAGTGGGTTTGATGGAGATGATGATCTCACTGGATGGTGGAGCAGGCTCGAGGGGACAAATGGCCTTCCCCTATTCGCATTTCTTATGTTTTGCTCCCTCCTCACCCTCTTTCCCTGCACCTTGTTACATCTCAGACTATCCCCCTTTGAAGTGAAGGGTCACTGGCCTGAGGCACTACCTCTGACTAATTCTCTAAATGAATAATTCACCTCCTGCCATTTGCCTTCCTCCTGTTTAGAAATAGTCTAATTTCCTCTTCAAAGCCTTGACTGAATCTGCTTCCATCGTACTCTCAGGCAGTGCATTCTCAGCGCTAACCACTTGCTGCGTGAAAAAGATTTCTTCTTATACCCTTTTCTTCCGTTGCAAGTTACTTTCAATCTGTGCCCTCTCGTTCTTGATCCTGTTACCCAGCAGGAATAGTTTCTCTCCGCCTACTCTGTCCAGCCCCCTCATGATGTTGGACATCTCCATCAAATCTCCTCTTGGCCTTCCTCTCTCCATGGAGAACAGCCTCAACCTCTCCAACCTATCCTCATAACCGCACTTCCTATCCATGGAACCATTCTCGTGAATCTTTCCTACCCTCTCTCCAATGCCTTCACATCTTTCCTAAAGTGTGGTACCCAAAAACAGACACAATATTCTAACTGATGTTGAACTAATCTAATACAGTTCAATATAATTTCCCTTGCTTCTGTACCCTATGCCCCTATTAATAAAGCCCAGGATACTGTATGCTTTACGAACCACACTCTCCACCTGTCTTGCCACCTATAATGACCTAGGGTACATGTACACCCAGGTGCCTCTGCACCTGATCCTGCACCCTCTTTAGAATTGTAAACTTTATTTTATATTGTTTCTCCATATTCTTCCCACCAAAATCAATCATTTCATATTGTTCTGCATTGGACATCATTTGCCACCTTAATGTCCATTCCACCAACTTGTCTGTTTCCTTCTGAAGTTCCACATTATCCTCCTTACAGTCCACAAGCCAGAAACAATTGTGCCCTGTACATAAAGGCTGTAGAAATACATAGGTATAAATACATATATATATTTGGGTGGCATGGTGGCACAGTAGTTAGCATTGCTGCCTCACAGCTCCAGGGTCCTGGGTTCGATTCCTGGCTCGGGTCACTGTCTGGGTGGAGTTTGCACATTCTCCTTGTGTCTGCATGGGTTTCCTCCCACAGTCCAAGATGTGCGGGTTAGGTTGATTGGCCACGCTAAGTTGCCCCTTAGTGTCCAGGGATGTGTAGGTTAGAAGGATTAGTGGGTAAATATGTAGGGATATGTAGGGTTGGCCTGGGTGGGATTGTGGCAGGAACAGACTCGATGGGCCAAAGAGCCTCTTTCTACACTGTAGGGTTCTATGATAAATATATAAGAGGGAAAGAAGGTTCCCAACAGCGAACGCTGGGAACTCCACTAAAAACCAGCCTATTAATCACTAGGCTCTGTTTTCTGTTGCTGAGCCAATGTTGAACCATGTTGCTGCTGTCCCTTTTATTCCATAAGCTCCGACTTTTGCCACGGTTGAGAAGTGAACGATAAAAATATATTAATCACCTGCACTATTTCATTGAGCCTTTTTTTGTGCTTTTTCAAAATGGACAATAGCTGAGTGGAGAAGTATGGTTCAGTCCATCACCTGGTGTCTTTTTGGCAGTTTCAAATTAACAATGACCAAATGGATGGTGGGTCTGCAGTAGACACTTTCACACACAGGCAAACCTTTGCAGGTTTTAATCTCCCATAATGGTGTTAATGGTCAAAGTATTAGCAACCCGAACACAAAGAGAGTGGCAGTTAGTCAACAAGATATCAATTTTTCCAGAAGTAAAAGGAATCCCAATTCCAATTAAACCACAAGATTCCAGTTATTCTGTGTCTTACATTAAAGAACAAAGAACAAAAAACAGCCCAGGAAACAGGCCCTTCGGCCCAACGAGCCCGCACCGCCATTTTAACATTACCAGTCCCCCCCTCCACCCATGACCCTTATCTATTGTTTTATGGCCATCCACATTGAGGGAAACTAATTTAGGGACAATTTGTTACACCAATCAGCCTAATAGAACATCTTTAGGGCATGGGAGGAAACCGGAGCACCCGGAGAAAACCCACGCAAGCACGGGGAGAATGCACAAACTCCCACAGACACCGGCCCAAATCCATGTGTCTGCACAGCAAACAGTGATAGTCACTGAGCTGTCGTCTTGTCCAGTATCTGGTCCCAGTTTAAGCGCACACTAACGACATGAAGTACTAGGCTACTCTCAAACATCCAAGAGCAGCCCTTGTACGACCCATCGCTTGTATGCCCCTTGTTGGACAGCAAGGCAGACCTTAAGGAGGTATGTCATCTGACTCCCCCCAAGCTTCATTGTGAAATTGTCCGCTGGAACAGAATTTGGAAGTTACCATTTTTGACCTCAATATGAACAGGTCTTCAGCTATCTTCAGCCTGTGCTATCTACATCAAGATGGTGGCCGCAGAAAGAACTCTGATGCTCATTAAACCTGCCAACAGCTACAACCTTCTTGAGCCTCCAGACTAACCCATTCTACATGCCTTCCCCCGTCGCTCTGGAAAGACGCAACAATCAGTCAAGCTCCCCTTGGAAAAGGGGAGTACAGGCGGCACGGTAGCACAGTGGGTTAAGCACTGCTGCTTCACAGCTCCAGGGTCCTGGGTTCGATTCCTGGCTCGGGTCACTGTCTGTGTGGAGTTTGCACATTCTCCTCGTGTCTGCGTGGGTTTCCTCCGGGTGCTCTGGTTTCCTCCCACAGTCCAAAGATGTGGGGGTTAGGTTGATTGGCTGTGCTAAGAAATTGCCCCTTAGTGTCCAGGGATGTGTAGGTTAGAGGGATTAGTGGGTATAATATGTAGGGATATTTGGATAGGGCCTGGGTGGGATTGTGTTCGGTGCAGACTCGATGGGCCGAAGGGTCTCTTTCTGCACTGTAGGGTTCTATGATTCTACGAAAAGTCATTCTGATTGATTTCAGATTCTGGACACATGTAAAACCCACACTTGTATTTTTATTGTGGAACCCTCTTCCTTTTGCCTAATTCCCCCTATAATTGTGCGAGCGTAAAATGGGGTGAAAATTGTGAAACCCCCTCATGTGCATGTGTGATAAAAAAGAAACCAACCCTTTTATTTTCATCTTGCCTCGAGTTTGCTGTGCAAATTATTAATAGAGGGTTGGAACTTTACCAAGTTTAAGAGTTGGGGTAAATACACCACCACATACAAAGGGGGGAAATCAGAGTTTTAAAGAACACCTTTGTGTTTCTGGGTGGGTAATGAGCTGGGAAATCAGAGCAGTTTAAACTGACACCCCTCCTGTCTGTGACACGTTGCTCAGATTGTAGGACACAGAATGCGTTTTGGAAGTCCATGTACACCACATCTGCAGCAGTGCCAGCACTGACTCTCTCTGGGGATCTCCCTATAAAATTCTAACAGGACTAGTCAGGGTAGATGCAGGAAGGATGTCCCAGATGGTGGGGGGATCCAGAATCAGGAGTCACAGCCTAAGGATATAGAACATAGAACACTACAGCACAAACAGGCCCTTCAGCCCACAAGTTGCGCCGATCATATCCATACCTACCAGGCCATAGAACTATCTGTAACTCCCAATCCCATTAAATCCCATGTACTCATCCAGAAGTCTTTTAAAAGACCCCAGCGAGTTCGCCTCCACCACCACCGACGGCAGCCGATTCCACTCACTCACCACCCTCTGAGTGAAAAACTTACCCCTGACATCTCCTCTGTACCTGCTCCCCAGCACCTTAAACCTGTGTCCTCTCGTAGCGACCATTTCAGCCCTGGGAAATAGCCTCCGAGAATCCACCCTATCTATACCTCTCAACATTTTATAAACCTCTATCAGGTCGCCTCTCAACCTTCGTCTCTCCAGGGAGAAGAGACCGAGCTCCCTCAACCTATCCTCATAAGGTATGCCTCCCAATCCAGGCAACATCCTTGTAAATCTCCTCTGCACCCTCTCAATAGCTTCCACATCCTTCCTGTAGTGAGGCAACCAGAACTGGGAATATGGATATGGGGGTGAACCGTTTAGAACAGAGATGAGGAGAAATATCTTCACCCAGAAAATGGTATCACAGAAAGTAGTTGAGGCCAAAACATTGTATGTTTTCAAGAATTAGTTGGGGAATGGATCTGGAGGTGAAAGGGATCAAAGGTTATGGGGGAAGGTGGGAACAGATTACTGGATTGGGTGATCAGCTATGAATGGTGGAGTAGCCTCGAAAGCCTGAATAGCCTGCTCCTATTTTCTATGTTACCTCATGAAGTTAATTAAATATGATTTTTCTGTTAAGAAACACATGCTAGCTTCCCCTGATTAACATAATTTGCCCACCTGTAATTTCACCACTGTTTCTAGAAGTCTGCACTATACTTGCTGGGTTGGAGATGGGTGGATATAGGAGATTGTTTTAAATAAGGTTCATTAGCACTGGGGCGTCTCTGGTAAGGTAAATGGATATGGTATAACAATAATGCTTTTTTTTCCTTTTAATTCACAGGTTTTAAGTCGGTCCGCCTTGTTGTCCAACGAGGGGCATACACGCAATGGGTCGTACTGGGGTTGCTCTTGGATGTTTGAGATTGGCCTAGTGCTTCATGTCGTTAGTGTGTGCCTAAACTGGACCAGATACTGGGCAAGACGACAGCTCAGTGACTATCGCTGATTGCTGTGCAGACACATGGATTTGGGCCGGTGTCTGTGGGAGTTTGCGCATTCTCCCCGTGCTTGCGTGGGTTTTCTCCGGGTGCTCCTGTTTCCTCCCACACCCCAAAGATGTGCTCTTAGGCTGATTGGTGTAACAAATTGTCCCTAAATCAGTTTCCCTCAATCTGGATGGCCATAAAACATTAGACAGGGGTCGTGGGTGGAGAGGGGGACTGGTGGTGTTGAGATGGCGGCGCGGGCTCGTTGGGCCGAAGGGCCTGTTTCCCGGGCTGATTCTGTCCTTTGTTCTTATTGGCAAACTTGCTGGGTTTACCTTTAGAACCAGAGAAAATTACAGCTCAGAAACAGGCCTTTTGGCCCTTCTTGTCTGTGCTGAACCATTTTTCTCCTAGTCCCACCGACCCGCACTTGGACCATATCCCTCCACACTTTACACACATCTTTGAACAAGGGTGTGATGTTTGCAGTTTTCCGGTTCCCTGGGACCACCCCTGAGTCTACGGAAGACTGAAAAATGATGACCACGTGCCTCCACTCTCACATCCCTCAGTATCTCTCGGCTGCATCTCCTCCAATCTGGTCCTTTATCAACTCGAAGTACAGTCTATCCCATATCTTCTCCTTGTCAATTTTGATGCCCTCTAATGGTCGAATTTCGTCCTCTTCCCCGTCCCCCCCAGGTAATTATTCTAACTGCTGCCAAATCTGCTGAGTATGTCCAGCCTTTTCTGTTATACTTTAGATAGAAACAAGCCGTTCCTCTTGTCCTGCCGGTTTTGTACTAGGAATGTCTCTGAAAGAGCAGGGTGAACAAATCAAAGATAATATTCCGCAAATCCTGAGTAATGGGAATAAAGGCTCACCTGGTGGTCCGGGATTTCCAGTGTCTCCTCTTTGCCCGGGCGGTCCTGCTTATAAAGAGATGGGAGAGTTAAATAAAACGGGTACAGACTGATTGGGAACTGATCCGATCGTGCTAATTGACACTATTGGTTCTGTTCGTATCTGCAAAGAGGATATCTCACTGGAAGAATAGTGGCTTGTCTGGCAGGCTCAATATTCTCTGCTATCTCACTGGGCCTGGGAGTATTCTCAGGAGTGAGTGGTGTGGATTCGATAACATGACCAGCCAATACACTCTGTCCCAGCACAAACCAAACTGAAACCCTACTACCGAAAAACAGTTATAAATACATACAGCAGGGGATCAGCCCCAAAGTCAGGCTCAAGATTAGGGCTTGTGATAAACTCATGTAGATTTGAGTAGCTCTACATGAGAACATAAGAAATAGGAGCAGGAATAGGCCATCTAGCCCCTCGAGCCTGCCCCGCCATTCAATAAGATCATGGCTGATCTGAAGTGGATCAGTTCCACGCTGATTGTGTGCGGGATGGCCCTACTCACACTGTTTATTGCCTTCATGTGTCAGCAAACTACTGGATATCACGACTTAGTAACAAGTCTGACAACACCAGGTTAAAGTCCAACCAGTTTATTTGATAGTAAACCCACAAGCTTTCGGAAACGGTGTTTCTGTAACGGTCTTTCTGTCCTCACCCCAGTCCAACGCCAGCATCTCCACATCACATCACGACTTACTCATGCTTCAGAATGCATTTCGTAATGTGTTCATTTATAAAATTAAATTAGAATGTGTTTCCTGGAACTTTGTGTGTTGTGTGAAAAATGTGAGTGTCAGTAAGGTGTCTGGGACTGCTGGTGTAGGTACACCCCCAGTGCTGACAGGAATGCCATAAACAATAGATAAGGGTCATGGGTGGAGGGGGGGAAATGGTAATGTTAAAATGACGGCGCAGGCTCGTTGGGCCGAAGGGCCTGTTTCCCGGGCAGTTTTTGTTCTTTGAGGGAGTTCCAGGATTTTGACCCAGCGACACTGCAGGAACAGCGGTTTATTTCCCAGTCAGGATGGTGAGTGAGTTGGAGGGGAACCTCCAGGCGATGGTGTTTCCAGGTATCTGCTGCCCCTTGTCCTTCTAGATGGTAGGGGTTATGGGTTTGAAAGGTGCTGCCTAAGGAACTTTTGTGAGTTCCTTACTGGGTGTGGGTGACAGCTGTGACACTTCTTCAACAGTGAAGCTGGGTGGTTCGATCTGTTCGGCTGGTCGGTCTGCGGAGCAGGGAGATGGCATCAGTGCATCACAGGAGATACGGAGGGAACATTAACTACTCGCTTGAGACTTGAGGGATGACAGCGTGTCTTGAGGATTCTCACATTTGTCCGCTGCCCCCAGTTTCACTCTCAGCAGAAGCACACTCTTCCTCCTCGCCGGACAGCTCGAGGCATCTCTCCTCGGACGGCGTGAGGGTTCTGAGCACGGGTATTACTGAGCACGGGTATTACTGAGCACGGGTATTACTGAGCACGGGTATTACTGAGCACGGGTATTACTGAGCACGGGTATTACTCCGGCTGGGTTTGCTTACTCAGTCTTGTTGTGGCTGAATTTGTCCTCAGCTGACACAGAGAGGGAGAGGGTAGGCAGCAGTGTTGATATTTAAGATGGTGATAAGGCGTGGTGGTGGGCGTGGGGCTTGAGTGCAAGCTGGAGCGTGAGGAGCACGACCGCCAGTCCCCGGGGAAGGGGGGGGTGGGGTGGGGGGGAAATGGGGGCGGTGGGGAGAAGTGGGGGGGGGTGGGGGGAAGTTGGGGTGAAGTGGGGGGGAGGGGAGAAGTGGGGGGTAGGGGAGGGAAGTGGGGGGTGGGGGAGGGAAATGGGGGGTGGGGGAGGGAAGTGGAGGAGGGGGGAAAGTGGGGGGGGGATGGGGGGAGGGGGAAGTGGAGGAGATGGGGGGAGGGGGAAGTGGAGGGGATGGGGGGAGGGGGAAGTGGAGGGGATGGGGGGAGGGGGAAGTGGGGAAGTTGGGGGGAGGGGGGAAGTGGGGGGATGGGGGGAAGTTGGGGGCGGGGAGGAAGTGGGGGGATGAGGGAAGTGGGGGGAGGGGGGAAGTGGGGGGAGGGGGGAAGTTGGGGGAGGGGGGGCAGGGGGGAAGTGGGGGGCTGTGGGGGAGGGGGAGCGGGGATATGGTGATGGGGATGGGGGCGGGGACATGGTGATGGGGGGCGGGGACATGGTGATGGGGGGCGGGGACATGGTGATGGGGGTGGGGGGCGGGGACATGGTGATGGGGGTGGGGGTGGGGACATGGTGATGGGGGGTGGAGGGGGGAGGGAGGTGTTGGAAAGGCTGAAGCGGTTGGGTGAGAGACGAAGATGGAGGCGGGAGGGGGGTGTGAGGGGGTTCCAGGAAAAGACCGATGAGGCTCATTTACCCCGGCTGAGCGAAGATCCGTCATCTTCTTGTGGCACTGCTGCCCGTCCTCCTCTGCAGGGAGCTGGCACTCACCGGGGCTGGGGCGGGGGGGGTGATGGTGGTGACCTTGGTGGGGAGGGGGACCTTACCCTGGAGCAGGGGTGTAGAGTGCATCCCACTTCTGCTGCACTCTATCCAGTAGTGTGGCGAGGGATCTCTCTGAGAATCCCAGTGCAGGCTTCCTGGCCACCTTCCCCTGCAATCACTGGAGAACCAGACTGAGCAGCCGGTTATATGTAACTCCCTACTGGCTGGAATGTTCAACTGGAGCTGGGGGGGAATCAGAGGGAGGCTGCCATGTTGCTGAGTGATTCTTCTGACCATAAAAACTTCCATCAATGAGGCTCAAGATCTGGTTAGAAATCCTACTGGAGCTATCGGCGTGATTCTCTCCACTTTTCTCACTGGAACATTGTCAAATTCTGGTCAGATTTCCCCCTGTCTTTGATCTTCACTCCCTCTGTAATGTCGTCACAGTGCCTTTCATCCATGTCCAGCCTCACTCTTTCCTTGCCTTCGTTATATTTGAATCCTGCCAGCCAGGAATATTAAATTCCCGCTCCCCTTCCCCTTTCACTCAGATTATCAGGGGCGGCACGGTAGCACGGTGGGTTAGCACTGCGGCTTCACAGGGTCCTGGGTTCGATTCCCGGCTCGGGTCACAGTCTGTGCGGAGTTTGCACATTCTCCTCGTGTCTGCGTGGGTCTCCTCCGGGTGCTCCGGTTTCCTCCCACAGTCCAAAGATGTGCAGGTTAGGTTGATTGGCCGTGCTAAGAAATTGCTCCTTAGTGTCCAGGGATGAGTAGGTTAGAGGGATTAGTGGGTATAATATGTAGGGATATGGGGGTAGGGCCTGGGTGGGATTGTGTTCGGTGCAGACTCGATGGGTCAAAGGGCCTCTTTCTGCACTGTAGATTTCTATAATCCTATTCACACTAGATCAGTTTGTGAGGTAGAGAGATTCTTCCCGCTTAGAAAGGACAGCAGGACTAGAGGGCACAGCCTCAAGATAAGGGGGGCAGTTTAGAACGGAGTTGAGGAGGAACTTCTTCACTCAAAGGGTGGTGAATCTCTGGAATTCTCTGCCCGTTGAAGTGGTGGGGGCTACCTCACTAAATATATTTAAGTCACGGGTAGATAGGTTTCTGATAGACAGGGGAATTAAGGGGAGAAAGCGGGAAAGTGGAACTGATCCACTTCAGATCAGCCATGATCTTATTGAATGGTGGGGCAGGCTCGAAGGGCTAGATGGCCTACTCCTGCTCCTATTTCTTACGTTCTTATGTTATTTTATTCAGTGTGTGTTGACTGCATTGTGCTAAAAATGGGTGCTGCGCGATCCACTTTACTCCCACAGAATCATACCGCACAGGAAATAATTAATCCATCATGCCCCTGTTGGCTCCTTTCTTCAACCTATCCCCCCCCCCCCCCACTGCCCCCCCTCCAACCCCAATCCTCCAATCAGATTGAAGATTGTTGAGTGGTGGATGTGGCACTGACCTCTGGGACCTGGTGGTCCTCTCATTATGATCATGTGGTTCTCTCGAGGCTTTGGCAGGGTATCACTTTCCGATGTCTCGTTACCCATAGGTGGCACTCCAGTAACATCTGGGACATGCAGCTCAAACACCTGGAATGGAAACATTGCTGAGGTTGGTATTTGGCGTCTACGTCCTCATTCCTTCTCAGCAATAACCTTCTGCTGGGAACAAAGGTGACTTTGATTGTTCCTTCACTGTAATGAGCTGTTGTAGGCGAGCATTCAGCAACCTAAAATATCACGGGCTATTTCCCATCACAATATTCCCCAGGATTCACCCGATATTGGATATCTTTTCATCTCAGCCTTGGTTCACATCCTTATCTCCCACATTACCCACACCAGTGACCTGGGTCTATAGTCAACGCTGACACATCTGTACAGTACTGAGGGATTGCTACACTGTCAGTGCGAACACTAATATCCTGTCTGCTCTCACAGGTAGATATAGAAGATCCTGATGTATTCAAGGAAGAGCAGGGGGAGTTCTCCTCGGTGTCCTGGCCAATTATGATTTTCAATAAACATCAGAAAAACGGATTCACTGATCATTGTCATATTGTGGGCGGCATGGTGGCACAGTGGGTTAGCACTGCTGCTTCACAGCTCCAGGGTCCTGGGTTCGATTCCCAGCTCGGGTCACTGTCTGTGTGGAGTTTGCACATTCTCCCCGTGTCTGTGTGGGTTTCCTCCGGGTGCTCCGGTTTCCTCCCACAGTCCAAAGATGTGCGGGTTAGGTTGATTGGCCGTGCTAAGAAATTGCCCCTTAGTGTCCAGGGATGTGTAGGTTAGAGGGATTAGTGGGTATAATATGTAGGGATATGGGGGTAGGGCCTGGGTGGGATTGTGGTCAGTGTAGACTTGATGGGCCGAAGGGCCTCTTTCTGCACTGTAGGGTTCTATGATTGTGTGTGGGAGCTTGCTGTGCATATTTTGGCTGTCTACATTACAACAGTGATTAAACTTCATTGTACTTCATGCCTTAGGTTGTCAAAAGGCTAAACCAGTTCAAGTCTTTCTCTTTTCATCCTTATTGGTTGAATTTAAGTTGAGAGTGCTGACATGGAGCGGCACGGTGACACAGTGGGTTAGCACTGCTGCCTCACAGCACCAGGGACCCGGGTTCAATTCCCGGGGGGCACGGTCACACAGTGGTTAGCACTGCTGCCTCACAGCGCCAGGGACCCGGGTTCGATTCCCGGGGGGGGGGGGGGCACGGTGGCACAGTGGGTTAGCACTGCTGCCTCACAGCGCCAGGGACCTGGGTTCGATTCCCGGGGGGCACGGTGATACAGTGGTTAGCACTGCTGCCTCACAGCGCCAGGGACACAGGTTCGATTCCCGGGGGGGGCACGGTGGCACAGTGGGTTAGCACTGCTGCCTCACAGCGCCAGGGACCTGGGTTCGATTCCCGGGGGGCACGGTGATACAGTGGTTAGCACTGCTGCCTCACAGCGCCAGGGACCCGGGTTCGATTCCCGGGGGGGGGCACGGTGGCACAGTGGGTTAGCACTGCTGCCTCACAGCACCAGGGACCCGGGTTCGATTCCCGGGGGGCGCACGGTGGCACAGTGGGTTAGCACTGCTGCCTCACAGCACCAGGGACCCGGGTTCGTTTCCCAGGGGCACGGTGGCACAGTGGGTTAGCACTGCTGCCTCACAGCACCAGGGACCCGGGTTCGTTTCCCAGGGGCACGGTGACACAGTGGGTTAGCACTGCTGCCTCACAGCGCCAGGGACCCGGGTTCGATTCCTGGGGGCATGGTGACACAGTGGGTTAGCACTGCTGTCTCACAGTGCCAGGGACCTGGGTTCGATTCCCGGGGGCACGGTGACACAGTGGTTAGCACTGCTGCCTCACAGCACCAGGGAGTTGGGTTCAATTCTGGCCTTGGGTGACTGTCAGTGTGGAGTTTGCACATCCTCCCTGTGTCTGCGTGGGTTTCCTCCGGGTGTTCCGATTTCCTCCCACAGTCTGAAAGACATGGTGGTTATGCTAAGTTCTCCCTCAGTGTACCCGAACAGGCACCGGAGCGTGGCGACTTGGGGATTTTCATTCAGTGTCAATGTTAGCCTACTTGTGACACTGATAAATAAACTTCAATGATGTGGGAGCTTGCTCTATATAAACAGACACAGTATTAGTATTAAAGGGCGGCACAGCGATTAGCACTGCCGGCTCACAGCTCCAAGGGCTTGGGTTCGATTCAAGGACTGTGAAGAAGGTTATCTAGAATTGCAACGGGGTCTTGATCAATTGGGCCAGTGGGCTGATGAATGGCAGATGGAGCTTAATTTAGATAAATGGGCGGTGATGCATTTTGGTAGATCGAACCAGGGCAGGACTTACTCAGTTAATGGTAGGGCGCTGGGGAGAGTTACAGAACAAAGAGATCTAGGGGTAAATGTTCATAGCTCCTTGAAAGTGGAGTCACAAGTGGACAGAGTGGTGAAGAAGGCATTCGGCATGCTTGGTTTCATCGATCAGAACATTGAATACAGGAGTTGGGACATTGTGTTGAATTATACAAGAATTATAGGCCAGTGAGCTTGACATCCTTGGTAGGGATATTGTTGGAGAAGATTCTTAGAGATAGGATCTAACACAGTTAGAACTGAATTATCTCATTAGCGATAGACAACATGGTTTTGTATGAGGGAGGTCATGCCTCACAAATTTGGATGAGTTTTTTGATGAGGTGACAAAAACGATTGACGAGGGAAGGGCCATGGATCTCGTTGACATGGATTTTAGTAAAGCATTTGATAAGGTCCCTCAGGGCAGGCTGGTGCCAAAGGTAAGGGGCAATTTAGCGCGGCCAATTCACCTAACTTGTATATCTTGGGACACTAAGGGGCAATTTAGCGTGGCCAATCCATCTAACCTGCAACCTCTGGACTGTGGGAGGTGACCGGAGCACAAACTCCACACAGTCACCCAAGGCCAGAGCCGAACCTAGATCTCCGACTCTGGGAGGTGGCGGTGCTAACCACTGTGCCACCTTGTGTAACCTGTATTACTATAGTGTCTTTCTTCTGATTCATTTCCAAACTTCAATCTCTCCTTTCATTTCCCGTCATGACCTACCCTCCCTAACTAATCGAGGAGGCAATAGCAATGTCACTGGACTAATAATCCAGGGACACAGGGTAATGCCATGGGGACTCAGGGTCAAATCCTACCAGGCGGTGAAATTTGAATTCAATAAAAAAACCTGGAATTAAAATTTTAATGATGACCGTGAAGCCATTGTCAATTGTCATAAAAACCCATCTGGTTCACTAATGTCCTTTAGGGAAGGAAATCTACTGTCCTTACCTGGTCTGGCCTACATGTGACTCCAGAGTCAAAGCAATGACTGACTCTTAAATGCCATTAGGAATGGACAATAAATGCTGGTCCAGCCAGAGCACCCACTTCCCATAAACAGATACCTCTCTGACCAATTATTCCTCCCTGCTCTCCATTCATCATCCCAGGGTTGGACTCCACAGCTTTGCTTAGCCTCAACTACTCCCCCCCTTTCTCTCTCACTGCCCTATCTGTTTGTGGGAAGAACATAAGAACATAAGAACATAAGAAATAGGAGCAGGAGTAGGCCATCCAGCCCTTCGAGCCTGCCCCGCCATTCAATAAGATCATGGCTGATCTGTCGTGGCTCAGTTCCACTTTCCCGCCCTCTCCCCATAACCCTTAATCCCCTCTTTTATCAAGAACCCATCAACCCGCTTCTTAAAAATATTTAGCGAGGCAGCCTCCACCACCTCAACGGGCAGAGAATTCCAGAGATTCACCACCCGTTGAGTGAAGAAGTTCCTCCTCAACTCCGTTCTAAACCGCCTCCCCTTTATCTTGAGGCTGTGCCCCCTAGTCCTACTGTCTTTTTTGAGCGGGAAGAGTCTCTCCACCTCTATCCTATCCATCCCATTCATCATCTTATACGTCTCAATGAGATCTCCCCTCATTCTTCTAAACTCTAACGAGTACAAGCCTAGTTTATTCAGCCTCTCCTCATAGCTCAACGCCCTCAACTCCAGTATCAGCCTAGTAAACCTCCTCTGCACTCCCTCCAAGGCCAAAATATCCTTGCGCAGGTGCGGCGCCCAAAACTGCACACAGTACTCCAGCTGCGGCCTCACCAATGCCCTATACAGCTGCAGCAAGACCTCCCTACTTTTATATTCAATCCCCCTCGCTATGAAGGCCAGCATCCCATTCGCCTTCCTGACCACCTGCTGCACCTGCAGGCTGGGTTTTTGCGACTCATGCACAAGGACCCCGAGGTCCCTCTGCACCGTCGCCTGCTGCAGTTTTTCGCCACGTAAGTAATAGTCCTTCCTACCATTCTTCCTACCAAAGTGGACCACCTCACACTTGCCAACATTAAATTCCATTTGCCATTTCCTGGCCCATTCGCCCAGCCTATCTAGATCCTTCTGCAGACTCTCCACACCCTCCGCACAATTTGCCTTTCCCCCAATCTTGGTGTCATCAGCAAATTTCGACACCCTACACTCGGTTCCCTCCGGAATAGGGATAGGAAGTGGGATAGGAACTGGGATAGGAAGGCCACTAACTTCCTTCCTATCCCAGTACCCACTGCCCCCCGCCCCAAGCCCCCCATCATTCCACCTTCTGCCAGCTCATCAATGGCAGTTATCCTTTTTCCCACTCAAATGTCCATTTTTTTCCGAGTGTGTCCATTTGATGGCCTTCAGCTTTGCTGTATCAGAAACGTGGCTTTGCTTGAAACTTGGTTCTGTATTAGAGTGATTGAACTGACGCTGAAAGTGCTCCTGAACATTCACTACATGTTTCACAGGGGACACCACTGCGCACTCTACCTGGATTGGCTGCTCTGTTACATAGGCTGGGGAACATATAAAAAAAATTTCTGAAATAAAACTCAAGTCTTTTTACCTTATTCTCCAGAGTATTTAATCTCTCCTGTAGTTCAGCAAATTTGTTGCAGTTCATACATTCTGGAAGTAAAACAGAGACTTGTTAAATTTTACACATCGACACTTGCCCATTTATATCAAAGCAGACACACTGAGACTCTGACTTTGTAAAGTATGTGGAGTGGATGATAGCAAATCAACCTTACATATTGCTTGATCTTGTTTACGGATTCTCGTAGAAACCAATAACATTTAAAAACATATTTTGAATTTTGAGTGACTTGCTGGAAGCATCGCATAAAGGTTTCAAGTTTTAAAACTTTTGCTGCTTTTACAAGGGTAAAGATAAAACTTGGAGTAATATAAGGACCTGAGCTGTATGGTTTTAAATTGAACACAAGAGGATGAATAGTCCATTAGCCACTGATAGGAATGGCTGTGGTAAGTCTCTCCAGAAAAACTTTCCCGCGCTGCCAGACATTCTAAAACTGATTAGCGGGAAGACAAAGGGAAGTAGCAACCATCTCATCCCAAGCTTCCTGGTTATAACGGACTATGATGTGGCCATCAATAGATTCTTAATTCTAATGGACTTCACGACACATGACAGCGCAGAGTTGCTGAGCAGAGACCGATAGCCAAGTTCCGCACACGAGGATGGCCTCAACCGGGATCTTGGGTTCTTGTCGCACTATCTGTAACCCTCACGATTTGCCTGGGTTTGCAAAATCTCACTAACTGTCCTGTCTGGAGACAATACACATCTCTTTAACCTGTGCTTAACCCTTTCTCCACTCACATTGTCCGTACCTTTAAGATTTGATTACCTGTAAAGACTCACATTCCAACCATTATTTTGTAAATTGAGTTTGTGTCTTCATATGCCCTGTTTGTGAACAGAACTTCCACTTACCTGATGAAGGGGCAGCACTCCGAAAGCTAGTAGCGTTTGCTACCAAATAAACCTGTTGGACTTTAACCTGGTGTTGTGAGACTTCTTAGTATCATGAATTAGACAACCAAGTACAAACCAGATGCCACACACATCTGAAGAAAGGGGAGGGGGGGATACAGGCTGGAGTGTCATCCTGCTAAGGACAGGTCTTTCTGAGATTTGTAGCATTTTCCTTGTACTCTCTCCATCTGACAGAGTGAGTGTGTGTGTGTGCGGGCATGTATACATATATATATAGATTTGTAATGATAACACAGATTACAGAATATATCTTGTACTGAATGCTCAGTCATGTAAACCAATAGGTGAAATGTGGTCAGACACACCACACTCTGAAACCAACCACTCTGTCACTCAAAACAACTTCCTAGGATTTCTCATCAAATCCCTTAGATGCTTGTCACACCGAGAGCCAACAGGTCTCACTGGGCCTCTGATTTCCACACGGGGGCTTCCAACCACCACTCTCAAAGAACACACTGGGAAATCTTCTCTCACACAAGGTTTTCCCTCAGGTACTTCACTGAGGATCTCCATCCAGTGTTTCACTCTCTCCTTTCAGTATTCCTCTTCCCGGGATCACCATGTGTAGAGGGGGGAGGTGGGAGGGGTGATGGCCTAGTGGTATTATTGCTGGACTATTAATCTCAGAAACCCAGCGAATGTTCTGGGGACCTGGGTTCAAATCCCACCAAATGGTGGGATGGTGGAATTTGAATCCAATAAAAATATCCGGAATTAAAAATCTACTGATGACCAATGAAACCATTGTCGATTGTTGGAGAAACCCATCTGGTTTCACTGATGTACTTTAGGGAAGGAAATCTGCCGTCCTTACCTGGTCTGGCCTACATGTGACTCCAGATCTACAGCAGTGTGGTTGATTCTGAACTGCCCTGGGTAATAAATGATGTGGAGATGCTGGCGTTGGACTGGGGTAAACACAGTAAGAAGATCTACATCCAGTGTTTCACTTGACCCCCGGGTTCTGGACTCACCCACTATCAGGAACGTTCTCTTTGCATCTACTGGTGTCTAATCCTGTTAGAGTTTTACAGCTTTCGTCATAGAATCTCAGTCCTTGCCCCTGATAATCTTTGGGTCCTTGATCAGGTTGTCCCTCTGTTTCTCTACTCCAACAAAATCAACCCAAACCAATCAAAACTAATTCCTCTAAACTCCAGCGAACATAAACAGGACTCAATCTCTCTTCAGTCCTGCTGTGGCAGAACCAGTCTGGATCAAGAGGAGAGGATTAATTTGATATTGGAATGTCGAAGAGAGCAGTTTGATTCTGCAGGTAAGTGATGTGCCTATCTCTGCTGCCTGGATTCCCTGTCCTCTGAGCAACAGCGAGCGGAACAGGAGCAGAGTGCTTTTACAATCAGAGCGGATTGATGTGATAATCGGGCTGTCTCAAAATTTCTTGGCACGGTGACTCTCTAGAGACAGAGAAATACACTGAGGGTCAAAGTTGCTCTCAAGTATTCAGACCAGAACACCTGAAACAGCTGTTTAACAGAAAACAGACCGATCAGACCCAAACTTAAAGTAACACACACGCATCAAACCAGAAGCAAACCTGAAATATCCCGACACTTGGATTAAAAATGGGAGATTATGACTCCCGCGAGGCCTCGACTCTTTGATTTCTTCCATCGGCTTCGGGTCAAAATGAAGACAATTCTTTACAATGGTGTCGCTGGCTTTGTGAAGTTGTGTGTGGTCACCTCGTAAAACCCCCGTCTAACCAGTATCTCACTCAGGCTGTGAAATGTTTCTTGCAGGTTGAAGAACTCAGTCTGTGGATTCCATTCACTGCAAAAACCGGCTCCATGTTCCCAAGCTACCCTCTGCCCCCTTTCTCCACTCGTGTAGGTTTGGAATCCCTCCAGTGCAGAAAGAGGCCATTCAGCCCATTGAGTCTGCACTGCCCACTGTCCCACCCAGGCCCTATCCCCATAACCCTGCATATTTCCCCTGACACTCGGGTCAATTTAGCATGGCCAATTCAGCTAACCCGCACACCTTTGGACTGTGGGAGGAAACTGGAGCACCCGGAGGAAACGGGGAGAGTGTGCAAACTCCACACAGACAGTGACCTGTGGCCGGAATGGAACCCGGGTCTCTGGCACAGTGAGGCAGCAGTGCTAACCACTGTGCCTGTGTGCGGGTTGACTGGATATCAATCCAAGAGATCATAAAGTTTGCTGTCACCTCACTTTCCATCCTCACCCACTCTGTTACAGGCACTGTCTCCAACCATTCACAGAAACTGACAAATAACTCCAAAGGATACCAACAATTCAACTAACTGTTACAAAGGTGAAGTTTATAAGCTTATTATTGAGATAAAATAGAGGAATTCAGGGGGTTATGTGATCTGGTCTCAATCCTGGTGGACACGAGCCTCAGTCGCTTGGTTGTTAAAGGTTAAAGGAGGGTCCTGGGATGATTTACACTGAAAAGATAAAAGATCTTCACAACTGCAGACAAGATCAATTGTGCTAACTCTGGGTAGACTATTAGTCCCTAAATTTCACAGGGAGATATTAGGAGGGTCAGGCTTTCTAAATGGTTATACTTTAAACTGTCAGTTTAATTCCTAGATACAGTGGACATGGAAGGGGGTCTAGAGGGTAATTAATTAGCATTTCTACCTTAATGCAATGTCCCTGTGATTCATGTTGCCATGGGAATGAGTTTGAGGGGGGAAAAGTCACGATAGTTTCAGGTTGTGGGTTTTCTAAGAAAGCCCCAAAGTCACTGACTCAAGTTATTCCACAGCTAACAGACAAGGAACAAGAGCAGAAAGCTCCGTACCTGAAACAGAAAAGTTTCTCTACTGCTCACAGTGCAGAACGCAGATGGGAGTTAACAAGTCCTGGAATTCCTACAGGGCAGAAGAAGTGATCAGCCGATCAAGTCTGCACCAACCCTCCGACAGAGCATCTCACTCAGGACCACCCATCATCCTATCCCCTAACCTAGGCATCGTGGGAGACTAAGAGACAATTTAGCATGGCCAATCCACCTAACCTATACATCTATGGGCACTAAGGGACAATTTAGGGACTAATTTAGCATGGCCAATCCACCTAACCTATACATCTTTGGACACTAAGAGACAATTTAGCATGGCCAATCCACCTAACCTATACATCTTTGGACACTAAGAGACAATTTAGCATGGCCAATCCACCTAACCTATACATCTTTGGACACTAAGAGACAATTTAGCATGGCCAATCCACCTAACCTATACATCTTTGGACACTAAGAGACAATTTTGCACGGCCAATCCACCAGTGGATCTCTGGACTGTGGGAGGAAACAGGCACATCAGGGGGGAACGCACGCAACATGGGGACAATGTGCAAACTCCACACAGGCACCCAAAACTGGAATTGAATCCAGATCCCTGGCACTGTGAGGCTGCAGTGCTTACCAACATGCTACTGTGCCACGTCATGCTCAGATAGGAGAGAGCCGGTTTCTGAGGAGTTAAAGATTCACCTATCTTGGAATAGAGGGAAGGAACCACAGGGAAAGTCAGTGCTGGGACTACAACTTACACGGCTGAGAAAGTGAGAGGAAGCAGGCCAGTGGGAGAAGATAAACTTTGGGCTGGTTCTGGGAGAAATCGGTGTCCATTTAAGGGACAGCGTAAAGTATAACAGCAGCGAGAGATTGTCAGTTGTTTTAAAATCTAGATGGGAAACTTCTTAGGCACAGTTCAGAGCATACGTTGCCTCAACATTTGGGAGATGTTGCTTTTAGTTTGTTACAGTAAAAATCTTAAGATGAGAAACGTGATCCTTTCAGTCAGTCACTGAAAATTCGAACATGTTTTTGAAAGTGATCCTTTATCTATGAAACATAAGCAGCAGCTTCTGCTACACGCTGGTTTATCGTGCCTGAATAAACTGCATTCCGTTTTCCTACTGTAGAATTCCAGCAGATCACAATTTAAAATACACTCCTCTGGCTTCTCGCTGTGATGATGAGCCAGTTACTAGGCTGCTGTCACTCTCCAGCCGTGTTTGCGGAGTCTGAAACCACACCGGGAAAATATGCTGGTGTTGGGCAGGAGTCACATATAACCGTGACTGGGTGAGGCTTCCTTTACCAAAGGATATGAATGAAGCCAGCAGGATTTCTCCAACAGGTTCATTGACATGTTTACTGTTCAAAGCTTTTCACACAGAACTTCTGTTCTCAAACTGCCCTAATGGGATTCAAAGGTCATGTTCTCTGAATCACTGTCCCCATTAATAACCACAGGAGAATCACACACTGTCCCCAGTCATAACCTTGAGAGTATCACACACTGTCCCCATTAATAACCACAGGAGAATCACACACTGTCCCCAGTCATAACCTTGAGAGTATCACACACTGTCCCCATTAATAACCACAGGAGAATCACACACTGTCCCCAGTCATAACCTTGAGGCTATCACACACTGTCCCCATTAATAACCACAGACTATCACACACTGTCCCCATTAATAGCCACAGACTATCACACACTGTCCCCATTAATAACCACAGACTATCACACACTGTCCCCATTAATAACCACAAGAGTATCACACACTGTCCCCATTAATAACCACAGACTATCACACACTGGCCCCATTAATAACCACAGACTATCACACACTGTCCCCATTAACAACCACAGACTATCACACACTGTCCCCATTAATAACCACAGACTATCACACACTGTCCCCATTAATAACCACAGACTATCACACACTGTCCCCATTAATAACCACAGATTATCACACACTGTCCCCATTAATCGGTGTGCACCGATCTCCTCAGAAGGCAAACACAGGACACAGTGGACAGAGTACCCTTCATCGTCCAGTACTTCCCCGGAGCGGAGAAGCTACGACATCTTCTCTGGAGTCTTCAACATATCATTGATGAAGACGAACATCTCGCCAGGGCTATCCCCACACCCCCACTTCTTGCTTTCAGACAACCACACAACCTCAAACAGACCATTGTTCGCAGCAAACTACCCAGCCTTCAGGAGAACAGTGACCACAATACCACACAACCCTGCCACAGCAACCTCTGCAAGACATGCCGGATCATCGACACGGATACCATCATCACACGTGAGAATACCATCCACCAGGTACATGGTAAATACTCTTGCAACTCGGCCAACATTGTCTACCTGATACGTTGCAAGAAAGGATGTCCCGAAGCATGGTACATTGGGGAGACCATGCAGACGCTACGACAACGGATGAATGAACATCGCTCGACAGTCACCAGGAAGACTGTTCCCTTCCTGTTGGCGAACACTTCAGTGGTCACGGGCATTCAGCCTCTGACCTTCGGGTAAGCATTCTCCAAGGCGGCCTTCACGACACACGACAGCGCAGAGTCGCTGAACAGAGACTGATAGCCAAGTTCCGCACACATGAGGACGGTCTCAACAGGGATCTTGGGTTCATGTCGCACTATCTGTAACCCCCATGACTTGCCTGGGTTTGCAAAACCTCACTTACTGTACTGTCTGGAGACAATACACATCTCTTTAAACTGTGATCAGTGCTCCTTCCACTCACATTATCAGCCACTTCAGGTCTTGAACAGCAGGTTAGGTGTAAGGATTCGCATTTTAATCAGTCATCTCTAAACTGTCTGTGCTTTATATGCTCTGTCTGAGGCCAGAACTCTCCATTCACCTGATGAAGAGGCAGTCCCCTCGAAAGCTTGTGAGTATATTATCAAATAAATAGGTTGGACTAAAACCTGGTGTTGTCAGACTTTTTACTGTGTTTACGCCAGTCCAACGCCGGCATACCCACATCATGCCCATTAATAACCACAGATTATCACACACTGTCCCCACTAATAACCACAGACTATCACACACTGTCCCCATTAATAACCACAGACTATCACACACTGGCCCCATTAATAACCACAGACTATCACACACTGTCCCCATTAACAACCACAGACTATCACACACTGTCCCCATTAACAACCACAGACTATCACACACTGTCCCCATTAACAACCACAGACTATCACACACTGTCCCCATTAATAACCACAGACTATCACACACTGTCCCCATTAATAACCACAAGAGTATCACACACTGTCCCCATTAATAACTATAAGGGCACCACACATAAGAACATAAAATAGGAGCAGGAGTAGGCCATCTGGCCCTTCGAGCCTGCCCTGCCATTCAATAAGATCATGGCTGATCTGTCGTGGCTCAGTTCCACATTCCCGCCCTCTCCCCATAACCCTTAATCCCCTCTCTTATCAAAAACCCATCAACCCGCGTCTTAAAAATATTTAGCGAGGTAGCCTCCACCACTTCAACGGGCAGAGAATTCCAGAGATTCACCACCCTTTGAGTGAAGAAGTTCCTCCTCAACTCCGTTCTAAACCGCCCCCCCTTTATCTTGAGGCTGTGCCCCCTAGTCCTACTATCCTTTCTGAGCGGGAAGAGTCTCTCCACCTCTATCCTATCCATCCCATTCATCATCTTATACGCCTCAATGAGATCTCCCCTCATTCTTCTAAACTCTAACGAGTACAAGCCCAATTTATTCAGCCTCTCCTCATAGCTCAACCCCCTCAACTCCGGCATCAGCCTAGTAAACCTCCTCTGCACTCCCTCCAAGGCCAAAATATCCTTGCGTAAGTACGGCGCCCAAAACTGCACACAGTACTCCAGCTGCGGCCTCACCAATGCCCTATACAGCTGCAGCAAGACCTCCCTACTTTTATATTCAATCCCCCTCGCTATGAAGGCCAGCATCCCATTCGCCTTCCTGACCACCTGCTGCACCTGCAAGCTGGGTTTTTGCGACTCATGCACAAGGACCCCGAGGTCCCTCTGCACCGTCGCCTGCTGCAGTTTTTCGCCACATAAGTAATAATCCTTCCTACCATTATTCCTCCCAAAGTGGACCACCTCATACTTGCCAACATTAAATTCCATTTGCCATTTCCTGGCCCATTCGCCCAGCCTATCTAGATCCTTCTGTAGACTCTCCACACCCTCCACACAATTTGCCGTTCCCCCAATCTTGGTGTTTAATAACCTAAAGCGTATCACACACTGTTTTCATTAATAACCATGAGAATATCACACACTGTCCCCTTAATAACCAAAAGAATATCACACATTTTCCCTATTATTAACCATAACAGCATCACATGCTGTTCCCATAATAACCCTGAGACTATAACACACTGCCCCTTAATAATCACAATAGAATCACATTGCCCCCTTACGAGCTCCGAGAATATCACACACTGTCCCCATTAATAACCCTGACAGTAGCGCACTGTCCCCATTAATAACCCTGACAGTAGCGCACTGTCCCCATTAATAACCCTGACAGTAGCGCACTGTCCCCATTAATAACCCTGAGAGTAGCGCACTGTCCCCATTAATAACCCTGAGAGTAGTGCACTGTCCCTATTAATAATCCTAAGAATATCACTCTGTCCCTAACAATAACCGTGAAAGTATTACACACTATCCCCATTAATAACACAATAAGAAGTCTCACAACACCAGGTTAAAGTCCAACGGGTTTATTTGAGAGTAATCTCACAAGCTTTCAGAAACACTGTTCCTTCGTGAACTTTCCACTCACCTGACGAAGGAACAACGTTTCCAAAAGCTTGTGAGTTTACTATCATATAAACCTGTTGGACTTTAACCTGGTGTTGTGAGACTTCTTACTGTGTTTACCCCAGTCCAACGCCGGCAATTCCATGTCATGGTCCCCATTAATAACCACAGTCTATAACACACTGTCCCTTAATAATCAGAATAGAATCACATTGCCCCCTTACGAGCTACAAGAGTATCACACACTGTCCCTATTAATAACCACAGACTATCACACACTGTCCCCATTAATAACCACAGACTATCACACACTGTCCCCTTAATAACCACAGTCTATAACACACTGTCCCCATTAACAACCACAGTCTATAACAAACTGTCCCCATTAATAACCACAGACTATCACACACTGTCCCCATTAATAACCACAGACTATCACACACTGTCCCCATTAATAACCACAGATTATCACACACTGTCCCCATTAACAACCACAGACTATCACACACTGTCCCCATTAATAACCACAGACTATCACACACTGTCCCCATTAATAACCACAGGAGAATCACACACTGTCCCCAGTAATAACCACAGACTATAACACACTGTCCCCATTAATAACCACAGACTATCACACACTGTCCCCATTAATAACCACAGACTATCACACACTGTCCCCATTAATAACCACAGACTATCACACACTGTCCCCAGTAATAACCACAGACAATCACACACTGTCCCCTTTAATAACCACAGACTATCACACACTGTCCCCAGTAATAACCACAGACAATCACACACTGTCCCCATTAATAACCACAGACTATCACACACTGTCCCCATTAATAACCACAGACTATCACACACTGTCCCCATTAATAACCACAGACTATCACACACTGTCCCCAGTAATAACCACAGACAATCACACACTGTCCCCATTAATAACCACAGACTATCACACACTGTCTCCATTAATAACCACAGACTATCACACACTGTCCCCATTAATAACCACAGACTACAACACACTGTCCCCATTAATAACCACAGACTATCACACACTGTCCCCATTAATAACCACAGACTATAACACACTGTCCCTTAATAATCAGAATAGAATCACATTGCCCCCTTACGAGCTACAAGAGTATCACACACTGTCCCTATTAATAACCACAAGAGTATCACACACTGTCCATTATTAACCATGGGAGTATCACACACATATTAAGAGTACCACATACTATCCCCATTAATAATGATGTGGAGACGCCAGCGTTGGTCTAGGGTAAACACAGTAAAACGTCTCACAACACCAGAATAAAGTCCAACAGGTTTATTTGGTAGTAAAAGCCACTAGCTTTCGGAGAGCTGCTCCTTTGTCAGGTAAGTCACTCCTTATTCCATTAATAAACACAAGACTATCACACACTGTCCCCATTAATAACCACAGACTATCTCACACTGTCCCCATTAATAACCACAGACTATCTCACACAGTCCCCATTAATAACCACAGACTATCACACACTGTCCCCATTAATAACCACAGACTATCACACACTGTCCCCATTAATAACCACAGACTATCACACACTGTCCCCATTAATAACCACAAGAGTATCACACACTGTCCCCATTAATAACCACAGACTATCACACACTGTCCCCATTAATAACCACAGACTATCACACACTGTCCCCATTAATAACCACAGACTATCACACACTGTCCCCATTAATAACCACAGACTATCACACACTGTCCCCATTAATAACCACAAGAGTATCACACACTGTCCCCATTAATAACCACAGACTATAACACACTGTCCCCATTAATAACCACAGACTATCACACACTGTCCCCATTAATAACCACAGACTATCACACACTGTCCCCATTAATAACCACAAGAGTATCACACACTGTCCCCATTAATAACCACACACTATCACACACTGTCCCCATTAATAACCACAGACTATCACACACTGTCCCCATTAATAACCACAGACTATCACACACTGTCCCCATTAATAACCACAGACTATCACACACTGTCCCCATTAATAACCACAGACTATCACACACTGTCCCCATTAATAACCACAAGAGTATCACACACTGTCCCCATTAACGACCACAGACTATCACACACTGTCCCCATTAATAACCACAGACTATCACACACTGTCCCCTTTAATAACCACAGACTATCACACTCTGTCCCCATTAATAACCACAGACTATCACACACTGTCCCCATTAATAACCACAGACTATCACACACTGTCCCCATTAATAACCACAGACTATAACACACTGTCCCCATTAATAACCACAGACTATCACACACTGTCCCCATTAATAACCACAGACTATCACACACTGTCCCCATTAATAACCACAGACTATCACACACTGTCCCCATTAATAACCACAGACTATCACACACTGTCCCCTTAATAACCACAGACTATCACACACTGTCCCCATTAATAACCACAGACTATCACACACTGTCCCCATTAATGACCACAGGCTATCACACACTTTCCCCATTAATGACGATGTGGGTATGCCGGCGTTGGACTGGCGTAAACACAGTAAATAGTCTGACAACACCAGGTTTTAGTCCAACCTATTTATTTGATAATATACTCACAAGCTTTCGAGGGGACTGCCTCTTCGTCATTAATGACCCATTAATGACCACAGACTATCACACACTGTCCCCTTAATAACCACAGACTATCACACACTGTCCCCATTAATAACCACAGACTATCACACACTGTCCCCATTAATAACCACAGTCTATAACACACTGTCCCTTAATAACCAGAATAGAATCACATTGCCCCCTTACGAGCTACAAGAGTATCACACACTGTCCCTATTAATAACCACAAGAGTATCACACACTGTCCATTATTAACCATGGGAGTATCACACACATATTAAGAGTACCACATACTATCCCCATTAATAATGATGTGGAGATGCCAGCGTTGGTCTGGGGTAAACACAGTAAAACGTCTCACAACACCAGAATAAAGACCAACAGGTTTATTTGGTAGTAAAAGCCACTAGCTTTCGGAGAGCTGCTCCTTTGTCAGGTAAGTCACTCCTTATTCCATTAATAAACACAGACTATCACACACTGTCCCCATTAATAACCACAGACTGTCACACACTGTCCCCATTAATAACCACAGACTATCACACACTGTCCCCATTAATAACCACAGACTGTCACACACTGTCCCCATTAATAACCACAGACTGTCACACACTGTCCCCATTAATAACCACAGACTATCACACACTGTCCCCATTAATAAACACAGACTATCACACACTGTCCCCATTAATAACCACAGACTATCACACACTGTCCCCATTAATAACCACAGACTATCACACACTGTCCCCATTAATAACCACAAGACTATCACACACTGTCCCCATTAATAACCACAGACTATCACACACTGTCCCCATTAATAACCACAGACTATCACACACTGTCCCCATTAATAACCACAGACTATCACACACTGTCCCCATTAATAACCACAGACTATCACACACTGTCCCCATTAATAACCACACACTATCACACACTGTCCCCATTAATAACCACAGACTATCATACACTGTCCCCATTAATAGCCACAAGACTATCACACACTGTCCCCATTAATAACCACAGACTATCACACACTGTCCCCATTAATAACCACAAGAGTATCACACACTGTCCCCATTAATAACCACAAGAGTATCACACACTGTCCCCATTAACAACCACAGACTATCACACACTGTCCCCATTAATAACCACAGACTATCACACACTGTCCCCATTAATAACCACAGACTATCACACACTGTCCCCATTAATAACCACAGACTATCACACACTGTCCCCATTAATAACCACAAGAGTATCACACACTGTCCCCATTAATATCCACAGACTATCACACACTGTCCCCATTAATAACCACAGACTATCACACACTGTCCCCATTAATGACCACAGACTATCACACACTGTCCCCATTAATGACCACAACACCATCGTCCCCTATCCTGTAATAACCACAAAACCACCAAACCCTGTCTGTAATAACACTATCATACCTGTCCTTTAATGACCCCAACACTGCCATACTCTATCACTATCATAGCACAGCACTATCATACCATATCCTGTAATTACCACAACATGAACATGCTCTGTCCTGTAATGACCAATACATGAACATACCCTGTCCTGTAATGACCACAACATGAACATCCCCTGTCCTGTAATGACAACATAAGAACATAAGAAATAGGAGCAGGAGTAGGCCATCCAGCCCTTCGAGCCTGCCTCGCCATTCAATAAGATCATGGCTGATCTGTCGCTGCTCAGTTCCACTTTCCCGCCCTCTCCCCATAACTCTTAATCCCCTCTCCTATCAAAAACCCATCAACCCGCGTCTTAAAAATATTTAGCGAGGCAGCCTCCACCACTTCAACGGGCAGAGAATTCCAGAGATTCACCACCCTTTGAGCGAAGAAGTTCCTCCTCAACTCCGTTCTAAACCGCCCCCCCTTTATCTTGAGGCTGTGCCCCCTAGTCCTACTGTCTTTTTTGAGCGGGAAGAGTCTCTCCACCTCTATCCTATCCATCCCATTCATCATCTTATACGTCTCAATGAGATCTCCCCTCATTCTTCTAAACTCTAACGAGTACAAGCCTAGTTTATTCAGCCTCTCCTCATAGCTCAACGCCCTCAACTCCGGTATCAGTCTAGTAAACCTCCTCTGCACTCCCTCCAAGGCCAAAATATCTTTGCGCAGGTGCGGCGCCCAAAACTGCACACAGTACTCCAGCTGCGGCCTCACCAATGCCCTATACAGCTGCAGCAAGACCTCCCTACTTTTATATTCAATCCCCCTCGCTATGAAGGCCAGCATCCCATTCGCCTTCCTGACCACCTGCTGCACCTGCAAGCTGGGTTTTTGCGACTCATGCACAAGGACCCCGAGGTCCCTCTGCACCGTCGCCTGCTGCAGTTTTTCGCCCCGTAAGTAATAGTCCATGAACATGCCCTGTCCTGTAATGACCACAACATGAACATGCCCTGTCCTGTAATGACCATAACATGAACATACCCTGCCCTGTAATGACATGAACATGCCCTGTCCTGTAATGACCACAACATGAACATGCCCTGTCCTGTAATGACCATAACATGAACATACCCTGCCCTGTAATGACAACATGAACATGCCCTGTCCTGTAATGACAACATGAACATGCCCTGTCCTGTAATGACCATAACATGAACATACCCTGCCCTGTAATGACAACATGAACATGCCCTGTCCTGTAATGACCATAACACCCTTTGCAGTCTTCGATTCACATCAGTTGGAAAGGGAATTCTGGAATTTCTGTAACTAAGATTTTGCAATAACTGAATGCAGACAACGGAAGAGTTACATCTGTGGTTACAGATACATCTGAGATGCCCAACGTTTGGGAGACTGTAGTGTCAATGATTATTTACATTTCACTGCCACCCAGAGGGTGATGATATCTGCACCTGAAAAATCTTCCTTTTCAAAATATTACTGATTCAACATTTGAAAGCAAAACAATCTTGCTGTTCTCTCATTCTGGTTATTTTAAATGTAAAATGGACTCTTGCACAAGTTGTTCCGAATGCTGTGCCTTTCCACACCCTGGTCCCAGCCCCAAACCCTAGCCGTATATCTCCCATCAGATCTGTCACGTCTCCTGTGCCTGGATCTCCGGTAAATAGAAATTGTAAGTTAATTCTTCTCCTTAAATCCTCTTTGATCCTTGTTATCTCCTGAGTCATTGTGAAATTGCAGATCAGCAATTATTCCCCCGCCACTTCCTCCACTCTAATTGGAAGGAAATGCCTTGCTGTTCTTTAGGCTGTCTCTTCTGATGATTACTTGCTGCTCACCCCGTGTCTGCTCTCCGTTCCAACACACTGCAGTCTGCGCCGGAGGCTCAGAATCCCCACGCCACGACCTCGGGGTGAGGGGTAAAAGCAAAATCACCGCGGGTGCTGAAAACCTGAAACAAAAACTGAAAAAGTTCTGCTAAATCTCAGCAGCTGTGGGTGAGAGAGAACAGAGCTAAAGTTTGGAGAGTGGGTGGCCTTTCGTCACTGTGGGAGTGGGGTGGGCAGTGGGCTCCTGCACAGGATGAGCCCAAGGTGATGTGCAGCTATTCGAGAATCTGTACATCCGAGAAGCCTCTGGATTCTACAGTAAACCCTCTCACTTCAGAGTTGCAACTTTCAGGGAGAAAGACATTGTAACTTGCTTTTTCTTTGTTTTGGTGGCACAGTTAGCATTGCTGCCTCATAGCGCCAGAGACCCGGCTTCGATTCCAGCCTTGGGTGATTGACTGTGAAGAGTCTGCATGTCCTCCCCATCTCTGCTTGGGTTTCCTTCGTGCTCTGGTTTCGTCCCACAGTCCAAAGATGTGCGGGTTGGGTGGATTGGCTGTGCTTAATTGCCCCCTTAGTATCACCAAGGTGTGTAGGTTAGGGAGATTAGTGGGGTAAATATGTGCAGATACGGGGATAAAACATGGTAAAATGCTGAGTTGATGCAGATTCAATGGACTGAATGGCCTCCTTCTGCACTCTATGAAAGTTACAGAACTCTGATCAGAATCCAGACTTGTTCATCAGTAAATTAAAAATTCTGCACCCTCATTGGACTAAGATAGAATTTCTGTTAATCAGCTTCTATCTGTGTAAACGATTGACTCAAATACATCTGAACCCAAAAACAGATTGTGTTCTCGTGTGCTTCAGTGACAGTGATGCCAGAGAGAGTTTACAGTGAACACGGCTAACACTGTAAAATCCATCCTCAATCCTCCCCCTCTCCTGTTCGAATATATCACACTGACTGTTTCTTGGTTCACACAGATATTCTATTCTGCTGTTTCTCCAAGAGACAATACATTCAACAGGTAATAATTATTTTCCCTCTTTTCCCTCTCCTACTGTTTTACAGGATTTTACAGCTCAGAACATTGAGTTTTACACCAACCCTGACACACACACACACACACACACACACACACACACACAGACACTCTCTCACACACTGTCACACACACACAGACACTCTCTCACACACACGCACACACACACAGACACTCTCTCACACACTGTCACACAGACACTCTCTCACACACACACACACAGACACTCTCTCACACACTGTCACACAGACACTCTCTCACACACTGTCACACACACACAGACACTCTCTCACACACTGTCACACAGCCACTCTCTCACGCAGAGAGAGAGAGAGATGAAGAGAGGGGAGAGACAGAGACAGAGAGAGAGAGAAGGGGAGATGGAGAGAGAGAGACTGAGAGGCGGAGAGAGAGAGAGAGAGAGAGGAAAAGAGAGGCGTAGAAAGAGAGGTGGTGGCGGGGAGAGAGGGGCGAGAGAGAGAGAGAGGGGAAGAGGGTGCGTGTGAGGGGGAGTGGGGGGGCATACACGAGAGGGGGTGCATGTGAAAGGGAGAATGCATGAGAGGGGGGTGAGGGTCACTGACAAGAGTGAGGGTCGCTAAGGAGGGCAACGGTCACCAAGGAGGGTGAGGGCCTCTGAGGAAGGAGCGTGTCAGTGAGGAGGGCAGAGGTCACTGAGGGTCACTGTGGGTCAGTGAGAATTAGTGTGGGTGTGAGTGGAGTGAGGGTCAGTGGAGTGGAGTGAGGGTCAGTGAAGTGGATGAGGGTTACTCAGGAGTGTGAGAGTCAATAATGGGGAGGCTTGGTGAAAGTGTGAGGATTAGTGTGGGGGGGGGCAAGGGTTAGTGTGGGGGTGAGGGTCAGTGAGGGTTAGTGCGGGGCTGAGGGTCACTGAGGGTTAATGTGAGGGCAGGGGTCACTAAGGGTTAGTGTGGGGGTGAGGTTCAGTAGGGGTTAGTGCAGGAGTGAGGGTCAGTCAGGGTTAGTGCAGGGGCAAATGTCACTGAGGGTTAGTGTGGGGATGAGGGTCAATGAGGGTTAATGTGGGGGCGAGGTTCAGTGGGGGGGTTAGTGTGGGGGTGAGGGTCACTGAGGGTTAATGTGAGGCCGAGGGTCACTGAGGGTTAGTGTGGGGGTGAGGGTCAGTGAAGGTTAATGTGGGGATGAGGGTCACTGATGAGGTTGAGGGTCAGTGAGGAGGTTGAGGGTCAGAGAGGAGGGTGAGGGTCACTGAGAGTCAGTAAGGGCTAGTGCATGGGTGAGGGTCAGCAAAGAGGTTGTTATAGTGAGGTGGGTGGAGAAGATCTGTTCCATCATCAAATAGAACATAGAACAGGCCCTTCGGCCCACAAGTTGCGCCGATCACTTCTATACCTACTAAGCCATAGAACTATCTATAACTCCCAATCCCATTAAATCCCATATACTCATCCAGAAGTCTTTTAAAAGACCCCAGTGAGTTCTCTCCACCACCACCGACGGCAGCCGATTCCACTCACTCACCACCCTCTGAGTGAAAAACTTACCCCTGACATCTCCTCTGTACCTGCTCCCCAGCACCTTAAACCTGTGTCCTCTCGTAGCGACCATTTCAGCCCTGGGAAATAGCCTCTGAGAATCCACCCTATCTATACCTCTCAACATCTTATAAACCTCTATCAGGTCGCCTCTCAACCTCCGTCTCTCCAGGGAGAAGAGACCGAGCTCCCTCAACCTATCCTCATAAGGCATGCCTCCCAATCCAGGCAACATCCTTGTAAATCTCCTCTGCACCCTCTCAATAGCTTCCACATCCTTCCTGTAGTGAGGCGACCAGAACTGCGCACAGTACTCCAAGTGGGGTCTGACAAGGGTCTTATAAAGTGGAAGATTTATGGTCTGTCTGACATTGGGAACGGTCTCTGGTGATTTTGTAGAGTTTTGAGATGAAATAATGAATGTTTATAAAGGACAGGATGGTCACAGACAGTCAGCTGAAAGCTATGACATGTTTAACAGAGATAGACTCCTTTGTCCAATGTTTGGGCCAAGGCTGGGCATTCTGTGGCAGCAATTTAAATGAGGAATTGTTGAGAGGGATCTCAATCTGTATTCCTTTCATTGGTTTATTCTGTAGATTTTATTGGTGAGTAAAGGCAGCGTAAAATCCAGAGTAAAATTGATAATGTTTTCAAAGTGTTTTTGTGTTAATGATCGATCATCTTCACCACCATCGAGAAACTGATTGTTTCCTTCATCGCCAGTGCAAAAGAAGAAATGATCTTTATTCTGAGATTTTAAATAAAATTTTAATTGGAAATAAACGAAGGCAGTTCCTGAAGTAAATCTCTTGCCAATCCATGGATTGACGTGTCACATCTGGTATTAGACAAGCTGAACCTGTGTGTTTGGTGCTGTCGGCCTGAACCCACTTTAAAACAGGAAGTTAGAAAAACTACAGCACAGGAAAGCTCATTCCCTCTGCTGCAGTGTGTCCAGGATCACCATCAGTCTCGGGGTGATAAAAACTCTCCTCAGCCTCCCCCTAACTCTTCACTGGGGGAGTCTGTCTGTGCTGCTGTGTAAACAGATTATTTATCTCCTTCTGTCCACACCCCTCGATTACATTGCTGCTTTGATCCACAGGAAGCAATCACAGTCTGTCTAATCTTTCCCCTCAGCTCAGTTCCGCCAACATCCTCCTTTCCTCTCAAGCAATCACGTCTTTCCTGTAAATTGTTGTCCAATCTCTAACTGGTATTTTGTACGGTTCAGCCGTAACCTTCAAGCTCTTATTTTCTCTGCCTTCAGCTACAAAAAGGAAAATATCCCATTTCTCGTCTTAATCATCCTGTCTGCCTGCGCTCCAGAACTTATCGCTCCCCTAGCCGAGTTGTTCCAGCACAGCTACAGTATTGGCATCCACCCAACAACGCGGAAAATTGTCCAAGTATGTCCTGTACACAAATAAACAAGGCAAATCCAAGCCAGCCGATTACAACCCATCAGTCTACTATCGATCATCGGCAAAATGGTGGAGACTTCTTAGTTTGGGTTTCACCAGGGTCACTCAGCTCCTGATCCCATTACATCCTTGGACAAAAGAGCTGAATCCCAGGAATGAGGTGAGAGTGACAGCCCCTTGACATCCAGTCAATGTTGAACCAAATGTGGTACCAAGGAACCCGAGCAAGACTGGGGTCAATGAGAATGGGGGAAAAAACTCTCCTATGTACTTGGTATGGAGGAAGATGGTTGTGGTGGTTGGAGGTCGGCTCCAGGACACCACAGCAGGAATATCTCAGGATAGTGTCCCAGACCCAACCAAGTTCAGCTGCTTCATCACTGAACTGCTTTCTATCAAACCAAAAAATTGGTTTGCAAGTGCAGCAGGTAAATAAAGAATTCAAGTGGAATTTTGTCCTTCATTGCGAGAGGGATGGAGTTTAAAAACAGGGAGGTTATGTTGCAGTTGTATAAGGTGCTGGTGAGGCCATACCTGGAGTACTGTGTACAGTTTTGGTCTCCTTACTTGAGAAAGGATATACTGGCACTGGAGGGGGTGCAGAGGAGATTCACTAGGTTGATTCCGGAGTTGAGGGGGTTGGCTTGTGAGGAGAGCCTGAGTAGACAGAGATTTTATTCATTGGAATTCAGAAGAATGAGGTGAGATCTTATAGAAACACGTAAGATGATGAATGGAATACATAAGATAGAAGCAGGGAAATAGTTTCTACTGGCAGGTGAAGAAGGTGAGACTTCTTACTGTGTTTACCCCAGTCCAACGCCAGCATCTCTACACTACAAGGTGAAGCTATAACCAGCCTCAAAATAAGGGGAAGCAGATTTAGGACTGAGCTGGGGAAGAACCTCTTCACACAAAAGCATAAATTTTTGAACAGTAAAGGAATGAAGGGTTATAGTGAGCGGGCGGGTAAGGGGAGCTGAGTCTGCAAAAAGATCAGCCATGATCTTATTGAATGGCGGAGCAGGCTGGAGGGGCCAGATGGCCGACTCCTGCTCCTAGTTCTTATAAGGTCAGAAGTGAGGATGTTTGCTGATGGTTGCACAAAGTTCAGCACGATTCACAACTCCTCAGATACTGAAGCAGTTCATGTCCAGCAAGACCCAGGCAATATCCAGGTTTGAGCTGGGAAGTGGATGTAATATTCATGCCACACAAGTGCCAGACAATGATGATCTCCAACAAAAGAGGATCTAATCATTGCCCCTTGACATTCAATGGTATTACCATTGCTGAATCCACATCTTGGGGGTCACCAGTGACCAGAACTAGCTATATGCGTACCGTGGTTACAAGAGCAGGACAAAAGGCTAGGAATCCTCTGGGGAGTAACTCACCTCCTGACTCCCCAAAGCCTGTCCACCATCTACAAGTCAGGAGTGTAATGGAATTCTGGATGGTGTCCGGAAGTTCGACACCATCCAGGACGAAGCAACTCGCTCCACTGGCAACCCTTCCACCAGTTTAACCCTTCGTACCATCCACCACTGCTCCCATTGTTTCAATCGCTCACTCATGTCAGTCCACCGAGGAACTCGGGTGTTTCTCTGCACGGTTGAGAAATCTGGAACCAGGAGTAAACCCCCAGCAGATCTGAAGACAAGCAGGGGGAGGAGGAGAGAAATCAGTAAGTGCTGGTTAGATAGCAACTAATTCAGATTGTGAAACCCTGCTGATCGTAAAGAAGCAACTTCATTGGATTTTCAATCTGGTCGGGAATGTGTCGGTGGAAGGAAAGTGTGATGGTGTTGACTTCGAGCTGAGTGAGGAACCTGTTCATCAGCATCATTGTGGATCTTGGTCTGGGGTCTGGAGGAAGAAGGGTGGAGGAAGACGTGAGGTGGGGAAGAAAAACCATCAAGTCTAACTAGCCTTTCTCAAATTGCACTTTGTTTCAACTCACTGTGGGGGGGATCAGAGTCACGAGAGAGTCCACAGATTCCCAACATCGCACTGACTCTGCTGTTACTACAGTAAGAAGTCTCACAACACCAGGTTCCACCATCTGCTGTTGCTGACAGCACACCAGGGAGCAGATTGCCAGCACAGAAAGGAAAATAAATACAAAGATTAAAACTACAGCTGAACACTTTTTCAGATGCATACTGCTGAAAATCTTCCTGAATGTTTTTCAAGGGAAATTCAATACTTCACTTGACAATAATCCCTGAACTCAGTGCATGGCCAGCCTTCCAGCTCACAGCGCACTGGTTAAGAATATAAGAACATAAGAAATAGGAGCAGGAGTAGGCCATCTAGCCCTTCGAGCCTGCCCCGCCATTCAATAAGATCATGGCTGATCTGAAGTGGATCAGTTCCACTTTCCCGCTTTCTCCCCTTAATTCCCCTGTCTATCAGAAACCTATCTACCCGTGACTTAAATATATTCAGCGAGGCAGCCTCCACCACTTCAATGGGCAGAGAATTCCAGAGATTCACCACCCTTTGAGTGAAGAAGTTCCTCCTCAACTCTGATCTAAACTGCAGCCCCCCCTTATCTTGAGGCTGTGCCCTCTAGTCCTGCTGTCCTTTCTAAGCAGGAAGAATCTCTCTACCTCTACCCTGTCCATCCCCTTCATTATGTTATATGTCTCTATAAGATCCCCCCTCATCCTTCTAAACTCCAACAAGTACAGACCCAGTCTATTTAGTCTCTCTTCATAGTCCAACCCCCTCATCTCCGGTATCAGCCTAGTGAACCTCCTCTGCATTCCCTCCGAGGCCAATATATCCTTCCGCAAGTGCGGTGACCAAAACTGCACACGGTACTCCAGCTGCGGCCTCACCAGTACCCTGTACAGTTGCAGCAAGACCTCCCTGCTTTTATATTCTATCCCCCTCGCTATAAAGGCCAGAATCTTACACGTCTCTATATCTCCCCTCATCCTTCTAAACTCCAACAAGTCCAGGTTTAGCAGTGAGATCTATTTCAAACGCAATGATGTGAACAGCCCTGTCTGAATTCAGAGATGATTAAACGTCTGTTTTGTGTTAAACACCAGCTAATCCAAGCTGTCAAAACAAGAAGTTCCGAAAGCCGGACGTGCGCTTTGGGAAGGCTGGGGTTATTTTCGGATGGATTTTGGAGAGCTGTGAAAATGATGCAGTACGGAGGGATGGACCTAAACAGGAGGGCTGATATCAGAGTATGGAGATAATCCTCAGTTGCTGCTGAATGTGGGATAACAATGGCCAAAATTCTCCCTTCGCGCTGGCTGTGGTGGGCAAGGCAGAAAAGGTTGATTGGCCGTGCTAAGAAATTGCCCCATAGTGTCCAGGGATGTGTAGGTTAGAGGGATTAGTGAGTATAATGTGTAGGGATACGGGGGTAGGGCCTGGGTGGGATTGTGTTCAGTGCAGACTCGATGGGCCTCTTTCTGCACTGTAGGGTTTCTATGGATCTAAGATCCTCCTTGAAACTAAAAGGCTAAACTTTTGGTCACCTGATCTAATATCTCCTTGCTGACTGGCAGTGCGTTAGAATAGTCAGTCTATGGTTAACAGAGGCTAGGGTGAGGGTTTCAGCAGCAAAGAAACTGATATAGGGACTGGGATAAATGATGTTACAGAGGGGGCCTCGGACAGTCTTGGTGATGGGATGGACACGTGGCTGAAACTCATGTCAAGGTCAAGTACAAGTGAAGAAACTCTTCCTCAAATCCGTCTGTGACTCTGTTCTCTGGTCCTACACTTTCCCATGACTGGAAACATCCTCCCAATATTTACCCTGTCTAATCCTCTAAGATTCTTGTATGCTTCATCTCATTCTTCTGGACTCCAAGAAGCACAGACTCATCCTGTTTAACCTTTCCTCATATGGCAGTCCCTCCATGCCCAGGATCATCCGAGTAAACCTCCTCCGTACTGCCTCCAATTATAACATATGGGAGGCACGGTGGCACAGTGGTTTGGCCTCACAGCTCCAGGGACCCAGGTTCAATTCCCAGCATAGGACACTATCTGTGTCTGCACATTCTCCCTGGGTGCTCCAGTTTCCTCCCACAGTCCAAAAGATGTGCTGGTCAGGTGCATTGACCGTGCTATATTCTCCTTCAGTGTACCTGAACAGGTGCTGGAGTGTGGCAACAGTGGGGGGGGGATTTTCACAGTAACTTCACTGCAGTGTTAACGTAAGCCTCCTTGTGGCACTAATAAACAAACTTTAAACTTACTGTATCTTTCCTTAAATGAGGGCACCAAAACAGCATTCTAAATGTGGCCTCACTAGTTCCTTGTACAGCTACAGCAACAGCCGGGTGTGGCACGGTAGCACAGTGGTTAGCACTGCTGCTTCACAGTGTCAGGGACCTGGGTTCGATTCCTGGCTCGGGTCACTGTCTGCGTGGAGTTTGCACATTCTCCTCGTGTCTGCGTGGGTTTCCTCCGGGTGCTCCGGTTTCCTCCCACAGTCCAAAGATGTGTGGGTTAGGTTGATTGGCCGTGCTAAAATTGCCCCTTAGTGTCCTGAGATGCTTGATTGGAGGGATTAGCGGATGGATATGGGGGTAGGGTCTGGGTGGGATTGTGGTTGGTGCAGACTCGATGGGCCAAATGGCCTCCTTCTTTACTGCAGGGATTCTATGACTTCTTTACTTTAATAGTCTAGCCCCTTGGACAGAAGCCAGCATTCCACTTGCCTTTCCTATTAGCATTGGGAAGGATGCAGAGCAGATTTATCAGGATTTTGTTTTTATTCATTAGTGAGACGCTGGAAATCGATGGCAAAAGGTCAGCATTTATTGCCTATCCAGAGTTTCCCTTGAAATGCGTAGCTTGCTGGGCCATTTTAGAGGGAAGTTAAGGTCAACAATATTGCTGTGGGTCTGGAGTCACATATAGGCCAGACCAGGTAAAGTTGGCAGATTTCCTTCCCTAAAGGACTTTGGTGAACCGGATGGGTTTTTCTGACAATCGGCAATGCTTTCATCGTCACCTGTAGATTCTTTTTTATTGAATTCAAATTCTACCGACTGCCATGGCAGGATTCGAATCCGGGTCGTCACAACATTAGCTGAGTTTCTCGATCAACAGTCAGCAATAACATCGCTATGTCATCGCCTCCCCTTGTCTGGGCTGGAGAGCTTTAGTTATAAAGAGAGATGGGAAAGACTGGGGTTATTTTAACCCTCTCTCCACTCACATTGTCTGTACCTTTCAGACTTGATTACCTGTAAAGACTCGCATTCCAACCATTATTTTGTTTGTGAGTTTGAACATAGAACATAGAACATTACAGCGCAGAACAGGCCCTTCGGCCCACGATGTTGCGCCGACCAGTTTTTTTTAAAAAAAACACTGACCCACTAATCTAAACCAATCCCTTTTCGTCCATAAACCTATCCATAGATCTCTTAAACGCCCCCAAACTAGGCGCATTTACAACCGCAGCAGGCAGGGCATTCCAATCCCTCACCACCCTCTGGGTAAAGAACCTACCCCTGACATCCATCCTATAACTACCACCCCTTAATTTAAAGCCATGCCCCCTCGTGCTAGCATTCTCCATCCGAGGAAAAAGGCTATCACTATCCACCCTATCTAAACCTCTAATCATCTTATATGTTTCAATAAGATCCCCTCTTAGCCTCCTTCTTTCCAGCGAAAACAACCCCAAATCCCTCAGTCTCTCCTCATAGGACCTCCCCTCCATACCAGGCAACATCCTGGTAAACCTCCTCTGCACCCTCTCCAAAGCATCAATGTCCTTCCTGTAATGTGGGGACCAGAACTGCACACAGTACTCCAAGTGCGGACGCACCAGAGTTGTGTACAGTTGCAACATGACGCTGCGACTCCTAAATTCAATCCCCCTACCAATAAACGCCAGGACACCGTATGCCTTCTTAACTACCTTATCTACTTGATTCCCAACTTTCAGGGATCTATGTACACATACACCTAGATCCCTCTGCTCCTCCACACTATTCAAAGTCCTCCCGTTAGCCCTATACTGAACACATCTGTTACTCCTACCGAAATGAATTTGTGCCTTTATATGCCCTGTTTGTGAACAGAACACCCACTCACCTGACGAAGGGGCAACGCTCCGAAAGCTAGTGGCTTTTGCTACCAAATAAACCTGTTGGACTTTAACCTGGGGTTGTGAGACTTCTTACTGTGTTTTCCTTGGAGCAAAGGAGGCTGAGGCAAAACATGACTGAGTTGTATAAAATTATGAGGGTCTTGGACAGAGTGGACAGGAAGAAACTTTTCCCCTTGGTGGAAGGATCAATGACCAGGGGATATAGATTTAAAGTGAGGTTTTGAAGGGATGCCAAGACATACAAGGCTATGGATCGAGGGCTGGGATTAGAATAGTTCGGTAGTTTGTCTTTGACCAGTACAGGCACGATGGACTGAAAGGCCTTTTTCTGTGCTATATGCCTCTTTGACTATTACCTTCTGCATCAATATACCAGCTTTCACAAACAATGACCCCCAAAGTCCCTTTGTGCTACAGCTTTCTGCAGTCTCTCTCCATTTAAATAATAATCCATCTTTCTCATTCTTTCTTCCAAAATGAACAATTTTCCCACACTGAATTCCATCTGCCAATTTTTGCTTTTCAGTTTCAAAAATGCTCCTTTCACCCTTTCAAATTTATTTATTAGCTTCTTAATTTGTTTCTGAAAATGTCGCTGAATTACTTTTAAAGGCTGGATCTGTTCTTCCTTCCTGCTCACCTCACACGTTCCGTTCTCCGGATTGAATCAGGGTTTCAGTTCCCTCTTCTCAACAAAGTTCCAACAGTTCATCAATCTGGCTTTTTTTATCCTGCGTTCAACCAAACTTTCCGATTTTTCAGCAACCCCTCTTCCTGTTTGAGGCATTTTTCACAATATCTATTGGAGGATTCTGATGTTTCAAATTTAGCAACTTTTAATTGAATTTATAGAATTTACTTCTGTCGTCGAGACATTTCCAATTCCCGCTCACACATTCTCCTTCCTGCTGCCAGTTCTCATGTAGGCGGCACGGTAGCACAGTGGGTTAGCACTGCTGCTTCACAGCTCCAGGGTCCTGGGTTCGATTCCCGGCTCGGGTCACTGACTGTGTGGAGTTTGCACGTTCTCCTCGTGTCTGCGTGGGTTTCCTCCCACAGTCCAAAGATGTGTGGGTTAGGTTGATTGGCCGTGCTAAGAAATTGCCCCTTAGTGTCCAGGGAGGTGTAGGTTAGAGGGATTAGTGGGTATAATATGTAGGGATACGGGGGTAGGGCCTGGGTGGGATTGTGTTCGGTGCAGACTCAAAAAGGCCTCTTTCTGCACTGTAGGATTCTATATTTCATTAACAAATTTGTCTTTTGTGAAAGTTGTCTGTCTCTGATCAGTTTTTTCTTAACGTAGTTTACTTCCTCATGCAGCCTTTGACATTTTTGCATTTCTGACACCATTTTGGCATTTTGTCATCCTGGATTAGTTTATACATTGAATCCCCACATCCCCTATGGAATCCATTTGGCCCATCGAACGTGCGCCAACAAGAATCCCACCCTTACCCTGTAACTCCACATATTTACCCTGTTAGTCCCCCTGACACTAAGGGGCACTTTATCATGGCCAATCAACCTTACCTGCCCATCTTTGGAGTGTGGGAGGAAACTGGAGCACCCGGAGGAAACCCACACAGACACGGGGAGAACATGCAAACTCCACACAGTCACACGGGGCCAGAATTGAAGCCGGGTCCCTGGAACTGTGAGGCCGCAGTGCTAACCACTCTGACATCCTGTAGTTGCTCTTCCATTTCATCCTGTCCAGCCCTTTGACCTTGGCTCTAGCTCGCTCACAATAAAGGAACAGACCAGGATATTCTTCCTGCAAAATTTCAGCTTGTCCTCACCTCAACAGGTTCTCTCTGAGCCATTAAGAATTTCAAATCTGCCGAATCATTACTCAGTATAAAATCTATCCCCTTCATCCGTAAAGTAGGAACCATTTTCACACTGTAACAATTCTGTTTACAAAGTTACTTAATAAATTGATTTTACACAAGGAAACAGGTTCATAAGTTCCCATAAAGACCCATGAAAACTTGTTCATTCATCACACTAGCTAGGAAACAACTCACATCATCATTTATTGATTCTGCAACAGGAACTCTCAAAATATTAATTCTACTTGTTTTCTGGAGGAATAAGGAAACACTTCACCCCCCTGCCGTAAAAAGCTCGAAAACCTTCACTGAGCTGACTCACTCTAGCAGTATTCAAGATAAAACGCCTTTCACAATCCAGGACCACAGACCCCTTTCTAATAAATTCTGAAGAATAATTTTCCATATGTACTCCTGCTACGGTTTTATCACCTATTTCCTTTACTGGTACACCCTTTCCTGAAGACTGCTTTGCATCCTTATTACACTCATTGGTTTACCATGTCCTGTCTCATGGCAACAAAAACATACCGGTTTCTCTAAACCACTTTGATTCTCCGCACTATCCTTTTTAACAACTGGAATGGCTTCTTTTAAACCACGTACCTAATTTTTTTCTTCCTGATTTCCCTCTCTTTTCAGCTCTCTGCCTATTTCCTTTTCTTTTCCCTTGCCAGTGTACACGGTGAGACACAAACTGGAGCCAGTGTACACGGCGAGGCACAAACTGGAGCCAGTGTACACGGCGAGGCACAAACTGGAGCCAGTGTACACGGTGAGGCACAAACTGGAGCCAGTGTACACGGCGAGGCACAAACTGGAGCCAGTGTACACGGTGAGACACAAACTGGAGCCAGTGTACACGGCGAGGCACAAACTGGAGCCAGTGTACACGGCGAGGCACAAACTGGAGCCAGTGTACACGGCGAGGCACAAACTGGAGCCAGTGTACACGGTGAGGCACAAACTGGAGCCAGTGTACACGGCGAGGCACAAACTGGAGCCAGTGTACATGGTGAGATACAAACTGGAGCCAGTGTGCACGGTGAGACACAAACTGGAGCCAGTGTGCACGGTGAGACACAAACTGGAGCCAGTGTGCACGGTGAGACACAAACTGGAGCCAGTGTGCACGGTGAGACACAAACTGGAGCCAGTGTGCACGGTGAGGCACAAACTGGAGCCAGTGTACAGGGTGAGATACAAACTGGAGCCAGTGTACACGGTGAGACACAAACTGGAGCCAGTGTACACGGTGAGACACAAACTGGAGCCAGTGTACACGGTGAGACACAAACTGGAGCCAGTGTACACGGTGAGACACAAACTGGAGCCAGTGTACACGGTGAGACACAAACTGGAGCCAGTGTACACGGTGAGACACAAACTGGAGCCAGTGCCAAGAACAAGAGAGAAACTGGAGCCAGTGTACACGGCGAGACACAAACTGGAGCCAGTGCCGAGAACGAGAGAGAAACTGGAGCCAGTGTACAGAATGAGAAACAATGACAACAGGTCTGGCATCCAGTTGTAGATCTTGAGAGGACGCTGAAGTTGTGAGTTGAGGGTTAGTTCTAACACTAGTTCTGAGTTTCTCATGATCTAAAATGTGTTATTTTGCAGATTGGAGTGGCCCGGTTTCTGGTAAAGAGTCACTGATTAACCCACACTCCACCCCCCAACCATATCCAGTTTAGAAATATTTACAGGATCAAGAGAAACCAGAGTGTAGAAGATAACAAGAAGATAAACTACAAGTTGCATTCAGACCGTCTGTCAAATTCTCATTGCCATTCCCCAGGAGAAGCAGTTCTTGGTGTTAAAAAAAAACACAGTCTCAATCTGTCTGTAACCAAGTGATGGGGTTAATCTGTAATCCTGTGCCTTGTAGCTCTGTGTCTCTGCTCCGTGTTCCTGTTACATTCACCCCAGAGATGGAGGAAATACACCCCATTTGTGATGTTGGTATTAATGCCCTCCCGACTGATGAGGTTGTTTTAAGAATGATGAGATTCACAACACAGCTTCTCACTGACTTACCACCCTCACAGTTGGTACCCACGAAGCCAGGACAGCACCTCCATTCTAAAGCTGTCACATTCTTATAGGTCACCTTGTAGGTGGGTCTGAGAATAGTCCTGTAAGTAACACAAGGAGCTAATCAAGAATGTGCAAACATCTTTGTTCCCGCTATCATCCTCAATTCTGCAGAACTTTCCCACAGAAGATCATCAATGCGCATCATAGAGATGCCTGTGAGTTTCTCCTTGTAAAAAGTCTGACAACACCAGGTTTTAGTCCAACGATTTATTTGATAGTAAACGCACAAGCTTTCGGGGTTTGCCCCTTCGTCAAGTGAATGGAGAGTTCTGGCCTCAGACAGAGCATGTAACAGCACACACAGTTTACAGATTACTGATTAGAATGCGAATCTTTACACCTAACCTGCTATTCAAGTCTTAAAGTGGCCGACAATGTGAGTGGAAGGAGCACTGATCACAGGTTAAAGAGATGTGTATTGTCTCCAGACAGTACAGTAAGTGAGGTTTTGCAAACCCAGGCAAGTCACGGGGGTTACAGATAGTGTGACATGAACCCAAAACCTCACTTACTGTGCTGTCTGGAGACAATACACATCTCCTTAACCTGTGATCAGTGCTCCTTCCACTCACGTTGTCGGCCACTTTAAGACTTGAATAACAGGTTAGGTGTAAAGATTCACATTCTAATCATTAATCTGTAAACTGTCTGTGCTGTTACATGCTCTGTCTGAGGCCAGAACTCTCCATTCACCTGACGAAGGGGCAAACCCCGAAAGCTTGTGCGTTTACTATCAAATAAATTGTTGGACTAAAACCTGGTGTTGTCAGACTTTTTACTGTGTTTACCCCAGTCCAACGCCGGCATCTCCACATCAGTTTCTCCTTGTGCCAACTCTGCTCTTGTCTGAATACAATCCATTTCCAGCAGGTCATTCCCAACTGAGAAATACCAGAGTTGTTACACATCCTTCAACGTGTGTTGAAAGACACTTTCTACAGTTTCTCATCAATGTCAGCACCTTCTTTAGGTGGTTTCAAAAACCCTTCCCTTTGAAATTTCTCACCCTGTAAAAATGCAGCTGTTATATTTTACATTCGCAGGAAAATGTTTGGTAAAACAGCGAAGACAATCTTCAAGCTCACTCTTCCTGCAGTGGGGGTGTTCACTCAGACATTGTGATCACTGAGTCTCTCTCTGAAACTCCAAGTGCCTGCTCTATCTTTAGCCTTATACGTGTCACCAAGAAATACCTTTTCTGTGCCTATCCACCTGTGTGATAAGGCTGGTTATCCCATAAATCATAGAACCCTACAGTGCAGAAAGAGGCCCTTCAGCCCATCAAGTCTGCACCAAACACAATCCCACCCAGGCCCTACCCCCATATCCCTACATATTATACCCACTAATCCCTCTAACCTACACATCCCTGGACACTAAGGGGCAATTTCTTAGCACGGCCAATCAACCTAACCCGCACATCTTTGGACTGTGGGAGGAAACCGGAGCACCCGGAGGAAACCCACGCAGACACGAGGAGAATGTGCAAACTCCACACAGACAGTGACCCAAGCCGGGAATCGAACCCAGGACCCTGGAGCTGTGAAGCAGCAGTGCTAACCACTGTGCTAGCGTGCCGCCCTGCCCCCCCATGTTGGGTATTTCAGTGTCAACCAAATTCTTTCCAACTTCCCACCTCTGACTGTTTGGGATCCTTGATCAATTTACCTTCTAATTTGTTAGTAGCCACTAAAACATCTTGATCATAAGGGCTTCTCTATTTCTAGTGGGGTTCTTAGCCTGCGCAATGGTCCTTGTTCTTGTCAAACACCTCCTCACTCTCCAATCTCCTCTGTATTACTGCTGTACAATCTCTCCCGCCACAATCAGAGTTCGTTTACCAGCTCATGGTGTTTTCCCAGGGCTGTGGCCACTTCCTGGTTCATTTTCAGGGCTCTCATATTTTTTCTGGCCTTCTGCATCTTAATCACATTTTTGTAATCCCTGGGTCTTATCTCCTGGCCCTCACCTTGCTCATCCAGCCAATGCTTGTATTTGCTTTTCCTGCTCTCCCTATAACAGCGACGTCCCTCCATTCACTGACCCCCACTGACAAATATGTACTCTTGGGGCAGCTTTGGGTAGTTTTTCTTTGGGTTGAATTGCCTCATCCTTCACTTCATATTCAATCAGCTCTTTATCTGCTGTAACTGTCCAACGCGTGTGGACGTGAAGCTCATGAAGTCTCTTCACTTTCTCTACCTTGTTCAGATTCTGTAAACGTACAATCCGGCTTGAGAAATTTATCCTAACAGTTTGCACAATGAATACCTTTCCATCACCGTCTCTAACCCTACTGAGGCCTTACCATTCTGTCAGCCCTTCCCTTTAGTAATACGTAGAACACTACAGCACAAACAGGCCCTTCGGTCCACAAGTTGCGCCGATCATATCCCTACCTACCAGGCCTATCTATAACCCCCAATCCCATTAGATCCCATATACTCATCCAGAAGTCTCTTAAAAGACCCCAGCGAGTTCGCCTCCACCACCACCGACGGCAGCCGATTCCACTCACTCACCACCCTCTGAGTGAAAAACTTACCCCTGACATCTCCTCTGTACCTGCTCCCCAGCACCTTAAACCTGTGTCCTCTCGTAGCGACCATTTCAGCCCTGGGAAATAGCCTCTGAGAATCCACCCTATCCATTCCTCTCAACATTTTATAAACCTCTATCAGGTTGCCTCTCAACCTTCGTCTCTCCAGGGAGAAGAGACCGAGCTCCCTCAACCTATCTTCATAAGGCATGCCTCCCAATCCAGGCAACATCCTTGTAAATCTCCTCTGCACCCTCTCAATAGCTTCCACATCCTTCCTGTAGTGAGGCGACCAGAACTGCGCACAGTACTCCAAGTGGGGTCTGACAAGGGTCTTATAAAGTTGCAGCATTACCTCCCGACTCCTAAACTCAATCCCTCGATTAATGAAGGCAAACACTGTGTGTCCTGGATTAAACTGTTTCTGATGGCCTTGTGGGTGCTGTAAAGCCCAGCCAATTTTCTCTGAAACCTCAGTCTTGATAAATACCCTCTCTCTGCAGTCAGGGCACTCAAATACTCAGGAAGAAAATGAACCAGTCCCTTCCAAGGCCAGGGGATAATCCTGCATCACCAAAGGTATTTTGGAATTTTCCATAAACTAACTGATGGGGATTATAATGCCCAATCATCTGAAGTAAATTCTTTGCATAGAGTGTCCAAGCCTGCTTAGATATCTGTTGTGGAGATGTTGGCATTGGACTGGGGTAATCACAGTAAGAAGTCTCACAACACAAGGTTAAAGTCCAACAGGTTTATTTGATAGCTTGTGGGTTTACTATCAAATAAACTGGTTGGACTTTAACCTGGTGTTGTGAGACTTCTTGCTAGATAACCGTTTGCAGCTCGATTGGCCAGCTAACATTTTGTGAAGTATCTCTTCAATTAGCGTGTAATTTCTCTCACATTCCCATTGCTAAAGAATTTCCCCAGTACCGTGTTCATTCCTACGATGCTCATATTTTCATACATATTTTTAAATTCATCATTGGTAAATTTCTCCCCATATTGTCAATTAGGAAATTAGCCAGTGTTCCTAGACCCATCAATCTTTGCATTATCTGGTCCACAATTACCTACTTGCCTTTACTATACATCACTGGGCAGGACGGTGGCACAGTGGTTAGCACTGCTACTTCACAGAGCCAGGGACCCGGGTTCAATTCCTGGCTTGGGTCAGTGTTTGTGCGGAGTTTGCATGTTCTCCCTGTGTCTGCGTGGGTTTCCTCTGGGTGCTCCGGTTTCCTCCCACAGTCCAAAGATGGGCTCTTAGGCTGATTGGTGTAAAAAAAATTGTCCCTAAATTAGTCTCCCCTCAATCTGGTTTCCAATGGGAGTGCCATAAGTGCAGACAAGGGTCATGGGTGGAAGAGGGAACTCACAATGTTAAAATGGCGGCGTGGGCTTGTTGGGCCGAAGGGCCTGTGTCTCGTGCTGTGTTGTTCTTTGTTCCTCCCTCATTCTGAAAGATGTGCAAGTTTAGGTGCATTGACCCAAACAGGCACTGGACTGTGGCGACTAGGGTAATTTCACAGTAACTTCATTGCAGTGTTAATATAAGCTATACTTGTGACTAATAAATAAAGTTTGCTGACAGGCTGACTCTAGTTCCCACGTCTGTGAAATGTAGAAGAGAAAATGTTTCTGTCTTTATCTCAGATCTTTAAGTCCATTGTTGCAATTTCAAGTTTCTTACTAATTGGAAACTCACAATCGAATGGTGTCCTATATATTTACATACACAGCATTTCTCAATGATCTCTTCGACAGGTTTAATGTTTTTTTTATGAATGTTTAGACTTTGTCAAGGTTAATGGGCAAACTGCTAATGTAGTTTTAAAACAAATTGCATTTTTTCCTTTGATGTCATCAAAACTTTTTTAACATTATTATTGGAAATGTTAGATCTTGTTAATTGGATACAATAATGTCCCGAATGTGTAAATCTACAGAATTCCCAAAATCATGTTCCATATCTAATTTCATTTCATAGAACCCTCCAGTACAGAAAGAGGCTATTTGGCCCATCGAGTCTGCACCGACCACAATCCCACCCCAGCCCTACCCCGATATCCCTACATATTATACCCACTAATCCCTCTAACCTACACATCCCTGGACACTAAGGGGCAATTTCTTAGCATGGCCAATCAACCTAACCCGCACAACTCTGGACTGTGGGAGGAAACCGGAGCACCCAGACAGGAGGAGAATGTGCAAACTCCACACACAGATAGTGACCCGAGCCGGGAATCGAACCCAGGACCCTGTGAAGCAGTGGTGCTAACCACTGTGCTACCGTGCTGCCCCAGTTTCAGTCCCATTACTTGAGGAAAGATGTAACAGCATTGGAAACGGTTCAGAGGAGGTTCACTGGATCGAGTCCAGAGGTGAGGGGTTTGTTTTGAAGAGGGATTGGGCAGTCTTGGCCTATACTGGGTGGCATGGTGGCGCAGTGGTTAGCACTGCTGCCTCACAAGCACCAAGGACCCGGGTTCAATTCCAGCCTCGGATCTCTGTCTGTGTGGAGTTAGCAATCTTCTTGCGTCTGTGTGGGTTTCCTCCGGGTGCTCCGGTTTCATTCTACAGTTCAAAGATGTGCGGGTTAGGCTATGGTAGATTGCCCCTTAGTGTCAGTTAAACCAGCAGGGTAAGTACGTGGGGATAGGGGCTGGGCAGAATTGTGGTTGGTGCAGACTTGATGGGCCGAGAGGCCTTTTCTGCACTGTAGGAATACTAATTCTATACTCCTCAGAGTTTAGAAGGATGAGGGGAGTAACTGAGAGGCACAAGATGCTAAAGAGGATTGACAGGGTAGACAAGGAGAGGATGTTTCCCCCTGTGGGGTAATCTAGAACAGGAGGTCATAGTTTTAGAATAAGGGATAACAGATTTAAAACAGAGGAGAGAAAAAAGTGCTTCTCTGAAAGGGCGGAGAATCTGTGGAATTCACTACTGCAGAGTGCTGTAGATGCCAGGGCATTGAGTAAATTGAAAAGGATATTGACAGGTTTTTAAGCAGTAATAGGCTGGAGGGCTATGGGTAATGGACAGGAAGCTGGAGTTGAGGCTGAGGTAAGATCAGCCATGATTGTAGAGAGTGGCAGAGCAGACTCGAGGGAGTGAATGCCTTCTCCCCGCTCCTGGTTCTGATGCTTGTGTTCCAGCTGATGTATAATGTGATTTGGACCTCGTGGGATTTTTCATTCCTGTCACCAAATCTGCCCAAAGAAAAGGAGAGGTGAAAATCCAGCCTTGTGTCAGGCAGCACAGTAGCACAGTGGGTTAGCACTGCTGCTTCACATCTCCAGGGTCCTGGGTTCGATTCCTGGCTCGGGTCACTGTCTGTGTGGAGTTTGCACATTCTCCTCGTGTCTGCATGGGTGTGCTCCGGCTTTCTCCCAAAGATGTGTGGGTTAGGTTGATTGGCCAGGCTAAGAAATTGCCCCTTAGTGTCCAGGGATGTGTGGGTTAGAGGGATTAGTGGGTATAATATGTAGGGATATGGGGGTAGGGCCTGGGTGGGATTGTGTTCGGTGCAGACTTGAAGGGCCTCTTTCTGCATTGTAGGGTTCTGTGTGCGTCACAGAGTGGATATATTGATGGCAGCGTCAAACTTATTTAAACGTGATGAGTTAACTTTACAATTTGATTCAAATCCCCATTCCTGCTCAAAAACATCTCGCCGTTGAAATACCTTTCTCAGTCAGAGGGCGTACACGCTCACTCAGAGACATTCTCAACACTGACAACTGCCCTCTTACCTCATTAAACTGGAGCAACGTCCAGGCCTGTGACAGCCCTGATAGACACGTTGAACCAGACTGACTGATCCATTCTGGACTTGGCAGGTCACTGTCTTGGACACGGTGTAGGAGCACCAATTTCTGTAGGAACATAAACATTCACCAGTTAATGACGGTTCCCCTCCCTTGTCTGTTTAGTCTCTTCAGAAGCTCGTGGTACCACTTCCTGATTGTATAATTAGAGTCCGATTAAACATTCCCTTCTCATTGCTAGTGTCATTCCAAAGGCTCCCTCCCTCCCTCCCCCTCAGGGATACCCTGTCCATCACCGATTCCTGACAATCTACTGTCATAATCTTCCTTTGTACCATTCCATTTTTATTAGAGTAAACACTGATTGCATCTCAATGCTCTGGGTGTATCCCTCACAGTAAGAAGTCTCACAACACCAGGTTAAAGTCCAACAGGTTTATTTGGTAGCAAACACCACTAGCTTTTGGAGCCTCTGCCCCGAAAGCTCATGGCTTTTGCTACCAGATAAGCCTGTTGGATTTTACCCTGGTGTTGTGAGACCTCTTACTGTGTTTACCCCAGTCCAACACCGGCATCTCCACACCATTTATCCCTCACTCCAGGATATAGAAATTGAGCAAGGTGGAAGGATGATTGCCGCCATGCAGGCCAAGGAGATGATCACGAGGCAATCCATCTTCCTGTTCCTCACACACTGAACACATTGAAAAGCGGGAGAGAAAGCCACCGGTTCTTTTGAGGGAGCTGCGAGTTTTTAAAGCTTATTTATTAGTGGCAAGTAAGGCTACATTAACATAAGAACATAAGAAATAGGAGCAGGAGTAGGCCATCTAGCCCCTCGAGCCTGCCCCGCCATTCAATAAGATCATGGCTGATCTGAAGTGGATCAGTTCCACTTTCCCACTTTCTCCCTTAATTCCCCTGTCTATCAGAAACCTATCTACCCGTGACTTAAATATATTCAGCGAGGCAGCCTCCACCACTTCAACGGGCAGAGAATTCCAGAGATTCACCACCCTTTGAGTGAAGAAGTTCCTCCTCAACTCTGCTCTAAACTGTCCCCCCTCAATTATCTTGAGGCTGTGCCCTCTAGTTCTGCTGTCCTTTCTAAGCGGGAAGAATCTCTCTACCTCTACCCTATCCATCCCCTTCATTATCTTATACGTCTCTATAAGATCCCCCCTCATCCTTCTAAACTCCAATGAGTACAGACCCAGTCTATTCAATCTCTCCTCATAAGCTAACCCCCTCATCTCCGGTATCAGCCTGGTGAACCTTCTCTGTACTCCCTCCAAGGCCAATATATCCTTCCACAAATAAGGGGACCAAATTAACACTGCAGTGAAGTTACTATGAAATTTCCCTCGTTGTTGCATTCCGGCACCCTTTCTGGTCAATGCACCTAACCAACTTATGGCACTTTGTGCCAGTATGCGGTATTACCCTCATATCCCATCATTGGTCCACCCCTGAAAGCTCCAACCCCACCTTGGCACTGCCCCAGTACAGTTAGAGTGCACAACGGGCAGTGCCAGCGTACCAGGTGAACAGAGAGAGGTGCCAGGCTGGCAGTGCCCCACGGACCCTGCCCCTGATCACTCGGCGTCTTCAATGACCTTCAAGCCCACCCCCCCACAGCGAGGCCATCACGTCTGGTCTCTGCCGGTGGAGGAACGCTATGATTCCCACCAAGGAGAACCTCGAACGGGACAGAGGTTAAGGTAAGTGAGCGCGATAATATTTAAATTGGCTTTGCACCCAATTTCGCTGGCAACGCAGGGCTGGTGGGATGAGGGGGAGGTGAGAAACCAGGCAGATTTCTCATGTCTCGTCTCAGGCCCAACTTTTCCACTGCGCCTCACAAAAAGCCAGACAGGATGCGAAGTGTGTGCACCCTCTACATTGGAATTACACGCAGTTGCACACCAGCAAAGTTCAAACAGAATTCAACTCAGGAAAAGCTGAGAGAGTGAAGACCAGAAAACCAACAAAGAAACCAATGCCCACAACCCGCTGCTCACCGAGTTACACATCATCCTTGGGCTGCAGGAGTGGCTGTATGAAAATCATAGACTCTCCTCTTAACATTTGGCCTTTGACAGGGTGAGTTAGGAGGGGATGGCTGTTTGCTGGGGACTGTCAGGGAGAAATTATACACCGATCTCTGATGCAGACACTGATCTACCTATTAATTCACTTGGTGTTGGCTGGCCAGCACTGATTTCCCATCCCTCAATGACCCAGAGAAAGTGGCCTTGAAGCATCTTCTTGAATCTGCAGCACTCTGTGCTCAGAGCTCCCCGCGCGCCGCCAATACGCAGAGCTCCCCGCGCGCCGCCAATATGCAGAGCTCCCCGCGCGCCGCCAATATGCAGAGCTCCCTGCGCGCCGCCAATACGCAGAGCTCCCTGCGCGCCGCCAATACGCAGAGCTCCCCGCGCGCCGCCAATACGCAGCGCTCCCCGCGCGCCGCCAATACGCAGAGCGCCCCGCGCGCCGCCAATACGCAGAGCTCCCAGCGCGCCGCCAATACGCAGAGCTCCCCGCGCGCCGCCAATACGCAGAGCTCCCCGCGCGCCACCAATACGCAGAGCGCCCCGCGCGCCGCCAATACGCAGAGCGCCCCGCGCGCCGCCAATACGCAGAGCTCCCCGCGCGCCGCCAATACGCAGAGCTCCCCGCGCGCCGCCAATACGCAGAGCGCCCCGCGCGCCGCCAATACGCAGAGCTCCCCGCGCGCCGCCAATACGCAGAGCTCCCCGCGCGCCGCCAATACGCAGAGCTCCCCGCGCGCCGCCAATACGCAGAGCTCCCCGCGTGACATTAGGACACAGTGCCCCTTGCACACTCTTAATACACAGAGCGGCCTGTGCAAAATCGGGACACACAGCTGTCTGCGTGCTGTGAATATACAGAGTACCCTGTGCACTGTCAATGCGCAGAGCTCCCCGTGCGTGGTCAGCACTCAGAGCTCCCCGCGTGCTGTCAGTACACAAGGTTCCTTCTGATATTTGCTGCTGTATTTGATTTCTATCAGATTTTCATTGTGGAGCTAGTTCTATTCCTCCACTTGTTTCTGATTATTTTGTACCACACTCACTCTTCCAGCACCTTCACATTGTACCCAGTGCCTGAAGGTGACTCTCTCTGAGTGCTCCTGATGCTCACATTCTAATTCTGATTATAGTCTGAGTGAAATTAGACAGTAACATTCATTCTGGAGCTCCGAGTTGTGTTCACAGCTGTCCTCTCGTCTTTCATTCTGATGATGATCATTAGGAGTGTTGAGGATTAACCAGACAATGCAAGATGGGCACTTAAATCCTTTAAGTTTTTATTACCTGCTTGCAAGGAGAATAAACACAGTAACTTTCACTATGGTGTTCTGTTGATATTTAGCAGTTCCAGTTAATTACAGGAAATGAGCAACTTTTTAATCCTTCGTTTGCATACATAGTCCACTAATCATAGCATAGCTTTTTGCCCTTTCTTATCCAATTATTGGTGTAATATGTCAACATATCTTGTTTTTTTTGGTATTTGTCACGGTAACTTGTCTTTATTTTCATCGTACAATCCCTACAGCGCAGGCCCAATGCCAGCAACCCCACATATTTACCCTGCCAATCCCCCTGACTCTCAGAGGAAATTTAGCATGGCCAATCCACCTAACCCAACCATCTTTGGACAGTGGGAGGAACTCGGAGAACTCAAGAGGAAACCCACGCAGACATGGGGAGAATGTGCAAACCTCACCCAGACAGCGACCTGAGGCCAGAATTGAACCCTGGCACTTAGAAGCAGCTGTGCAAAACATTGTGCTGCTATGCCATCCTACAGTGTTTATGAAACTGATGCAAGGTTAGATTTGTCTCTTTAGTACGCAAGCGCAGGCCTCACTGAAGGCCTTGTTTGCTCATAAACATTTTCCATTACTTGACAGAGTCATTTGTCATAATTTAATTTCCACAACTGTTATAACTTAACTTTTCCTACCAGCAGCTGCAGCTTTAAATTGCTTTTAACGATAGTTTCAACGGCTCCGTAGTGTTTTATTTGTATTGAGAAACTTTAATCTTGCAGAACAAAGTGAATTAAGTACTTGGCCACAGCTGGAATTTCCACACTTTGAGCTCATTTAACATCTTTGTTTAAGAACATAAGAAATAGGAGCAGGAGTCGGCCATCTAGCCCCTCGAGCCTGCCCCGCCATTCAATAAGATCATGGCTGATCTGAAGTGGATCAGTTCCACTTTCCCGCTTTCTCCCCTTAATTCCCCTGTCTATCAGAAACCTATCTACCCGTGACTTAAATATATTCAGCGAGGTAGCCTCCACCACTTCAACGGGCAGAGAATTCCAGAGACTCACCACCCTTTGAGTGAAGAAGTTCCTCCTCAACTCCGATCTAAACTGCACCCCCCTTATCTTGAGGCTGTGCCCTCTAGTTCTGCTGTCCTTTCTAAGCAGGAAGAATCTCTCTACCTCTACCCTATCCATCCCTTTCATCATCTTATATGTGTCTATAAGATCCCCCCTCATCCTTCACTCCAACGAGTAACAGACCTAGTCTATTCAGTCTCTCTTCGTAGGCTAGCCCCCTCATCACCGGTATCAGCCTAGTGAACCTCCTCTGCACTCCCTCCAAGGCCCATATATCCTTCTGCAAGTGCGGCGACCAAAACTGCACACAGTAGTCCAGCTGTGGCCTCAGTAGTGCCCTGTACAGTTGCAGCAAGACCTCCCTGCTTTTATATTCTACCCCCTCGCTATAAAGGCCAGCGTCCCATTCGCCGCCTTGATCACCTGCTGCACCTGCAGACTGGGTTTTTGCAATTCATGCACAAGGACCCCCAGGTCCCTCTGCACCATAGCATGCTGCAGCTTTTCGCCCTTTAAATAGTAATCCCTCCTACCATTATTTCTGGCAAAGTGGATAACCTCACACTTGCTAACGTTATACTCCATCTGCCAGGTCCTTGCCCACTCGCTCAGCCTATCCAGATCCCTCTGCAGACTTTCCACACCCTCCACGCAATTTGCTTTTCCACTCATCTTTGTGTCATCAGCAAATTTTGTCCTCTAGATTGTCTATGTAAATGGTAAACAGTTGTCAGTCACTAAAATGTTCAGGATGCCATGTATCACCAAGATTCCTCTTGGTGATGTAATAATAATCTCCGCCACGATGCTGTGCAGTGTTCTCATTGTAAACCATCTGGAGCAGTAACCAATGATGATGAAAACTTTGTCTTAAAATGTAAATAAATCCATTCCCAGGCACTGCCGTGACTTCAGAGGAACGTCTGCAGATTCTTGGCGTGTCTACGTGGGTTTCCTCCGGGTGCTCCGGTTTCCTCCCACAGTCCTAAGATGTGCGGGTTAGGTGGATTGGCCATGGCAAATGTGCAGGGTTACAGGAATAGGACCTGGATAAGGTGCTCTGCCAGAGAGGCAGTGTGGTCTTGATGGGCCAAATGGCCTCCTTCTGCACTGTAGGGATTCTATGATTCTCGAGGTTCCAGTGGGTCACTCTGCAGCTGGGTAGTCACTGCATTCGTGAACTCTTCAATGGGTTGACTGGTGACCAGACTGACTGACGATTTGGTTTGTCTTGATTTATTATTGTCACGTGTTTGTGTTTGTTCTGCATTTTGCTATCGTCAAGTGACTTTGACAACCTTTCGAAAGAATATCGACTTAAGGTGCTTCAGGGATGACTAGAAACCACCAATGATTGTGAGATGCTCAAAGTCTTGGTGAAGTTTTGAATTGTCAGGAGTATAATCCAACAATCCACTCTGGCAATCCATTTTGGATACATTCATTATCCTGTACTTGTTCAATTTCTTGCTATCTCTTCTTGGTAGTGGATAAATGTTTGGCAATGATTAAAGTATAAGCTTCCACTTCCTCGATACAATTTTAATGTTCCAGTTTGACTCCTGGCACTCTTGATAACGTATCTGTTGTCACCTGGTACTTCCCTTGAATGTACTCAGTGACTGAATCATATCTCAATGTCAGTCTGAAATCTGGACAACATTTTTACAATTTCCTTGGGACTAAGATTAATCATCAAAGGTTTGTGATCAGTTTCAATTTTAAACCTTAATCCCTTGACATAATCAGAGAATGGGGAACCCACTTTGCTTTACAGAAATCATAGAACCCTACAGTGCAGAAAGAGGCCCTTCGGCCCATCGAGTCTGCACCGAACACAATCCCACCCAGGCCCTACCCCCATACCCCTGTATATTTTACCCACTAATCCCTCTAACCTCCACTACCCCGGACACTAAGGGGCAATTTCTTAGCACGGCCAATCAACCTAACCTGCACATCTTTGGACTGTGGGAGGAAACCAGAGCACCCGGAGGAAACCCAGGCAGGCACGAGGGGAATGTGCAAACTCCACACACAGACAGTGACCCGAACCGGGAATCGAACCCAGGACCCTGGAGCTGTGAAGCAGCAGTGCTAACCCACTGTGCCACCGTGCTGCCCCATTAATCTCCCTGAGGAATTTGTTTATTTACAAGCCGGAGGGGCGAAGGGCAATTTCAATGCTGAATGCATTCAGCTGCACACACCATGTGCATTACCTTTATTGTGGCCATTTAGTTCCTGAGCTTATATGTAGAGCTGACTCTCTGAGGAGCTGCCTGCTCTAATGGGTTACGGTAGGCCCCATTCCAGCTGCAGTCTGCCGTTGCTGCTTGCGCTGGGCAGGCAGCTGTTACTTGGTGCCACCATCCGATGACTGAACATGTCTGTGTCTAATCAGGACATTCATATTTCAAAACAATATCGTATGGTGTGAGGTCGAGACCCAGGATTTATCTGGGAGTCAGGTTCCTGAGGCCACTTTTAAAACCAGTGATTCACTTTGGTTTCTGGCTTGCTTCCAAATCAAAGAACAACACAGCACGGGAAACAGGCCCTTCGGCCCAACGAGCCCGCGCCGCCATCTTAACAATGTGTTTTTCCTCCTCCACCCTTGACCCGTGTCTACGCTTATGGTTCCCCCATTGGAAACCAGATTGAGGGGAGAATAATTTAGGGACACTTTGTTACACCAATCAGCCTAAGAGCACATCTTTGGGGTGTGGTAGGAAACCGGAGCACCCGGAGGAAACCCACACAAGCACGGGGAGAATGCGCAAACTCCCACAGACACCGACCCAAATCCACGTATCTGCACAGCCAACAGTGATAGTCACTGAGCTGTCGTGGTGCCCATCTGCTGGTCCAGTTTTAAGCGTACACAAACGATGCCGAGTACTAGGCTACTCTCGAAACATCCAAGAGCAGCCCACGCACGACCCACCGTGTGTACGCCCCTCGTTAGACAACAAGGTGGACCGACACACCTGCGGAGTAAGAAGTCTCACAACACCAGGTTAGAGTCCAACAGGGTTTATTTGGAATCACGAGCTTTCAGAACACTGCTCCTTCATCAGGTCAGGCGAGTGGAAATCCCACTTACCTGATGAAGGAGCAGCGTTCCGAAAGCTCGTGATTCCAAATAAACCCTGTTGGACTTTAACCTGGTGTTGTGAGACTTCTTACTGTGTTTACCCCAGTCCAACGCCAGCATCTCCACACACCATTGCTTCCGAAATGCAAACTCTAAACGGTGCAAGGATAACCAGCCAGTCTGACAAACTCACTGCAGCTTGTAAAGCGATATTGTCAGTTTCCTGCATGGACAAGTCTGAAATTCACTTCCTGTCATCTTTGGGGATTGTATTGACTGTCCCAGATTGAGCAGGATTCCCAGCTTGCTATTGTGGTTTAAGAATACCTTTCCATATGTTAACTCGTCCTCCCCAGAGCTGACAGAGTAAGCAAGTCTGGAAGGTACCAGATCGTTTTTTCGAAATTCCCACAAGGTTCGGCAACTGGTTTCACTTCCACGGTGCACAGTTTGTGGATCTAATATCGACCATCAGAACAGCCCAAAGGTGCAAATCATTGTGGTTGAAAGGTGGGGAAAACACTGAGCAGATTGAAACTTGGTGCCTGGATTCATAGGAACCAGAACAGAAAACTCATCGGAAAACTATGCAGCTATTTTAACTCTTGCCGTAGAAAAACACACCGGTTGTGTGGGATGCTGGGGCTGTGCACCGGTGTGGAGGGGGGGGGGGGGGGTGCAGACACAGCCTAGGGTGGGACTACATGTAAACCTCAATCCCTCAGCTCAGCTGGCAGGCTGGGACAGCGGAGGATCCAGAAAGAGTGAACAGATTATTCGTCTGGTTCCTGCCCAGCACATTCACACTCAAGACACATCAGGAATCTAGCGCAAATATCAAAGATAACCTTGACAGTTCCAAGGATGCATTTGCTTGTCTATGGAAGATGTGGACCATCACGCACTTCAACAAAACTGGCCTGAGTTTGACACAGCAAAATGGTTCAGACTTTCCCTTTCCATCTCCGGGTTCAAAGCCCGTCTCCAAATGGATGGGCGGGGAACATGGTGATGTTTTAATCAGGAAAGGTGTTGTTGAGGCTCAACGTGACAGACCCGCTGTATAAGGAATCCAATGGTGTGTGGGTTAGGCCATGGTAAATTGTCCCTTCGTGTGAGGGGGTGAGCAGGGTAAATACTTGGGGTTATGGGGATACGGCCTGGGTGGGATTGTTGTCGGCGCAGACTCGATGGGCAAACTGGCCTCCTTCTGCACAGCAGGGATTCTATGATTTAATCTTTTCTGTGCCCAGAACATTCACTTTCTCTCTTTTCCTACCTCTGCTCCCAAGTTTTATCTTTAGGGTGCAATAACAAGTAGCTAGCACTGGGCTGAATGGCTTAAGAACATAAGAACATAAGAAATAGGAGCAGGAGTAGGCCATCTAGCCCTTCGAGCCTGCCCCGCCATTCAATAAGATCATGGCTGATCTGAAGTGGATCAGTTCCACTTTCCCGCTTTCTCCCCATAACCCTTAATTCCCCTGTCTATCAGAAACCTATCTACCTGTGACTTAAATATATTCAGCGAGGCAGCCTCCATCACTTCAACGGGCAGAGAATTCCAGAGATTCACCACCCTTTGAGTGAAGAAGTTCCTCCTCAACTCTGATCTAAACTGCCCCCCCCCCTTATCTTGAGGCTGTGCCCTCTAGTCCTACTGTCCTTTCTAAGCGGGAAGAATCTCTCTACCTCTACCCTATCCATCCCCTTCATTATCTTATACGTCTCTATAAGATCCCACCTCATCCTTCTAAACTCCAAAGAGTACAGACCCAGTCTATTTAGTCTCTCTTCATAGTCCAACCCCCTCATCTCCGGTATCAGCCTAGTGAACCTCCTTGTATTTCCATGGTCTATTGTATGACTGGTTCACAGACACCTAAAGAAAGCACTGAGGACATTTGAAGACTTTTCCCTCCAGGAGCTGAGGCATCCCGGCAACTGGCTCAAAGGCAGCACAGACAGGAGGTCTGTGGGCAGACTGCCAGACTGTCCTCTGAGTGTTGATATGGCGAACAGAGAAAGGAGAGGGGAGAGAATCAATTCGATTCCAAGCTGAGAGTGAAGAAGTGTTGCAGCTTGAATTTAGGTGAAAGTTCATGCCATTGAAACGACGATAGGGATTGACATATGGATAAAGTTTGCAATAGAGAGGAGACAAATGTTGGCAAACTTCCTTTGAGTGGGGCAGTTAAATGTAGTTCTCAAGGAGTCAAGTTACTAAACTCCCAACCACCTTTCGTGCCTAAATCCTGAAACAGGCTTTCGCTGCGTATCACTTACGAAAAGTGTCATAAAAGACATTCCAAATCTCAACATGAGACCTGCATATTTCACATCTCCGTAGACCCCCAGCCCCTTCCCCATTACCCCCTGTGGAGGTCTCAGCTATGAAGCTGTTCCAATACAAGGATGGAGGGAGTGTCGATTACACATTATTTGAACAAACACTGCCGGCTTATCAGATCATCTCTTTAACTTTGAATTAGCAAAAGTGTTGAGCTTTACTGAATGTGATGAAAGACAGCATGATCTCATGTGTGCCCATGTCGCTATGAAGGAGCTGGTGTGTGTGTATAGAAGGAGCAGGAGGAGGGCTTGCAGCCCTCCTACTTCATTCTGCTATCCCATTACACACTGATAGATTTTCATTTGGAACTTGAGGGGCAGATAAACCAATCTCAGTTTGGCCATGTTCCACTGACCTCCGGTCATAACAACTCTTGGGAGTAAGTTTTTCATCACACCTCTGAACACCTCCTCCTTTTAGCTGAAGGTTTCTCAAGATGCTTCTTCACTAGTTTAGGGAAGACTCATTTATTTACGGGTGGAAACTGCAGACATTTGTAGCCTCATGGCTGCAATCGGCTCCCGAGATGACAGAGTACAGAAGCCCCTGCTTTCCAGGGTGATCCCCCACTCTGTCCTCAATTGGTTCTCCAGGTCATGTAACCCTTACTCTGCCAACTCATTCTTAAAAAGGCAATCACCACAATATTTACACTTGCTTTGACTAGATAAAGCTCTGTGGGATATTTTAGGTCCTGCAGCATCAATACAGAGACTGCGCTGTAAATCCAACCTAATTCATGAGCAAATCTACAACACAAGTAAAAGATAAGAATATGATTTTAAATAACATTTAATTTCGGGCGGCACGGTAGCACAGTGGGTTAGCACTGCTGCTTCACAGCTCTAGGGTCCCAGGTTCGATTCCCGGCTCGGGTCACCATCTGTGTGGAGTTTGCGCATTCTCCTCGTGTCTGTGTGGGTTTCCTCCGGGTGCTCCGGTTTCCTCCCACAGTCCAAAGATGTGAGGGTTAGGTTGATTGGCCGTGCTAAGAAATTGCCCCTTAGTGTCCAGGGATGTGTAGGTTAGAGGGATTAGTGGGTAAAATATGTGGGGATATGGGGGCAGGGCCTGGGTGGGATTGTGTTCGGCGCAGACTCGATGGGCCGAAGGGCCTCTTTCTGCACTGTAGGGTTTCTATGAATTCCTGACAGCTATTGAAATACTTGTGCTGCTGTAAAATACAGCAACCAGTTATCACACAGTCAGATCCCACAAACAGCTAAATAACCTATCTCACTGAGTTGATAAATAATGTACAAAGTCTCACGGCTTAAAGTCCAACAGGTTTATTTGGCAGCACAAGCTTTCGGAGTCTCTGACAAAATCCCCTCCAACGGCAAGGCAACAGGATCCATTCACCACACATCCAATTCTTTACAAAACTCACTCAAAACCCGCTTTGACTGAATCTCTTGCAGGAAACCCAGACCTGACAAATTCCCCAAAAGAGACAAGTAGAGAGATTAAAACTAAACCACCACATCCCAGACTCTGCTGCAATGATCCTGCTAGTCGCAGTTCATATATACCCAACAATAAACATTGCCAGAGAAAAATCACATCATCTTCCAACACAGGTGGCAAAGTAGAACAGCACGATACTTTGAAATTGTTGTCTTATATATACCGCTGGTGCAGTACACCTTGTTCTCCAACAGTGTTACAAGTGAACACCTCCAAACCCAGCAGTCACACCTTCAGTCTGGGTCTACTTGGTGTTTGATCCTGGAAGTTGACTGGCAGCCATGAGGCTGTGAGCCTGTGTGTTAAAGGTACATATAAATAAACATTGCAATTGTTATTTAACTGATGAATAGGAATTATTACATTGGCAACGAGGATAAAAGAAACAAAGAATGATCCCAAAATTGAGAGTATAAGGTCACGTTGAAGCTCAGTTCAAGTTAGGAAGCAGAAGTGATCAAGAAGGCGAATGGAATTTTGGCCTCTATAGCGAGGGGGATAGAATATAAAAGCAGGGAGGTCTTGCTGCAACTGTACAGGGCACTGGTGAGGCCGCAGCTGGAGTACTGTGTGCAGTTTTGGTCGCCGCACTTGCGCAAGGATATTTTGGCCTTGGAGGGAGTGCAGAGGAGGTTCACTAGGCTGATTCTGGAGATGAGGGGGTTGGACTATGAAGAGAGACTAAATAGACTGGGCTTGTACTCGTTGGAGTTTAGAAGGATGAGCGGGGATCTTATAGAGACGTATATAAGCCGTGGATAACGAAGGAGGTGAAGGAAAGTGTTAAATTAAAAGCGGAGGAATTTAGAGTAGCTAAGAGTAGTGGGCGAGAAGAGGATTGGGAAAGGTTTAAATGTCAACAAAGATTGACAAAGAAGTTGATAAAGAAGGGTAGGAGAAACTATGAAGCTGGGCTAGCGCTTAATATAAAAAAGGATAGCAAGAGTTTTTATAAATATATAAGGAAGAGGCTGGCTAGGGTGAACGTTGGTCCTTTAGAGGATGAGAAAGGGGACCTAGTGGTAGGGGATGGGGATATGGCTAAGGTATTGAATAACTTTTTTGTTTCTGTCTTCACGGAGGAGGACGTGAATAATTTGCCGGGTGTTAGTGATGGAAAGGTGGTAGGACTGGAGGGTCTTAATGACATTACTGTTACTAGAGAGGCGGTGCTCGACAGACTGGAGGGGCTGATTGTGGACAAGTCCCCAGGACCGGATGGAATGCATCCGAGGGTTCTGAAAGAAATGGCGGAGGTGATAGTGGATGCCTTGGTGGTTATTTTCCAGACGTCGCTGGATTCCGGGGAAGTGCCGGAGGATTGGAAAACGGCTAATGTCACGCCGTTGTTTAAGAAGGGTGCCAGGCAAAAGGCGGGGAATTATAGGCCGGTTAGTTTAACGTCTGTGGTAGGTAAAATGTTAGAATCCGTCATTAAGGAGGAAATTGCGAGGCATCTCGAAGGGAATTGCTTGATAGAGCAGATGCAGCACGGTTTCATTAAAGGGAAGTCGTGTCTGACAAATTTACTGGAGTTCTATGAGGATGTGTCTAGGGCGGTGGATAGAGGAGAGCCGGTGGATGTGGTCTTCCTGGATTTTCAGAAGGCGTTTGACAAAGTACCTCACAAGAGGTTATTGCAGAAGGTCGAGGGACATGGAGTTGGGGGTAGGGTGTTAGCGTGGATAGAGGATTGGTTGTCAAATAGGAGGCAGAGAGTGGGGGTCAACGGGTGCTATTCGGATTGGCAGATGGTGACTAGTGGAGTGCCCCAGGGGTCGGTGCTGGGGCCTCAGCTTTTTACCATTTATATAGATGATCTGGAGGAGGGAACCGAGTGCAGGGTGTCGAAATTTGCTGATGACACCAAGATTGGGGAAACGGCAAATTGTGCAGAGGGTGTGGAGAGTCTGCAGAAGGATCTAGATAGGCTGGGCGAATGGGCCAGGAAATGGCAAATGGAATTTAATGTTGGCAAGTGTGAGGTGGTCCACTTTGGTAGGAATAATGGTAGGAAGGACTATTACTTACGTGGCGAAAAACTGCAGCAGGCGACGGTGCAGAGGGACCTCGGGGTCCTTGTGCATGAGTCGCAAAAACCCAGCTTGCAGGTGCAGCAGGTGGTCAGGAAGGTGAATGGGATGCTGGCCTTCATAGCGAGGGGGATTGAATATAAAAGTAGGGAGGTCTTGCTGCAGCTGTATAGGGCATTGGTGAGGCCGCAGCTGGAGTACTGTGTGCAGTTTTGGGCGCCGCACCTGCGCAAAGATATTTTGGCCTTGGAGGGAGTGCAGAGGAGGTTTACTAGGCTGATACCGGAGTTGAGGGCGTTGAGCTATGAGGAGAGGCTGAATAAACTAGGCTTGTACTCGTTAGAGTTTAGAAGAATGAGGGGAGATCTCATGAGACGTATAAGATGATGAATGGAATGGATAGGATAGAGGTGGGGAGACTCTTCCCGCTCAAAAAAGGCAGTAGGAGTAGGGGGCACAGCCTCAAGATAAAGGGGGGGCGGTTTAGAACGGAGTTGAGGAGGAACTTCTTCACTCAAAGGGTGGTGAATCTCTGGAATTCTCTGCCCGTTGAAGTGGTGGAGGCTGCCTCGCTAAATATTTTTAAGACGCGGGTTGATGGGTTTTTGATAAGAGAGGGGATTAAGGGTTATGGGGAGAGGGCGGGAATGTGGAACTGAGCCACGACAGATCAGCCATGATCTTATTGAATGGCGGGGCAGGCTCGAAGGGCTAGATGGCCTACTCCTGCTCCTATTTCTTATGTTCTTATAAGATAATGAAGGGGATGGATAGGGTAGAGGTAGAGAGATTCTTCCCGCTTAGAATGAATGGCAGGACTAGAGGGCACAGCCTCAAGATAAGGGGGGTGCAGTTTAGATCGGAGTTGAGGAGGAACTTCTTCACTCAAAAGGTGGTGAATCTCTGGAATTCTCTGCCCGTTGAAGTGGTGGAGGCTGCCTCGCTGAATATATTTAAGTCACGGGTAGATAGGCTTCTGATAGACAGGGGAATTAAGGGTTATGGGGGGAAAGCGGGAAAGTGGAACCGATCAACTTTAGATCAGCCATGATCTTATTGAATGGCGGGGCAGGCTCGAGGGGCTAGATGGCCTACTCCTGCTCCTATTTCTTATGTTCTTATGTTATGTTCTTAAGTGTTTGTAGACTTGCTGCTATTCAGATGGTTAGAACCTGTTGATGCTTGTTTGGAGGATTTGACATAACACATTGAACTTTTGGGCCACTATTTTCAGGCCAGCAGAATAGAGGGGGAAGAGAACAGCAGTCCTGCTGAGTGTTTGTGGAACCCAGGTTTACAATTTAAAATATGCAATCTAACATCCCCAAGCGTGCCTGACTCCAAGTCATCCACTGAGTTAGGTGAAATGGTAATAACATACCACCCGAAGCCATCAGTAATATTGCAGTGATGTAATGTTAACTCAGTCAGGAGAGTCCCACGGGAAACTACTGCGACTTACATTACAAAGTTAAGACAGATCGCAGAGCACTGAGACTGCGGAACCACTCTTAACAATACACCGCAGAACCGTTTAGTCTGCAGGATAAACAGTGGGGCCAGGCAAAGGAAGCAATTAGCAGAGGCAGATAGAAAGTTTAAGATAGTGCTGCTGATAGGGAATGCCAAGAAGAGAACTCAAAATGGTGCAGTCAGGGCAGGAAGCTGCAGTCAGCACTGTCCCAAAAGTAAAGACGTAATTTTAATATGGGAAAAAAATGCAACCATAAATAACGCGAGAAGCTTTAAAAGGGCCAATCACCTAGGATTGAAGTAGTGTGTTACTGGTGCCCAGATAATCATTCCCCTGAAGCACGCAGGTATAAAGAGACTGCATTTTTTTTATCTGCCACAGGAAAGATCACTTGGAACATAGACTATAACAGTACAGGCCCTTCGGCCCTCGATGTTGCACCGACCAGTGGAACCAATCTAATGACCCTCTAACCTAAACTATTCCAGTGTTATCCATATGCCTATCCACTGACCATTTGAACGCCCTTAAAGTTGGCGAGTCCACAACTGCTGCAGGCAGGGCATTCCATGCCCTTACTACCCTCTGAGTAAAGAACCTACCTCTGACATCCGTCCTATAATTACCGCCCCTCAATTTAAAGCTATTAGGGCACCGATGTAAAAGTAAGTGAAGTCTACCCAATAACAGACTTAGTAATACATCAATCACAGTGTGTAATATGGAAGAGTCCAGGACTGAGGGTTTCTGTACTCACTCATTGTTCAATGTGAAAGTGGGCAAGGTCGCTCTTATCACTGTGATGCGGTGGGCTTGAAAGGTGGAAGTTGAGAGGGGAGCCTCTGGCACAGTGATAGGAGAACACACATTTCAATATTTACAAGAAGCAGTCCAGCCATTAAATTTGTGGGGTACTGCAGCAAAACTAACAGCTTAAACAGGAGATTCCAGCAAGATAAAAGGGTATTGCCACAGTATCTGTAAACTTAACTTCATTGCAGTGTTAATGCAAGTCTACTTGTGACACGAATAAATAAACTTGATCAGCAGCAGTAAGCAGTAATAATAGCAGTCCAAGGGCCATGATTAACTCAAGGTAATCAAGTTAAACTGGATGGAGATCTACCAAGTACAGGAAGAGGACAGTTAATGAGGAAATACGAGAATGCTTTCTTGCGACCATTACAATTCTGGTCACCCTGTCATTGGAAGGATGTTAGTAAACCGGAAAGGGTGCTGAGCAGTTTGACAAGGATATTACTGGGACTGGAAGGTTTGAATTACAGGGAGAGGCTGGATAGGCTGGGTCTTTATTCCATAGAGCAGAGGAGGATGAGGGGTGATCTTAGAGAGGTACATAAAATAATGAGAGGCACAGATAAGGTGAATAGCCAAGGTCTTTTCCTCGGGGTAGGGGAGTCCAAAACTAGAGGGCATTGGTTTAAGGAGAGAGGGGAAAGATTTAAAAGGGACCTGAGGGACAACTTTTTCTACACAGAGGGTGGTACGTATATAGAATGAGCTACCAAAGGGCTTGGTAGAGGCTGTACAATTATAACATTGGGATTGGGTGGGAAAGGTTTAGAGGGATATGGGCCAAATACAGGCAAATTGGACTAGTTCAGTTTTGGAAACCTGGTTGGCCTGGACAAGTTGGGCTGAAGTACTGTTTCTGCACTGTAGATCTCTATGACTCTAAGTTATATAAAATAAAGGCAAAGATCCAGAGACAACCCCTTGGTTTTTTAGAGCAAATCCAATACCACATGCCTTGTGAGAACAGTTGGACAGAAAATTGAAGAGACTGGGAGAACTGGGTATTATCCATCTACTTCAATTTGCAGAGTGGGCAACACCCATAGACCCCGTGATAAAGCATGACAAGACCCTCCACATCTGTGGAAAACACAACTTAACAGTTAATTAGGCTGCAAACTTATGTAAAGATCCAATACCAAAGACTGAAGACTTGTATGCTGGCAGGAGGTCAGTCTTGTATAAAGCTGGATGTGAGCCACGCACATCAGCAGCCTGCGTTTGACAATGCTTCCCACAGTTATGCTACAATAATTGTTTGTTTCAGTGTACACACCTTGTACTATTTTCCAGAGGAAAATTGGAGTCTATTGCAAGGACTGCCAAGATGATGATGATTTGATAACTGGATGGACAGAAGCTGAGCACCTAACTAACTTAGAGAAGGTGCGAAAGATTTCAAGAGGCTGGAGCTCATCTCCGGAAGGAGAAAATATTTTTCAAGCCACTGAGGTGACCTACCTGGGGGTTCTCATGTAGATGTACAAGGATTACACATCCTATGGAAGACAACATCAGAGCTATGAAAGAAGTCATTGGCCTCCTGAAATACATTTGAGCTCAAGTCATTCTTAGAAGTGGTGAATTACTATGCGTGCTCTGTACTGAACTTGTCAACATTATTGGCCCTCTTGCATGTGCTGCTAAAGAAACACCAATGATGCCCCAGAGAGAAGCTTTAAAAGCAATTGTTACACTCATCGAGCTTATTGTTGTATTTCAACCTATCAAAGGAACTGGCATTAACCTGTGATATCTCTACGTATGGCATTGGTGCAGTGTTGTTCCATCAGATGGAGGATGGATCTGAAAGACCAACAAGGTACATCTCGAGAATCTTCTCAGAGGTTGAAAAAAACTACCCTCGGATTGGAAAGGACAGCTTATCAATAGTATATGGAATAAAAAAAGTTCCATCAGTACATGTATACATTTTACCCTTGTTATAGACCACAAGCCACCCTTGATCCTTTTTAAAGAGAAGGCGATTCTGCCAGTCTTATGCAGAAGAATTTAATAAGGGTGTTAATTCTGCCCTCCTATGGATATACATTCAAGCATTGTCCTGGAACACACATAGCAGATATGGATGTGCTTAGTCAGCTGCCTTTACCAGAGAGTAAAGCACCTCACTCAGTCCTGCAGGACATTGTCATGGTTTTGGACTTCTTAGACATGTTGCCAGTTTCGGCACAGTAAATCAAGTATTAGACAAAAGGATCCATTGTTGTCCAAAGTGAGGCATGGGATATAAAAGGTTGGGCTTGTGAGCCAGTCATTGAAGAGACAAAACCATGTTATATACAAAAAGATGAATTAAGTTGCGGAGACTGCATCATACTCTGGGGAGCCAGAGTAGTTGTCCCTTTACCAGATTACTAGTGGTTTGTGAGCTAGTAACTTGAGTCTCTCTCCTGCTGGTGTTCTGGGAAGCTGTCCTGACATTAAGCTTGTATGTGTGTGTGTATCAAGAGAACTACAGCATCCAAATAGGGATAGAGCTCCTGCATCACGTAAGTATTCGTATTTTCTGTGCTAAACCTTTTGTTTATGGGGATTCGTTTCACTGGAACTATTAAGGTTTATACAATATCATGGTTTTCTTTCTTGTTTGTGATCAGTAAAAGTTATTACTAATTTTCTTTCCATACATGTTAACTGTATTCTTAAATAAACCTTGTTTGTTAAAAGCTCCCTAGTGGGTCATTTGAATCATACCTGAAATGAAATATCTCATGCTTACCCTAGCCAAAATCAAATTGCAAAACCTATGATCCAGGTGGATTTCATAAAACACCTTGGAGTATCTGACTTGAATTAGAACAGTACCCACAGTAGTTCAAGGCAGCAGCTTTTCAAGGGCAATTAGGGATGGACAGTAGATCCTGGCTGAGGCAATGATGCCCTCTTCACATGATAGAATTGAAACAGAAAACACACCAACAGTCCAGGCAGCTGAAGAAGGCATCTCATTTATTACAGACCAATGATCTTACTTCAATCTCATTTCAACTCACTCCATTATTCTGTTACTAGATCACTCTGCTCACCTAACAATAACCTTACCAACTGGTCTCAGATTCACTAATTACACTGTTCCATTGCCAACAGAATCTACTAGCCTCACACGTATCCGATATAACAAACTCACGGTATCTAGTCCCCACCTCCTGTTCCCACTGGAATCAATGGTGATTCAATGTGCAATGCCTATGCTCTTTGAAAAATCTTTCCAATTTAGACCCACACGCCAGCCGTATCCCTGAGTGTTTGTCAAATACAAGTCTAATTGGTTTTGGAAAGTTCCAGTGCACTCTGATACAATAGTCTGTCAGACTGCAATATTCTAGATCTTTGCTATGCCTCTGTGTGAGGACATTTATCCTTATCTTTGCTCCGGCTTTTTTTTAAACCAATGATTACATATCTACAATCTCTGGTTGTAATAGTATTCCCTGTACTCGAGCCCAGGTCACTATGAGAAAAGTAATGACCTCTGGAGGATCCCACCGTATACTGCATCACTACTCTGCCCTATTCCTTAAGTGATTATATGCCCAAGTTTACACTTTCAGAGCGCTGCTCCTTCATCAGGTGAGTGGAGTTCAAACAGGGCATATAAAGACACAATCTCAATTTACAAAATAATGGTTAGAATGTGGGTCTTTACAGCTAATCAAGTCTTAAAGGTACAGACAATGTGAGTGGAGACAGCGTTAAGCGCAGGTTAAAGAGATGTGTATTGTCTCCAGACAGGACAGTTAGTGAGATTTTGCAAGCCCAGGCAAGTCACAGGGGTTACAGATAGTGTGACATGAACCCAAGATCCCGGTTGAGGCCGTCCTCATGTGTGCAGAACTTGGCTATCAGTCTCTGCTCAGCGACTCTGCGCTGTTGTGTGTTGTGAAGGCCGCCTTGGAGAACGCTTACCCGAAGATCAGAGGCCGAATGCCCATGACAACTTAAGTGTTCCTGAACAGGACGGGAACAGTTTTGCCTGGTGATTGTTGAGCAATGTTCATTCATCTGTTGCGTCTGCATGGTCTCCCCAGTGTACCATGCTTTGGGACATCCTTTCCTGCAGCGTATCAGGTAGACAACGTTGGCCGAGTTGCAAGAGTATTTACCGTGTACCTGGTGGATGGTGTTCTCATGTGAGACAATCCATCTGTGTCGATGATCCAGAATGTCTTGCAGAGGTTGCCGTGGTCACTGTTCTCCTGAAGGCTGGGTAGTTTGCTGCGGACAATGGTCTGTTTGAGGTTGTGCGGTTGTTTGAAGGCAAGAAGTGGGGGTGTGGGGATGGTCTTGGCGAGATGTTCATCTTCACCAACGACGTGTTGAAGGCTCTGGAGAAAATGTCGTAGCTTCTCCGCTCCAGGGAAGTACTGGACGATGAAGGGTACTCTGTCCACCGTGTGCCGTGTTTGTCTTCTAAGGAGGTTGGTGTGGTTTTTCACTGTGGCGCGTTGGAACTGTCGATCGATGAGTTGAGCGCCATATCCTGTTCTTACGAGGGCATCTTTCAGCATCCGGAGATGTCTGTCGGGATCCTCCTCATCTGAGCAGATCCTGTGTATACGGAGGGTTTGTCCATAGGGGATGGCTTCTTTAACATGTTTCGGGTGGAAGCTGGAGAAGTGGAGCATCGTGAGGTTATCTGTGGGCTTGCGGTGCAGTGAGGTGCTGAGATGGCCGTCCTTGATGAAGATGTGTGTGTCCAAGAATGCAACCGATTCCGGAGAATAGTCCATGGTGAGTCTGATAGTGGGATGGAACTTGTTGATGTCATCATATAGTTACCGCACATTTCAAACAGACCATTGTTTGCATCCATTGACATGGATGCCAACATCTCACATGAGAACACCAACCACAAGATACACAGTATATACTCTTGCAACTCAGCCAACGTTGTCTATCTGATCCGTTGTGGGAAAGGGTGTCCTGAGACATGGTACATTGGGGAGACCATGCAGGCGCAACAGATGAATGAACACTGCTCGACAATCACCAGGCAGAAGTGTTCTCTCACTGTTGGCGAACACTTCAGCGGTCACAGGCATTCAGCCTCTGATCTTCGGGTAGCGTTCTCCAAGGCGGCCTTCACAACACGCAACAGCGCAGAGTCACTGAACAGAGACTGATAGCCAAGTTCCGCACACGTGAGGACGGCCTCAACCGGGAACTTGGGTTCATGTCACACTATCTGTAACCCCCATGACTTCCCTGGGCTTGCAACATCTCACTAACTGCCCTGTCTGGAGACAATACACATCTCTGTAAGAACATAAGACATGCGCTTAACCCTCTCTCTAGTCACATTGTCTATACCTTCAAGACTTGATTAGCTGTAAAAATTCACATTCCAACCATTATTCTGTAAATTGAGTTTGTGTCTTTATATACCCTGTTTGTGAACAGAACTCCCACCCACCTGACGAAGGATCAGTGCTCCGAAAGCTAGTGGCTTGTGCTACCAAATTAACCTGTTGAACTTTAACCTGGTGTTGTGAGACTTCTTACTGTGTTTACCCCAGACCAAAACCGGCATCTCCACATGTTGGGAATACAGCCAGAGATCAGTGTGGCAGCACCTGATTGGACTCTTATCAATCAGGGTGATCAAGCCCTGATCGATTGATTGACAAGAATCAGGAGACTGTCCAAAAGGACACAAAAGCAAGGAGGGATAAGAGGTGCTGCGCATCACCTCTCTCTCTTTCTCGGACCCCACGAACGAGCTACAACAATGGTGACCGTCGCCAGCAACAACCAGCACGAGGAGAGACGCCACACCCGAGAAGGGAGAAAGAACAGAGCCACAGTGCCAGACCAGACTGAAGGGACAGACTTGCGCAAAAAACAACCGAGACCAGCGCAAAGATAAAGGCCAAAACCTCCTTGGGTACTGCCAGTCAAGGTCTAGTATTGGACTTGAACTTTAGTATTTTCTGTGTGATAACTTATTGTTGGGTGGGTGGGTGATTATTGATTGTGCGTTTTAAATAAATATTGGTTGTACCAACAAGATGTCTACTCGCAGTTCTTTGTCCATCGTATAAGGGTTAGAACGGACTGTACGGCAGGCACAACACCTGCTGCCATCAGACTTTTGAATGGACTTACCTTGCATTAAGTTGATCTTTCTCTACACCCTAGCTATGACTGTAACACTACATTCTGTACCCTATCCTTCTCTATAAAAAGTATGTTTTGTATGTATAGCGCTCAAGAAACATTACTTTTCACTGTGTACCAATACACGTGACAATAAATCAAATCAAATCTCTCCTCTGTACAATTCCATCCTTTGTTAAAGGCTGACACAGTCCTCATTCACTAACACCATAAGAAGATTCTCAAGTCAGCCTCACTGTTCTCTTATCCCATAAGAAATAGACCATTTGTCCCTTCGAGCTGGCTCCACCATTCAATAGGATCATGACTGGCTGGACATCTCTCACATCCACTTTCCTGCCCTTTCCCCGTAACACTTGATTCCCTTACCGATCAAAAATCTAGCTATCTCAGCCTTAAATATACACAAGAACTCTGTGCCCACAACTCTCTGTGGCAAGGAGTTCCAAGGACTTCCAACCCTCAGAGAAGAAATCCTTCCTCATCGCAGTCTCACAGTCTGAGACTCTACCCTCTGGCCCTAGACCCTCCCATGAAGGGAAACATCCTCTCTGCATTTACCCTGTCAAGCCGCTGAAAAATCCGGTATATTTCAGGGAGATCACCCCTCACTCTTCTAAATTCCAATGAGTCATAGAAGAATCATTGAATCCCTACTGTGCAGAATGAGGCCACTCAGCCCATCAAGTCTGCACCACTCAGGTTCCGATCCACTCCTGTACTAACCAGCACCAATAGCATTATATCAAACGATGATCCTTCTCACATAATTCTTACAGCACTTGCAGTAACCCCACAGCATCCAGTCCTGATCCCCAACTGATCAAGTCTACTAGTTCCAAACTGACCAGCTTCACTAACTGATTTTATCATTACTACCTTAACCAGTTTCATCACTAACAAAGTGGCTACTTTCAACATTCACAGTAAGCAGTTTTATCATTCACACACTAACCAGTGTCATTAACTAGCTTCACTAACCAGTCCAGGACATAACCCCATGTATCTACCCCACTGATTTCCCCTAACCTATACATCCTGGGACACGAAGGGACAACTTAGCACGGCCAATCTACCTAACCTGCACATCTTTGAAGTGTGGGAGGAAACCGGAGCACCCAGGGAAAACCCACACAGACACAGGGAGAACATGCAAACACCACACAATGATCCAAGGCAGGAATTGAACCCAGGTCCCTGGAGATGTGAGGCACCCACTTTGCCATGGTGCCATGCAGGGTTACGAGAATAGGGCCTGTTTGGGATAATTGTCGGTGCAGACTCAATGGGCTGAATGGCCTCTTTCTGCACTGTAGGGATTCTATGATTCACAGTCTGATTAACCTTCCCTCAGAGAACATTCCCTCCATACCGAGGATCATCCTCTTAAAGCTTCTCTGAACCGTCTCCAATTGAATAATATATTTCCTTAATACGGAGACCAAAACTGCTGACAGTACTCCAGATGTGGTCTCACCAGTACTTTGCAGAGTTGCAGCAAGACTTCCCTATTGTTATAGTCTAATCCCCTTGAAATAAGGGCCAACATTCCACCAGCCTTCCTGATGACCTGCTGTACCTGTGTGCTAGCTTTCCATGTTTCGTGCACAAGTTCCCCCAAGTCCCTTTGTGTTGCAGCTGTATGCAGTTTTTCTACATTTAAATAATACTTTGTTCTCCCTTCTAAAATGAACAACTTCACATTTTGGTACATTATACTCCATTTGCCAACTTTTAGTTCACTTACTTAATGCAGCAATATCTCTTTGTAAACTGTCCGAATCCCTCTCATAATTTGCCTTTTCCACCATTTCATCCTATCTTTTTATACAGTTTAAAACTTTGCGGGGTTTCTTTTCATATTATCCGCTGATCATTTTTCAAATTCTCTCTTTGCCCTTCTATCCTTTATTGTTTTCCATCTATACTCTCTGTATTCTGCCTGGTTTGCCATTGTATTCTGCACCTAACATTAGTCAGAAACCTCCTTCCTGTTTTATTCAACCTATTTTCATAGAATCCCTACAGTGCTGAAGGAGGCCATTCGGGCCATCGAGTCTGCACCGAGCACAATCCCACCCAGGCCTTATCCACGTAGCACCACATATTTACCCTGCTAATCCCCCGACACTAAGGGTCAATTTATCACGGCCAATGCACCTAATCCGCAATCTTTGGACTGTGGGAGGAAACCGGAGCATCCGCAGGAAACCCACGTAGACACGGGGAGAATGTGCAAACTCCACACAGATAGTGACTGAGGTTGGAATCGAACCTGTGTCTCTGATGCTGTGAGGCAGCAGTGCTGACCACTGAGCCACCCATTATTTTGTTTGTCATCATTGAGGGAGTTTTATTTTTGGGTGCCCTCATCGTCCCTCCTTTTGGGGCTATAACTACTATACCTAGTCGTTGCTTGGTTTTACTGTTTTTATGTCCAGATTTTATTTACAATGACCTGCAATTTTCTATCTTCCAGTTGGATATTTTCACTGATACTTTTCACCTTCTCCCTTTCTGCAATTGCTTTGAACCTACGTGGTTTTATGCGGGGAAGATCATATCTCACCAACTTGATTGAGGAGGTGACAAAAATGATTGATGAGGAAAAGGTGGTGGATGTTGTCTACATGGACTTCAGTAAGGCATTTGACAAGGTGTCTCAAGGCAGGCTGGTACAAAAGCTGAATTGGGATTCGGGGTGGGCTGGTGAGATGGGTACAGAACTGGTTTGGTCATAGAAGACAGAGCAGCAGTAGAGGGGTGCTTTTCAGAAGATCAGTAACAAATAGTATTCGACAGGGATCACATATGTCATACAGGTGTGATCTATGCATACCATATATAGAGTACATATTCTATGTACTCTATGAATGGTATGCTTTGTTTGTATAGCGCAAGAAACAATATTTTTCACTGTACACTCATACATGACAATAATAAATCCAATCAAATACATAGATTCCAACACAAACTAACAAGTTTTACTAGTCCTGGACGAGTCAGTTCCACTCCTGTACTAACCAGTACCAATAGCATTATATCAAACCATGATCCTTCTCACATAATTCTTACAGCACTTGCAGTAACCCCACAGCATCCAGTCCTGGTCCTATTCTGATCAGTTCTACTAGTTCCAAACTGACCAGCTTCACTAACTGATTACATCGTTAATACCTTAACCAGTTTCATCATGAACAAAGCAACTACTTTCAACAGTTTTATCATTCACACACTAACCAGTGTCATTAACCAGCTTCACTAACCAGTTTCACCAGTCACTCACTGACCAGTTTCCCCAGATAGTTTCACTAGTCAGTTTCATTATTCACACTCCAAATCAGCTTCACTAACCGACATTACATTAACAAACTGAACCAGTTTCATTACTGGGTTACACCATTCACACACTAACCAGTGTCATTAACCAGCTTCACTAACCAGTTTCACCATTCACACGCTAACCAGTCTCGTTAACCAGTTTCACCATTCACACGCTAACCAGTCTTGTTAACCAGTTTCACCATTCACACGCTAATCAGTCTCGTTAACCACTTCACTAACCAGTTTCACCATTCACACACTAACCAGTCTCATTAACCAGCTACACTAACCAGTTTCACCATTCACACACTAACCAGTCTCGCTAACCAGCTTCACTAACCAGTTTCACCATTCACATGCTAACCAGTCTCGTTAACCAGCTTCACTAACCAGTTTCACCATTCACACGCCAACCAGTCTCACTAACCAGCTTCACTAACCAGTTTCACCATTCACACGCTAACCAGTCTCACTAACCAGCTTCACTAACCAGTTTCACCATTCACACGCTAACCAGTCTCGTTAACCAGCTTCACTAACCAGTTTCACCATTCGCACGCTAACCAGTCTCATTAACCAGCTTCACTAACCAGTTTCAGCATTCACACGCTAACCAGTCTCACTAACCAGTTTCACCATTCACACACTAACCAGTCTCGTTAACCAGCTTCACTAACCAGTTTCACCATTCGCACGCTAACCAGTCTCATTAACCAGCTTCACTAACCAGTTCCACCATTCGCACGCTAACCAGTCTCATTAACCAGCTTCACTAACCAGTTTCACCATTCACACGCTAACCGCTTTCTCCATTCACAAAACAACCAGCCACCCTAACCACTTTTACCATTCACATTCTAGCCAGTTTCACTAATCAGCCACGCTGGTCAGTTAACGGTATAAGTTTATCTGCTGGTTACACTAGTTAAGGAGCCCTCTCCAGTTCCCCCCGCTCTCATTCATTCACTTACCGGCGGCTGCTGAAGGAGCTGCCCAACTGCCCTGCCGCCTGCTCCGGGGAAGCCAGCTGGAGAGTGGCCGCCGGGAATGGGTAATGGAAAGCGGAGCTGCCGGAAAATGCCAGCACCTGAAACAGGCAGCAGAGCCGGAGAAAGGCGCTCATCCCGGGACAGCGCAGCTGGGCTGAGTCCAGCTCCGGACAGTCCTGGGCTTCAGTCTCTGCAAAGCTCCCTGTCTGACTGGAGGGAGGCAGCACTGGCCAGTCCACAGGTCCCTAAAGGCTGAGTCAGGAACAGGAAAATGGTCCTGAAGAATTGGACAGCCCATTCGGGGGAGTTACTCAACTCCATTTATCATACACAGCCTGAAGAACTCACACACACAGTCTCTGTAACTCTCACACACACAGCCTCCCTGAAGAACTCACACACAGTCTCCCTAACTCTCACACACAGTCTCCCTGAAGAACTCACACACACATTGTCTCTAACACTCATACACAGTCTCTGTAACTCTCACACACACACCCCCTGTAACTATTGTGTTGCAGGGTCCCTGTGACTCTCTGGCATTTCTGAGTTTGTGCATGTGTGTGTATATAAATGTGTTTCTGATTCTCTGAATATTTGTGTATTCTGTGTTTCGGAGTCTATCTGACTGTGTGTGTGTGTGTGTGTGTGTGTATGTGTTTCTGAGCCTGTGTGTATATATGTGTTTGAGTCTGTGTGCATATGGTATGTGTTTCTGAGTCTGTGTATGTGTGTTCTCAGTCTAGGTGTTTCTGATCCTGTGTGTGTGTTTCTGACTCTTCGTGTGTTTCTGAGTCTGTGGGTATATATATGTTTGAGTGTGTATGGATGTGTTTCTGAAACTGTCTGTGTGTTTCTGAGCGTGTCTGAGTAAGTGTGTGTATGTGTTTGAGTGTGTGATATGTGTTTCTGAGTCTGCGTGCATGTGTGTCTGTTGTGTATATGTGTGTTTGTTGTGTGTGTATGTGTTTCTGAGTCTGTGTATAAAATATGTGTCCCTGATCTGTGTGTGTGTAAATGTGTTTGAGTCTTTGAATATTTGTGTTCTGTGTTTCTGAGTCTATCTGAGTATGTGTGTGTGTATATGTGTTTCTGAGCCTGTGTGTGTACATGTGTTTGAGTCTATGTGCGTGTGGTATGTGTTTCTAAGTCTGAGTAACTGTGTATATATGTTTCTGAGTCTGAGTGCATGTGTATATGTGTTTCTGAGTTCTGTGTGTGCATATATATGCTTCTGAGCCTGTGTTTGTGTGTATATATATATGTTTCTGAGTCTGGGTGCGTGTGCAAGTGTTTCCGCGTGTATGTTTCTAACTGTGTGTGTTTCTGAATCTGTGAGTATATACGTGTTTGAGTGTGTGTGTGTGTTTATGTGTTTCTGATTCTGTGTGTGTGTGTATGTGTTTCTGACTCTGTGTTTCTGAGTCTGTGTATATATATATATATATATGTTTGAGTGTGTGTATGTGTTTCTGAGACCGTGTGTGCGTATATGTGTTTCTGAGACCGTGTGTGCGTATATGTGTTTCTGAGTCTCTGTATGTGTATATACATGTGTTTCTGAGTCTGTGTGTGTGATATATGTTTCTGAGTCTGTCTGAGTAAATGTTGATATATGTTTCTGAGTCTCTGTGCTTCTGAGCCTGTGCGCGTGTATGCATTTGAGTCTGTGCGTGTATATATGAGTTTCTGAGTCTGTGTGTTTGTGTGTGTGTGTTTCTGACACTGCGTGTTTGAGTCTCTGTATGTATATATGTGTATGATTGTGTGTGTATATGTTTCTGAGTCTGTATGTGTGTTTGTGTTTGAGTCTGTGTGTGTGTTTGTGTTTCTGAGTCTATGTGTGTTGTATACATGTGTTCCGGAGATGAGGGGGTTGGACTATGAAGAGAGACTAAATAGACTGGGTCTGTACTCGTTGGAGTTTAGAAGGATGAGGGGGGATCTTATAGAGACGTATGAGATAAGGTAGGGTAGAGGTAGAGAGATTCTTCCCGCTTAGAAGGGATAGCAGGACCAGAGGGCACAGCCTCAAAATAAGGGGGGGGGGCAGTTTAGATCAGAGTTGAGGAGGAACTTTTTCACTCAAATGGTGGTGAATCTCTGGAATTCTCTGCCCGTTAAAGTGGTGGAGGCTACCTCACTGAATATATTTAAGTCACGGGTAGATAGGTTTTTGATAGACAGGGGAATTAAGGGTTCTGGGGAGAAAGTGGGAAAGTGGAACTGATCCACTTCAGATCAGCCATGATCTTATTGAATGGTGGGGCAGGCTCGAAGGGCTAGATGGCCGACTCCTGCTCCTATTTCTTATGTTCTTATGTTCTGAGTCTGTTATGTTTCTGAGTCTGTATACATGTTTATGTCTTTCTGAGTCTGTGTGTGTTTCTGAGTCTGTGTATGTGATATGTGTTTCTGAGTCTGCGCATTTATGTGATATGTGTTTATGAGTCTGTGTTCCTGAGTCTGTGTGTGTGTATGTGTTTGAGTCTGTGTGTATATATAGTGTTTCTGAGTCCATGTGTGGGTATTTTTGTGTTTCTGAGTCTGTGTGCGTGTGTATGTTTCTGACTCCGCGTGTTTTTCTGAGTTTTGGGGTACTGGGACCGGTTCTGGGGGAGATGTGACCTGTACGAATTGGACGGGGTACACCTGGGCAGGCCTGGGACTGATGTCCTGGGGGACTGTTTGCTAGCACAGTTGGGGAGTGTTTAAACTAATATGCCAGGAGGATGGGAACCAATGTGAGGAGTCTGAGGAGGGAGCAAGGACAAAAACAAAAGGTAGATAAGAGAATAAGGAAAGTGATAGGCAGAAAAACCAAGAACAAAGTTCAAACAGGGAAAAACATTGGGAGCAAGACAAACAATGTGAAAAAGATAAGCTTAAAGACTCTGTGCCTTAATGCATAGAGCATTTGCAGTAAAATGGATGAACTAATAGCGTAGATGGATGTAAAAAGGTACAATATAATTGGGATGACGGAGTCATGGCTGCAGGGTGACCAGGGATGGGAATTGAATGTCCCAGGGTATTCAGTATTTAGAATGGAAAGAAGGTAGTTGAGTGGCACTGCTGGTTAAAGAGGAAATCAGTACAATAGTGATAAGAATACTAGCTCTGACAATGCGGAGTCTGTATGTGTAGAACTGAGAAATACCAAGGGGCAAAAAACATTAGTGGGTGTCATATATAGACCCCCAAACTGCAGTAGTGATGTGAGGAATGGCATTAAACACAAAATTAGAGATGCATGTGATAAAGGAATATCGGTGATCATGGGGGATTTTAATCTGCACATAGATTGGGCAAATCAAATTAGTCACAATGCCGTAGAGAAGGAATTCCTGGAGTGTAAACTCCTGTTTTCTTGACCAATATGAGGTTTCTTGACCAATATGAGGAGGAACCAACCAGAGAGCAGATCATCTTAGACTGGGTACTGTGTAATGAGAAGGGAATCATTGCCAATCCAGCTGTAGGAGACCCCTTGGGGATGAGTGAACATAACGTGATATTATTTTTTATCAAGATGGCGAGTGAAGTAGTTGATTCGGAGACTAGGCTGCTGAATCTTAATGAAGGAAACTATGAGGATATGAGGCGTGAGTTGGCCTTGATAGACTGGGGAAAGTCACTTAAAGGGATGACAGTGGATAGTCAATGGCAAACATTCAAGGAAGGCATAGGGAAACTGCAGTAACTGTTTATTCCTGTCTGGCACAAAAGCAAAATGGATAAGAGGGCCAATCCATGGCTTACAAAGGAAATTAGAGACAGTGTCCGATCCAAAGAAGAAGCATAGAGATTGGCCAAGAAAAATAATAGGTCTGAGGATTGGGAGCAGTTTAGAATTCAGCAAAGAAGGACCAAGGGATTGATTAAGAAGGGGAAAATACAGTATGAAACTAAGCTTGCAGTGAACATAAAAATTGATACTAAGAAGAGAAAGAGGTTGGTGAAAACAAATGTAAGTTCCCTACAGACAGGGACGGGGGAATGTATAATCGGGGACAAAGAAATGGCTGAGCAACTGAACACATACTTGAGTTCTGTCTTCACGGAAGAGAACACAAATCAAATACCAGAAATGCTGAAGAATGCAAGATTTATTGAGAGGGAAGAACTGAGGGAGATCAATATTAGTAGAGAAATGGTGCTGGGAAAACTGATGGGGTTGAAGGCGAATTAATCCCCAAGGCTTGAAGATCTACATCCCAGAGTACTTAAGGAAGAGGCTCTAGAAATAGTGGATGCATTGGTGGGTTATCTTCCAGGATTCTACAGACTCTGGAACAGTCCCTGCAGATTGGAAGGTAGCGAATGTCACTCCAAAATTCAACAAGGGAGGTAGAGAGAAAACAGGGAACTATAGACCAATAAGCTTCACATCGGCAATGGGGAAAATTCTCGAATCCATTATCAAGGACTTTATAGCGGAGCATTTAGAAAGCAGTGGCAGGATCAGACAGAGTCAGCATGGATTTATGAAGGGGAAATCATGTTTGATAAATCTGTTGGAATTCTTTGAAGATGTAACAAGTAGAGTTGACAAGAGGGAGCCAGACGATGTGGTATATTTAGAATTTCAGAAAGCTTTTAACAAAGAGATTATTGTGAAAGATTAAAGCACATGGGATGGGGGTGAGTGTATTGAGATGGATAGAAAACTAGTTGGCAGAGAGGAAACAAAGAGTAGGAATTAATGAGTGCTTTTTAAATTGGCAGGCAGTAACTAGTGGGGTGCTACAGTGCAGAGACCCCAGCTATAAACAATATATATAAATGATTTTGATGAGGGAACAAAATGTAACTTCTCGAAGTTAGTCGATGAAACCAAGTTGGGTGGGAGGGTGAACTGTGACGAGGATGCAGAGATCCTTCAGAATGATCTGGACAGGTTAGGTGAGTGGGCAAGTCAATCGCAGGTGGGGGATAATTGGACAAATGTGAGGTTATTCACTTTGGAAGCAAAAGCAAAAAGGCAGATGATGACCTGAATGGCTGTAAATTGGGAGAGGGGAGTGTGCAGAGGGACCTGGGTGCACCAGTCGCTGAAGGTAAGCGTGCGGGTGCAGCAGGCAAATGGTATGTTGGCCTTCATAGTGAGAGGTTTCGAGTACAGGAGCAAGGATGTGTTGTTACAATTATACAGGGCCTTGGTGAGGCCACACCTAGGGTATTGTGTGCAGTTTTGGTCTCCTTTTCTGAGGAAGGATGTCTTGCTCTCGAGGGAGTGCAGCGAGGGTTTACCAGGCTGATTCCAGGGATGGTGGGACTGATGTATGAGGAGAGATTGACTAGGTTAGGATTGTTTTCACTGAGGTTCAGACGAATGAGGGAGGTCTCATAGAGGCTGACAAAATTCTAACAGGACTAGACAGGGTAGATGCAGGGAGGGTATTCCCGATGGTGGGGGGAGCCCAGAACCAGGGGTCACAGTCTGAGGTTTCAGGGTCGAATTAGGATGGAGGTGAGGAGATATTTCTTCACCCAAAGAGCGGTGAGCCTGTGGAATTCATTACCACAGGAAGTAGTTGATGTCAAGACATTGAATGTATTCAAGGGATGGTTAGATATAGCACTTGGGGTGAACGGGATCAAAGGTTATGGGGAGAAAGCAGGATTAGACTATTGAGTTGGATGATCAGCCATGATCGTAATGAATTATTATACGACGGATGTCAGAGGTAGGATCTTTACTCAGAGGGTAGTAAGGGCGTGGAATGCCCTGCCTGCAGCAGTTGTGGACTTGCCAACTTTAAGGGCGTTCAAATGGTCAGTGGATAGGCATATGGATAACATTGGAATAGTTTAGGTTAGAGGGTCATTAGATTGGTTCCACTGGTCGGTGCAACATCGAGGGCCGAAGGGCCTGTACTGCGCTGTAATGTTCTATGTTCTATGAATGGCAGAGCAGGCTCGAAGGGCCAAATGGCCTCCTCCTACTCCTATGTTTATAAGAAAGAGAGTTTTCAACCTCGCAGTCAGTAAGTGATGCATTATCAACAAGAGAAGCTTCATCCTGAGTGAGACACAGTCCGAGTGAGCATATTTGGGAATGCGGAGCAAAGTTAGAAAGGAAGAAGGAAATGAACATCTCTCCCCCTCAGAGGGGAAAAAATATTCATGTGCTTTTTGATTTCTAACTTTTTCACCCTCCAGCAAGTGGTCTTGCTCTGCTGCAGGGGAAGAGCTGAGTTATTTGGTGATTTGGTGACTTTGTTACGTGATTAATTGGTTAATTGGTTACTTGGTGATTTGGTAATTTGATTACTTGGTAACTTGGTGATTTGGTGTCTTGGTGACTCAGTGATTTGGTGATGCTGAGGAAGACCCCACTGAGGACCATAAGGATGGTGGCCAAACAGTGTAAGTCTGTGCATGGGCAGGAGGGCTACGAATACCCTCATCACATCCTGCTTCATGGAGGAAGGCTAGCTTGCTGTCTAAAAGCATGACCCCTCTGTGACCAAGGGATAAAGGTGGCTGAGATCTTGGTGATCAGGGTGCTGGGGCTTCGGATTCTCAGAGTTCCTAATGCCTGGTCAATGCAGAAATGTGAGGATGAGTCGCAGTGAGGAATGGTCCGTGATGTGTGACAGTGAGGAACGGTCCGTGATGAGTCGCGGTGAGGAATGGTCTGTGATGAGTCGCGGTGAGGAATGGTCTGTGATGAGTCGCGGTGAGGAATGGTCCGTGATGAGTCGCGGTGAGGAATGGTCCGTGATGAGTTGCAGTGAGGAATGGTCCGTGATGTGTGACAGTGAGGAACGGTCCGTGATGAGTCGCGGTGAGGAATGGTCTGTGATGAGTCGCGGTGAGGAATGGTCTGTGATGAGTCGCGGTGAGGAATGGTCCGTGATGAGTCGCGGTGAGGAATGGTCCGTGATGAGTTGCAGTGAGGAATGGTCCGTGATGTGTGACAGTGAGGAACGGTCCGTGATGAGTCGCGGTGAGGAATGGTCTGTGATGAGTCGCGGTGAGGAATGGTCTGTGATGAGTCGCGGTGAGGAATGGTCTGTGATGAGTCGCGGTGAGGAATGGTCCGTGATGAGTCGCGGTGAGGAATGGTCCGTGATGAGTTGCAGTGAGGAATGGTCCGTGATGAGTTGCAGTGAGGAATGGTCCGTGATGAGTCGCGGTGAGGAATGGTCTGTGATGAGTCGCGGTGAGGAATGGTCTGTGATGAGTCGCGGTGAGGAATGGTCCGTGATGAGTCGCGGTGAGGAATGGTCTGTGATGAGTCGCGGTGAGGAATGGTCCGTGATGAGTCGCGGTGAGGAATGGTCCGTGATGAGTTGCAGTGAGGAATGGTCTGTGATGAGTCGCGGTGAGGAATGGTCTGTGATGAGTCGCGGTGAGGAATGGTCTGTGATGAGTCGCGGTGAGGAATGGTCCGTGATGAGTCGCGGTGAGGAATGGTCCGTGATGAGTTGCAGTGAGGAATGGTCCGTGATGAGTCGCGGTGAGGAATGGTCCGTGATGAGTCGCGGTGAGGAATGGTCTGTGATGAGTCGCGGTGAGGAATGGTCTGTGATGAGTCGCGGTGAGGAATGGTCCGTGATGAGTCGCGGTGAGGAATGGTCCGTGATGAGTCGCAGTGAGGAATGGTCCGTGATGAGTCGCAGTGAGGAATGGTCCGTGATGAGTCGCAGTGAGGAATGGTCTGTGATGAGTCACAGTGAGGAACGGTCTGTGATGAGTCGCGGTGAGGAACGGTCCGTGATGAGTTGCAGTGAGGAATGGTCCGTGATGAGTGACAGTGAGGAATGGTCTGTGATGAGTCGCGGTGAGGAATGGTCCGTGATGAGTGACAGTGAGGAATGGTCCGTGATGAGTCGCGGTGAGGAATGGTCTGTGATGAGTCGCGGTGAGGAATGGTCTGTGATGAGTGACAGTGAGGAATGGTCCGTGATGAGTTGCAGTGAGGAATGGTCCGTGATGAGTGACAGTGAGGAATGGTCCGTGATGAGTGACAGTGAGGAATGGTCCGTGATGAGTCGCAGTGAGGAATGGTCCGTGATGAGTGACAGTGAGGAATGGTCCGTGATGAGTCGCAGTGAGGAATGGTCCGTGATGAGTCGCGGTGAGGAATGGTCCGTGATGAGTCGCGGTGAGGAATGGTCCGTGATGAGTCGCAGTGAGGAATGGTCCGTGATGAGTCGCAGTGAGGAATGGTCCGTGATGAGTCGCGGTGAGGAATGGTCCGTGATGAGTCGCGGTGAGGAATGGTCCGTGATGAGTCGCAGTGAGGAATGGTCTGTGATGAGTCGCAGTGAGGAATGGTCCGTGATGAGTCGCAGTGAGGAATGGTCCGTGATGAGTCGCAGTGAGGAATGGTCCGTGATGAGTCGCAGTGAGGAATGGTCCGTGATGAGTCGCGGTGAGGAATGGTCCGTGATGAGTCGCAGTGAGGAATGGTCCGTGATGAGTCGCGGTGAGGAATGGTCCGTGATGAGTCGCGGTGAGGAATGGTCCGTGATGAGTCGCGGTGAGGAATGGTCCGTGATGAGTCGCAGTGAGGAATGGTCCGTGATGAGTCGCGGTGAGGAATGGTCCGTGATGAGTCGCGGTGAGGAATGGTCCGTGATGAGTCGCGGTGAGGAATGGTCCGTGATGAGTCGCGGTGAGGAATGGTCCGTGATGAGTCGCAGTGAGGAATGGTCCGTGATGAGTCGCAGTGAGGAATGGTCCGTGATGAGTCGCGGTGAGGAATGGTCCGTGATGAGTCGCGGTGAGGAATGGTCCGTGATGAGTCGCAGTGAGGAATGGTCCGTGATGAGTCGCAGTGAGGAATGGTCCGTGATGAGTCGCGGTGAGGAATGGTCCGTGATGAGTCGCGGTGAGGAATGGTCCGTGATGAGTCGCAGTGAGGAATGGTCTGTGATGAGTCGCAGTGAGGAATGGTCCGTGATGAGTCGCAGTGAGGAATGGTCCGTGATGAGTCGCGGTGAGGAATGGTCCGTGATGAGTTGCAGTGAGGAATGGTCCGTGATGAGTCGCGGTGAGGAATGGTCCGTGATGAGTTGCAGTGAGGAATGGTCCGTGATGAGTGACAGTGAGGAATGGTCCGTGATGAGTCGCGGTGAGGAATGGTCCGTGATGAGTTGCAGTGAGGAATGGTCCGTGATGAGTCGCAGTGAGGAATGGTCCGTGATGAGTGACAGTGAGGAATGGTCTGTGATGAGTCACAGTGAGGAATGGTCCGTGATGAGTCGCGGTGGGGAATGGTCTGTGATGAGTCGCAGTGAGGAATGGTCCGTGATGAGTCGCGGTGAGGAATGGTCCGTGATGAGTCGCAGTGAGGAATGGTCCGTGATGAGTCGCGGTGAGGAATGGTCCGTGATGAATCGCAGTGAGGAATGGTCCGTGATGAGTCGCGGTGAGGAATGGTCCGTGATGAGTCGCAGTGAGGAATGGTCCGTGATGAGTCGCAGTGAGGAATGGTCCGTGATGAGTGACAGTGAGGAATGGTCCGTGATGAGTCGCGGTGAGGAATGGTCCGTGATGAGTCGCAGTGAGGAATGGTCCGTGATGAGTCGCGGTGAGGAATGGTCCGTGATGAGTCGCGGTGAGGAATGGTCCGTGATGAGTCGCAGTGAGGAATGGTCCGTGATGAGTCGCGGTGAGGAATGGTCTGTGATGAGTCACAGTGAGGAATGGTCCGTGATGAGTGACAGTGAGGAATGGTCCGTGATGAGTCACGGTGAGGAATGGTCCGTGATGAGTGACAGTGAGGAATGGTCCGTGATGAGTGACAGTGAGGAATGGTCCGTGATGAGTCACGGTGAGGAATGGTCTGTGATGAGTCGCGGTGAGGAATGGTCTGTGATGAGTCGCGGTGAGGAATGGTCTGTGATGAGTCGCGGTGAGGAATGGTCTGTGATGAGTCGCGGTGAGGAATGGTCTGTGATGAGTCGCGGTGAGGAATGGTCTGTGATGAGTCGCAGTGAGGAATGGTCCGTGATGAGTCGCGGTGAGGAATGGTCCGTGATGAGTCGCGGTGAGGAATGGTCCGTGATGAGTCGCAGTGAGGAATGGTCCGTGATGAGTCGCAGTGAGGAATGGTCTGTGATGAGTCGCGGTGAGGAATGGTCCGTGATGAGTGACAGTGAGGAATGGTCCGTGATGAGTCGCAGTGAGGAATGGTCCGTGATGAGTCGCGGTGAGGAATGGTCCGTGATGAGTCGCAGTGAGGAATGGTCCGTGATGAGTCGCAGTGAGGAATGGTCTGTGATGAGTCGCGGTGAGGAATGGTCCGTGATGAGTGACAGTGAGGAATGGTCCGTGATGAGTCGCAGTGAGGAATGGTCCGTGATGAGTCGCAGTGAGGAATGGTCCGTGATGAGTCGCAGTGAGGAATGGTCCGTGATGAGTCGCGGTGAGGAATGGTCCGTGATGAGTCGCGGTGAGGAATGGTCCGTGATGAGTCGCAGTGAGGAATGGTCCGTGATGAGTCGCAGTGAGGAATGGTCTGTGATGAGTCGCAGTGAGGAATGGTCCGTGATGAGTCGCGGTGGGGAATGGTCTGTGATGAGTCGCAGTGAGGAACGGTCCGTGATGAGTCGCGGTGAGGAATGGTCCGTGATGAATCGCAGTGAGGAATGGTCTGTGATGAGTCGCAGTGAGGAATGGTCTGTGATGAGTCGCAGTGAGGAATGGTCTGTGATGAGTCGCAGTGAGGAATGGTCCGTGATGAATCGCAGTGAGGAATGGTCCGTGATGAATCGCAGTGAGGAATGGTCTGTGATGAGTCGCAGTGAGGAATGGTCCGTGATGAGTCGCGGTGAGGAATGGTCTGTGATGAGTCGCAGTGAGGAATGGTCTGTGATGAGTCGCGATGAGGAACGGTCTGTGATGCTCCTTAGCTGCTGTTTTTGTCTAACTCGTGTCTATCTGGTATCAGCATGCTGACTCCCTGGCTCAGGTCTGAGTGAGGTTCTGTGCCACCTGTCTCTTTCCCTTTGCTGTAGAGGGAGATTAAGATTGAGAGTCTAACGTTCACTGAATCAGGTCCAAGTCCAGAGTAAAACACTCACTCTGCGAGGGTCTAACTGTCTGGAATGGAGGCCTAGTGAGAACAGCTGTGTCTTGATAGGGAGAAACACCATTGGGAGGAGGAATAACGATTCTGTGGCATTAGAATGCTGAGCAACAATAATATTTAATTTAGTAACATATCAAAAATTGACACATGTCAATGTTCCCAACTACTTGTGCCTAACCTCACCTACTGGAACCCACACTGTGCCCCTACAATTCTTCAGCTTTCCACACCTCTGAATGCATCTCGCGCTGTCCTCAGGACGCACATCAGAGGTGGAAGTGTCCTGTTGCCTTCCACACCCTAATGCATCCACTGGAGAGCCCACTTTTGGGTAGCACTGGTATTGCTGCATCATCTGGTTCTGCCCGCTGTGCCTGACGTGCACCAATCTCAGGAAGGGTGGGGGGGGGTTTCACCCTGAGGATCCCCTGGGTGGAAGGCCCTGGGCTGCACTGTCGCAGATCCTCCTCCTCCTGAGTGCCAGAGGGCCCCTGGGTGACTCCACAGCTTGGAAGGGCGGCTGGAGTATTGTGTGCAGTTTTGGTGTCCTTATCTGAGGAAGGATGTCCTTTCTATAGGGGAGTACAGCAAAGGTTTACCAGGCCGATACCTGGGATGGCAGATTTGTCACCTGAGGAAGGACTAAATTGGTTAGGATTATATTCACTGGAGTTTAGAAGAGTGAGAGAGGATCTCACAGAAACTTATAACATTCTAACAGGGTTAGACAGGGTAGATTCAGAAAGAATGGTGAGGGAGTCCAGAACTAGAACATAGAACATAGAACATTCCAGCGCAGTACAGGCCCTTCAGCCCTCGATGTCGCGCCGACCAGTGGAACCAATCTAATGACCCTCTAACCTAAACTATTCCAATGTTATCCATGTGCCTATCCACTGACCATTTGAATGCCCTTAAAGTTGGCGAGTCCACAACTGCTGCAGGCAGGGCATTCCACACCCTTACTACCCTAGGGGTCATATCTGGGGAAAAGGACTAAACCTTGTAGAACTGAGGTGAGGAGAAATCTCTTCACCCAGAGGGTGGGGAATGTGTGGAATTCACTATCACAGAAAGTAGTTGAGGCTAAAATGTCTAATTTCGAGAAGAAATTAGACATAGCTCTTGGGGTTAAAGGGATCAAGGGATATGGGGGGGGCAGCGGGAAGATCAGGATATTGAATTTGATAATCAGCCATGATCAAAATGAATGGTGAAGTAGGCTTGAAGGGCCAAATGGCCTACTCCTGCTTCTAGTTTCTGTTAACATGACAATCTTGAATCCAATTTGCTAACTTGCCTTGGATCCCACGGGGTCTATTCTTTTGGATAACCTTCCATGTGGGACATTGTCAAAGGTCTTACTGAAGTCCATGTAAACCACATCAACTGCACTACCCTTATCAGTGTATTTAGTTAACTTTTCAAAAAGTTCAATTAAATAAGTTAGACAGAACCTCCCACCAAATTCTTAGTATCGAGGTTAGGGGTTGGAAGGTGCTGTTGCTGGCCAATCAGTCTACTCTCGATCATCAGTAGAGTGATGGAAGGGGTCATTAACAGTGCTGTCGAGCAGCATTCGCTCAACAGTAACCTGCTCTGTGGAGCCCAGTTTGGATTCTCTCAGGGCTACTCAGCTCCTGACCTCATTACAGCCTTGGTTCAAACATAGTGTAGCAGCTTGCGACTGTTGGAGTGAAATAGAATAGTTGGAAGGGAACCAGCTACATCCAGCCTTGAGGCCAGAATACAAGGGTCAACAACATTAATGGCAAGATGAAGCTTTTGTTTTAAGCTTTAAGAAAACATAAAACTTTAACAAAACCCAACATCTTAAGAGCTGCAGCACAGTTCCTCAAATGCAGAGAATTATGAGAACAAAACATTTATGAATTTCTACTGTTTTACTGAAGCTCATTACTGAACATTATTAATATCAATGAAAGGGAATCTGCAACAACATTTAAAGAGCCCTGGGAAGTTGATAATTGTATGACGCCTTTTCATGAGAGCAATGGTAGTTTAAAAACATCGAATGTAATACCAACACCTCCCACAAATGAAAAGACAATGTGATTTCTCTGGGAGGTGTTCGTTATCTGGACGCTGCACTAACGCTCTAATTTCCAAGCAAGATTGTAAACTTTCACCATTCAACGAGCTTTCTCACTTTGATTTTTCTGAAATCCACATGTGACCAGCTGATGATATTGACTGTCTGTGATCCTCACATCACTTTTTAATCATTTGATTTTTGTTTTTAAGTGCACTGTTCAGCAGCTCTGCCCTTTTATAAAACACCCTTGTATATATTCAGCATCGCCTTTCATCATCACTCCAGCTGCCCCAAGGCCCTTCTCAGCAGGCGGATCATTTTACCACTTTGCGGATGTGTCCCTGGATTTATATACCTTGCTCTTCAGCATCCGTCCTGCTTTCTTCCAGCTTTGTCTATTTGATAACTTTTGGCTGAGGAATTCTGCTTTTTACTGAAATGCCTCATAAGATTAGATTTCTTGGTGTTGGTAAACTTCTCATTGTAATAGAACATAGAAAAACTACAGCACAAACAGGCCCTTCGGCCCACAAGTTGCACAGATCACATCCATACCTACCAGGCCTATCTATAACTCCCAGTCCCATTAAATCCCATGTACTCATCCAGAAGTCTCTTAAAAGACCCCAACAAGTTCACCTCCACCACCACCGACGGCAGCCGATTCCACTCACTCACCACCCTCTGAGTGAAAAACTTACCCCTAACATCTCCTCTGTACCTGCTCCCCAGCACCTTAAACCTGTGTCCTCTCGTAGCGACCATTTCAGCCCTGGGAAATAGCCTCTGAGAATCCATCCTATCTTTTCCCCTCAACATTTTATAAACCTCTATCAGGTCGTCTCTCAACCTTCGTCTCTCCAGGGAGAAGAGACCGAGCTCCCTCAACCTATCTTCATAAGGCATGCCTCCCAATCCAGGCAACATCCTTGTAAATCTCCTCTGCACCCTCTCAATAGCTTCCACATCCTTCCTGTAGTGAGGCAACCAGAACTGCGCACAGTACTCCAAGTGGGGCCTGACAAGGGTCTTATAAAGCTGCAGCATTACCTCCCGACTCCTAAACTCAATCCCTCGATTAATGAAGGCCAGTACGCCTTCTTGACCACATCCTCCACCAGCGAGGCCGATTTAAGAGTCCGGACCCCAAGATCCTTCTGATCCTCTACTTGAGGGGGAGAATGTGGAATTTGGGAATGAATGAGTCCAGTTGTTCTGAAATTTTCAATTTTCCTCCTTTTCTTTGCAAAGATGCCTCAGAACAAGGCCCAGGCGACATTTGCCCCTTCAAAGATTGGTCTGCTTATTTGTTCACAATGCACTTGCTCATCAACACAGCTCGAGTCATTGTTCTGTTATCGATTAATGTGCCTGTCTGCACGTGCTCACCAGCACAACATCCAGACCAACAAGAACAACTTCTATCACAATCGACTAATTAAGACTAATCGTCTTACTGATTACTCGACTTAGAAGGACAAGGGCAGCAGACCTGGAGGTTTCCCTCCACGCTGCCCACCATCCTGACCTGGAAATATATCCGCCAATCCTTCATTGTCACTGGGTCAAAATCCTGGAACTCCCTCCCTAACAGCACTGTGGGTATACCTACATCTCAGGGACTGCAGCGCTTCAAGAAGGCAGCTCGCCCCCACCTTCTCAAGGGCGATTAGGGATGGGCAATAAATTCTGGAGTGAGGCCCACATCAAATGAAGAAAGAAGAAGTAGAAGCCTAGAGTGCAGAATGAGGCCCTTCGGCCCATCGAATCTTCACCGAACACAATCCCACCCAGGCCCTACCCCCATATCCCTACATATTATACCCACTAATCCCTCTAACCTACACATCCTTGGACACTAAGGGGCAATTTCTTAGCATGGCCAATCAACCTAACCTGCACATCTTTGGACTGTGGGAGGAAACTGGAGCACCTGGAGGAAACCCACACAGACACAAGGGGAATGTGCAAACTCCACACAGACAGTGACCTGAGCCAGGAATTGAACCCAGGACCCTGGAGCTGTGAAGCAGCAGTGCGTGCCACTGTGCCACCCATGTATGAAATCCCCAAAATTACTTCATCTCAAGCTCAGGGAATGATCTCATTGTACTGGCATATATCTGAATCTGTTATTTTTGATGAATAATTAACCGCTTATCCCCAAATTACAAAAGATTCTTTCATTTTGTACATTAAAGTTGTGATGTACAAATTTCCAGCAACTTGATTTTCTTCCATATCTTGAAACTGACTGTCTAAAATTTAAACCATCAATGACTTGAATATTTTATTTTCCATCATCTTGTCAAAAGTTTCGTTTCTCTCATGGTACCACCAATTTTAACGTTACTGCACTTAACCAACTCCTGTTTCCACTGAAGTATTTTATAGTATATAAATATTGAACACTCCATTTTATTTCCTCACGAATATTTATTCCATCTTTTGCCCCTTTTCTTCTGTCCATTTATAAACGCTGTTCTAACAATGGGTCCACAACTTTATTGCAGACACTAATCTCCTCAAGTTCTCCCTGTCCTGATGAATGTTCCCAGCACCTTCTGGTTTTCTTTCACATATTTGGCATCAGCAGTTCTTTTCTTCATGTCTAAGTTAGGTTGAGGAGTCCAATTAGCGTTTGATCCAGTGAGGTTGAAATCTTTTGAAATCAAAGTCTTTACACTAGGTTCTGTGTCCACAGGTAGAGTTTGGTTTACTTGGCCAAGCTCTACTCATTAGTGAGATCAAAGCCTCTGGCGTGAATTAATTGTCGGCTAACTATTTTAAACAGAAACACATGAATCCTGTTTGAGCCACGTTTGCAGTGTGACCTGTTCTGAAGAGGAAGGTCTGAATCAACCCCCTGGTGTAGTGAAGCGACAATAAGCTTACAATAAACTGCTACATTATTTGATTCTTGGAGAGATAGATACAGGGAAAAGGAGAGACAGATACAGGGAGAAAGAGAAAGGGATACATGGAGAAAGACAGAGAGATACCGGGAGAAAGGGAGAGAGGTACAGGGAGAAAGAGATACAGGGAGAAAGAGAGACAGATACAGGGAGAAAGAGAGAGGGATACATGGAGAAAGTCAGAGAGATACAGGGGGAAAGGGAGAGAGATGCAGGGAGAAAAAGGGATACATGGAGAAAGTAAAAAGTCTGACAACACCAGGTTTAAGTCCAACCAATTTATTTGATAGTAGACTCACTAGCTTTTGGGGTTAGTCCCTTCGTCAGGTGAATGGGACGAGAAACGGGATAATAATATACTTGTGTACCAACAGCTTAAACAGCGCTACAGGAAATAATCAAATCAATCAGTTTCAAATAGGAAATTAAATTAACTTATCTCCCATTATGTCCATACTGGGAATTGAAGCTTTTTACCCAGGGGAAGGACAGAGAGATACAGAGAAATGGAGAGATAGATACAGGGAGAAAGAGAGACAGATACAGGGAGAAAGAGAAAGGATACATGGAGAAAGACAGAGAGATACAGGGAGAAAGGCAGAGAGGTACAGGGAGAAAGAGAGATACAGAGAGAAAGAGAGACAGATACAGGGAAGAAGAGAGACAAATACAGGGAGAAAGAGAGACGGATACAGGGAGAAAGTGAGATACAAGGAGAAAGAGAGATACAGGGAGAAAGAGAGAATGATACAGGGAGAAGTAGAGAAATGTGGGAGAAGGGGAGAGAGAGAGATACAGCAAAAAGGAGAGAGAGATACAATGGTTAGCACTGTGCCTCACAGTGCCAGGGATCCGGATTTGATTCCAGCCTTGGGTCACTGTCTGTGTGGAGTTTGCACGTTCTCCCCGTGTCTGTGTGACTTTCCTCTGGGTGCTCCGGTTTCCTCCCACAGTCCAAAGATGTGCGGGTTAGATTGATTGGCCGTGCTAAATTGAGCCTTTGTGTCAAAGTAAATTAACAGGGTAAATATATGGAGCTACAGGGGTAGGGACCTGGTGGGATTGTAGAGCCGATGGGCCAAATGGCATCCTTCTACAGTGTAGGGATTCCATGGATTCTATGAGAGACACACAGAGGGACGTACAGGGAGAAGAAGAGAGACATACTGGAAGAAGGACAGAGAGAGACAGCTGAAGGAGAGAAAGGTACAGGAAGGAAAGAGAGAGGCACACAGGAGGAAGGATGGGCCCTGCCCAACCATGTCCCAATCACCCAGGGGCTTCAAAGGTCTCTGATCCCCTTGGCGTTGCCATGGCGTCTGGCCCCCGCTAGTGGAGACCAGTAGTGATTCTCACCGGCGGGTCATCTTGCCAGCGGGGTGGGGGGGGGAAGCATTCGGAAGGGGAGAGGCAGCGCCATGCTGGGCTCCCCAATGATGCTGAGATCCAGACAATCCAGGTAATGAGCTTCAAGGGCACAGAGGCATTCTCACCAGTGAAGTGGGGCAGGGAAGTTGGCAAACTGATTTGCAGCGGCAGGAATTGGAGTTTTGGGCTCTCACACCATCTTCCCAGCTTGCCACGCTGACTAACGTGAGAAGCAAGATGGTGAGATTGCACTTGCCAGGTTTTCAAGGAGCAGTTAAGGCACTTGGCGAAGGAGATCGAAGGGTATGAGGGAAGGCAGGATCAGGATACTGAGCTGGATGATCAGCAATGAACATAATGAACAGTGGAGAAAGCTCAAGGGGCTGAATGGCCTACTCCTATTTTCTATGATTCTATGCTTCTAGAAGGAGAGAAAGATACAGAGAGAAGGAGAAAGAGATATAGGGAGAAGGAGAGAGAGAAATACAGGGGAAAGAAAGAAAGATACAAGAAAATGAGAAGAGAGATACAGGGAGAAGCAGAGAGAGGTAAGCGAGAAAGAGAGAGAAGGATGGAAGGGAAGGAGCCGAGAGAAATGGGGGAAGGAGGCAGAGATACAGGGAAAAGGAAAGAAAGGTATGGAGGACAGAGAGAGAGAGAGATACAGGGAGAAGGAGAAAGAGATCCAGGATGAAGAAGCGAAATATACAGGGGAAAGCAAAGAGATATAGAGGGAAGGAGAGGGACCAAAACAGGGAAGGAGGGAGCGAAATGGGGGAAGGAGAGTTAAAGGGAAAAGGGAAGATACAGGGGAAGGAGGGAAGGAGAGACAGAGAGATACAAAGAGAAAGAGAGAAATGCAAGGAGAAGGAGAGAGATATATAGAGAAAAGGAGAGAGAGATACAGGCGAAAGTGTGAAAGATACTGGAGAAGGAGAGAGGAGGATTTGGGAGAAGGAGAGAGGGATACAGCAGGAAGGAAAGAGTGATATAAGGGAAGGATGGAGAGATATTGGAGAAAAGGGAGATTTGGGAGAAGGAGGGAGCAATAGAGTGAGAAGGAGCCAGAGAGATAGAGGGAGATATGGGAGAAGGACAGAAGGATACAGGGAGAAGGATACAAGGATAAGGAGAGAGAAATTCATGGGAGAGGGAGATATGCAATAACGAGAGAGAGATACGGGGAGAACGAGAGAAATTTAGGGAGAAGGAGAGAGGGAGATTTAGGAGAAGGAGAAAAGGCTACAGGAAGGACAGAAGGACACAGGGAGAAGGAGTGAGATTCAGGTGGAATGTGACAGAAATACAGGATCACGAGGGTTACATTGAGTTTTGGGGACAGTTGCACGGGTGATAGGTGCACTGGACATTTCCATATATAGCAATGAGAAATCTGTTTCTGAGCTGTTTTGATGAAGGGGTGAAATTTTGAAGTAATGACAACCTTGGTATTTTCCTCACCATAAACCTCAGCTTACAAAAATCTCTGCCCCTGTATCCTAAGCCACACCATATTCCATTCACTGTCCCTGCGCTTGCTGGCTTACATTGATTCTCAATCCAGCGATGCCTGAGATTTCGATGTTTCAATGACAGCTTTAGATCGCTCCATGCCCGGACCCCTCCTGAAATTCTGTAACCTCCTTCTCCAGTCTTACAACCAGCCCCCACTCATCTGCTTTCTTCCACAATCTCCCTCCCATTCACCCATCAGTGGTGCCATGTGTACAGCTATCTCAGCCTTTGGTTCTTGATATCTCTCCCAAACGCTTTTTATCTCTCCCACTCTCTTTGCTTTAAAATCTACCTTGAAATTTATAGTCTACTCAGATCAATGAGGACCGTCGTGTAAGTAAGTCTTCTTCGTCTAAATAGGGAACAGAACCGGCTACAAATGAAGGATTGTGTCCAATTTCTGTCCATGGACTGCAACACCTGCGGTTGCTAAAGTGAGAAACAACTCATTGTTTCCTACCTTGGGATCAGTTCCATTAGCCATGGGAAACTATCCAACAACACTCAAGATACCATCTGGGCCCAGCATGTTCAGGAAAGCTGAGGAATAAATCCAGTTTTCCCTGACCATGAGTCACCAAGAATCATCTAATTTATCTGCCCATGGAGTTAGAGTGTTAGAAACACAGAAAAACTACAGCACAATACAGGCCCTTCAGCCCACAAAGTTGTGCCGAACATGTCCCTACCTTAGAGATTACTAGGCTTACCTATAACCCTCTATCTTACTAAGTTCCATGAACTTATCTAAAAGTCTCTTAAAAGACCCTATCAAATCTACCACCACCACCGTTGCTGGCAGCCCATTCCATGCACCCACCACCCTCTGACTAAAAATCTTATCCCTGACATCTCCTCTGTACCTGCTCCCCAGCACCTTAAACCTGTGTCCTCTCGTGGCAACCATTTCAGCCCTGGGGAAAAGCCTCTGACTATCCACTCGATCAATACCTCTCAACATCTTATACACCTCTATCAGGTCACCCCTCATCCTTTGTCTCTCCAAGGAGAAAAGGCCGAGCTCCCTCAACCTATCTTCATAAGGCATGCCTCCCAATCCAGGCAACATCCTTGTAAATCTCCTCTGCACCCTTTCTATGCCTTCCACATCCTTCCTGTAGTGAGGCGACCAGAACTGAGCACAGTACTCCAAGTGGGGTCTGACCAGGGTTCTGTATAGCTACAACATTATCTCCCGACTTCTAAACTCAATTCCTCGATTGACGAAGGCCAGTACACCATACACCTTCTTAACCACAGCTCCAACCTGCGCAGCTGCTTTGAGTGTCCTATGAACCCCAAGATCCTTCTGATCTTCCACACTGCCAAGGGTCCTACCGTTAATATTATATTCTGCCATCCTATTTGACCTGCCAAAATGAACCACTTCACACTTATCTGGGTTGAACTCCATCTGCCACTTCTCCACCCAGTCTTGCATCCTATCTATGTCTCGCTGCAACTTCTGACATCCGTTATTGGGCAATCTGGTTTTAATGGGACATTAAAGTGCAAGATTTGAGAGATGACACCATTGGGTTTTCATGTTAGACCCATCACTATCTGAGCTGAGGAACAGAAATATCCTCCCCCAGGTACAGATCACCCCTCCAGTGAATGACAGGTTTGCTGGATACTCCTCTAACACACCCTGATTCTCAGGAGATGAAGTTGAAGTTAAAGCCTATTTATTATTCACAAGCAGGCTTACATTAACACCGCAATGAAGTTACTGTGAAATTCCTGTAGTCGTCACACTCTGGCACCTGTTTGGGTACACTGAATTTAGCATGGCTAACGCAACTAACCAGCATGTCTTTTGGACTGTGGGAGGAAACTGGAGCACTCGAGGAAACCCTCGCAGATGCGGAGAGAATGTGCAGGCTCTGCACAGGCAGTGACCCAAACCGGGAATTGAACCTGGGCCCCAGGAAGCAGTGCTAACCACTGAGGCCTCCTAGGTTCTTGGTATCTAAGTGTCCAATTCTAATTAATTGACAATTCAAAAAACTGAAAAGCCTGTTGCCTTGGTAACACTGCTGCTCGGTCTTTCGATACGAATGTTTGTTTTGGGCTCCTTACGTACTTGCATTTTTCATAGAGAAAGTGTCACCTTTCAAAGGGACCATGCAATGTTTTCTCCCTCGCATTTTACAAACACCAATCTACAATTACTCTACTCAACTTCACACCACACAAGTAAATTCTTTAAAGAGATTTGGTACTTTCTTATTAATCAACCCCTGACCAGTCAGTACATTCTTTTGCACCTCCTTAGCTTCAGGTATAGTTTCCTTTATCACTTCAACAAACCCACTGGCTTATCTTGTTTTACCACATCTGTCTTTGCAGTACTTTTCTGTAACCACCAACACTAAGGCTTTGTGTGTGCCACTGTGTTACGGTGAAAACATCCGAGGCTTTTGATTTCCATCCTCATGGGTTTTGTTTTTAATCCTAAGGTTCCTTGTCTTTATTATCTCCAATGAGATCTCTTCTACACTTACCACCTGAGGATTTCTCTTTTCCTCAGTTCCTATCCTTTACAGATTGAAACTGATGTAGAAAAAAACAAACTTTGATTTGTGAACTAATTCATAATCATCTGCCATTTCTGCTGCTAACCTCGCAGTTTTAACCCTTTGCTCTTAGGATCATAGAATCCCTACAGTGCAGAAGGAGGCCATTTTGGCCCATCGAGTCTGTACCAACCCTTATCCAGGCATACCCCATAACCCCACACATTTGCCTCATTAATCCCCCTAACTTGTATATCTAACAGGCATGGCCAATCCACATATCCTACACATCTTTGGACTGTGGGAGGAAACCAAAGCATCCAGAAGAAACTCACACAGTCACCCAAGGTCGGGGTTGAACCTGGCCCCTGGCAATGTGAGGCAGCAATGCGCCGCTCTGTGCCACCATGCCTCTTCCACATTGGTGTGGCTCAGGTCAGAAACTCCAAAGTGTTTAATGAAGCCCACCTGAACCATAGGTTTTGCCCCTTGAATTTGGCTAGGATAAGTATGAAATGTTTCACTTCAGGTGTGATTCAAATGAAACAGTAGGGAGCTTTTACTAAAGTTTATTTGAGAGCATACTTGACAAGTATGGCAATAAAATTAGAAAGATTGTTTATCAATTACAAATAAACAAAATAATCACTATAATGTATAACTATTAGCGAATATCTCTACCATGTTTCAGTTAAAACCAAAACCTATAGACAACAAAAAAACCTTTTCACAGGTTTAACACAGCACAGATTATTGCTCACTTGATACTGGGATCAGCTACTTTCCTTATGAGGCTGCAGTCAAATACTGCTGTGACTCGGAATACTTTGAAGACAGGACAGCTTTCCAAAGCATCAGAGAGTCTCTGTTTCAGCCCTTCAAAAAACAGCAGACTTCCACCCTTCAGGAAACTGGTGCACCTGGAGGAAACCCACGCAGACACAGGGAGAATGTGCAAACTCCACACAGATAGTGATCTAAGCCTGCAATCAAAACCAGGTCCCCAGAGCTATGAGGCAGCAGGGCTAACCACCGTCCCACCTCACAATCCACAATCTGTGCAATGCTTTTACCTTCCATTTGATTCCTTCAATGGAACCTGAGCCCTTCCACGATGATAAATAGCTTTGGAAAGTAACGCTTTTCAAGGATCTTTGTCAAGTCATTTTAAGTTTTGGTTTCCGTCTTTGCTGGTCAAACCAAGCTCTGAAGCAAGTTGAAGGTTTTACTTGGTATTGTACTGAGAAAGGCTGATATGAGCAACTCACTTGCAATTTTATTTGCTCCTACAAAATACTGTAAACTCTCTGTAGAGGAACTTCATGATTTAATTTCTTAATTGAAAGGACCCAAGGATACCAATTGACCCTGCCATTCCTATTGCAAGAACTAACAACTTGAAGACTGCTCTGTTTTTTTTCTTTTTACTATCTTCATAGTACTCCCCTTTTTACCCTTGAGTCCATTGATTTGATATTTTTTCAAACATACAGCATTTGCTAGATACTGCTAGGGGTCTAATATTAAAACGCTTTTTTTCTACTTTTGCAAGGATCTCGATGAAACAAGATCCCGACTTATTGCCAATTCCATTTTGTAATGTCTGAACTCTGTTAGAGGTTGTGAGTTGCAACAAAAGACAAAGATGTTGCTTGCACGTGTAGATTCAAACTAACAACAGGGTTATTCTCAAAGGTCTTGGCGGTACAGGGTGTAAAATGAAATTAAATGGCATATTGTGAAACACCCTAACAATCACCATCAAATCATGTGACCGGCTCTTTGTGCAATCATACTAACCCTTAAATACATAACACAGCATGTGGGTTCGGCTCAGGGGGTGGGGTTTGTCCAGAGGGGGCGGGGTTTAGATCAAGGGGCGGGGTTTGTCTCGAGGGGCGGGGTTTAGGTAAGGGATGGAGGTTTGTCACGAGGGGGCGGGGTTTGGGTCAGGGGGCGGGGGGGTTAGCGCGAGGGGCGGGGTTTGGGTAAGGGGGCGGGGGAGTTAGTGCGAGGGGCGGGGTTTAGGTAAGGGATGGAGGTTTGTCGCGAGGGGGCGGGGTTTGGGTCAGGGGGGCGGGGGGGTTAGCGCGAGGGGCGGGGTTTGGGTCGATTTCCCACAATCCGGCAGGCGGGTGGCCATGGTAACGGTGGCGACCGAGAATGTTCAATATCAAACTGGTGGTGGTGGGACCGAAAGAGGTACCGGGGGGGGGGCGGAGAGTACATGGGAGGGGTGGTGACCGGGGGAGGGGGGGAGAGACCGAGGGGGGAATGGGAGAGATCGTGGGGGGGGCGGGGAGACATCGGGGGGAGAGATCGGGGGGGAGGGGGGAGAGATCGGGGGGGGAGGGGGGAGAGATCGGGGGGGGAGGGGGGAGAGATCGGGGGGGAGGGGGGAGAGATCGGGGGGGAGGGGGAGAGATCGGGGGACAGACTTGGGGGGGGGACAGCGGGGGAAAAGATCGAGGGGGAGAGATAGGGAGGAGAGATGGGGGGGTTGGGGGTGGGTAATGACGGGAGAGAATGGGGGGGTAAAGGAGGTGGAGAAGGGGGGTGGAGCGAGGGAAAGAGTGGAGGGAGGAGGAAGAGAGAACGGGAGAGAGAGGGGGAGTGGGGAGATGGGGGGAGAGAGGGGAGGGAGAGCAGGGAGGAAGAGGGGGAGCAGGGAGAGAGAGGGGGAGGGGGAGAGAGTGGAGCGGGGAGAGTGAGGGGGAGCGGGGACAGGGAGGGGGAGAGGAGGGAGTGGGGAGAGGGAGGGGGAGCGGGGAGAGGGAGGGGGAGCGGGGAGAGAGAGGGGGAGCGGGGAGGGGGAGAGAGAGGGGGAGCGGGGAGGGGGAGAGAGAGGGGGAGGGGGGAGAGAGTGGAGCGGGGAGAGTGAGGGGGAGAGGGGGGAGTGGGGAGAGGAGGGGGGAGTGGGGAGAGGGGAGGGGAGTGGGGAGAGGGGAGGGGAGTGGGGAGAGGGGAGGGGAGTGGGGAGAGGGGAGGGGGAGTGGGGAGAGAGAGGGGGAGCGGGGAGGGGGAGAGAGAGGGGGAGGGGGGAGAGAGTGGAGCGGGGAGAGTGAGGGGGAGCGGGGACAGGGAGGGGGAGCGGGGAGAGGGAGGGGGAGAGGGGGGAGAGAGTGGAGCGGGGAGGGGGAGAGAGGGGTGCGGGGAGAGGGGAGAGAGGGGTGCGGGGAGAGGGGAGGGGGAGCGGGGAGAGAGTGGAGTGGGGAGAGGGAGGGGGAGCGCGGAGAGAGAGGGGGGGAAGAGAGGGGGGAGTGAGGGGGAGAGGGGAGAGTGAGGGGGAGGGGAGAGAGAGGGGAGGGGGAGCGGGGAGAGAGTGGAGTGGGGAGAGGGAGGGGGAGCGCGGAGAGAGAGGGGGGGAAGAGAGGGGGGAGGGGGGAGTGAGGGGGAGAGGGGGGAGTGAGGGGGAGAGTGAGGGGGAGGGGAGAGAGAGGGGGAGGGGAGAGAGAGGGGGAGTGGGGAGAGAGAAGTGGGAGGGAGCAGGGAGAAGTGGGAGGGAGCAGGGAGAGGAGGAGCGGTGAGAGAGAGTGTGAGAGGGAGTAGGGAGGGGAGAGGGGGTGTGGGAACAGAAGAGAGAGGGAGCAGGGAGGGGAGAGGGGGTGTGGGGACAGGAGAGAGAGGGAGCAGGGAGGGGAGAAAGGGTGTGGGGATGGGAGAGGGAGGGAGGGGAGAGAGAGAACGGTGGGGGAGAGAGAGAGTATCTTGGGGGTTGGGGGGGGAATGGGGGGAGAGAGAGAGAGCCTGGTTGGGGGGAGAGTTGGGGGGGGGCAGAGGCAGAAGCCTGGGTGAGAGGGGCATGGCTGAGGAGGGGCCGTGGCTGCTCTCTGGGAACTCAGTGACGGCTTCTGGGCCACGCTGTCCATTGGGGCTCCAGTGTGAGACAGAGATTGCAGTGTGTTCACTCCTGTCACACACACACTTCTCTGTCACTATGGTCCGAGCTTGGGATTTTGAGCTGGAAATATGAATTTTGCCTCAGTTTGATGCAGTGTGTCAGGTTGAAAGCTGTAAACAGGGTGGAAATGGAGGGAAAGTTTATTCTTTTTCCCTTTTGCTTAACTCTCATATTTTTGCTAGCTTGCTTCACCAATCTACATACCACTGTTTGCTAGTTGTACCCTTCCCACAATTTGCCTTCCTTCAGTAAATGTGATGACAACACACTTGGTGCTGGTGTGGTCTGTTTAAGAAATGTGGTTATGTTTTCTGTGCACATCACCAGAGGGAACTGCTGCAGCAAATTATGAATCAGACTTCTGAGGACCTCCTAAGTCCAACATGTGTACAGGTTCTCCGACTGTAAAACTGTACCAATTTCTCAAATCCTTAAGAGGTACTTTTGTGTTAACCATCCCTATGTGTGGTTAGTGCACTGGTGTTTATCAATAACAGTAAGAACAAACAGCAGAAAATACAACAGGCCCCTTCAACTCATTAATCCTGCATCACTCCACAAGTTATAGATTGTAAATCTGAAAATGAGCAATTTACCCCGACTTTCTGCTTCCTATTAGAACATAGAACCCTACAGTGCAGAAACAGACCCTTCGGCCCATCGAGTCTGCATCAACCATGGTCCCACCCAGGCCCTATCCCCACACATTCACCCACTAACCCCTCTAACCTACACATCCCAGGACACTAAGGGGTAATTTTAGCACGGCCAATCAATCTAACCTGCACATCTTTGGACTGTGGGAGGAAATCCACACAGACATGAGGAGAATGTGCAAACTCCACACAGACAGTGACCTGAGCCAGGAATCGAACCCAGGTCCCTGGAGCTGTGAAGCAGTAGTGCTAACCACTGTGCTACCGTGCCATCCAGTCCTCCATCCATACCAATGCTAACCTACCACAACCTCATTAACTCTTGTACTTTTATGTGGTATCTTGTTGAATGCATTTTGGAAATCTAAATACATTGGATCTACGTTCCCCTTTAATCAGCCTGCTTGTTTACATCGTCAGATAATAAACTCTAATAAATTTGTCAAACATGACTTCCCTTTCACAAAACCATTTTGACTCTGCCTGATTGCATCGTGGTTTTCTAATTGTTAAAGCTGTTGTGGCTGTGGTGAACTGTGATTTTCTAATTGTTCTAGAGGATGTATGTAGCGAATAGTGATTTTCTAATTGTTAAAATTCAAAGTTGTAGAGGGTGTATTTTAGTGAATCTGTATCTGTTGAAATGTTGCTGAACAAAGGCTAGACTGTTGGGATTTTGATAGTGCAGTGGGCCATAGATTTGGCAAAGGAGATAAAGGCTGAGGAAGGAAAGCACTAGTGTTGAAAATTTTGGAAGAGAGATGAGTGGGATGGAACAAGATGAGATGTTCAAAGCAGGAGAAAAGAGCCAAAGGAGCAGAGGGACAGGGTGATAAGAACCCCACCACCACTATGATGACCTGAACAGAAAAAAATGATGGAGGGTACAGCCAGGCACAGAGAGTTCATTAACTGCCGTTATGGCACAGTGGTTAGCACTACTGCCTCATAACACCAGGGATCTATGTTCAATTCCAGCCTTGGGTAACTGTGTGGAGTTTGCACATTCTTCCCACTTCTGTGTGGGTTTCCTCCAGGTGCTTCAGTTTCCTCCCACAGTTCAAAGACGTGCACATTAGGTTGATTGGCCGTGCTAAATTGCCCCTTAGTGTCAGTGGGATTAGCAGGGTAAATATGTTGGGTTACGGGATAAGGCCTAGGTAGGATTGTTGTTGGTGCAGACTCGATGGGCCAAATGGCTGTCCTCTGTAGGGATTCTATGATCAACCCTCAGTCAGGTTTTTGTTAAAATCATGACGATGCAGTCATCCACATACATTCCTGTTGGATTATATGTGTGTTGTATTTTTATGCACAACCCCAAATTTGTCATTGACAGAGTGGAAAAACTGTTCTGGCAAATTTTCTATCAGATGCATCTGAAGCCATTGGTGGTGACTATAGCCCAACACAAGGTGTCAGGTATGTGAGTACTTTATCATCTTATTTAAAACACATGTGTTAATGTTGAATTTGTGTTGTACCGAAACGTATATGTAAATTGGTAATTAATCACAGCTGTCCCTACTTGGGGAGGATCAGGGAATCGCTCAGAGTTATCTAAACCAGTTCACTCGGAGTGTCTGGGAGGAACTGGGTGAGTCTGTGACTTTGCTATTTTAGAAATAAACCTGTTTTAAGTGATAAGCTAGTTTCAGATTCACTCTTCCTCAACATACAATTATTGAAATTAATTTGTTGTACAACCTATTACAGTCCCTTGTACAACCTATTACAGTCCCAACTGGATGTTACTACTGGACAAATCAGATCCCAGGGTGGAACCTGACTTGACAGACCGTAACTTTTATTTTTTTTGTTCAGGAACAAGGAGGGCAGCTACTAAAGAGTCACAGGAATAAAACATTTATTAAACAAGAAAATATTAGTATACTACTCCTTTACCTCACCTATATCTTTACAGATTGATTAGGATAACACAAGTTACAAAATCAATCTTGTATTCTAATGTCCACAGTAAGTAAAGCCCATATGAACCAATAGGCTGCCTGTGGTGGAACACACCACACTTTGAAACCAAGTAACAGGTACCACCCAGAACAAGATACTATGGATCATTCATCAAGTTCCCGCAGACTTTCGTCACACTGTGAGCCAATTGCTCTCATGGAAACTAAGTCTTTCACATGAGGTTTCCAATTTCAACTTGAAGAACTTGTCCCAAATGCACTTTCACCTTGACATCTTAACAAGAATTCATAGAGAATCATAGAAACCCTACAGTACAGAAAGAGGCCATTCGGCCCATCGAGTCTACACTGACCACAATCCCGTCCAGGCCCTATCCCCATATCCCTACATATTTACCCACTAATCCCTCTAACCTACACATCTCAGGACACTAAGGAGCAGTTTTAGCCTGGCCAATCAACCTAACCAGCACATCTTTGGACTGTGGGAGGAAACCGGAGCACCTGGAGGAAACCCACGCAGACACGAGATGAATGTGCAAACTCCAACAGTGACCCAAGCCAGGAATCGAACCCAGGTCCCTGGAGCTGTGAAACAGCAGTGCTAACCACTGTGCTACTGTGTCCCCCCTCCAGGGTTTCCACTGCTTCTTCTTGTGTTCCTTTCACCTGAATCTCCACGTGCATTTAGGCGAAACCTTTCACATATCCTTTCTTGGCTGTGCCAATGAGGAGCTCACTGCGTCAAGGAATCACCAACCTTTGGCTATCTCCTCAGATCTTCTGGCAAGTCCACTTTGTTCCAAGTCTGCTCTCCGCGACTCTGCCTTTTAACTCAGCTTTTTTCATCTGTTCCTCACTCTTAACAGGACTTTTTTCAGATTCCCATTCGTTTCCTTTGACCAGAAGATCTTCTTGGGACCCCCTTTCTGTTCCACTTCCTGGTTTTAAGTCTTTCTGATTCAGCAAGTGGTATCCACAGGCCAACTGAACTAAAACTGCTTTCTGTTTCTCCCTGTTTCTCAGGATCCTTGCTGCTATCCAATAGCACAGTTTTTTCTACCTTATTTGTATTTTAACTTCCCAAAACTACTAACCTCCTTGGTAACAGCTCTTCACTTCGAGGTTTGTAAAGTGTTATGATGTGGAGGGTTGATCCCCTTTTTGAGAAGTAACAGCGAATCCCCCAAAGAGGAATACATCTCCTCATAATCTGTTAAGTGTGTGGGAAAGTGTGAACTGTTCTTATCATAGAATGATAGAACCCTACAGTGCAGAAAGAGGCCCTTCAGCCCATTGAGTCTGCACTGAACACAATCCCACCCACGCCCTACCCCAATATCCCTACGTATCCTACCCACTAATCCCACTAACCTATGCATCCCTGGACACTAAGGGGCAATTTCTTAGCATGGCCAATCAACCTAACCCGCACATCTTTGGATTGTGGGAGGAAACCCACGCAGACACAAGGAGAACGTGCAAACTCCACACAGACACTGACCCGAGCCGGGAATCAAACCCAGGACCCTGGAGCTGTGAAGCAGTAGTGCTAACCACTGCACTACCGTGCCGCCCGTGGGGCTTCAGTGGGGTTTAGTGGTCACCTAACAGAAATATCTGACACTCACTTTAAAATGAACAGTTAACAATTGTTTATTTAACCAACGGGGAACTTTAACTAAGCAAGTAACTTACCAAACAAAATAAGATTCTAATGGAATGCTGCTCAAATAAATACAACATAATTCATTAACCAAAGAAATATAATAATAGATTTCAGTCACTCTCAAAATATACAATCAGGTTTAGTGGCTTTCAGAAATCTTTGGCGGTCTTCTGTTGATTCCTCTGTCTGCAAGTTCTTTTTGATTTGGTTCCTTTCACTAGTTAGATGGTGTATTCCCTTAAGATATATCTGAAGCTGGCAGAATTGAGAACTGCTCTCCCTCACAAGGCTTGAGAGGTGGCAGTTCTTCAGTTGTTCTCCTCCTGTTTTCTTCCCCCTGCACTCTTTTTCTTTATACCTGTGATGTCCTATCAATTTTCCTGCAATAGTATTGGTCTGATGTTGTCAACATCAAATTCAAATCTTATAGGTTTGTGGTAGCTGAGTGTTTGCTTTAAATTGGGCAACATTAAAAAAACACAGGCTGTCTTGTCAAGACCACTGCTTGACCTTTTGATTCAAATGATTCAGCTTGGACTCTATATGTACTTTGCATCTTAAACCTCCAAGCACTGAAACAAAGTTTTTAAAGGGACAGTGCAATGTTTTTTTCTGTAGTATTTTTACATCTTTACCAATGGCCAATTTCCACTTCACAAACTCAACTTTGCAACAAAAGCTTAATTAAAAATGCAGGTTATACAAACAGAGTAGCAACTTCTTAGCTCCATTTCACACAACCTCTAAAATGAATCCAAACCCAGTTTCATCTTTCTCAACACACAGATACAAAATATAGTTGAAAGCTATATTTTATTCCTAACACCTACAAATACAACTTAGTTGAAACGATCTCTCAAAATTACAGTTAAGATCAAGTTGCCAGCATATATTTCCCATTTTATTACAAATCTTTGTTCCTCAAAATAGCTCGCTGACTGAGCTACATCCACCTGGAGGATGCGGATGTTAGCTACTCATAGCACAAATGGCAAACAGATTACAGTAATTAATCACACTATGGACAAGGGAGAGAAAATCCACCAGAGATTAAGGCTGCCATCTGATGGTCACTGCTGTGAATGTTTTGTGAATTTCAAGCCAAGCTCAGGCATGCCTGTACTAACCCCACCCTCGGTTTTCCAGCGGGGGTTGGGAAGGGAGGGGGGGTGTTGGGAATGTCAGTTATTTGGGGTCCTTGAAGAGTTTATTTAGTCTCCAAGTGAGACCCTATTCCTTTGAGTGCTAAGCATTGAAGAAAGAGCACACTGTAGCCTGGCGTGGAAAGGACTGGCAGCTTTCAAGAGAAGTTTGTAATGGCACACGTTGTCACATTGAATGCAACCGCCTTGACTATCTATTAGGAAATCAGTTCGTAATTGACAAGCATGAGCACTTGGTCAGCACTGCTCCAGTCAGGTCTGAAACAAGATGTGCTCTTTAGAGATGTAAAGTTTGTAAGATTTATTTATTAGCATCACAAATAGGCTTACATTAACACTGCAATGAAGTTACTGTGAAAAGGCACTTGATGCCACACTCTGGCACCTGTTTGGCTACACTAAGGAAGAATTTAGCATGGCCAATCCACCTAACCAACACATCTTTCGAAGCACCTACTGAAAACCCATGCAGGCACAGGGAGAACATGCAACTCCACACAGACAGTGACCCGAGCTGGGAATCAAACCCAGGTCCCTGATGCTGTGAGGCAGCAGTGCTAACCACCGTGCCACTGTGCTGTTCTTGTTGAGCTTCACCAAAGGATAGAGCTGACCAGGAGGAGTTTAAGTAAAATGTAGCTGAGCGGTGGACCTCGAGCTGACCAGCTGGATGAGTAACCAGTTTGCTGGCTTGAAGATGGTGATGATGTTCGCCTGTCTCCAGATGTCATGATGTTTGTAAAGAAAAAAGCCAATCAGTTCCATCCAGGAACAAACAAGACAATCTGGTAATACCTGTGATCTAAACACTGGTACCTATTTGGCAATGTGCTCTTCACGCAGCAGGAAATCACTGGCATCACGATAACTTGTACTATTTGAGGGACTGACTGCTGGCCTGATCTGCACCAAGCTCGGTCTGACGCTGCAGCCAAAACATCTTCAATTAACCTGTCAGGCATGGCCAAAGCTCCATATTAAACTCCTCAAGAACCTTTCCATAGCCTTAACGTGACTCCACTCTGCAATCTGATCGATCTTCCTTGAGTGATGTAGACTCGAAAGATCACCCCCACTCCTTGAGTGATGTAGAAGACAAACTAAAATGGCTCTGTGATATAATCATCCAAACTTTAGTAGTTTTCCTTGGATACAGTAAGTATAAGTACCAAGACTGGTTTTGTGAGAATGAAAAACAGAAACAGCGCTCACACAGACAACCCCACCATCAACCAAGCATCAAGTCTGTAAACCTAAAAACAATTTGCAGAGTGCTTTAACAGAAGTGCAGAATAACTATTGAATGCAGAAGTTGATGAACTGCAGCATTGAGCTGAGACTTGATGGATGTTAGGGAACTTGGGGAAATAAATAGTGATGTCTTGAGGAGTGTACGTAGTACAGAGGCGGAGGTGCTGGAAGTCTTAAAGCACATGAAGGTAGATAAATCACCGGACCTGAGGAAGTGTATCCCAGGACATTGTGGGAGGCTAGGGAGGAAACTGTGTCCTCCCTATCCGAGACACTTGAATCATTGATAATCACAGGTGAGGTGCCTGAAGATTGGAGAGTGGCAAATGTTGTGCCTTTGATGAGAAAGGGCTGCAGGGAAAAGCCTGGGAACTACAGGCCCGTGAGCCTTACATCTGTGGTGGGTACGTTATTGGAAGGTATTTTGAAAGACGGGATCTACAGGCATTTAGAGATACAAGGACTGATTAGGGACATTCAGCATGGCTTTGTGAATGAAAAATCATGTCTCACAAATTTGATTGAGTTTTTTGAAGGGGTAACCAAGAAGGTAGATGAGGGCAGTGCAATTGATATTGTTTACATGGACTTTAGCAAGGCATTTGACAAGGTACCATATGGTAGGTTGTTGCATAAGGTTAAAACTCACGGAGTCCAGGGTGGGGTATCTAAATGGATACAAAATTGGCTTCTTGACTAAAGCCAGAGGGTGGTTGTAGAGGGTTGTTTTTCAAACTGGAGGCATGGTTTGCAGATGACACCAAGATTGGTGGCATAGTGGACAGTGAAGAAAGTTATCTCCGATTGCAACAAGATCTCAATCAGTTGGGCCAGTGGACTGACGAATGACAAATGGAGTTTAATTTAGACAAATGCGAGGTAATGCATTTTGGTAGATTGAACCAGGGCAGGACTTACTCAGTTAATGGTTGGGGAGAGTTACAGAACAAAGAGATCTAGGGGTACATGTTGGGGAGAGTTACAGAACAAAGAGATCTAGGGGTACATGTTCATAGCTCCTTTAAAGTGGAGTCACAGGTGGACAGAGAGGGGAAGAAGACATTCAGCATGCTTGGTTTCATCAGTCAGAACACTGAATACAGGAGTTGGGACATCTTGTTGAAGTTGTACAAGACATTGATAAGGCCACACTTAGAATACTGTGTGCAGTTCTGGTCATCCTATTATAGAAAGGATATTATTAAACTAGAAAGAGTGCAGAAAAGATTTACTAGGCTGCTACCAGGACTTGATGTTATAGGAAGAGGCTGGATAGTCTGGGACTTTTTCGCTGGAGTGTAAGAGGTTGAGAGGTGATCTTATACAGGCCTATAAAATAATGAGGGACATAGATCAGCTAGATAGTCAATATCTTTTCCCAAAGGTAGGGGAGTTTAAAACTAGAGGACATAGGTTTAAGGTGAGATGGGAGAGATACAAAAGTCCAGAGGGGCAATTTTTCCTGAGGGTGGTGAGTGTCTAGAACAAGCTGCCAGAGGTGGTGGTAGAGGTTGGTATAATTTTGTCTTTTAAAAAGCATTTCGATAGTTAAGATGGGTATAGAGGGACATGGGCCAGATGTGGGCAATTGGGATTAGCTTAAGCATTTAAAAAAATAGGCAGATGGACAAGTTGGACTGAAGGACCTGTTTCCGTGCTGTAAACCTCAATGACTCCGTGACCATGTTTTGCTGAATTGTGGAAATGACCTACTCTCGACAATCTTCACTTCAATCCTGATCGTTTATGGGAGCTGCCTCATTACTGAAGACAATCGATGTTTCTTTTGGTAGAATTGTTTTCATTTCTAAATTTTGTTTCAACCTTTTGCCAAGGTTGCAATCAATCTCAAGTTGCTTTTTAAATGTTGCAGATGACAGACACAAAAGCTTTCTACTTTTTATCATTTATTCACTTTTCTTGGTCAGTTGATCAAGCTGCTCTGCTTTCTCTCCTAGAGCTATACATGACTTCTTTCGTATTGCATTCAGTATGGTTATGCTCTGTCTTAAGGGGCAACTACCAACTCCTTCTACCTATCTTAGTTTACAAGTTATTTCTTCCCCTCCTTATTTTTGGTTCCTCTTCCTGTTGGAAACAAATCCTAACATTTGTTATTTTAAAATCTGTTACTCAAACCTTTTACTCCAGACAAGATCATTTAAAGGTTTTTATTGTCAATGAAGGATGTGAAAAATTGTTTGTTCCTGATTTGCTTTGAGTTTGTTTTACTCATTGGGCACATGAAAAGAACTACTTGATGAGTCCTAATTGATGATTAAATCAAGGAGCTCATGCTCCTTATTTAAAGCAGGTGTGTCAGTCTCCCAGCCTGCATTCAGCAGGGAGCAACTGGAGAGCTGGCTGTATACAGATATATGGTGTAAATAAAGCAACTTGGTGAAGGGGGAAAAAAAACTATAATTATTAAGTTGTTTTTCTGTAACATGAGGACAGCTGCATGGTGATTCTTCTTGTGCACAAGTCACTAAAGGCCTCATATTGGATGCATGGTGTCTAGCGCTGTTTGTGCGAGAGTGAATAATTTGTCTTTTTAAAGCACGTTTAAGATAGTAAAGCCCAATAAACAGTTGTTGTTCTTACAACAATAATTCCATGAGTGGTTTCAAGAAACAGGCTAATAACAACACACACACAAAAATGCAGGAAAATCTCAGCAGGTCTGACAGCATCTATGGAGAGAGAGTAGAGCCAGTGTTTTGAGTCTAGGTGACCCTTCATCAGAGCTCTGACGGAGGGTCATCTAGACTCAACATTGGCTCTACACTCTCTCCACGGATGCTGTCAGACTTGAGATTTTCCAGAATTTTTCTGTTTTTGTTTCAGGTTCCAGTGTCACAGTATTTTGTGTTTATTACAACTAATAATATTATTCTTACATTACTGATTTACAGTAATTGTGAGATGTTGAAATATAAGTAATATAGAATGGTCCCTGGACATGGAGTAATGAATTCTGGCTTTCTCAGCTGTAAGTTCAGCTGTGAATGAGCATCCTAGGGATTGTTCCTTTCAAAAGAGGAAGGCATTTTCGTGTCCTGTCTGGCTGTAAATCTACTTCTTTGTCCTTCTCTTTGAGCCATCGATTATCCAGTCATTCTAGTTCTGCCTTAATGGACTATGAGGTGACAGTGGCCTCTGTTTTTGCCTGTGGACACATACTGTATCTTGCAGGATTACACCTTTCAAAATGCTAACAGTGAAGGTGAGTCTCCTAGCAACTAAATTTTTGATTTAGGTAAACATTACCTGTGACCTGGGAGCTCCAGCCAAGGGTTATTTCAGGATTCTCTGATGTTTACAAGCACTGGGAGCACTCCATCACTTTTCTCAACATTGCTATCTGGTCAAAATGTAATGCAATGCTTGCTAGTATTCTTTAACCATAAAGCAACTTTAAATGAGTGCAGCTCCAACAACACTTCTATCTTCCAGAGTAAAGCAGCTACTTAATTGGCACCCCATCCACCATCTTGAACTATCAGAGATGCTGGGTATCAGCAACTTTAGACACTCTTATTTGACTCTTGCACAAACAGCGCTAGACACCATGCATCCAGTGTGAGACCTTTAATGACTTGTGCACAAGGAGAATCACAGCATGCAGCTGTCCTGCAAGATGTTCTGACATTACAGAAAAACAAGTTAGTAATTAAGTCATTTAGAGCAGATCAGGAACAAGCAATTTTTTGCATCCTTCATTGATGTACATGTTTACCAATTAAATCCTGGCTTTTTGTCCTTTCTCATTCGATGAAAAATTGAGTTCTGCTAATCCTTCATTTGCATTGCATATCCCAATATCTCACCTTTGGTATTTGTGATGAAAAAAATCTGATCTTGCTCACCCTCTAGTGAAAGTCAAAAAACAGAATGTTATGGGGCCCATGCGAGTGAAGATTAGTCTGAAATAGCAAGCAGAGTCCCTTGAAGCTCTGCAACTAATAACATTCTCACCAGCTGTTAAGGAGAAGGCATTGAATTTTTAATCTGAGCATTTGAACTTCCACACCACACCAACGATCATTGCCAACCATGTATACCATCTACAGGATGCACTAGAGCACCTCACCAAGGTTCCTTCGACAGCACTTTCCAAACCCGCAATCTCTACCATAAAGAAGGACAAGAGCAGCATGAGAACATCACCAACTACAAGTTCTCTTCAAGCCCCAATTACCATTCTGTTGCTTCACTGTCATTGGGCCAAAATCCTTTCCACCCCCATCCCTCCAACAGCACTCTGGGTGTACCTACACCACACTGCAACAGTTCAAGAAGACAGCTCACCACCACCTTCTGAAGGGCAGTTAGAGATGTGCTTTACCAGTAATCCACATGAAAGAATAAATAATTGTAATAAAACAGAAAAGGAGTGGTATGTTCTGATGAATGTATTGCATGATTTGTGTTTTTTGTATTTTACCATGTTTTATATATTAATGCTAAACAAAAGTCATCTCATCTTCTAGGATCCTGGAGTACGAATGTCCAAATGTGAATGCCAATGGGAAAAGTATTGGGTGTGAAGTGGAACTGTGGGACTGCTCCGGTGATCAGAAGTAAGATAATAGGATGATTACATTTCCCAGTTAGTGATGATTTGTTCTGAGAATGAAAGACAAAACCCAGTATGGGCAACAGCTGATCTTTCATCTCAATCCCTTTTTCCTGCACACTCCCTATATGACTTGATTCCCTGAGATTTAGTGATGGAGCATCTACAATCCTCTGGGGTAGAGAAACCCAAAAATTCACAACCCTTTTAGTGAAGAAATATCTCTGCACCTCAGTCCTAGGTCTCTTATCATGGCACTGGATATCCTGGGTCTCATGTTCTAGCCAGGGGAAATTACCACTTAGTATCTACCCTGCCTAATTTCTTCACAATATATACGTTTAAATAAGATTACCTCTCATTCTTCTAAACTCCAGAGGGTATATCACAATTTGCTGTCATCTCTCTCATCCCACAGACTGGTTGAGTGAATGTTCTTCAATGTGAATATATCCTTCCTTAAATATGGAGAACAAAACTACACAAATGGGATCTCACCAAAGCCCAGTACAATTATAGCAAAACTTTGTGTACTCTACTTGCAATAAAGGCCAACATTCCATTTGTTTTGTCAATTGCTTGCTGTACCTACATATTAACATTGTATTCCTTGCACAAGCATGCCCAAGCTGACAACATATCCATTTAGTGAGGATTTACAGTTTTGCACCTTTTTATAAAATGGTTTGTTTTTCCATTCTTACGACCAAAGTGATGAACTTCACACTTCCCCTCATTCTGCTTCACCTGCTGCCTTATTGCTCACTCACTTAAACTGTCTGTATCTCTTTGCAACCATTTTGTGTTCTCCTCACACCCTGCATTCCCACCTAGCTTTTTGTCACCAGCAATCTTATGAAGGGATCTGATGTCTTCATTTCTGGGGGAGCCCAAAATTAAGAGGCCAGAGATGTATGGTGGTCATCAACAAATCCAGAAAAGAATTTGAACAAAATCTCTTGACCCAGCGAGCACTAATAATATGGAACTTGTTTGCTCCAATATATGGATTCATGAAGGATGTACAACACAGATACAAGTCATTTGGCTCAACCAGTTCATGTTGATTTTTGTGCTCAACTTGGGCCTCTTGCTTCTTCATCTAACTGTTGACACAATCCTTTTTCCTTTGACCGATTTGTGATTATCTGGCCTCCAATTAAATGTTTCTATAATTTTTGCCTCCTCCATTCCCTGGGTGGAGGATTGTGGGGAATAGCATTGATCTGAAGTAATATACGAGGCAGCCTTTATGGAACTTAAACATCAGCAAGAGTTGAGGGGCTAAATGGCTTGTTTGTGTGTGTATCTTCTATGTATTTCACAAAATGAATGAGGTGATAGGAATGAGAACTCGGTGAACAGATCTTTAAAAAAACTAAACCACACAGCAATTCTTCAGCTATTCTGAAAATAAGATTATTAATTGTTTAAAATTGTTAAATTTCAGCTGGAGATATACTTGGATAGTGAGCTGACCTTAACATTTGACATTCTGTGTGCTCTTCTGTTTACTACGTTTTTTCCCCCTCTGTGAAGATTTGAGGCCTGTTGGCCAGCTTTAATGAAGGACTCCAATGGGGTTGTAATTGTGTTTAACATGGATGTGCCCAGCCAGCTGAAGGAGATTGAGACGCTCTATTCCTCCTTCGTACAGCAGCAGCGATTACACGACTCTCAGTGTCTTCTCATCGCTCACCACAAGCCAAACTCAGCAGCTGGCAGAGGGCGGCCTAGCCTGGGTAAGTGAGGAAGCAGCCATATTACTCTTGATAACAAGCCATGGGCGAATGTTTTCCAATTCAATCCAACTAATAATCAAACAAGCTCTGATGGGAGCAAAGTGGCAATGATTTCATTGGGAATTGGGAAATTGTCATAATTTTCATATAATTTTACTTTTTAGCTTTTTCCTTAAACTTCAGATGCAAACTGTTGCTTTATAATGATGCACGCTACAGACTTCATCAGGAACATAATGGGGATTTATAAACAAGGAAAAAGACTGGCAGCTCTCCCTCACCCCCCTCCCCCCCCCAACAGAGGTTGCTCTAGAGCAGCCCACCATTGTCCCTGTCCCTACATGTCCACTAGATACCTTCAGATTGTCTTCTGCCTAAGAGAGAACTCCCCCTGGGGTGATTACCAATTGGTAAGTTCCAGTTGGTCCCCCAAGCCAGGTGACCCTCTTCTGCTGTGTTGCCCTTAACGGATAATCACCACATCCCACCCCCTTAAACTCTTTTATACAGTTCTTCAAAATTAAGTTACTCAAGCCAAAATTCTAACTAAATATCATACACATGATTTGGACGATTATAAGTAGGGTCTTTGAGGAGTTTTTCTGTTTCCTGTAGAATGGTGTAATTCTGTAGTCTGAGGTACTTTCACATTAACAGGAACTACAGTAATGGGTATTGTTATTATAATGAATCTTCTCTAGAGCTTTAATTCTTCTTGCTGATGCCTTTTTATGTTCAATGGTTTCTAACTTGTTTTGGAATCTTTAATTTCAGCATTTGTTCTGACGTGAATCCACCACTGTCTTACTGGACATATACATTTCACAAACGGAATCTTAATTTCTACCTGTTTTAACTTCAGCTAAACCCTATTTAGCTTCGCTGTTGTTCGGGGTTTGTCTCCAATGTAGTGTTAACTTGTTTCCATTCTGCAATTTTCAAGTCCTTCATTTGGTCATTTGTTGCCCTTCCGTGCCCTCCTTATGGGGTCTTTCTTGCAGTCTTCATTGCATATTGACCTTTTTTGAGATTTTCCTTCTGAGGTCTTCTCCAATTTTCCTGTCCATGACTTTTCTTGTCTTTGCAGCTTTTAAGTGCATTGCCGCTTTAAGACTTGTGTAGTAATCTTTATCCATTCCACAGATACAGTTGGCTTCCCTCTGCGGGTACATTTTAACAACAATTTTAACAAGGCAGGTATAGGCTGCCTCATTTGGGCTTTTTCTATTTATTTTACTTTTAAAGCTACAGGACTGCTTCCTTCATTTTTATTTTTAGCTTTTGAACTTGTTCACCTGCAGCAATTCTTTGCTTCTTGGCCTTTTGGCTAAGATCAAGTGTAGTATCGACCTGCTGTGCTTGGTTGCAGACATTAGGTTACATTTCAGCTTCGTTTGAAGCAATTTTTTAAAGTGACATCTCAGCCTTTTGGCTAAGATGCAAATGAGATCAAGCCTTGGAGAAGGAGCTATGCCCGCTCCAATCAGCTTGGATCATGTAGATCAAGCCCAAGACAGGAGATGAGAGCCCTGTCTTGTCAGCTTGGATCAGGAATGTCTCAACTTGTTGGGACTCTGGATTGGACTTGATTGGATTGAAATAGAATAAAAACAAAAATTCTTTGCCTCCTATCCAAATTCCTTCCCTCTAAATTTGAAACAACACCACTTCCAGCTGCCAGCTCCCAGGGCCATTTTTTCTTCTTCACTTAAAACATTGCTTTCTGTGTTTTATCTTTCAAAAGAAAACCTGCAGCAACTCTGCATTTCCTCAACCCAAGTTCTATTTCCCTTAAGCTCAAAGGCACAGCTCTCGCTTCTGAGTGTTATTTTCTCTCTTTTTCTATATATTTCTAAACTTTTGTCTATACCGGCCAGTCCAGGTTTGCTCTGCATCTGTCCCTCAGAATCTGGCAATATCTCAAAAGCTGACCTTTCGCACTTCTCAGCCACAGGCAGTATCGCCATAATCCAATCTTATCCTCATTGCCAGTGAAATGATGCACGCTACAGATTTGGTCAGGAACTCGAAGGGTATTTATTAACAAGAATTGTACAGGCCAACAGCTCCTGGTTGCCCCAGTCCATATATTTCTTCTACATGCTGTCTGGGTAGCTTCTGCCTAAAAGAGTGGACTCCACCCTCTATGGTAACTACCCACTCTGTCTCAATTGGTCCCTCATACCAGATTACCCTCTTCTGTTGTGTTCCCTTAAAGGAACAACCACCACAACAATCATTTAATAAACTACAATTGACAATACAGCAGCACTGTCAGAATTCCCAAAATTAATAATTTCTTGAATTTCTTCAAGTCTTTGCTCTTTAATATCTTTGGGACCTTTAGAAAGCTCATATAGGCACACAAAATCATTGAATAGCTACAGCACAGAAGAAGGCCATTCGTCTATTGTGTTTGTGCTGGCCCTCCGCAGCAGCCAGGAAAATCTATTCTCCTGACTTGCCTAATTCGTTTGGATGAGGAAATCCTTACAGCACCAGAGTGTGGCTTTAGACATTCCAAAGGGATCTGTGACATGGTAGATGAATCAGAGAATGTCGAAACCCAACACCAGGAACACGTCATTGCATTCATTGATCCTGAACAAAGCGTTTGAGGATTATGGATTGTGCTCCAACAAGTTTGTTGTCCAAGAAACTTCATCCCAGTCTGGCAATGGGTTCTTGATGATATGACTGTAAGTGTCCTGTGTGGATAATCTAAAACAGACACCAGAATTTGGATTGGGTTCAAGCAAGCTCCTTACTACTCACAATCTACCTGACATTAGCTGTTCAGCTCATCAAAGTTCAACTATCCTCTGGTGTCAGTATTAAATACTGTCTGGGTGGAGGAAAATTCTTTCACTTCAGTTGCTTCCATGCCAAAACTAAAGTAACCACCACAGATGTACATGATCTCCAGTTTGTGGATGACAGCAGTGTTATTGCATCCCCTGTGCCATATTTGCAATATCTTCAATTCTACTAACTCCATCTATGCTTGAATGTTACCTAAACAAAATTCATATATCAACCTACATCCTGGTCAGCTCTGCTGAATATTCCACTTCCCACGCACAGTGAAGAAGAGACTCTGGAATACCTTGAGCACTTTCAATACCTTCTCTTAAAGGCAACCATTGATCAGAAGATACCAGCTCAGCCTTCGACATGCCTTGGACCCTGCAAGACAGTTGTTATCATCACGTTTCTGCACTGCTGTAAGTGAGACCTGAACAGTGTATCAACAACACATAGAGCACTATAAAAATTCCTTAAACAATATCGCCACTGCATTCTCCACATTCAATGGGAGGACCATTGAACAAATACTTGTGTCTTTCTTGAAGCCAGTTCCACAAACAAAAACTCCCACGGAATCAACTTTTGGTGGACTGGACAATGTATCTGGTGGACAAAACTGTCTCTCATAAGAACGTAAGAAACAGGAGCAGGAGTAGGCCATCTAGCCCTTTGAGCCTTTCCTGCCATTCAATAAGATCATGGCTGATCTGAAGTGGATCAATTCCACTTACCCGCCTGCTCCCCATAACCATTAATTCCCTTATCGATCAGAAATCTATCTACCCGTGACTTAAATATATTCAACGAGGTAGCCTCCACCATTTCAATGGGCATTCCAGAGATTTACTACTCTCTGAGAGAAGAAGTTCCTCCTCAACTCTGTTCTAAACTGAGCACCACCCCCCCCCTCCTTATTTTGAGGCTGTGCCTTCTAGTTCTGGTTTCCTTTCTAAGTGGAAAGAATCTCTGTACCTCTACCCTACCTAGCCCTTTCATTATCTTATATGTCTCTATAAAATCCTCCCTCAGCCTTCTAAACTCCAATGAATACAGGCCCAATTTACTCAGTCTCTCCTCCTAAGCTAACCCCCTCATCTCCGGTATCAGCCTGGTGAACCTTCTCTGTACTCCTGCAAGGTCCTGTTCTGCAAGGGTGGCAAAGTGGTTAACACTGCAGCCTCACACTGCCAGGCACCCAGGATGCTTTTTCAGAGTCAGTGCCGACTTGATGGGCTGAATGTTTTCTGCACTGTAGCGATTCTGTAGTTCTCTGAAAATTCTTCAGGTGGGGTTGCATTGACCTGAATGTCAGGGAGGAACTTTGCTGACAACTGTTCAAAATGGTGACAAACTGTCAAAGCTGCATCATGCTTTGAGTCCCAATGTTTTAATGATGGGGCAGAGTTGCAGGAGGGAAGGAAAGGAAATAAATCCTGCATTCAGATCCATCTGTACACAGATCTGGGGTTCAAGAATTGGCCTGTTCATTCACAAGAAAACCTATCACAGAAACTCACAACCCAGAGTAGATTCATCTTTGAATTGAGGGACAACCAAAAACATAATCCCCTGGCAATAAACACCAGCATGCCATTTGCCTTCCCAGCTGTTAGTTATTCCTGCGTACTAACTCTGTTCCTTGTACGAGTACATCCAAATGTCTCTAGACATAATATTTACAAGCCTTTTAAAATCTTTCTTACTTGGACAATGGTTAGATTTTCTCTTGTTGGAGATGGTCATTACCTGGCATTTGTGAGGCACAATGTTACTTGCCATTTGTCAGCCCAAGCCTGGATATTGTCCAGGTCTTGCTGCATTTGGACATAAACTGCTTTATATCTGAGGAGTTGTAGATGGTGCTGAACATCACTGCTTCTGACCTTAGAGAATGAAGGATATTGGTGAAGCAGCTGAAAATGGGCCCAGGACACTACCCTGAGGAACCTCTGCAGTGATGTCCTATAGCTGAGATGACTGACCACCAATGACCACAACCATCTCCCTTTGTGCTAGGCATGAATCCAACCAGTAGAGAGTTTCCCCTGATCTCCATGGACTCCAGTTTTGCTAGGGTTCCTTGATGCCATACTTGGTCAAATGTGGCCTTGATATTAAGGGCATTTGCTCTCTGAAGTTAAATTCTTTTGTCCACGTTTGAATCAAGGCTGCAATGAGTTCAGGGGCTATGCGACCCTAGCGGAACACAAACTGAGCATCAGTGAGCACATTATGCAGAGTAAGTGCCACTTGATAGCACTGTTGATAACCCCTTCCATCACTTTACTGATCAAGAGCAGACTGATGGGGCGGTAATTGGCCAGGTTGGATTTGACCTGCTTTGTGTGTACAAGACATAACTGGGAGCATTCCTTGTTGGATGCCAGTGTTTGGCTATACTGGAGCAGCTTGGCAAGATCTGGAGTTTTCAGTACTATTGCTGGAATATTGTCAGCACCCAAGCATCCAGTGTCTTCAGCTGTTTCTTGATACCACATGGAGTGAATTAAATTGACTGAAATCTGGCATCTGTGATGCTGCGAACCTCTGGAGGAGGCCAAGATGGATCATCTACTCAACACTTCTGGCTGAAGATTGTTGTGAATGCTTCAGCGTTATCTTTTGAACTGATGTGGTGGGTTCCTCTATCATTGAGGATGGGGATATTTGTGGAACCTCCTGGATGCAGCAGGACTGCAGAGCTTAAATCTAATCCATTGGCTGTGGAATCACTTAGCTCTCTCACTTAGAGTCATAGAGGTTTATAGCATGGAAACAGGCCCTATGGCCCAACTTGTCCGCACTGCCCTTGTTTTAAACCCCTAAGCTAATCCCAATTGCCTGCATTAGCCCATATCCCTCTATACTCATCGTACCCGTGTAACTGTCTAAATGCTTTTTAAAAGACAAAATTATATCCACCTCTACTACTACCTCTTCCAGACACTCACCACCCTGTGTGAAAAAATTGCCCCTCTGGACACTTTTGTATTTCTCCCCTCTCACTTTAATCTAGTTATGGACTCCCCTACCTTTGGGAAAAGATATTGACTACTTAGCTGATCTGTGCCCTATGTTATTTTGTAAACTTCTATAAGATCACCCTTCTATGCGCCAGAGGAAAAAAGTTTGTTTACGTAGCCTCCTTATAACTCAATCCTTCAAGTCCCGGTAGCATCCTAGTAAATCTTTTCTGCAATCTTTCTAGTTTAATAATATCTTTTCTATAATTGCGTGACCAGAACTGTACACAGTTTTCCAAGTGTGGCCATACCAATGTCTTGTACAACTTCAACAAAACATCACAACTCCTGTACTCAAACGTTCTGACCAATGAAACCAAGCATGCTGAATGCCTTCACCATTCTGAACACCTGTGACTCCATTTTCAAGGAGCTATGAACATGCACCCCTAGATCTCTCTGTTCTATAACTCTCCCCTATGCCCTATTAACTGAGTAACTGATTCATACCAAAATGCATTACCTTGTATTTATCGAAATTAAACTCCATCTCCCAAGATCCCAGTCGAGGCCATCCTCATGTGTGCGGAACTTGGTGATTGAACTTGGCAAGACTGTTCTCTTCCTGTTGGCGAACACATCAGCAGTCACGGGCATTCAGCCTCTGATATTCAAGTAAGCATTCTCCAAGGCGGCCTTCACGACACACGACAGCACAAGAGTCGCCAAGCAGAGACTGATAGCCAAGTTCCTCACAACGAGGATGGCCTCAACCGGGATCTTGGGTTCACGTCACACTATTTGTAACCCCCTATGACTTGCCTGGGCTTGCAAAATCTCACTAACTGTTCTGTCTGGAGACAATACAGATCTCTTTAACTTAATGCTATCTCCACCCACACTGTCTGCACCTTGATTAGCTGTAAAGACTCACGTTCTAATCAGTATTCTGTAAACTGAGTGTCTTTATATGCCCTCCCCACTCACCTGACGAAGGAACAGCATTCTGAAAGCTAGTGGTGTTTGCTCCCAAGTAAACCTGTTGGACTTTAACCTGGTGTTGTAAGACTTCTTACTGTGTTTTATGAATAGGCCATAGAGGGCATGATGTCAAACCTGATGTCATTATGGTCAGCAAAGTGCCAATGGGCAGCAGGGCAGGAGCCAAAGATCATAAAGTATGTACTCCTAACATTATATTTTCTTACTAGCCCAGCAACTGAACAAATTGACTTTGATCCATTCGAACCTAGAAGATGATCCAGAACTAGTGCGCACAGCTTTCCGCCAATTCCTGGGGGCAGTCGTCAGTTCCCTATCTGAGAGCAGAGACAAAGAAGAGATGTCAATCATCACCTGAGAGAACCACTCCAATCTCTTCAGACTCCTAAATTACGCTCACTGACTCAGTCCTCCTCTTCCCATTCCAAACAATTTTGATTCTGCTCCCCACTGGAGAATGCAGGACTCAGATTACTGTCAAACCCAGCCCTCACACTAATCCTGACTAACAGTCAGAAAAATGCTTCTAAAAATTTACTTAGAAGTAAAACAAGTTACCAAAAATTGCAATTTGAGGAGGGGATATCTGCTTATTCTTGAACAATGTTTGTGTGTACTAATCTATTCTACATGATTCAGATTAACTGAAGGTAACATTACTGAACTTGTTTAGGTTGAAAATGCTCCAAGTTTGGTGGTGATTAAGGTACACATTTGAAGTGATGTGTTGTACTTATTACAGAATAAATTGGTCATAGCAGGATGTCACATTTGGTTCAGCTAGTTGTAATGCAGATGATTCTTACCAAACTGCTCCAATGCATGTGTCTCATATTTACAACATCTCCTTTAAAAGGTGAAGTTTTTTAATTGGCAATTAATACTCATAAGTACGCAAATCAAACTCAACCTGACTGTACGTTATTCTGCTTGGAATGAACAACCAAAAGCTCAATTTTCCTTGTACCTCAATTGACTAAGCAAATGTATTAAAATATATTTTATAAACCTTGTGTTTCTGTGTAATGTACAGCATCTGTCAGGCAGTGCGGCACAACCCAGTGTCTGACTTAAATGCAGTCAGTGTTCAGATGTTCAAAATAGGCATTAACAAAATTCAGATTCAAAAATACATCACACTGCAAGCCCATGTTTTAAAACCAGACTCAATATCACACTCTACACTACCAGTAAATACTTAGTGAATACCCAGAAACTTGAATGAAAGTCAGGTTACGCATGTAATGTTTTATTTATAAAGTTTCTGTTCACAGGTGATCAATACTGAATTCATATACCGTCTCCTGCAAACACTCTCAAGTTGCTCAGGAGCCCAGAGTTATTTACTAAATAGATTTGATACAGGATAATGCTCCTCCTTGTGCTGCAGTCACTATCACACATTATACATCAGCCATGGCAATGGATGGCTAACCTTCTACCTTTCAAACAAGGACCAATAAGATGCCAAATTCTAAGCAATTTTTGTCTGCTGGACTAATTACACAAGGAATGCAGAGTTTTCATGTTCATCTCACAGATAGAAATCTTGTAGCCCCTCAGATTGGGGTGGAAATGAGGATCAGGGTTAAATGCCATTATAGTTTCAGTCGTTTCCTTCTGCTTTCCTTTTCTTCTTCCTGTTCATTCTCACTGACTGCTCGTGAGTTCTTTAGCTCATCCTTGTATTTCTCTTGGATTTTCTGCAGCACAGCTGGGACCTTTTGAGTTAACTCCCGAACAAAGGCCAGGCTCTCAGGAACATTGCTGACTGCATTACTCTTCCACGTATTATCCAGGTTGTGAAACCAGTGAATTCTCTGCTCGAGTTTCAGCTCAATCAGTTTTTGTTCTTCCAGCTCAGCCTGAAGGGTTTGTTTAGCCATTATTTCACACCTGTAGTTGTGCTCCAGCTTACTTATTTCAGCCTGCAGCTCCTTGCACTCTTCCTCGGTGTGGGGGTACTGCTCCTGGACTCTGTCCTCAGGCAGGAGAATATTTTCAGGAATGTAAAAGATATGTTGCAGAATCCCTTGCTCAATCCTCTCAAAGATCATGTCAAAGCGTTCTTTCATCAGTTGAAGAAAGCTTTCTGTGCAGACCCGGATCTGAGATGGAGTTATTGTGTTCTCTGGCATCTCCTTCAGTTTCTTGAAAATGACTCGTTCTACAACCAGCATGACATCAAGGAGAGAATCCTGGATCCCACTGGACACCCTGAGAACACAGGTTTGGGGGGAAAACCCAAAGAATTGGGTCTCATAAGTCATCAGACTGTCGGCCATTTTCAAACCTGGAAAAATAGTTTATGCAGGGACGAAATGTTAAGATAATCAAGAACACTGAATAATGAAATATCAGTAAACTTGGCCTGAGAAAGATCTCAGATGACATTCACTATCAAAGTGCCTATCTATACAAACAGAAGAAAATATCCCCCAGCTTATATAATAACTTTTCTCACATCCTCCGTCACAATCATGAGTAAAGGCATTCCTCTAAACTTCCTTCACTCAGTAATATTGATATAGCTGTGACTCACCATTTACTCTATCAAAATTAATACCATTTTAATGATTTGTTCAGTCTCCGCAGTCTGCTCTGCTCTTGTGGAACAATCCCTCCACTTCACTAGTTTCCTCTGGCTGTCATCATCCAAGTAAATCTACACTGATGATTTCTGTCATTTAAGGCACTCTCTAAGCTCAGCTTGTTGATGAAACCCATCTCCTGCTCCCTCAATCCTTTTCTCACTTAACTGTCAGCCACTCAACTTCCCTTCCTGGTTTCCATGTTACAACATAATTACATAGAACAGTACAGCACAGTACAGGCCCTTTGGCCCTCAATGTTGTGCCGAGCTCTGTCCAAACCCAAGATCAGGCTGTCCCACTCCCTATCATTCTGGTGTGCTCCATGTGCCTATCCAATAACCGCTTGAAAGTTCCTAAAGTGTCCGACTCCACTATCACAGCAGGCAGTGCATTCCACCCCCCAACCACTCTCCGACTAAAGAATCTACCTCGGACAGCCGTCCTATATCTCCCACCATAAACCACTTATAGTTATGCTCCCTAGGAACAGCTACATCCACCCAAGAAAATAGTCTCTGCATGTGCATTCTATCTATCCCCCTCATCATCTTATAAACCTCTATTAAGTCGCCTCTCATCCTCCTCAGCTCTAAAGAGTAAAGCCCCAGCTCCCTCAACCTTTCCTCATAACACCTACCCTCCAAACCAGGCAGCATCCTGGTAAATCTCCTCTGCACTCTTTCCAATGCTTCCACATCCTTCTTATAGTGAGGTGTCAGAACTGCACACAATATTCCACATGTGGTCTCAATAAGGTCCAGTATAGTTGCAGCATAACCCCACAGCTCTTAAACTCAAACTCCCTGTTAATAAACGCCAGCACACTATAAGCCTTCTTAAGTGGGAGATATAGGACGGTTGGTTAAGACTCATGGGATACAAGGAGAGGTGGCTAGATGGGTAGAGAACTGGCTTGGCCACAGGAGACAGAGGGTAGCAGGAATTCTTTGAGAACATTACATGTGCAGTGAACAATGGGGAACCTGTGGATGTGATGTATCTGGATTTCCAGAAGGCATTTGACAAAGCACTGCACCAAAGACTGCTACATAAGATAAAGGTGCACGTGTTATGGATAACGTATTAGCATGGATAGAGGATTGGTTAACTAACAGAAAGCAAAAATTGGGCTAAATGGGTGTTTTTCTGGTTGGCTATCTGGTGGTGCGCCTCAGGGATCAGTATTGGAACCGCAATTGTTTACAATTTACATAGACGATTTGGAGTTGGGACCAAGTGTAGTGTGTCAAAATTTGCAGATGACACTAAGATAGGTGGCAGAGCAAAGCGTGCAGAGGATGCTAGAAGTGCGCAAAGGGATAAAGATAGTCCAAGTGAGTGGGCGAGGGTCTGGCAGGTGGAGTACAATGTTGGTAAATGTGACGTCATCCATTTTCGTAGGAATAACAGCAAAATGGACTATTATTTAAATGGTAAAAAATTGCAGCATGCTGCTGTGCAGACGGTCCTGGGTGTCCTTGTGCAGAAATCTCAAGGAGTTGGTTTGCAAGTGCAGCAGTTAATTAAGAAGGCAAATTGAATTTTGTCCTTCATTGCTAGAGGGATGGAGTTTAAAAACAGGGAGGTTATGTTGCAGCTGTGTAAGGTGTGGTGATGCTACGACTGGAGTACTGTGTACAGTTTTGGTCTCCTTACTTGAGAAAGGATATACTGGCACTGGAGGGGGTGCAGAGAAGACTCATTAGGCTGATTCTGGAGTTCAGAGAGTTGGCTTATGAGGAGACATTTAGTAGACTGGGGCAATACTCATTGGAATGCAGAAAAATGAGGGGAGATTTTATAGAAACATAAGATTATGAAGGGAATAGATAAGATAGAAGCAGGGAAGTTGTTTCCACTGGCGAGTGAAACTAGAACTGGGGGGCATAGCCTCAAAATAAGGGGAGGCAGATTTAGGACTGAGTTGGGAGGAATTTCTTCACACAAAGGGTTGTGAATCTGTGGAATTCCCTGCCCAGTGAAGCAGTTGAGGCTACCTCATTGAATGTTTTTAAGGCAAGAAAAGATACATTTTTCAGCAGTAAAGGAATTAAGGGTTATGGTGAGCGGGCAGGTAAGTGGAGCTGAGTCCATAAGTGGAGCTGAGTCCATAAAAAAACAATCAGCCACAATCTTATTGAATGGCAGAGCAGGCTCGAGGGACCAAATGACCCACTCTGCTCCTAGTTCTTATGTTCAATCCACTGAAACCTTTCCCACGTCCAGGAAATTTTGGAATATTATAACCAATGGATCCACTATTCTGCCGCCACTTCCTTTAATTCCCTAGGATGTAGGCCATCAGGCCCGGGGGACTCATTTGCCCTCAATCCCAATAGTTAGTACCGATTTTTCGATTTTCCAGTTCAGGTTGACCTCTTCTGAGGCAAAGAGTCTCCTGCCGGGGGAACAGCCTCTCGGCATCAACTCCATTCAACCCTCTCAGTCTTGCGATGTTACAGTGAATTACAGCAGATGCTTTGTATCCCAGACTGCTGAAGAAAGTGAGGGTGAAGACAAAAAGATTTATCATAACCTAAGGTGCCAGAGGGTTGGAGAGTGACAAGAGGATATCCCAGATAAATACAGGTCAGTAACTCCAGGGCAGCTAAGGCTTTAGAAGCAAAGAGAAAGGTTTGAGTTAATTCAGGAGATCCAACATGGATTTGCAGATCACCCCAGACGAATTGAATTTTTTGATGAAATAACAGAAGGTTGGAGAATGGATGTTGTCTATCTCAACTGTAAGAAAATTACAAATTACTGCATGAAAGGCTGGTTAACAAAATTGAGGCTAATAGGAGATCAATGTCAGCTGGATCAGAACTGGCTTCAGGACAGAGAGTGAGTTATGATACTCATAATTTTTCAGACTGGAGGTAGAAAGTGGTGCTTTACATTCAGACATATAAGGCCATTTGGCTTATCATGTTCACACCAGTCAAAAATCAGACTATACTAATCCAAATTTCAAGTGCTTGTCCCACAGCCCTGGAAGTTACAACAGCACAAGTGAATATCTAAATACTTCTTCACTCAGCTACCCTTTCAGGCAGTGAGTTCCAACAGACTCTCACCACCCTCTGGATGAAAAAGTTTCTCTTCAATTCACATCTTAGCCTTCTATCGCATCTTAAATCTATGCATCCTAGTTATTGACTTCTGGGCGGCACAGTGACACAGTAGTTGGCACTGCTGCCTCAGCGCCAGGGAGCTGAGTTGGATTCCCAGCTTGGGTCACTGCCTGTGTGGAGTTTGCACATTCTCCCCGTTTGCATGGGTTTCCTCCGGGTGCTCCAGTTTCCTCCCACAGTCTGAAAGATGTGCTGGTTAGGTGCATTGGCCCGAACAGGCACCAGAATGTGGCGATTAGGAAAATTTCACAGTAACTTTGTTGCAGTATTAATGACTAATACATAAACTTTAATGGAAAAAGTGCCTTCTTATCCACTCGGTCTGTACCCCTCAATCTTACACACCTCTATCAGGTCCCCTTGCAACCTTGGATGAAAGCAAATTACTGCAGATGCTGGAAGCTGAAACCAGAAGAGAAAACGCTGTAAAATCTCAGCAAGTCTGGCAGCATCTGTAAGGAGAGAAAAGAGCAGACGCTGAGTCCAGATGACCCTTTGTCAAGGCCTCTCCCCCTTCCTCCCACGCCCATTCTCCCCCTCCCTCCCTTTACCCCAGCCACGTGCTCTACCCCAGCTGCACACTCTTCCCCCGCCCTCTGCCACACACACACATTCGCCCCCTCTCCCATACACATACACGCTCCCTCATCTTCACCCACACTAAAACACTCCCCCTCCCCGTCCCTCACTGACACACACACTTACACGCTCCCGCACCCCCTGGTTCACACCCCCCCCCCGCCGTACACAAACACAATACCACCCCCCCGTACACAAACAACACCACCCCCACCCCGTACACAAACACAACACCCCCCCGTACACAAACACAACACCACCCCCCCCGTACACAAACACAACACCACCCCCCCCGTACACAAACACAACACCACCCCCCCGTACACAAACACAACACCACCCCCCCGTACACAAACACAACACCACCCCCCCGTACACAAACACAACACCACCCCCCCCGTACACAAACACAACACCACCCCCCCCGTACACAAACACAACACCACCCCCCCCGTACACAAACACAACACCACCCCCCCCGTACACAAACACAACACCACCCCCCCGTACACAAACACAACACCACCCCCCGTACACAAACACAACACCACCCCCCCGTACACAAACACAACACCACCCCCCCCGTACACAAACACAACACCACCCCCCCGTACACAAACACAACACCACCCCCCCCCGTACACAAACACAACACCACCCCCCCCCGTACACAAACACAACACCACCCCCCCGTACACAAACACAACACACCCCCCCCGTACACAAACACAACACACCCCCCCTGTACACAAACACACCCCCCCGTACACAAACACACCCCCCCGTACACAAACACACCACCCCGTACACAAACACCCCCTCACACAAACACACACCCCCCCCACACAAACACACACCCCCCTCACACAAACACACACCCCCCCTCACACAAACACACACCCCCCCTCACACAAACACACACCCCCCCTCACACAAACCCCCCCCACACAAACCCCCCCCTCACACAAACACACACCCCCCCCATAAACACACCCCCCCCCCACACAAACCCCCCTCACACAAACACACACCCCCCCCTCACACAAACCCCCCCTCACACAAATCCCCCCCCCACAAACACACACCCCCCCACACAAACACACACCCCCCCCTCACACAAACACACACCCCCCCTCACACAAACCCCCCCTCACACAAACCCCCCCTCACACAAATCCCCCCCCCACAAACACACACCCCCCTCACACAAACACAAACCCCCCCTCACACAAACACACCCCCCCCTCACACAAGCACACACCCCCCCCCTCACACAAACACACCCCCCCCCTCACACAAACACACCCCCCCCTCACACAAGCACACACCCCCCCCTCACACAAACACACACCCCCCCTCACACAAACACACCCCCCCCTCACAAACACACACCCCCCCTCACACAAACACACACCCCCCCCACACAAGCACACACCCCCCCTCACACAAACACACCCCCCCCCCCACACAAGCACACACCCCCCCTCACACAAACACACCCCCCCCCCCACACAAGCACACACCCCCCCTCACACAAACACACCCCCCCCCCCCCCCTCACAAACACACACCCCCCCCTCACACAAACACACCCCCCCCCCTCACAAACACACACCCCCCCTCACACAAACACACACCCCCCCTCACACAAACACACCCCCCCCCTCACAAACACACACCCCCCCTCACACAAACACACACCCCCCCTCACACAAACACACACCCCCCCTCACACAAACACACACCCCCTCACACAAACACACACCCCCCCTCACACAAACACACACCCCCCCTCACACAAACACACACCCCCCCTCACACAAACACACCCCCCCCCCACACAAGCACACACCCCCCCTCACACAAACACACACCCCCCCTCACACAAACACACACCCCCCCCACACACAAACCCTCACAAACACTCCCCCCACTCCCTCTGTATATATTTTTATATATTTTATATATTTTATATTTTTGATATTTTCTCTCACCTCACTTTTCCACCGTTGAAATTCTGGCGCGCTCACGCATGCGCGCTGCCTCCGGCTGGGAGGAGGCGGGGTTGGTGACCCGGAAGTGGCCCGTTACGCCGCGCGCGGCGTGACGTCTTCTTCCGAGGCCGGAAGTGGCGCGTGGGGGGCCGCTGGGAAGATGGCGTATCAGAGCCTGCAGCAGGAATACCTGCAGATCCCTCTGGTGACCCGGGCCTACACCACCGCCTGTGTCCTCACCACCGCCGCCGTGGTACGAGGGTCCGGGCCGGGGGCGGGAGACAGAAAACTGGACACGGGCTGTTCCGGGGTGGGGGGGGTGGTGCTCTCAGTGCGAGACCGGGAATGTTATTCCCGGATCTGTCCCTACACGGGGGCTGTCGAGTATCTGATGCAGGCAGCAATGGGAGAGGTGCCCCCCTTCCCCCCCCCCTCCCCCCCTCCCCCCCCCCTTCCCCCCCCTCTCCCCCCCTCTTCCCCCCCCTCTCCCCCCCCTTCCCCCCCTCTCCCCCCCCCTTCCTTCCCCCCATCCCCCCCTTCCTTCCCCCCTTCCTTCCCCCCCTATCCCCCCCTATTCCCCCCTTCCTTCCCCCCCCCCCTCCCCCCCTCCAGGAAACCTGTGGCTTATTTGCAAATTGATCCCCATAGTGTGACAGTAACAGTATGGATACTAAATTGGCCGGTTTGCAGATCAGAGAGGATTTAAATTAATGTTTCCCACGGGTGGCACAGTGATTGGCACTGCTGCCTCACAGTGCCAGGGACCTGGGCTCGATTCCCAGTTTAGGTCACTCACTGCCTGTGCGGAATCTGCAAGTTCTCCCCATGTCTGCGTGGGTTTCTTCAGGATTCTCCAGTTTTCTCTCACGGTGGGAAAGACATACTGGTTAGGTGCATTGGCCGTGCTAAATTCTTCCTTAGTGTACCCAAACGGGCACCGGATTGTGGCAACCAGGGGATTTTCACAGTAACTTCATTGTAGTGCTAATATAAGCCTACTTGTGACACTAATAAATAAACGTCTTTAAAAAATGTCAGGTAATGCTTTCTATTTATATGCTTTATGTATGTGGCCTACAGTACAAACACTCTGGTACTGTCACCAAAACTGAGCACCATGTTTTAGGAGATTTAAGACCTTTGAGAAGAGATTCACTGGAATACTTTCACACATGAGGGATTAAAATGACATTGACAAGCTGGGGTTATCTTGTCTCTGAGAAGATTTGAATGAGCTGTTTAAAATCACAATGGGATTTTGAGATAGTAAATACAATGAAACTTTCCAATGGCTGATAGCTGATCAGATGCTATGGAGTTAAGGTGTTTGGTAGGAGGATCAGAGGTGATGTGAAGATAAATGTTTTAAGGCAATGATTGGTTAGTGTTTGGAACTAATGTTGATGTTTGAAACTAAGCACCTGAGGGTGATGAATGCAGGATTGAGCCTTCAAAAGGAAATTGGTAAATATATGATGGAAGAGAATTACAGTTACGGGAAACTGATGGATTAGGTCTAACTGGATTGTTCTTTAGGAGAATCGATTTGGACTGAATGGCCTCAATGCTGACTCTACCTTCTCTGTTTTATGTGTAAATTGACCTGACTGGCTGTTTAGATGAACAGTTTTCATGCATCTGAGATACAGCTACTGTGGAGAGAGGGAATGGATGGATGAGATAGATTACAAGGTCGTGTTATTGGACTAGGAACTCAGAGGCTGAATTAATACTCAGTGATACAACTTCAAATTCCTCTCCATGGCAACTAGGAGAATTTAAACTTAAGTAGTTTAAAAAAGGATGCAAGAAGAGACTCATTTTAAAAAAACAACCAGGAAAGTGCTGGATTATTGTAAAAACCCATCTGGCTCATCATTGTCCTTTGGTGAAGGAAATCTGCCAATGTGTGACTCCAGACCCATAGCAATGTGGTTGACTCTGAAATGGCCGAACAAAACACTGTTTTGTGGCTTACCGTCACCTGCTCACAAGCATTTGGCAACAGGCTATAAATGTTAGTCTTTTAAACAATGTCTACATTTCAAGAACGTAGGAGTGAGCTATCCTCAAACCTGCTCTACCATTTAACTAGATCATTGTTGATCTTTTATATCAATGCCACCTTCACAAATAAACAAATCACACAGAGGGGACAGAGAGATCAGATAGAACACAGAGGGACAGGAGACAACAGAACCATTGTACAGACGGGGCAATGGGCAGATCAGATAGAACTAAATGTGGGAAAGTGAACTGGCTGGTGAGTGGGAGACAGGTGAACACAGATCAAAACTGTCTACCAATGTTATCAAGTGGAGATTTGACGCTGGGTTTACAAAGTAACAGTAATGCTTTTACATTTAAACATTTAAATGTTACATTTGAGTCCATAAATTATTTGAATTGAAGACAAGCTCGGTAAGATCCAGTCATTCTGAGCCCTCTTATTTTTATATTCTCCCTTCTCAAATCATGCAGCAACTCTGATGAAGTATTTCACATTGCAGTAACTCATTAGACCTCCTCATGAAATGGTTAGAGTACAGAACGCCATTCAGCTTGACAGTTCATTCTATCCCCCTGCCCTTTCCTTGTCACCGTCAATTTTATTTAAGGTGCTTAATGCTTACCCAATTTCCTTTTTAAAAGCCATGATTTGATTGGTCTCCACCTCTAGGGTAGTGCATTCTAGGTCCAAACTGCTTCTTTCTCTTGTCACCATTGCTTCTGCCAATCACCTTCAATTGGCATCACTTGGTTTTCAATCCTTCCGCCAATGGGAGCAGTGTCTCTCTATTCTTCTCTGTTCATACCCCTCACGACCTTTGATCAAATCGCCTCTCAGCCTTCTCCAGGATGAGCAGTCCCAACTTCTCCAATCTTTCAAAGTAACTCAAGCCTGTTATCCTGAAAATGATTTTGTAAAGCTCTCCTTCACCTGATTTGTTCTCTCTCCTGGTGCCCACCCCCAACTACATTCATCAAAACCTTTCCTCAAGGCCATTGGTCCCAGCTTTGTTGAGGCACAAATTGTCCACCTTGAATAAGGCTGAACCTCTGGATTGTTAGTCCAGTGGGAGCCTGGGCCCCTGGATTGTTAGTCCAGTGGGAGCCTGGGCCCCTGGATTGTTAGTCCAGTGGGAGCCTGGGCCCCTGGTTTGTTAGTCCAGTGGGAGCCTGGGCCCCTGGATTGTTAGTCCAGTGGGAGCCTGGGCCCCTGGTTTGTTCGTCCAGTGGGAGCCTGGGCCCCTGGATTGTTCGTCCAGTGGGAGCCTGGGCCCCTGGATTGTTCGTCCAGTGGGAGCCTGGGCCCCTGGATTGTTCGTCCAGTGGGAGCCTGGGCCCCTGGATTGTTCGTCCAGTGGGAGCCTGGGCCCCTGGATTGTTCGTCCAGTGGGAGCCTGGGCCCCTGGATTGTTCGTCCAGTGGGAGCCTGGGCCCCTGGATTGTTAGTCCAGTGGGAGCCTGGGCCCCTGGATTGTTAGTCCAGTGGGAGCCTGGGCCCCTGGATTGTTAGTCCAGTGGGAGCCTGGGCCCCTGGATTGTTCGTCCAGTGGGAGCCTGGGCCTCTGGATTTGCCAGCACAGTGACATTAGCACTCCACCATTTCCCCATGCTGCTCTATGATTTCCCCCCTGGAGCTCCAGCATACTCTTTCTCTTCCTTGTTTTGGGTTCCCAAATGGATTTCTGCTAGTTGCTCTCAAAGTAATCTGTAGCCTTTCCCACAGCACACAATGCACTTATCTATTATGAATATGGAATGGAATCCCCTATACCTCTGCACCTTGTGGTGGTCCCACTATGCGGCCATTCGTCCCATTATGTGAATGATGTGACCCTAATGAATATTGGATGTTGCCAGTCAGTATGTTAAGTCTGATCACTACTTTTGGGAGTTTGCTGCTATATTTCCCTACATTACAACAGTGACAGCACTTTACAAAGCACTGGATTGCTGTAAATTGCTTTAGGGTGGTTTGAGAATAGGAAAGGTGCTTTCTAAATGCATCATCCTTTGTGTCTTAATGAAATTAATAATTTTTTTTTATTTCTTTCAGCAATTAGAAATAATCACACCATTCCAGCTATATTTCAATCCAGAGTTAATATTTAAACACTATCAGGTAAGTGCAGTTTTCCCATAATGTTTTATTATACATGGACAATATATACTGACCATTATGAATGTTTCCAGTGCAGTGACACTTATTGCCGTTATGTGCCAATGCGTGCAGTAGTGTAAGGCTTATCTTCATCTCAGCATAGATCTAGTGGACTGATAGTTACTGGTTTAGGTAGTATTTGTAGTCCCCTGTTCTGGCAATATCAGAAAATTACGCAAATTCTGGTAGCTTTGTGGATACAGTAAGAAGTCTCACAACACCAGGTTAAAGTCCGACAGGTTTATTTGGTAGCAAACACCACTTTGTGGATTATCAGCTGAATAGTAGGAATTTAAAATTATTCCTGTAAGTTGACTTTTATTGACTGCTATAGCATCTTTAAGAAGTTATTTGCTGATTTCCCACCTTACCACTGTTTTTCCAAAGCTAAATCTCATTGTCAGCTCCCAGATCCCCCTCAAAGCTGTGATACATAATTAGTCACAAGTATGGTTCACACAGGTGATTGGAAGCGTGCAAACTGGCATTGCCAGGCTGTTACTAGGGTGCTGCTGGCATTACTATGTGATGTTACCAGGGTGTAGATTGGCAGTACCTTTTGATTAGGTTGATGTTACCATTAAGTATTAGGTTGGTGTTACCACGATGCAGGCTGGTGTTGCCAGGATGTAGGTTCGTGTTACCAGGGCACAGGCTATATTGCCAAACCATGTTATTGAAATTCCTTTGTCTTTGATAAGACAGAAGATGTGTTGAAGTTGTGACTCAGCTACTGACTGAAGGGAGGAGTGACAAAAAAAATTTCCTTTACGTGTCAGCTGGATTTGCGGACTAATATTAACTCACGTTTTTATTTCTTCTAGGTTTGGAGATTAATTACAAATTTCCTGTTTTTTGGCACAGTGGGATTTAACTTTTTGTTTAATATGATATTCCTGTATCCTTTGCTATCTGATGAAGTGACGCATTTCAGGAAACTGTTTTTTTGGAATCAGAATTGAATTGTTTGATTTTTGCTAATGATGGAAAAGTGTTTATTTACAAATTACATGAGTGACAGACAAAGAAATCCAGTTTCAGGGCAGTGTTTTACTCTCTCCAGAAACATTTTCTACTTGCTTTCATTTATTTTGATAAACCTTGCCTTTCCTTAACCATTAACTGCAGATATCGATATTGTCGGATGCTTGAAGAAGGGTCATTTAGGGGTCGAACTGCAGATTTTGTTTTTATGTTTCTCTTTGGTGGATTTTTAATGACCGTATCCTTTGGCTTTTATATTTTTATAATTCTATATCATCAAACTACCTGTGGGTATTAATAAATTAATGGGATATTTCAGTGTGAGATTTGAGAGATAATAAGGTTTGAAAATGCAGGCATTCTAGATGCTGTATGATTTATAGATTTGCACAAGACAAGCAAGCTTTCTGTCACTTACTCCCTTTCTCCCTTTCGCACGCTCTTGATGTCCCTCTGATACCTCATTTCAATGTGTCCAGTCAAACTATTCTAACGTGGGTGACTCCTGGCTTAGGCTAATCAGTTTTTTCTCAGCATCAATCACTGGGTTCAACCTCGGCAACACTACTCCCCACAGCCCCAGCAGCCTAATAATGCCTTCCCACTGGCCCCTGTTGTTTTTTAATTCTCTCATGGGATGTGGGTGTCGCTGACACGGCCTGTGTTTGTTGCCATCCCTAATTGCCCTTGATCTGAGTGGCTCGCTCAGCCATTTCAAAGAACAGTCATGAGTCAACCACATTGCTGTGGCTCTGGACCAGACTGGGTAAGGACAGAAGATTCCCTTCCCTGAAGGACATTAGCGAATCAGTTAGGTTTTTGCAACAATCGACAATGGTTTCATGGTCATCATTACTGAGACTAGTTTTCAGTTCCAGATTATGATTGGAGTTTAAGTTCCAGCAGCTGCTGTTTGGGATTAGAACCCATGTCCCCAGACCATTAGCCTTGACCCCTGGATTACTATCCCTTGCCATTACCACCACACTGCTATTTCCCCAAAAAAATCAACTCGGACTGTGAATCAGACTCGGGACCCTTTGTACGAATCAACTGTCCACTGGTCTTTGCAGCTGAACTATTAGGAAATTCATGGTTTTGGGTTGATTTTAAATCCACTACTATCCCAGATGATGTATCAGGAGATTTATTTTTGTCTGTGTAGCTCTGATAACATCTTAGTTGATCTTAGGTATAAAGTAGAATAGTAGAAGACAGATTGGCAGTGCTTGAAACAGATTCTCAATGCATCTCTTTAATCTTCCCTAACGTCATGGCTGTAGCATTGACTGATGGATACATTTTAAATTTTATTTATTTTAACGCTTAAAAGATTTCCTTTCGAGTGCTGCTTTTTCAGGTCAAGTTGCTTCATTGAATACTTTGGTCTAGCACAAGGGAAGGTCATAATGAAGAGTTAAGGGAAATTATTGAACCTTAGTGTTATGTACACAGTAGTCCCTTGAATAAATGGGTAACCAGGGAGAGCTCTTCTCCCTCCCGCTTTTCTCCCCATAACTGTCCTCACCACACTCCCTCAGCCTGTCTGCACCCGGAAGCTCCCTCTCGCGTAGCTTACCCTTGTCCCTGTTCTGTCTGCTTTTGCATCTCCCCTCTTTTGCCTGTCCGTTCTCATTATCCTACAGAAGGACAGAATTCCGATAATCCTGTTGAAAATATTAACCATTATACTCCTTAACTTTGTGCCAGGTCTTTGGTTTGTTTGTCAATCTGGTGTTCCTGGGTCAGGCCTTTACCATAATGCTTGTGTACATATGGAGCAGGAGGAATCCTTATGTCAGGATGAACTTTTTTGGACTGCTTAATTTTCAGGCTCCATTCCTGCCGTGGGTACTGATGGGCTTCTCGTTGTTGCTTGGTAATTCCATCATAGTGGATTTACTCGGTAAGGGAACAACGTCAGGTAAAGCAACACCAAACAATGCGTGAGGGGTTTTCCCTGAATTTCAGAGTGTCCGAACGTGCGCGTTGTATCATCTGATCATCTAGGGAGCAAACAGCAGAGATTTGCTCTACGTTTACACTTGATGCTATTCTCCATCCAGATATTAAATGTGTAGGTGACAAGATGAGATAAATATATGATAATCAGTAAATGGGCAGAAATATTTTTGTTGTTTGATAAGATGAGGAATGCCTGATTGGAGATATAGGTAGGAGCCACAATAAAAGGAAATGGAGCTGTATTCGCAAGAGAAAGATGTGGGAGCTTGGTTGAATAAGACCAGGTCAAATAGGTGGTTCTACTGGACAAGATGGGCTGAATGGCCTTGTCTTGTTTGTAAGGTACTGTTTTTGAGAAATATATCTGACTTCCATGATCCTGCCACCATTATACCCATAAAACCAGAAAGAAACAGACAAATTGGGAAAGGACTTTGCTTCTAGCATTTGCTTAGTTGGGAACTGCTAATCAACCAGAATTGGCCAAGCTATGCGTAAATCTTGGATAAAAGCAAATTACTGTGGATGCTGGAATCTGAAACCAAAAGAGAAAATGCTGCAAAATCTCAGCAGGTCTGGTAGAATCTGTAAGGAGAGACAGGAGTTGATGTTTCAAGTCCAGATGACCCTCTAAAACCAATTTTTGACAACAGTTCATCTGGACTCGAAACATCAGCTCCTGTCTCTCCTTACAGATGCTGCCAGACCTGCTGAGGTTTTCCAGCATTTTCTCTTTTGATTCCATGTAAACCTTGCTGCATCACCCTCTTCCCCAGTTAGTCGGCAGTTGAAAAACAAAATAATCAAAAGCAGCCAATTCCAACACTGGATAAACTTGGTATCAAACACTCCTTTAATGGCCTACCTAGTCTGAGTCTCACTCACTTTTCAACGTGATGTCTGCTGTCCAATGTGTATCTCCTTAACACACAAACTCCGGTGAAATTGAGGTGGTCACAGTTCTGGATATCTGGAAAGAACAATGCTAGACTCTTTAATGATTTAAAATGGAAGCTCTCCAATCTGTCTCAGCAGCTTGAGCCATTCTTTAGATTGGTCACTTGGCTTCTCAATAACATAATCTCTGCACACGCAATAGTTCCCTTATCTTTTATATTTCCTTTTCAAATGTTCCATCAGCTCATCACACTGCAGCAGGTTCTTAGAAGGTTCTAAGCTGCAGTTTGTATTGTACATTAATTGGTCTTTGATTCTTATGTGGAGTTGACTAAATGGGGAAGAACATGAGTTCACTGAGTTCCCCTTCCATTGACTGTGGTTCAGCTTTACATGCAAGATCCCACATTACTTCCTGGCCTGTCTAACCTAAGCGTGAATCATCTTTCTTAAATAACATTCATTTCCATTTTATTTGGCCCAGTTTTCTCCTCATTTCATTGGAATCATTTATTTTTTGCTACTTAACTACATTTCTCTTTGGCTGATCTCATTTTCGATTTTGCTTTGTACATTCTGGTCACTGTTTCCTTGTCTCACTTGTTCTCCACTCTTTACATGCTCTCCTTGTCCCACTTTCTTCCCTAGAACTAAGTTAAACACAATCTATCTCTCATTGGACTAAAATAAACTCTGATGCAGAAAGCAGTTCCACAAAGAACTGAACGAGTTTCTCACCTTCTGCTAACTTCATTCAATCCCCAGTCTCCCATATTGCACCTTTATTTTCTCTAATTTGAGTACAAATCCCTTCCCTCCACTCCCTTCCACTGTTCAGTTACCTGCCATTTACTCCCAGTAGTTCCGTCCTTCCTTTGCCTGAAGCAGACCCAATCAGCATTTGCTACTGTTTTCATGTTGGAATGGAACCTGTCTAATGCTGCCACCTGTCTCCTTTACCTCCCAGCAGTATTGTTTCTGAATTGCAGCCTCAAATCATGCTTCCCATCATTTTAAAGTCACAGCAACATTTGAAACTAGAGTTTGATGGTAATCCAATCTATTTTTGGGTAGCCTATGAACTCACTTGTCATTATCTGCTGTCTTTGGTATTGTCAGAAAATCCCACATTTCTGGGAGTTATCCATTAGCTGAATAGAAACTCAGAGAAATGTCACTACAGGATTGAAAATCCCAAGAATTTCTGCATCCTATTTTGCTTACCCTTCTGTTTTTTCAGTTCATTTTCCTTTCCGTCACATAATCAGTATTTTCACAGCTAGGAAATGCATCTCAGTGGAGGTTCTGTACAATCTGCTCCTGTCCTGTCAGATTGTCTCAATACTGTTTCCAGAATCAAAGGAATCCAAATCCTGCCCTTCTGTACCATTGTCGTGTACTGACAACCCCTCAGGGTCATGCTCTTTGACCTCTCGCCTAATTGCCAAAACTTTAAGACCCATTCCTTCCTTCTGTCAAACCTTTTGGACAGGTTTAACAACACTCCTTAGCCTAAGGGTTTCCAAGACACTCACTCCTTAGCTGAAGGGTTTCAAGACACTCCACTTTTTCAAAAATATTTTTAAAACAGAATAAAAATTAAATGCTCAAAGCTTTATTTCAAGCAAGCTTCAGATTCCTGTGAGTTCTGCCAAACTCTGCTGTCAATATCCGATCATCCCAGTGCTCATTTACCAATGTTGATTCTCAGCAATGTTTTAATTTTAAATTTTTCACCCTTGATTTCAAATTCTTCCATATCTTGCCCCTCCCTGTCTCTGTCATCTCCAGCCTCACAACTCTCAAGCATATCTGTACTCTGCTAACTCTGACTCCATTTTAATTGCTGCAGAATTGTTGGCCATGCCTTCAGCTATTTAGGCCCTTGGCACCTGATCCCTGCCAAACCTTGGCCACAAGGCCAAGTGCCCAAAAAATCCTCCTTGTCACCACGCTGAACGTGTAAAATGTGCAGCTGATGTCACAGGAGGGATTCTGAACAGATAGAGAAACCATTTCCGTCAAGAGTTCGGATAACTGTTTCCGTAGTGCAGTGGTTATCACGTTGGACTAACACGTGAAAGGTCCCTCATTCAAAATCGGGCAGAAACATACATTAAGCTTCCTCATGTCGGGTAAGGGAAATTTGCTAGATTTCAGTTCATTGCTCAATGTTGTCTGAACCTCGCTATTAAAGGCATGTTATCATTGCTCCGACATCACCCTCGGAGGCTTTCTGTGAAATAATAAATGCTTTACATTTTGGGCGGCACAGTGGCACAGTGGTTAGCACTGCTGCTTCACAGCCCCAGGGTCCTGTGTTCAATTCCCAGCTCGGGTCACTGTCTGTGCGGAGTTTGCACATTCTCCTCGTGTCTGCGTGGGTTTCCTCCGGGTGCTCCGGTTTCCTCCCACAGTCCAAAGATGTGCGGGTTAGGTTGATTGGCCGTGCTAAGAAATTGCCCCTTAGTCTCCAGGGATGTGTAGGTTAGAGGGATTAGTGGGTATAATATGTAGGGATATGGGGGTAGGGCTTCGGAGGGATTGTGTTCGGTGCAGACTCGATGGGCCGAAGGGCCTCTTTCTGCACTGTAGGGTTCTATAGTTAACTGACTAAACCTTGCGGAGGAAACATTTTTTGCACAAGTTGTTTCATCTGTTCAGCAGATATCTTGTTAAGGAACAGAGGAGTGGGCCTGATTAGACCAGCCTGATGGGCTGCATGGCCTCCAGTGTTTTATGACTCATGGAGGTGTGAAAACACATGGCAAGTTGATCTGTAGGAGTCAAGACCGAGTGACAATGTTCCTTCCTGAGAAACATGGGATAGTAATTTAAGGTGTGCTGTGCTGTTTTGTGCTTTACCTGGCTGTTGTTTGATTTTAGGGATCGCTGTCGGCCATATCTACTACTTTTTGGAAGATGTATTTCCAAACCAACCTGGTGGAGGTCGCCTGCTCAAGACTCCAAATATTTTGTAAGTCAGTTTTTATTGAAGCAATTGTTCTATCTTCGGAAGTAGTAACAGAGTGTTCTCACAGAGCGCTTCTGTGTGTATACAGCAGTATCTGAGTCATTCATGTATCTGTGTATATATAGCAGTATCTGAGTGATCTTACAGACTGCATCTGTGTATATAGAGCACTACATGAACTAAGGATCAAATGTTAGTAAATAGTTTAATGGAATCTGCTTTTCTGCAGTCTTGAAAATGGAAAATCTTCATGAGTGCTAGTGCTTCATTTGATTTGCTTTGTCTCTCCACTGGTATCTCGCTGTGTGAACCACTCTACTCCCTCCATCATTTTGTTGGGTTATACTTCAAAACATAAATTCTGTTGCCTGTAGAAATAATAGCCTGTCTCCAATCTCCCTCTCAATGCACTGCTACTGCCCTAATCCCTTCTCTTCACACATACTCCAGCTTAAATTCTGGACCCAAGACTGTTCTGATCAAATTAATGATAAACCTGTTTGTGACTGCAGCACTCTCTTCTTCACTGTCCTCCTCACAGTCAATCACTCCATCCTTCTCCAGCTCTGCTCCTTATCCCATCTCTTCATATTGATGAGACACTCAGGTAGAGGGGTAAACAGGGCTCCAGGGGCTTGGGTGAGGAGGAGTTGATGTCTGTTATGGGAGGAGGTGAGATTTCCAGAGAGGTTCTTGTGATGATCTTTTTGTAGGCATTTCTTGCTGCTGGTTTAGAGGCAGGAGCCCTTCTTTACCCCTCAGCTGATTCATAATCTTTGCAACACACATCGTGCAACACATGGATACAGAGCTGGGATTTGCTACCTATCTCCCTCCGATTAACCAAACTTACCTGAGCGATTGCTTCAGCAATCTACTTGTTTTTGATACAAACAAGAGCTGCCAACATATTCCACAGCTTCTTGACCACAGAGGCATGATTAGCCAAGAACACTAGATTCCCTTGAGAGCTAAGAGCTGCCAGAGAGAGCTAGCCTGCTAATTTCCCAGAAAACGGAGGCACTGTGCTAGCTGTAGCTGGATAGCTGTGAACAGGGACAGTGTCAAATCCTAACCAGAAGCAAATCTCCCACTGCCCCATCCCTGGATAGCTCCCATCCTGCTGTCCGTTTGGAACAAAGCACTGCTGTCTTTATTCACCTGTGGAATGTATCCTGAATCCAGCTTTATTCCTGCTGGATTTATTCCACAAGTAAAGCTGGCTGAGTCCTCTCTTTTTACCTGCACGCTGTTCTTTTGACCGTGTGATGTTACTTCTGGCCTGTCTGTTTCCAGCCCCCCTGATATTGATACGCTATTAGGAAAGATATTAGCATAGATAATGTGGAATCTATATGGGTCAAGTTAAGAAACAACAAGAGACAAAAACCATTGGTGGGGGTTGTATACAGACCACCAAACTGTAATGTTGGGAAAAGCAATGGACAGGAAATCAGAGATATATGTGTTAAAGGAACACCTGTGATAATGGGCAACTTTAATCTGCATATAGATTGGGAGAGTCAAATTAGTCACAGTACAATAGAGGAGGAATTTTTGGAGTGCATACAGGATGGTTTTCTGGAGCAATACATTGAGGAACCAACAGGCCATCTTGGACTGAGTGTTGTGCAATGAGAAAAGATTAGTTGGTAATCTAGTTATGAGAGAACTCTTGTGGATGAGTGACCATAATATGGTAGAATTCTTTGTCAAGGAGGATAGCGATGTAGTTGATTCTGAGATCAGGGTCCTGAATCTCAATTCTGTGATGGTATGAGGCATGAATTGGCCATGATAGATTGGGAAACGTCAGTGAAAGGAAAGACAGTAGACAGGCATTTAAAGAACAGACGGATAAACTCCAGAAGTTGTTTATGCCTGTTTGCCACAAGAGTGCTATGGGAATTCTGGCCACACCATAGCTTACAAGGGAAATTAGAGGTAGTATCAGATTCGAGGAAGAAGCAACTAAATTGGCAAGCAAAGGCAATAGGCCTGAGGATTGGGAGAAGTTTAAAATTCAGCAATGGAGGGCCAAGCGATTGATTAAGAAGAGAAAAATAGGAGTATGAAAGTAAGCTAGCAGGGAGCATAACTGACTGTATAGGTTTCTATAGATATGTAAAGAGAAAAAGATTGACAAACACGAATGTAGGCTCCTTACAGTCAGAAATGGGAGAATTCATAAGTAAAGGTATGGCTTAATAATTGAATTTGTACTTTTCTTCAGTCTTCACTAAGAGAGAAACATGATTTAGTGAGGAGCTGAAGGAAATCATCATTAGTAGAGAAATGGTTTTGGAATTGAAGGTGGATAAATCTCCAGGTCCTGCTAATCTTCATCCCAGAGTATGTAAAGAAATGGCCCTGGAAATAGTAGATCCATTTGTACAATTTTCCAAAGTTCTTTGGATTCTAGACTAGTTCTTACAGATTGGAGAGTAGCTAATATATGCCCATCATTCAAAAAGGGAGATAGAGAGAAAATAGGGAACAATAGACCAGTGAGCCTAATGTTGGTGCTGGGGAAGTTGCTAGAGTCCTTTATCAAGGATTTAATTTGGATGGCAGTGGTATAATCAGACAAAGTATGGATTTACAAAATCATACTTGACAGATCTATTGGAATTTTTTGAGGATGTAACTAGCCGAGTTGACTAAGGAGAATCAGTAGAAGTGGTTTATTTAGACTTTCAGAAGGCTTCGACAAGGTCTCTCATAACAGATTACTGTGTAAAGCTAAGGCATGTGGGATTGCAGGTAATGTCTTGAGATGGATAGAAAGCTGGTTAGCAGATAGGAAGCAAAGAGTTGGCATAAATGGGTCTTTTTCTGATTGGCAGTCAGTGTCTAGTAGGGTGCCACAAGGATCTGTGCCAAGATTCCAACTGTTCATATTATTTATTAATGATTTGGAAGAGGGAACTGAATGTATTATCTCCAAATGATACAAAGTTGGGTGTAAGGGTGAGCTGTGAGGAGGATGTAGAGATGCTTCAGTGTGATTTGGACAGGTGGAGTGTGTGGGCATGTGCATGGCAGATGCAGTATAATGTGGATAAGTGTGAGGTTATCCACTTTGGTAGCGATAATAGTAAGACATTATTAGTTGAATGGACATAAATTGAGAGAGGTGGATACTCAATGAGAGCTTGAAAGTCCTCGTGCATCAGTTGCTGAATGTAAGCACGCAGGTACAGCAGGCAGTAAAGAAGGCACATGATATGTTGGTCTTCATAGCAAAAGGATTTGAGTATAGGGATAGGGATGTTTGCTGCAATTGTGCAGAGCATTGGTGAGGCCACACTTGGAGTATTGTGTGCAGTTTTGCTGTAGAGGAAGTGTAGCGATGGTTTACCAGGCTAATACCTGGGATGGCAGGAGAGACTAAGGATTGTATTCACTGGAGTTTAGAAGTGTGAGAGGGAATCTCATAGAAATATCGAAAATTCTAACAGGGTTAGACAGAGTAGATTCAGAAAGAATGTTCCCAATTGTGGGGGAGTCCAGAACTAGTGGACATAGTTTGAGGACAAGGGGTAAACCTTTCAGAGCTGAGGTGAGGAGGTATTTCTTCACCCAGAGGGTGGTGACTGTGTGGAATTCGCTACCACAAAAAGTAGTTGCGGGCAAGATTTTTTCCAATTTATTCCAAAGAAATAAATTAGATGTAACTCTTGAGGCTAAAGGGATCAAGGGATATGGGAGGAATGGAGGATTAGGATATTGAATTCGATGATCAGCCATGATCAAAATGGTGGAGGAGGCTCAAAAGGCCAAATGGCCTACTCCTAGTTTCTGTGTTTCCCTGTGGCTGTATGAGTGTTACTGTTGGCTCTGGGCGATGCTGTCGTTTCTGTTACTTATCCCAGGAATGGGTTCTGTTCCTTTCTGACAGGAAAGCCGTTTTCGACATTCCTGAAGAAGATCCCAACTACAACCCACTGCCAGAGGACCGACCTGGGGGTTTCAACTGGGGCGAGGGTCAACGACTCGGGGGCTAATCTCAAACCAGCTGCAAACAGCGTTCTCTCTGCAGGACCACCAAGGATGTATTTGTTCTCTTTTGTCTCCCTTCTGCTCTCCAACGCCCTGGTTCAGCTCAATAAATACCACCTCGCAGATTGCCAATGATCCACAACCAGCAAGCACTTCCTGCAGGATAGATTACAATTGGCCAACAGTGCCTCGAGTGTTATCTGTTATACTGGAATCACTGACTTTTCAATGAGATTTATCGAACTGGATTACCTGAGTGTTCACATTAATTGTCTCTCAGAAGATCAAATCTCTGAAATTACATTCACCTTGGTTGAATGTGTAGCCATATTTTTTTATATAACTGATGGTTTTTACAAACAGTTGCTGACTGCTGAAATGACTCTTTTACAATGACCTTGAGCCATCAACCTCACTCTGATCTGAGACGTCAGATTCCTGAGCAAAGTGCCAGTCTTTGCTCTGTACTCAGCAGGGTTAACGCAGGAATGTGTCACTGAAGCACAGACGACCTCAACGATCATTCAATGGGTGTATTTTGTCAGTTCTGCGCGTATACGGCTGAACCCTGTAGATGTCAGTATTGGTTCAACAAAGTAGTCTTTTCCCTGTTTTGTGCTGGTGTCAGATGAGTGTAACTTTGCCAAACACACCACAGCTACCCACCATTAATCTGTGGACACCTTCGTACTCTTTTTAGTTTCAGAGCCTGGCATCGAGGTTCATATACCCGTGGCTACATCAAGGTAGAATACATTTGTTTGTGATCTGTTAGCCATAAGGTTTACAGCTCCACACTGCTGTGTAAGCTGCTCTTGAGTCATGGGAATGGTATGCACCTGTACTTGCTAATTGAAATATTCTTAGCACGCAACAGGCATGTGACTGTTCCAGATGTCTCACGTGTAATGGGGGGCTGAGGTGGTGTTTCTGTAAACGAATTCTCCATTAAATTCTTCCACAAGTTAGCAACTCCCAGCGATAAAAGAGTGTCTGAAACAAACTGACTCTAAATAAGTAGTATGCCTGGTCTGTATTAATGCAGCCACACTTTGATTAACTTCAGGAAATAAAGTGTGTGGGACACTTGCGTTTGCGCTTTCCCACAACTGAGCTGTTCCCCACACTGAGGAAAGCTAATCCCAGGCTGGAGTTCCCAGCACTTCTTTACAAAGCAGAGTTTTGCATCCCTAGGTCCTTGATCACTTTGTTGGAAAAGCTGTGAGCACGAGACTGTTACCACAACGGTGGTCAGCACTGCTGCCTCACAGCTCCAGGGTCCCGGGTTCAATTCTGGCCTTGGGTCACTGTCTGTCTGGAGTTTGCACGTTCTCCCCATGGGTTTCCTCCCACAGTCCAAAGATGTGCAGATCAGGTGGATTGGCCATGCTAAATTGCCCCTCAGTATCCCAAGCTTTGTAGGCTCAAGTGATTAGTGGGGTAAATAGGTTGGAGAGGGTGTTACTGAATATGATGCTCTGTTGGAGGGTTGGTACAGACTCGATGGGCCAAATGACCTCCTTCTGCAGTGTGGGATTCTGTGGTTCTAAAGAACTATCAGCAGAGGAACAAAAGGGCTGTGAGGTGAGAGGAGATTGATGGCCCTTCAACATCCTCATACAAAACACTGCAGATGCTGGAAATCTCAAATAAGAAAATGCTGGAAATAATCAAACGGCCAGGAAACACCTGGAGAGAGAAACAAAGTTAACATTGCAGATTGATGACCTTTTATCAGGTGGTCTGGACACTGGAGAGAGCTCTCTGTGGGATCTTCTGTGCCTGTCTGAGGTTCAGTATCCCAGAGGCCTGTAGCCAGTACCCAGAGGCCCGTAGCGAGTATCCAGGGGCCTGTAGCCAGTACCAGTGGAAATGAGTCTGTAGCCAGGACTCAGGGGCCTGGGACTAGCGGGCATGTATCAGATGCATTGAAATACTTAATCAATTCACACTTATGCCAAATTTAAAGTACTTTGGATGTTTTTATTCATAAAAAATGATTCCCATAAACTGACAGCTTTATAATTGTTAAGTTGAGTATAATCTCTCTGTCTCTTTTTACAGAGAGCTGATGGGTTTCCTGTTTAAATCGTTCAATGTCATTTTATAGTGTTCGGCCTCATTATCTATTTAGATATTCTCTAGTCACTTTAAACTTTGTGATAGGAATTCATTTTTATTAGTTAAAGTATTTCTTTCCTCCCCTCGAGATTCCTCTTTACACAGATTCAACCTTTACTGCAACTCGATATGTAAATATACCTAGAGAGTTAGGGACTTGAGGAAGCCTGGTCTGAGGAACTGAGGAAGCGCAGTCTGAGGGACTGAGGAGGTTCAGTCTGAGGGACTGAGGAGGTTCAGTCTGAGGGACTGAGGAAGCGCAGTCTGAGGGACTGAGGAGGTTCAGTCTGAGGGACTGAGGAAGCCCAGAGTGAGGGAGAGGGCCTGCAAGGCACCAGTCAGATAGACAATAGAGGAACTGAGATATCTCGGTCACTGTACCTGTATCTCCCAGAAGGAGGGGGCTAAGATACGACAGTCACTGTACCTATAGCTCCCTGAAGGAGAGGGACTTTAGAAACCAGTTGAGTGGGGGAATGCCAGTTGTGACCTAATCTGGAGTGACTTGCATTTAAATAGCACCTTTCACCTCAGGAATTCAGTGCTTTCCTGCCAATACAGTACTTTTGTAGTATAAGCTCCCACAAACAGCAATGTATTAATGAGCAGATAACCTGTTTTTAATAATGTTTTTGGCAGGTTAAATATTTTCCAGGACAACAGGGATAAGCTATTCACTTTGGAATGGGATTTTTCTGTACACAAGAGCAGAAAGTGTCACATCAGAGAAACAGCACCTCCGATAATGCAACACACACTTGCTAGTGTTTGGACTTATTTTGTGGAACTTGAACCCACAGATGTCTGACTCAGAAATGAAAGTGCTTCCCACAGCTGACATTGACACACAGTAACATTCACCCCTAACTCAGTAAGGTTCAAATCCTGCTGCAGATCATTGGGCACACCATCCAGGCTGATGTTTCACCTCATTGTGCTGCTCTATTTGCAGGTGAGACATTTAAACAGAAACTATTTTTGTCCTGTAGGGTGAATATAAAAACAAAATCCCACAACCGTTAAATATCTGATCATTTATCACATTGACATTTGTGTCAATTCGTTGAGTGTACATTCAGACATTATAACAGTGACCAAACAAAGGATTATAGAAACAGAAGGAGAACATTTAGCGTCTCAAACAGTTAGATCATGGCTGATCATCAACTCCACCTTCCGATAATTGTCTCCATATCCCTCAGTTCCCAAAAGTATATTTTAAATATATTCAATAACTCAGCATTCACAACTCCCTGGGATAGACAATTCTAAAGATTCACAAATATTTGAGTGAAGACATTTCTCTTCAGTCTTAAATTGCTGACTGCTTATTCTGAGACTGTGACCATGTGTTCTAGTTTGAAGAACTCAAATTTGTGTTCTAGTTTGAGGAACTCTTCATTCACCTGACGAAGAGGGAATCCTCGAAAGCTTGTGAGTTTACTATCAAAAAAATCGGTTGGACTTAAACCTGGTGTTGTCAGACTTCTTACTGTGTCCTAGTTTCCCAGCCAGGGGAGATATTTTCTCAATGTCTATTCCTGAAGAATTTTGTTTCCTTTAGGTCACCACTCTTAAATTATTAAGATTGTATCTAGCTGAGGCTTAAGTACTGCTGACCCTTTTTGTACCTGTCTAGGTACAGACTACAAACACAGCAAAGTCCCTTTTATTCTTCCATTCTGTTTCATCTACATTAACCAATCCTGAATCCTTGGTATTAACCTCGATTTCACTGGGCCCCAGTTTTGTTCTGGTGTGCAAACTTACCAAATACATTATGAAAGTGTAAATACACCATATTTACTGCTTTCCCTTTATCTTTCATACTTGTTACACCCTTAAAAAACAAATTTAACATGGCTTATGCACCTAACGAGCCTGTCTTTCAGACTGTGGGAGGAAACCCACGCAGACACAAGGAGAACGTGCAGACTTCGCACAGCCAGTGACCCAAGACGGGAATCGAACCCGGGTCCCTGGCACTGTGAGGCAGCAGTGCTAACCACTGTGCCAACATGATGGAGTGTTGTGGTTGAAGAAGATGATCAGAGGGTTAGATGGGGTGGACAGTGAGAGCCTTTTTCCTCAGATGGCTAACATGAGGGGACATAGCTTTAAATTAAGGGGTGGTAATTATAGGATGGATGTTCTTTACTCAGAGGGTAGTAAGGGCATGGAATGCCCTGCCTGCAGCAGTTGTGGACTCGCCAACTTTAAGGGCGTTCAGATGGTCAGTGGATAGGCGTATGGATAACATTGGAATAGTTTAGGTTAGAGGGTCATTAGATTGAGTGATGATGGAGTGTTGTGGTTGAAGAAGATGATCAGAGGGTTAGATAGGGTGGACAGTGAGAGCCTTTTTCCTCGGATGGTGATGGCTAACACGAGGGGACATAGCTTTAAATTGAGGGGTGATAATTATAGGACGGATGTCAGAGGTAGGTTCGTTACTCAGAGGGTGTGGAATGCCCTGCCTGCAGCAGTTGTGGACTCGCCAACTTTAAGGGCGTTCAAATGGTCAGTGGATATGGATAACATTGGAATAGTTTAGGTTAGAGGGTCATTAGATTGGTTCCACTGGTCGGCGCAACATCGAGGGCCGAAGAGCCTGTACTGCGCTGTAATGTTCTATGTAACCTTGGAGATTCTTCTACCTTTGATTTTATTATTTAACACAGGATCAGTATTTTATTTGTATTAAATCTGATAAGTATCTTCCCTTGATCTATTTTTCCTTTTTGTTGTATCTCTCGTATATTATTCTTTCACAGAGAAGAACAATACAAAGTGATTATTTAGCAAGTCTGCCATTTCCTCATTATTACAATATCACCTGTGTGTATTTTTCAGAAATCCACATTGCTCTTGGTCATTTGTCTTTATTAATTTACAGGATGTGGGTGTCGCTGGCTGGGTCAGCATTTCTTGTTCATCCTATCATGCCATGACAAGGTGGTGGTGAGCTGCCTTCTTGAGTTGTTGCAGACTCTGAGGTGTAGGTACGCCCACAGTACTGTTAGGGAGGGAGATTGAGTATTTTGACGCAGCGGCATGGAAGGAACGGTGATTTATTTCAGAGTCAGGATGGTGAGCAACTTGGAGGGGGACCTTCAGGTGGTGGTGTTCCCAGGTAACTGCCCTCTTGTTCTAGAACATAGAACATTACAGCGCAGAACAGGCCCTTCGGCCCACGATGTTGCGCCGACCAGTTAAAAAACAATGACCCTCTAACCTAAACCAATCCCTTTCCATCCATAAACCTATCCATGGATCTCTTAAACGCCCCCAAACTAGGCGCATTTACAACTGCAGCAGGCAGGGCATTCCAATCCCTCACCACCCTCTGGGTAAAGAACCTACCCCTGACATCCGTCCTATAACTACCCCCCCTTAATTTAAAGCCATGCCCCCTCGTGCTAGCTTTCTCCATCCGAGGAAAAAGGCTATCACTGTCCACCCTTTCTAAACCTCTAATCATCTTATATGTTTCGATAAGATCCCCTCTTAGCCGCCTTCTTTCTAGCAAAAACAACCCCAAATCCCTCAGTCTCTCCTCATAGGACCTCCCCTCCATACCAGGCAACATCCTGGTAAACCTCCTCTGCACCCTCTCCAAAGCCTCCACATCCTTCCTGTAATGTGGGGACCAGAACTGCGCACAGTACTCCAAGTGCGGCCGCACCAGAGTTGTGTACAGTTGCAACATGACGCTGCGACTCCTAAATTCAATCCCCCTACCAATAAACGCCAAGACACCGTATGCCTTCTTAACAACCTTATCTACTTGATTCCCAACTTTCAGGGATCTATGTACACATACACCTAGATCCCTCTGTTCATCCACACTATTCAAAGTCCTCCCGTTAGCCTTATACTCAACACATCTGTTATTCCTACCAAAGTGAATTACCTCACACTTTTCCGCATTAAACTCCATCCGCCACCTCTCGGCCCAGCTCTGCAACCTGTCTAAGTCTCCCTGTAAACTATGACACCCTTCCTCACAATCTACCACACCTCTGACTTCGGTGTCATCAGCAAATTTACTAATCCACCCAACTATACCCTCATCCAGATCATTAATAAGATCTAGATAGTTCTAGATAGAAGGTGCTGCCTAAGGAGACTTGGTGAGTTGTTGCAATGCATCTTGTAGATGGTACACACAGCTGCCAGTGTCTGTTGGCAGTGGAGGGAGTGGAAGTGGATGGGGTATCAGTCAAGCGTGCTGCTTTGCCCTGGATGATGTTGAGCTTCTTGAGTGTTGTGTCTGTACTCACCAGGCAATTGGAGAGTATTCCATCACACTCCTGACGTTTAACATGAAAGAGTGTTGACATGAATGGGTCTTTTTCTGGTTGGCAGAATGTAGTGCCACAGGGATCAGTGCTGGGGCTGCAACTTTTTACAATTTATATAAATGATTTATGTGCTGACAACACAAAGATAAGTGAGTTGTGAAGAGGATGTAAGGAGGCTTAAAGGAATATAGGTAGGTTAAGTGGGTGGACAAGAAACTTAATGAGAATACTGTGGGCTATGGTGAAATTGTCCATTTTCGCAATAAAAAAAGTTATCTCAATGGTGTAAGACTGCAGAGGGATCTGGAGTCTAGCACATTAATCACAAAAGGTTCATTTCCAGTTACAGCAAGCAATTGGGAAAGCTGACAGAATGTTATTGTGTGGAGGGAGTTGATTACATTGATTTTGCTTCAGTTATACAGGACAGATGTGAGATCGCATCTGGAGCACTGTGTACAGTATTGGTCTCCTTTAAGGAAAGATGCATTAGAAGCTGTTCAAAGGACATACTAGGCTTGTATCTGCTGCAGATCCTGAGGGGTATTGACAGGGTGGAGGTGGAGAGGATGTGAGAATATAGAACTGGGGGAGGTCACGGTTTAAAAATAAGAGGTCACTCATTTAAGAGAGAGAGATGAGGAGAATTTTTTTCTGAGGGTTGAGACTCTCTGGAACTCTCTTCCTCAAAAGTTGGTGGAAGCAAAACCTTTGAATATTTTTAAGGAAGAGGTAATTAGATTCTTGATTTAAGAAGAGGTGAAAGGTTATTGAGGATCGGTAAGAATATGGGCTTGAAGTTAAATCGAATCAGCCGTGATATTTTTGAATGGTGGAGCAGGTTTAAACGGCCAAGTGGCCTACTCTTGCTCCTTATTCGTATGTTCATACACGTCAGATCTCTCAAGAACAGTGGAAGCTAAACATGTGTTATCTCAACCTGTCCTCCTGACTCTGTCTGCTGTCTCTGTCTTCCCTTTAAAAAGATGTTGGTGAGCTGCTTTATAAATACAACTGAGTGACTTGCTCAGAGGGTAGCTCAGAGTCACCCGTACTGCTGTGGGCCTGGGCCACATACGTAGGCCAGACAGGGTAAGGGTGGCAGATTTCCTCCCGTAAAGCAAGGAAAGTGAAACAAATGAATACTTACAGAATTCTGATACTTTCACAAAATACTTCAGGGGATATTTATTATCCATCCTTATCTGCTAGTGTGAATGTGGCTGTGAGTCACCATCTTGAAGAGTGCTTTTCAGATTAAACTGAGGCTCTGTGTCTTGGGTGGGTGTAAAAGACTGCATGACTTGCAGAGCTGGCAGCTTCCTCCAGTATCCTGACTGATATTTAACATTGAATGAACAGCACTATCTGGTCATTTATCGCACGCTGTTTGTGGGATCTTGCTGTGTGTGTGTTGGTTATTGGAATTTTCTGCAGTATCAAATGTATCAGCTGGCTCAATCTGGAATGCAGTGCCCCGAGTTTATAAAAGTTGCTCTGTAGAAACCTAAAATAATTCTTTCCCTTTAAAATCTTCACACCATGATCAGCCAGGAGCTTAAAAGTTTGTTTCATGGGAAAATAATTTTAAAGGTTTTTTCCCCCTGATGGAGAGACCATATGCAGTATAACTACCAGTAAGTTTAGGGCTTAAAGAGTAGCAGCCCCCACTTTGTGGGTCCCCCCCTGGACTGCTCCTTTCCCCATGGTGGGGTCCACCATCCACACAGCTGTATTGCCGCTTTAAGCGGCTGCCCTCATCAACATGGCGGCCATGCTGAGCCGCGGCTGTGACCTCCTGTGGGCCGTGGTGCCGGCCCGGGGCCTGCGCGATGCCCGGGAGCCCCTGACCCGCTACATGGGCAAGGGCCGCAGGAGCAGCCGCCTGTTTGTCTGGGGATTCGCCCACACCGGAGCCCTGGGCCTCCCGCAGTTGCTGCTGCCCCACAGCCCGAGAGGGAGCCCCAGACAGAGTCAAGTGAGACCCCGGCGGCTGGAGCTGCAGCAGCGGGTGAGGGGGTGGGGGTGGGGTGTGGGGGTGGGGTGTGGGGGTGGGGTGTGGGGGTGGGGTGTGGGGGTGGGGTGTGGGGGTGGGGTGAGGGGGTGGGGGTGGGGTGAGGGGGTGGGGTGGGGTGAGGTGGGGGGGAGAGGGGGGGAGGGGGGGGTGGGGGAGGGGGGGAGAGGAGGGGGGGTGGGGGAGGGGGGGTGGGGGGGAGGGGGGGAGAGGAGGGGGGGTGGGGGGGGAGAGGGGGGGGGGAGAGGAGGGGGGGTGGGGGGGGAGAGGGGGAGAGGAGGAGGGGTGTGGGGGGGGTGGGGGGGGAGAGGAGGGGGGGTGGGGGGGGAGAGGGGGAGAGGAGGGGGGGTGTGGGAGGGGGGTGGGGGGGGGAGAGGGGGAGGGGGGTGGGGGGGGAGAGGAGGGGGGGTGTGGGAGGGGGGTGGGGGGGGGAGAGGGGGAGGGGGGTGGGGGGGGAGAGGAGGGGGGGTGTGGGAGGGGGGTGGGGGGGGGAGAGGGGGAGGGGGGTGGGGGGGGAGAGGAGGGGGGGTGGGGGGGGAGAGGGGGAGAGGAGGGGGGGTGAGGGGGGGGGTGGGGGGGGAGAGGAGGGGAGGAGGAGGGGTGTGGGGGGGTGGGGGGGGAGAGGAGGAGGGGTGTGGGGGGGGTGGGGGGGGAGAGGGGGAGGGGGGTGGGGCAGGGGTGGGGGGAGGGGTGTGGGGCCGGGGTGGGGGGAGGGGTGTGGGGCCGGGGTGGGGGGAGGGGTGTGGGGCCGGGGGGGAGGGGTGTGGGGCCGGGGTGGGGGGAGGGGTGTGGGGGCAGGGGTGGGGGTGTGGGGGGAGGGGGAGTGGGGGTGGTGAGGGGTGGGGAGGGGGGGTGGGGAGGGGGTGTGGGGGTGGGGAGGGGAGTTGGGGTGAGTGGGGTGTGGGGGGGCAAGGGGGAGCGGGGTGGGGTGTGGGGGGGGCAAGGGGGAGCGGGGTGGGGTGTGGAGGAGGGTGGGGGTTGTGGGGTGAGGTTAGGGGGTGGGGTGTGGTGGAGGGTGAGTAGGGAGTGGGGTGTAGGACAAAGAGGAGGGTGCTAAGGCAAAGAGGGAGGGGAGGCATCAAGCAGAAAGAGAGGGGGAGTGAGGAGAGGGAGTGGGGCGAGTGTAGGGACAAAGGGAGTGGGGGAGAGGGAGTGGGCAAACGGGGAGAGGGAGGTGGTGGGGAAGGGAGGGGGCAAGGGGGAGAGGATGGGGGAGATGGGAGAAAGAGGGGAATGGGGGAGAAAAGGGGACCAGAGGGACAGATCTGAAGGGAACAAGGAGAGGATGGGGGTTGGGCAGAGAAGAGAGAGGGGAGGGAGAGGGTGGAGTGAGGGAGGGAGGGAGTGAGGGGAGGGGAAAGGGGGGAGAAGCGGAGTGGGGGAGGGGAGCGAGGGTCGGGGGGAGGTGGGGAGAAAAGGGGTATGGGGGAGGTGAGGGAGGGGGGAAGAGAGGAGGTTAGAGGGAGGGAGAGGGAGTGAGGATGGGAGGAGGGGGAGGGAGGTGGGAGCGGGAGGGGGTAAGGAGGGAGAAGGGGTGGGGATGGGAGGAGGGGGAGGGATGAGTGGGGGGGGTGTGGGAGAGGGAGAAGGGAGGAGGACAGATGGGGGGAAGGGGGGAGGAGGAGGGGGAGATGGGGAGAGAAGGGGAGGGGGCAGGGGGCGGTGGTGTGCAGGGAGGAGGGGAGCAGGGGAAGCGGTAGGGGAGGAGCGGGTGGGGAGGGGCATGAGGGAGGGGCAGAGGTGGGAGGGGGAGTAGGGAGAAGGGTCAGAGGGGTGGAAACGGGGATAGAGTAAAGGGATGGGAGGAGGATGTGGGGAGGGGGCTGGTGGGGAGAGAGGTTGGAGTGGGAAGGGGAGGGGGGAGGGATGGAGAGGGGGGAGAGGAGAGGGGCGAGAAGGAGGCTGAGGTGGGGGGGGAGGAATGTGAGGAGGAGTGGGGCAGGGAGGGAGGTGAGGGGTGGGAGGGGGAAGGAGTAAGGGGGAGAGTGAGGTGGAGCGAGGAGAGGGAGAAGGGGAGGGGGTAGTGTGGGGAGAGAGGGGAGGTGGAGGCGAGGGAAAGGGGAGGAGGGGTGGGGGAGTGAGGGGACAGGGAGGAGGGTGGAATGAAGTGAAAGGGAGAGGGAGTGGGGAGGAGTGTAGGGGAGGGGCAGAGGAGGGAGGGATGGGGTGGAGATGGGAGGGAGAAGTGGGCAAGGAGGAGAGGAGAAGGGAGGGGGGTGGAAGAAGGTGTGTGAGGAGAGAGGAGGAGAGAAGGGGTGGGCAAGGGTTGAGGAGGGAGAAGAGAGAGAAGGGAGTAGGGAGGAGAGTGAGGGAGGCGGGGTGAGTGGGGAGGGAGGGGGTGCAAGTGGGGAGGGGGGAGAATGGGGGTGGAGAGGGGTGAGGGAGGAGGGGATGGGGTAGGATGGAGGGGGAGGGGGTGGGGAAGAGGGAGAGAGGGATAGGGGTGGGGGAAGGAAGAGGAGAGGGGGAAGGGGGTAGGGGAGGGAAGAGGAGAGGGGGAAGGGGGTAGGGGAGGGAAGGGGAGAGGGGTAGGGAAATGGGAAAGGAGGGAGATGGTGGAGCAGGGGAATGGAGGAGGGTGGGGAAAGCAGGCGGGAGTGAAAATGGGGAATGGGGAGGAAGGCAGGAAGTGTAAGGGACGAGGGCAAAGAGGAGTGATGGGGAATTATGGACTCGGAGACAGTGAGGTTGGGGTGGAGGAGGAGGAGGGAGAATTGGAGGGATTGAGTTAGAGATGGTGAGGTGGGAGTGCAGCGGATATCTGGATAAGGATGGGGTCCCCTCGCTGCTGAGACAGTGGGCAGTTGTGTGTGTGTGTGTGAGGGGGCGGGGAGGGTAGGTGAGGGTAGGGTTTGGTTTTCCTGTTGTGTGACCTGGTTTGATCAAGGATAATGATTACCCAGAGCTGATTTAAGATGGAGTACCCATACAGAATGAGCCCAGTTTACAAACACAAGAGATTGTGTTTCAATGTGTTGAAGGTTTAGTGTGGTGAATCCAAAGGAGAAATGTACAATACAATCCTTGTGTCTTTAATAGATCACATCTGCTGCTTGTGGCTATGGATTCACTTTACTGGCTTCACAAACCCGTGACATTACTAAGGTCTGGGGAATGGGGCTAAACAAAGATTCCCAGATTGGATTCCATCGGAGTCGGGGAGACAGAAGTGAGTTTTTTTTTGTGTGTATCCAATTCAATCCAATCAAGTCCAATTCAGAGTTCCAACAAGTTGAGACATTCCCAATCCAAGTTTACAAGACAGGGCTCTCATCGCCTGTCTTGGGCTTGATTTACATGATCCAAGCTGATCGGAGTAGGCGCAGCTCCTTCTCCAAGGCTTGATCTCATTTGCATCTTAGCCAAAAGGCCAAGATGGTGCTTTAGAAAATTGCTTCAAATGAAACCTCAGTGTAACCTCATGACTTCAAACAAGTGCAGCACATCAATGCTACACTTGATCTTAGCTAGGACAGGAGTGAGTTACTGAACCCCAACGTGGCTGTGTTTAGTGCTAATATGGTGTTGAGCAAGCCCTGGGATCATCTAGACAATCTCACCCAACCTTTTCACATGAGGAGGGGAGGGGCCCGGGGGGGGCTGCTATTTTCAAGTTTCTCTTGTGGGGCTAATTAGCAAGTTTCCAAAAGATAGTTGGGTACAATATTAAATTTCAATTTTAAACAAAGTTAGGTTTGGAGGGGAGGGTATGAAACTACACAAAGATGTGCGGGTTAGGTTGATTGGCCATGCTAAGAAATTGCCCTAGTGTCTAGGGTAGCGGAGATTAGAGGGATTAGTGGATATAATATGTAGGGATATGGGGTAGGGCCTGGGTGGGATTGTGTTTGGTGATTCCTTAGAGTGTAGAACTTTTTTTAATTGAGAAGATGTGTTTTTATAACAAAGATCTCTCCAGGGTGATGTGGCTAGTGATGTATGCGAGTGCCTTGAGGCTGGGAAGACCGTGATGTGGGACAGTTGATGTAAAACAGAGCTAAGACCTTCAGTATGAATATGAAAGCATGTCCTGCTCTCGTGAACATGTTACAGTGCTGTTATGAATCCTGTTTCAGCCAAGGGTTATGACTTTGTCCTGGAACCGTCACCAGTCCCGTTACCTCTGGAGAAGCCTCAGGAGACGCGTGTGGTTCAGGTGTCCTGTGGGAGAGCACACTCACTGCTGCTGACAGATAATGAAGGCGGTCTGTATCTCATAATTTAGCTTTTATTCTGTGCGTCATGGACAGGAGAGAAAATCAAACAGCTTTATTCTCTTGCTGTCTGTCTGTAAACGCAGCATTTTAATTTTTGAAATGCATTGCCATGTTTCCCAAGCATGTTGTGAAATCAATTTTGATTATTAGAAAAAACACAGAGTCCCTACAATGCAGAAAGTTTGCACTGACTCTCCGAAAGAGACTCCTATCCCAGCCCTCCCCTTCGCTCTATCCCCATATCCCTGTGTGTTTACCATGGCTGGCCCCCGCCTAATGTAATTGTAAAGTGACTCATAGCAAACTCTCTTTAGGATTAAATCAGAAGTATTGTTTATTCACAAACTCTGGCTAGACCAGGAGTATCGTGGTCAGTGCAGGGCGCCACATTTTAAGAAGGATGTCAAAAGCTGATATCCTGAGTCTGTAAAAAGTCTGACAACACCAGGTTTTAGTCCAACCTATTTATTTGATAATATTCTCACAAGCTTTCGAGGGGACAGCCTCTTCGTCAGGTGAATGGAGAGTTCTGGCCTCAGACAGAGCATATAAAGCACAGACAGTTTAGAGATTACTGATTTAAAATGCGAATCCTTACACCTAACCTGCTGTTCAAGACCTGAAGTGGCTGACAATGTGAGTGGTAGGAGCACTGATCACAGTTTAAAGAGATGTGTATTGTCTCCAGACAGTACAGTAAGTGAGGTTTTGCAAACCCAGGCAAGTCACGGGGGTTACAGATAGTGCGACATGAACCCAAGATCCCTGTTGAGACCGTCCTCATGTGTGCGGAACTTGGCTATCAGTCTCTGCTCAGCGACTCTGCGCTGTCGTGTGTTGTGAAGGCCGCCTTGGAGAATGCTTACCCGAAGGTCAGAGGCTGAATGCCTGAGTCTGCTCAGAATGACACTAATGATCTATTCAAGATTATCATTTAGACTCATGATGCAGCTCACTCCTGCTTGCTAGAAGCTACATATATTTGTATATAGACGTGTCCTTTGCATACAAACCAAAAAGGCTCAGACACCACACCTTTATTAAAATAAACAAAAACATGGAGGATAATGCATCCTGAAATATTTGTCATGGCAATGTTTTTGTCAACCAGAGCCAACCTACCAACCATTTAGCACACTTTCTTATGCAGTGTAAATTGTTGTCCCCTTTGAAATTTGGTGCTCTTGTGTCCTGATGAGTGCAAGATGAAAAGATTTGACATCATGTCTTTTCTTTTTAAACAAAGCTCAAGTTCTGCACCACCAAGCAACAATAAATATCAGATTGTTATATTATTGTCTGATTACTTATAATTTGATAGAGACTGCACAGTGGGAATTGGCAAAGTAGAGTTCCCCTCTCCAATCTTTGTACTTTGTTCTTTAGATATGAGTTTGTTCACCCTATCAGATGTAGGTGCATTTTGTTCAAATGTTGGTAGCTCATGTTGGAGTTTGTTTCTGTTATTTACAGTTTTCAGTATGGGAAACAATGCCTATGGCCAGTGTGGAAGAAGGATTGTGGACAACGAGATATATAGGTGAGCTCTCGTCTACCCCCAACCAGATCAAGTCCCAAACCTGACTGGGCAAGGATCAGTTGTCAGAGAAACCTAAACTTATTAGCAGGAAATGGAAGAGGGCGAACAATATCACAGAGGATTGTGTAAGAGATGTAATGGTAACTCCCAGCACAGACTCCCAGCTGGTACCAGACTTTTTTTTGGTTTTATTCCAATTCAATCAAATCAAGTCCGATCCAGAGCCCCAACAAGTTGAGACATTCCTGATCCAAGACAGGGCTCTCACCTTCTGTCTTGGGCTTGATCTACATGATCTAAGCTGATTGGAGTAGGCATAGCTCCTCTTCCAAGGCTTGATCTCATTTACATCTTAGCCAAAAGGCCAAGATGCCACTTTTAAAAATTGCTTCAAGTGAAGCTGAAATGTAACCTAATCCTTCCAACCAAGCACAGCATGTCAATACTATATTTGATGTGGAATGTCGGCGTTGGACTGGGGTAAACACGAAGAAGTCTCACAACACCAGGTTAAAGTCCAACAGGTTTATTTGGTAGCAAAAGCCACTAGCTTTCAGAGCGCTGCCCCTTCATCAGGTAAGTGGGAGTTCTATTCACAAACAGGGCACATAAAGACACAAACTCAATTTGCAAAATAATGGTTGGAATGCGAGTCTTTACAGATAACCAAGTCTTAAAGGTACAGACAATGTGAGTAGAGAGGGTTAAGCACAGATGAAAGAGATGTGTATTGTCTCCAGACAGGACAGTTAGTGAGATTTTGCAAGTCCAGGCATGTCATGGGGGTTACAGATAGTGAACCCAAGATCCCGGTTGAGGCCGTCCTCATGTGCGGAACTTGGCTATCAGTCTCTGCTCAGTGACTCTGTTGTGAAGGCCACCTTGGAGAATGCTTACCTGAAGATCAGAGACCGAATGCCTGTGACCGCTGAAGTGTTCCCCAACAGGAAGAGAGCAGTCTTACCTGGTGATTATCGAGCGGTGTTCATTCATCCGTTGTCATAGCGTCTGCATGGTCTCCCCAATGTACCATGCCTCGGGACATCCTTTCCTGCAGCGTATCAGGTAGACAACATTGGCCGAGTACCACAAGCCCACAGGTAACCTCACAATGCTCCACTTCTCCGGCTTCCACCCTAAATGTTAAAGAAGCCATTCCCCACGGACAAGCTCTTTGTATACACAGGATCTGCTCAGATGAGGAGGATCATAACAGACACCTCCACACGCTGAAAGATGCCCTCATAAGAACAGGATATGGCGCTTGACTCAGATCGACAGTTCCGACACAGCGCAGCGAAAAACCACACTGACCTCCTCACAAGACAAACATGGGATACGGTGGACTGAGTACCCTTCGTCATCCAGTACTTCTCCAGAGCAGAGAAGCTGCAGCATCTTCTCTGGCACCTTCAACACGTCATTGATGAAGACGAACATCTCACCAAGGCCATTCCCACACCCCCACTTCTTGCCTTCAAGCAACCACAACCTCAAGCAGACCATTGTTCGCAGCAAACTACCCAGTCTTCAGGAGAACAGTGACCACAACACCACACAACCCTGCCACAGCAACCTCTGCAAGACATGCTGGATCATCAACATAGGTGACATCATCTCACGTGAGAATCCCATCCACCAGGTACACGATACATACTCTTGCAACTTGGCCAGTGTTACCTATCTGATACGCTGCAGGAAAGGATGTCCCGAAGCATGGTACATTGGGGAGACCATGCAGACGCTACGACAATGGATGAATGAACACCGCTCGACAATCACCAGGCAAGAGTGTTCTCTTCCTGTTGGGAACACTTCAGTGGTCACGGGCATTCAGCCTCTAATCTTCCAGTAAGTATTCTCCAAGACGACCTTCACAACACACGACAGCGCAGAGTCGCGGAGCAGAGACTGATAGCCAAGTTCCACACACATGAGGACGGCCTCAACCGGGATCTTTGGTTCATGTCACTCTATCTGTAACCCCTATAACTTGCCTGGGCTTGAAAAATCTCACTAACTGTCCTGTCTGGAGACAATAGATGTCTTTTTAACCTGTGCTTAACCCTCCACTCACATTGTCTGTACCTTTAAGACTTGATTAGCTGTAAAGACTCACATTCCAACCATTATTTTGTAAATTGAGTTTGTCTCTTTATATGCCCTGTTTGTGATCAGAACTCCCACTCACCTGAAGAAGGAGCACCGTTCCGAAAGCTAGTGACTTTTGCTATGAATTAAACCTGTTGGACTTTAACCTGATGTTGTGTGACTCCTTGCTGTGGTGCCAGGGATACAGGTGGTACAGGTGAGGTTAGAATTTAGATTTTTTTTTCAAACTATGAGAGGGTTAAAGATTGAGCTAATGCAGTCTTGGGATTATGTTAAGGTAAACAGTGATTAATTATTCTGCTGCCTAACTAGGCTAGAAGTTTAAGTGAGTAATTATTGGGAAGGTTAGAAACATTTATTTATGCAGAGATTAGTTAGATTTATAATTCTCCAGCATGGGTTGTTTGTGAACTATTAAATTGCTAAAGAACATGAGGAAGCTACTGGAGAGTGGCTATTAACGGGGAAAGGGATTTTGATCCATTGCATTAGATTGGCTTTTTCAATTTCAATCATTTTTGGAATGAGCAGGCAAATTGGATTAGACTGCGTGGGATGTAGAAGGTTTTGAGAGTGAATGAGAGTTGGATTAGATTTGACAAAAGTCTGTGAGCGATAGGACGAGAATGATTGTGGGAGCTATAGAATTCGTTGATGTGTGTGTGTGTGTGAATGCTGGGGGTGGGGGATGGTGGTGGTGGTGGACAGCAGGGCAACAGTGGATGGTGAGGAGCCGATGGGTGGCAGGGTACTGGCAATGTAGAAGCATTTTGGGAGTGGGTGAAGTGGCCGGTGGGGAGATAAAGTTAAAGGGCTGGCGAGTTTCTTTACACGTGTTTAGCAGTAGTGTACATGAGCTCAAACGGCAGCGTGCACGCGTTTAAATAATAGTGTACGTGCCACAATATGTGGTGATGTATAATGATGTTACCTATAATTTGATGGTGCTACTGACACAGTAACATGTGGTGCTTCTCCCCATCCTGGTATTTATCCACTCCAAGGGGTTTTGTACGTCTGTCTGCAGTCAGGCTCTATTATAGCAGTGAGAGCCCACAGCTTTTTGTAAAATACAGAGCAGTCTTTAACTGTACCAACGTACATTATTTACCATGTACTGTTTTTTTTTCCCCAGTGGCAGCCAAATTATTCATCAGATTGAAGAATTGGATAACAATGTTGTTGAGGTGAGGTCTGAAATCTTGTTTTCCTCTAAATGTGATGAAAAGTTGAAAGTGCTTGTGAAAGACCACAGGAAAAAGTTATGAGAAACAGAATGAAGATTGTCAGTTTGTCATGTTTAAAATGGGTGCCGAGCACAACGTGATGCACCGTGACATTATTCTCTAGTTTGAGTTTGGCAGTAATTCCTTTTAAACGAAAGCGTCTGGAATTATGAAGTAGTGACACTCACTCCTTTCGCGTGACCCAGGACAGTGTTGCTAGGTTTAGCCTCTGAATAGAAAACTGAGGGAAGATTCAAGCCAGACATTCAAACTAAACCAGGCTGCAGTTTGTTCACTTGTGCAGGACTAACTTCCTAAATCTTAGTCCAGGCTCTTCCCAGCGCGGTGTGGCTCAGTCTGGATATATCTCCATATCATCTCTCACTCTCTGCTGTCAACTTTTGTCACACCCAGTTTCTTCAGACAGCTCATTAAAAAGTTAAACTTTATTCACAAGATGCTGGCTGGGTCAGCATTTTTTCTGCCCATCTTTACTTGCCTTTGAGAAGATGGTGGTGAGCTGTCTTCTTTGCCTGCTGCAGTCCAGTAGACACACCTGTTAGATAAGGAAATTCAGGATTTTGACCCAGCAACACTGAAGGAGAAGCTGATATATTTCCAAGTCAGAATGGTATGTGACTTGGAGGGGACCATCCACCTGCAGGTCCAACACTAACTTTATCCTTCTGGATGGTAGAGGTCGTGGGTTTGGAGGGTGCCGTCGAAGGAACCTTGTTAGGTTGCTGCAGTGCATCTTGCTGATGGTACACACAGCTGTCACTGTGCATCAGCTGGTGAAGAGTGTGAATGTTTGTGGATGGGATGCCAGTTGAGAGGGTTGCTTTGTCCTGGATGGTATCGAGCAGCTTGTGTTGTTGGAGCTGCATTCACAGGAGGTGAGTTACTGGCTGCAGGAATGCTAGCCTTTGACCTGCCCTTGTAACCATATGGCTAGTCCAGTTCAATTTCTGGTCAATGGTAACCCCTTGAAATGATAGTGGGGGAATTCAGTGATGGAAATACCATTGAACATGAAGGGGTAATAGTTAAATTCTCTCCTGTTGGAGACATTGCCTGGCATTTGTGTGGCACAAATGTTACTTGGCACTTGCCAGCCCAGGCTTGGATATTGCCCTGGTCTTGCTGCATTTGCTGATGGTAGTCATGATGTGGAGATGCCGGCGTTGGACTGGGGTAAACACAGTAAGAAGTCTCACAACACCAGGTTAAAGTCCAACAGGTAGCAAACACCACTAGCTTTTGGAGCGCTGCTCCTTCGTCAGGTAAGTGGGAGTTCTGTTCACAAACAGGGCATATAAAGACAAACTCAATTTACAGAATAATGATTGGAATGCGAATCTTTACAGCTAAACAAGTCTTAAGGTACAATGTAAATGAAGAGAGGGTTAAGCACAAATTAAAGAGATGTGTATTGTCTCCAGACAGGAAAGTTAGTGAGATTTTGCAAGTCCAGGCAAGTTGTGGGAGTTACAGATAGTGCGACGTGAACCCAAGATCCCGGTTGAGGCCGTCCTCATGTGTGCGGAACTTGGCTATCAGTTTCTGCTCAGCGACTGTGCGCTGTCGTGTGTGCCGTGAAGACCACCTTGGAGAATGCTTCCCCGAAGATCAGAGGCCGAATGCCCGTGACCATGCAGACACTACAACAACAGGTGAATGAACACCACTCAACAATCACCAGGCAAGACTGTTCTCTTCCTATTGGGGAACCCTTCAGTGATCACGGGCATTCGGCCTCTGATCTTTGGGTAAGCGTTCTCTAAGGTGATCTTCACGGCACACAGCACAGCGCAGAGTCACTGAGCAGAGACTGATAGCCAAGTTCCGCACACATGAGGACGGTCTCAACAGGGATCTTGGGGTCATGTCACACTATCTGTAACCCCCGTGACTTGCCTGGACTTGCAAAATCTCACTCACTGTCCTGTCTGGAGACAATACACATCTCTTTAACCTGTGCTTAACGATCTCTCCATTTCCATTGTCGATCACTTTAAGACTTGATTAGCTGTAAAGACTCACATTTCAATCATTATTTTGTAAATTTAATGCCTTTATATGCCCTGTTTGTGAACAGATCACCCACTCACCTGACGAAGGAGCAGTGCTGCGAACGCTGGTGGCGTTTGCTACCAAATAAACCTGGTGTTGTGAGACTTCTTACTGTATTTGGACATGGATTGCTTCAGATGTGTAATCAGCGAACATCCCCACTTCTGACCTCATGATAGAATGGAGGTCATTGGTGAAGCAGCTGAAGATCATGGGTCCTGGGACTCTAACCCTGAGGAACTCCTGCAGTGATTCCTGAAGCTGAGAGGATTGGCTTCCAACCGCCACAACCATCTTCCTATGCGCTTGGTATGACTCCCAACTAGTAGAGGGTCTCCACCTGATTTCCATTAACTCCAGTTTTGCTCGGGCTCCTTGATGCCATACTTGGTCTAATGTTGTCTTGGTACCAAGGGCAGTCATCACTCTCACCTCACCTCTGGGATTCAGCCCTTTTGTCCATGTTTGGACCAAGGCTGTAATGAGTTCAGGAGCTGAGTGACCCTGGTGGAACACAAACTGAGCGTCCCTGAGCAGGTTATTACTGAGCAGGTGCTGCTTGATAGCACTTTTGATAACTTCTTCCATCACTTTACTGATGATCGAGAGCAGACTGATGGGGCGGTAATTGGCCAGGTTGGATCTGTCCTGTTTCTTGTGTCCAGGGCATACGTGGAGAATTTTTCACATCACCGGCTAGATGCTGGTGTTGTAACTGTACTAGCACAGCTTGACTAGGGCTGCGGCAAGTTTTGGAGCACAAGTCTTCAGTAGTATTACCGGGATATAGTCAGAGCCCATAGACTTTGTAGTTTCCAGTCCCTTCAGCCACTTCTTGATATCACATGGAGTGAATCAAATTGGCCAAAGACTTTTGATGCTGGGGGATCACTGGAGGAGGCCGAGATGGATCACCCACTCGACACTTCTAGCTGAAGATTGTTGCTAAAGCTTCAGCCTGATCTTTTGCACTGATGTGCCGGGCTCCCCCTTCATTTGGGGATGGGAATATTTGTGGAGTCGCCTACTCCAGAGTTGTTTAATTGTCCATCAGCATTTACACTTGGATGTGACAGAGCTTAGATCAGATCTGTTGGTTGTGAAATTGTTTAGCTCTGTCTATCACTTGCTGTTTATGCTCAGCAAGCAGTCCTGTTTGGTAGCTTCCCCAGGTTAGCACCTCACTTTTAGATACGCCTGATGCTGTTTCTGGTTTGCCCTCCTGCATTCTTCATTGAACCAGGCTTGGTGGGAATGTAGAGTGGGGGTGGGGGTATGTAGGGCCATGAGGTTACAGATTCTGCTGCTGATCACCCATGGTGCCTCGAGGTTGCCTAGTTTTATGTTACTAGATCTGTTTGAAGTCTATCTCATTTAGCCTGGTTGTATTACCACACAACACGATGGAGAGAATCCTCAATGTGAAGGTGGGACTTGCCTTCCCGAGGTGGTTGTTCCTACAGATACTGCTGTGGGCAAATGTACCTGTGGCATGCAAGTTGGTAAGGATGAGGTGAAGTATGTTGTTTCCTTCACTATCTGTCCCAGGATCAGTCTAGTAGTTATGTCCTTTAGGAATAAAATCAGAAAATGCTGGAAAAGCTCAGCAGCTCTGGCAGCATCTGTGGATGTTGAATGTAATCTTCAGAACACTTTCGGACTGTGCCAGCTCAGTCAGTAGTGGTGCTGCTGCCCAACCCCTCTAGCTGGTGGACGTTGACACCCCCAACCCAGAGTACATTCTGTGCCCTTACCCCTCTCAGTGCTTCCTCCAAGTGATGTTCAACTTGGAAACTTGGAGGAGGTATGGATCTACCAACTGAGGGGTGGTAACCAATTACAGGCTTCCTTGCCTATGTTTGACCCGGTGCCATGAGCCTTCATGGAGTCGATATTGACGGTTCCCCGGGCATCTCCCTCCTGTCTGTATAAGCACTGTTTGCCACGTGTGGTGGGACTGTACTATTGGTGGATTGGATATACCCAGGAATTGTCTTTGGTGGTGTCTGGGACATTGTAAGGTATAATTTAAAACAATGTTACTGTCATGTGTATTGAGATGCAGTGAAAAGTATAGTTTCTTGCACGCTATACAGAAAAGCATACTGCTCATAGAGTACATAGGGGAGAAGGAAAGGATAGAGTGCAGCATGTATTGTTACAGTCATAGTTAGGGTGTAAAGAAAGATTAGCTTGACATAAGGTAGGTCCATTCAAAAGTCTGGTTGCAGGGAAGAAGCTGTTCTTGGATTGGTTGGTATGTGATCTCAGACTTGTGTAGCTTTTTCTCGATGGAAGAAGGTGATAAAGAGGATATCCAGGGTATGTGGGGTTCTTGATTATCCTGGCTGCTTTTCCGAGGCAGTGGGAAGTGTAGATACAGTGTCAATGGATGACGGCTGGTTTGTGTGATGGACTGGGCTGTGTTCACAACCCTTTGTAGTTTATTGTGATCTTGGTTAGAGCAGGAGCCATACCAAACTGTGATGCACCCAGAAAGGATGCTTTCAGTGGTGCATCTGTAAAAAATTGGTGAGAGTTGTTGTGGACATGCCAGATTTCTATAGGTTCCTGAGAAAGTTGGTTGGATTTCTTAACTATAGCATCGACATCAAGGGACCAGGGAAGGTTGTTGGTGATCTAGAAACTTGAAGCTCTTGACCATTTCCACTTCATCCCCATTGATGTAGACAGGTGTATATCCTCCACTACGCTTTCTGAAGTTGATGACTATCTCCTTCATTTAAATAACTCGCAAGCAATGATCTGATCAGGATACCCATTAGCCTGCAGCATAGTTTTGCTCCCTAATTCAGTATCAAGCTTATATGGTGAGCAGATGGCTTTGGGCCATGGTTGCCAGTAAGGTCAATCTTAAATAGTGTGTTCAGTATTACACTAAAAACCAATCCAAGATCATTGAGGCTCACAGTATAGCTCATACACATGTGTTAGAAGCTCTATATATTCTCACATACGGCGGTGGGGGGATGTTAACCTCTACCACCTAGTAAGCAGCTGAGAACACCACTACCTGCAAGTCACTCAGCACCCTGCCTTGGAAATGTGTTGCTGTTCCTTCACTGTCACTGGGTCAAAATCCTGAAAGACTCTCCCTAACAACACTGCGCAGTTCAAGAAAGTGGCTCACCACCACCTCGAGCTGCTGGTTATCTTTCCAGCTGTGTTCACATCCCATGAATGATTGAGAAAAACACAGTCTGTTGTAAGGAACTGAAACATCCTGGCAAGATCAGTTCAGTCATCTGGAGTAAGAAGAAAATGTAACACAGCTCCAGGATAGAAGTACCAGATGCCTCAAATATCTGAAATGGAAATCATTCATTCCCATTCTTTTAAATGTTTTCTGTACAGTATTGTATTGGAGTTCTGACGCAGTGGGATGAACATTGTTTCTCTCGTTTGCAAGCTGTTCACACCGTCCGTGTGCTGTTGGTGATTTTCAGGTTACGTGTGGCCAGGATCACAGCCTCTTCAGAACAGAGAAAGGCGAAGTTCATTCTTGTGGCTGGGGAGCTGATGGCCAAACGGGTGAGAGTACCTTGCTGATGGTTCTACCGCAGCTGTTTCTTTCCAAATTTCACTCAGCAACTTGTGTTAGAATCCCTACACTGCAGAAGGAGGCCATTCGGCCCATCAAGTTTGTATCGACCACAATCCCACCCAGGCCCTATTCCTGTATTTACCCTGCTAATCCCCCTGACACTAGGGTTAAATTAGCATGGCCAATCAACCTAACCCACACATCTTTGGAATGTGAAACCCACTCAAACACTGATAGGTTCAAATAAACCACCAAATCCAAACATTTATTTATTAGCTTGTTTACAAAACTCTTTGAAGGTGACGGAACAAGTTGATGAGGCTGATTAAAAGCAGGCAGAATCCTGGGCTTTTTGGAGAAATGGAGAACAAAAGCCAGCAACTTCTGATGAATTTGTATAAAACACTGTTTAAGCTCCAACTAGAGTACTGTGTTCAGTTCTAGACACTGGACTTTAGGAAGGATATTAGCACCTTAAGACTGCAGAAGAGATTCATTAGAATATTAATGTAAACATTTTCATCCTGGTTTCAAATTCCTCCATGATCATTGCCCCTCCCTATTTCTGTAATCTCCTCCAGCCTCACCCTCTGAGATACCTGGGTTGCTGTAATTCTGCTTTCCAATTTTAATCACTACACCATTGATGGTTCAATTCTGAGACTCCAAGCTCTGGAATTTCCTCGCTAAACCTCTCCACCTTGCTACATTGCTTTTCTCATTTTATACATCCCTTAAAACCTACTGCTCTTTTCAGGCTTTTGGTCAGTTTCCCAATATCTCCTTGTGTGACATCATATTTTGTGATGTAATGCTGATGTTAAACACCTTGGGGCATTTTATTACTTTCAAGTTGCTATATAAATCCAGGTTGTTGTTGTACCTGGCATGAGGTTATGTGAAGAGATGGGGAAGCAGGGATTGGTCTTGGAACTGGTTAGGTGTACTGAAGGAGGAACAAAGAAAATTACAGTACCTTACAGGCCCTTCATCCCTGTAAGCCTGCACCGACCATCCTGCCCCTCTAAACCAAAACCCACTATCCTTCAAGCAACTGTATCCCTCTATTCCTACGCTATTCACGTATTTGTCCAGATGCTCCTTTAAAAGTCACTATCATGTCTGCTTCTGCTACCTCCCCCAGCAGCGAGTTCCAGGCACCCACCACCCTCTGTGTAAAAAAAAACCTTGCCTCGTACATCTCCATTAAACCTTGCCCCTCAGACCTTAAACCTCCTGGGAAAAAGCTTCCGACTATCCACTCTGTTCACGCTCTTCATAATCTTGTAAATTTTTATCAGGTCGCCCCTCAACCTCCGTCATTCCAGTGAGAACAAACCAAGTTTCTTCAACCTCTCCTCATAGCTAATGCCCTCCATACCAGGCAACATCCTGGTAAATCTTTTCTGTACCCTCTCCAAAGCTTCCACATCCTCCTGGTAGTGTGGTGACCAGAATTGAACACTATATTCAAAGTGCGGCCTAACTAAGGTTCTATAAAACTGCAACATGACTTGCCAATTTTTAAACTCAATGCCCCAGCCAATGAAGGTAAGCATGCCATATGCCTTCTTGACGAGGCAGCATGGTGGCACAGTGGTTAGCACTGTTGCCTCACAGCACCAGCAACCTGGGTTCAATTCTGGCACCGGGTCACTGCCTGTGTGGAGTTTGCAAGTTCTCCCCATATTTGCGTGGGTTTCCTCCGGGTGCTCCAGTTTCCTCCCACAGTCCAAAGATGTGTGGGTTAGGTTGATTGGCCATGCTAAAACTGACCCTGGTATCAGGGGATTAGCAGGGTAAATATGCGGGGTCGCGGGAATAGGGCCTGAGTGGGATTGTGGTCAATGCAGACTCGATGGACCAAATGGCTTCCTTCTGCTCCACAGGGATTCTATGACCACTTTCTCCACCTCCACATTGCCACTTTCAGTGCCCTGTGTACCTGTACACCCAGATTCCTCTGCCTATCAATGCTCTTGAGGGTTCTGTCATTTACTGTATCTCCCATCTGTATTAAACCTTCCAAAATGCTTATCCTCACATTTGTCTGGATTAAACTCCATCTCCCATCTCTCCGCCCATCCTCTGGCCATGCTAAACTCTCCTTCAGTGTACCGAAACAGGTGCCAGAGTGTGACAACTGGGGGATTTTTAACAGTAACTTCATTGCAGTGTTAATGATGGCCTAATTGTGACACTAATAAATAAACTTTAAAGCACAGAAGGGGCAGTTTAGTTGATGGTTCAGAATCATTAGGCTTTTTAGAGTAGATTGGGTTAAATTTGTTTGAAAGCAGAGGGATATAGTTTAAATCAGTAAAGTAGTGAAAGAAAGAGAAATATTTTTAGGCAATACATTAGATGCCTTACAAGAGATGTTAATTTTGTGAAATTCACTAGGTTTTGGGAAGATTCCATCAGATTGAAAAGTGGCCACATGATGTGACGGAGGCAGGAAACCAGCTTGGAATCATGGATTTCCGGCAGTGCAGAAGGAGGCCACTCAGCCCATTGAGTCTGTACCTACTCTCTGACAGAGCATCTGACCCAGTCCCACTCCCCTATCCCTGTAGCCCCCCACATTGTAAGAAGTCTCACATCACCAGGTTAATGTCCAACAAGTTTATTTGGTGGCAAAAGCAAAAGTGGCTGGTGCTACCAAATAAACCTGTTGGACTTAAACCTGGTGTTGTGAGACTTCTTACTGTGTTTACCCCAGTCCGACGCCGGTATCTCCACATCATGACCCTGCACATTTACCATGGCTAATCTACCTAACGTCTTGGAAAACTAAGGGTAATTTAGCATGGCCAGTCCACCTAACCTGCACATTGATGGGCTGAGAGAGGAAATGAGAGCACCCGCAGACACGGGGAGAATGTGCAGACTCCACACAGTCACCCAAGCGGGGAATTAAACCTGGGTCTCTGGTGCTGTGAGGCAGCAGTGCTAGTCACTGTGCTGCCTTGATGTCTGTCCTGGGGAAGATGCTAAGATCATTAAGAGGTTATAGCTGGGCTATAACCTTGAGAAACTCAAGGTAACTGGGAGGAGCCAGCATGGTTTTGTGAAAAATCATGTTTAACTAATAGAATCATACAGCGCAGAAGATGCCCTTTGGCCCATCAAGTCTGCCCCAACATGTGAGAAACATCTAACCTCCCATCTAATCCCATTTACCAGCACTTGACCCATAGTCCTGAATGAAATGGTGGGCCAAGTGCTCAGCATGTGCTCTTTAAAGGATGTGGGGCAACTCACCTCTACCACCCTCCTGGTAGCACATTCCAGACCTTCTGGAATGATTTCAACAAAAACAACCCAAGCCTATCCAACCTCTCTTCATAACTTAAATGTTCTGTCTCAGGCAGCATCCTGGTGAATCTCCCCTGCACCCCCTCCAGTGCAATCACATCCTTCCTATAATGTGGCGACTAGAACTGTACACAGTACTCCAGCTGTGACCTCATCAAAGTTTTATACAAGTCCAACGTGACGTTGCTGCTTTTGTAATCTGTGCCTCAATTGATAAAGGCAAGCGTCCCATATGCCTGTTCCACCATCCTACTAACATGCCCTTCCATCTTCAGAAATCTATGGACAAACACACCAAGGTCCCTTTGTCCTGTCATTCATTGAATACTTCCTTGTCAAATAATTCCTTCCAAAGCATATCACCTTATACTAATCAGGGTTAAATTCCATCTGCCACTTATCTGCCCATTTGACCATCATGTCTATATCTTCTTGTAGCCGAAGACATTCAGCCTCACTGTTAACTGTCCAGCCAATCATTGTGTCATCCACAAACTTACTAATTCAATTCCCCCACATAGACATCTATGTCGTTTATATAAATGATGAACAGTAGGGGGCCCAGCACAGATCCCTGTGGTATTCATTGGACACTGGCCTCCAGTCACTAAAGCAGACATCTCTCATCATTCTGTCTCCTACCGCTAAGCCAATTATTAATCCAATTTGTCATGGTCTCAGTGGAACAAGCCCTGCTTGCATTCACTCTATCTGTACCCATCAAAATCTTATACACCTCTATCAAATCTCCCCTCATTCTTCTACACTCCAGGGAATAAAGTCCTAACCTATTCAATCTCTCTCTGTAACTCAGCTTCTCAAGTCCCGGCAACATCCTTGTGAACCTTCTCTGCACTCTTTCAACCTTATTTACATCCTTCCTGTAACTAGGTGACCAAAACTGTACACAATACTCTAAATTCAGCCTCACAACCTTACCATAACACTCCAACTTTTATACTTGATACTCCGATTTATAAAGGCCAGTGTACCAAAAGCATTTTTTACGACCTTTTAGGGAATTCTGTACCTGTATTCCCAGATTGCTCTGTTCAACTGCGCTCTTCAGAGTCCTACCATTTACCCTGTACGTTCTACTTTGGTTTGTCGTTCTGAAATGCGTACCTCACACTTGTCTGTGTTAAATTCCATTTGCCATTTTTCAGCCCATTTTTCTAGTTGGTCCAAATCCCTCTGCACGCTTTGAAAACCTTCCTCACTGTCCACTACACCTCCAATCTTTGTATCATCAGCAAATTTGCTGATCCAATTTACCACATTATCATCCAGATCATTGATATAGATGACAAACAACAATGGACCCAACACTGATCCCTGTGGCACTCCACTAGTCACAGGCCTCCACTCAGAGAAGCAATCCTCCACAACCACTCTCTGGCTTCTTCCATTGATCTAGTGTCTAATCCAATTTACTACCTCTCCATGCATACCATACATAGAGAAGGAAACAAGAGAGTGCGGAATGTAGTGTCACAGTCATAGGTAGGGTGTCAAGGAAGATCAGCTTAATACGAGGCAGCTCCATTCAAAAGTCTGACAGCAGCAGGGAAGAAGTTGTACTTGAGTTGGTTGGTATGTATCTTCAGACCTTTGTATCTATGATCTTTCCTGACAGAAGAAGATGGAAGAGAGTATGTCCAGGATGCATGAGGTACTTGATTGGGCTGGCTGCTTTTCTGATAGTGGGAAGTGTAGATAGAGTCAATGGATGGGAGGCTCGTTTGCATGATGGATCAGGCTACATTCACAACTTTTGTAGTTTCTTGCGGTCTTGGGCAGAGCAGGAGCCATACCAAGCTGCGATGCAACCAGCAGGGATGTTTTCTATCGTGCATCTGTAAAAGATGATGAGAATCGTAGCGGATATGTCAAATTTCCTTAGCCCTCTGAGAAAGTAGAGACATTGGTGGGCTTTCATTAACATAGTGTCGGTGTGGAGAGGCCAGGACAGGTTGTTGGTGATCTATGCACGTAGAAACTTGAAGCTGTCAACCATTTCCGCTTCATCCCAGTTGATGTAAACAGGGGCATGCCCTCCTCTACACTTCCTGTAGTCTTGTTGACGTTGAGGGAGAGATTATCGTTACCCCGGATTCTCTATCTCATTCCTATACTCTGTCTCGTCATTGTATGAGATTTGACTCACTACTGTGGTGTCATCAGCAAACTTGAAAATTGAGTTGGAGGGGAATTTGGCCACACAGTTATAGGTGTATAGCAGGGGGCTGAGGGCACAGCCTTGTGAAGCACTGGTGTTGAGATGTTGTTGCCTATCCTTACTTACTGTGGTCTGTGGGTTAGGAAGTTCAGGATCCAGTCACAGAGAGTGGGGCTGAGCCCCAGGCCATGGAGTGGTCTAATGGTTTAATTACATGCTCTAGATTTTTATCCTAGCAGTCCAATCCTAACTTTTTTTTCAGCCCCATTTCTCTTTGAATGATAACTTTCCCAATCTTTTTTTTCACCCCTGTCAGTGCTTGCTCCCCCCAGCTCTGGAAATAAGAGGTAAATATTGCTGAGTGTCCACAAGTTCACCTCTACCCTGGCGCCTGTAGAAAGCTTTTCATTGTCTTCATTTAAAGAGTGAATTGTATTTAAAAACGAGAGGAGCTCACCTTGATCATTCGTTATTTAGGAATTGGTCACTATGGTATCAGCTGTAAACCAACCAAGCTGGCGGGAGACATTGCTGGGGTCAATATCGTACAGACAGCAACATACGGAGACTTCTGCTTAGCTGTATCCAAAGACGGGGATCTTTTTGGCTGGGGCAATTCTGAATATCTTCAGCTTTCTGCAGTTACTGAGGCCACACAGGTACAGAAATCCTCTATCCAGGAAAAGGCGGTGAGATCTCCAGTATTAATACATATACATAGGGATGGTGTGTTAACACAACAGCAGCACGGAGTGAAGGTCACCTGTTTGGCCAGAGCCTGTGCTGAATTTTAATTTTGGCCCTGGCCAATTTCTGTCACTCTGGGCTATCTCATTTTCATAGTATTGAAACCACATGATAGAGCAGATGAATGTGGGGCTGGAGAGATGAGGGCGGTTTAGATTCCTGGGAAACTGGAATTAGTTCTGGGGGAGATGGGACGTGTCCGTGCCAGACTATTTGCACGTAAACAAAGCTGTGACCAATATGCCTTACGGGTTGATTTGATGATACTGTTGGGAGAGATTTGACCAACTTGGCAGAAGGGTGAGAGGTAATGCTAGAGGGGAATGCACAGCATGTGGGGAAAGACAGATAGTACTAGAGTAGGAAATAGTAAGGTAGGTTCAGCATAACAAACAAAGTCTAAACTAAGGTTTAGGTGCATGTATGTATTTGATTTATTATCGTCACGTATTAACATACAGTGAAAGGTATTGTTTCTTGCCTGCTTATAAAAACAAAGCTTACCGTTCATAGAGAAGGAAACGAGAGAGTGCAGAATGTAGTGTTACAGCCATAGCTAAGCTGTAGAGAAAGATCAGCTTAATGCGAGGTAGGTCCATTCAAAAGTCTGACAGTAGCAGGGAAGAAGCTGTTCTTGAGTTGCTTGGTACGTGACCTCAGACTTTTGTATCTTTTTCCTGAAAGAAGAAGGTGGAAGAGAGAATGTCCGGGGTGTGTGAGGCTCTTAATTATGCTGGCTGCTTTGCCGAGGCAACGGGAAGTGTAGACAGAACCAGGCTGGTAGATATGTGCAGTCTGGTAAGTAAAGATACAACCAAGTAGAAACATGAAACAAAAACAGAAAAGATTTGACAGCATCTGTGGAGAGAGAACGGATCCAACGTTTTGAGTCTAGATCACCCTTGGTCAGAGTTGGAAATACGATATTATGGAAATAACAGGGACCTGGCTCAAAGAAAGGTTGGACATGGATAAATGTTCCTGATACAAAGTGTTCAGGAAAGAAGGGAGAGGAGGAGGGGTGGTGCTACTGGTTAAAGAGAGCATGGTTGTGGATGGGGCTTTTTCTGAATGGAGGTCAGTCACCAGCGGAGTGCCTCAAGGATCTGTTCTGGGACCCTTGTTGTTTGTCATTTTCATAAATGACCTGGATGAGGAAGTGGAGGGATGGGTAAGTAAGTTCGCTGATGACACGAAGGTCGGTGGTGTTGTGGATGATCTGGAAGGATGGCAAAAGTTGCAGCAGGACATAGATAGGATGCAGGACTGGGCGGAGAAGTGGCAGATGGACTTCAACGCGGATAAATGTGTAGTCGTCCATTTTGGCAGAACCAACGGGATGAACGAGTACACTATCAAGGGCAGAAGTCTGAGTAGTGTTGAGGAGCAGAAGGATCTTGGGGTCCGGGTCCACAGGACTCTTAAATCGGCCTCGCAGGTGGAGGAGGTGGTCAAGAAGGCGTATGGTGTACTGGCCTTCATTAATCGAGGGATTGAGTTTAGGAGTCGGGAGGTAATGCTGGAACTTTATAAGACCCTTGTCAGGCCTCATTTGGAGTATTGTGCGCAGTTCTGGTCGCCTCACTATAGGAAAGATGTAGAAGCTATTGAGAGGGTGCAGAGGAGATTTACAAGGATGTTGCCTGGACTGGGAGGCATGCCTTATGAAGTTAGGTTGAGGGAGCTGGGACTCTTTTCCCTGGAGAGACGAAGGTTGAGAGGCGACCTGATAGAAGTTTACAAAATGTTGAGAGGAATAGATAGGGTGGACTCTCAGAGGCTATTTCCCCGGTTTGAAATGGTCGCTACGAGAGGACACAGATTTAAGGTGCGGGGAGGGAGGTTCAGAAGTGATGTTAGGGGTAAGTTTTTCACTCAGAGGGTGGTGAGTGAATGGAATCGGCTGCCGTCAGTGGTGGTGGAGGTGAACTCGCTGGGGTCTTTTAAAAGACTTCTGGATGAGTATATGGGGTTTAATGAGATTGAGGGTTATAGATAGGTCTGTAGGTAGGTAGGTGATGTGATCGGCGCAACTTGTGGGCCGAAGGGCCTGTTTGTGCTGTAGTGTTCTATGTTCTATTACAGTGCTGGAGAGAGTTGATGTCCCAGAGGATTCAAGGTGGGTGGATCGAGAATCAGAGGGCACAGGTTTAAGGCATTTGTCAGAAGTACAACGGAGACATAGAATCATAGAATCCCTGTAGTGCAGAAGGAGGCCATTTGGCCCATGGAGTCTGCACTGACCACAATCCCATTCAGGCTCTGTCCCCATAATTCCACTTATTTATCTGCTGATCCAACACTAAGGGGCAATTTACCACGGCCAATCGACCTAACCTGCACATCTTTGGACTGTGGGAGGAAACCAGAGCACCCAGAGGAAATCCACTCAGACATGGGGCGAATGTACAAACTCCACACAGACAGACAGTGACCCAAAGTTAGCATTGAACCTGGCTCCCTGGTGCTTTGAGGCAGTAATGTTAATCACTATGCTGACATGAGAGTTTTTTTCACAGAGCGAGTGGTTAGGATCTGGAACACACTGCCTGTGACTACAGTGGAGGAAGGTTCAATTGAGACATTTGAATCTGAAAAGGAAATATTTGCGGAGCTGTGAGAGTAAAGGCAGGGAATTGGCACAGGGGCGAATTGCTCCTTTAAAGGAACAATGTGTTATCCTAGGATAACACACTGACTCTTCAGATTCTAGTCTTTTTAAAACTGTTAGATTTTGATACTATTCTTTGTTTTGTTACACAGCTTTAATTTAAACACCTTCTGAGCATTCCAGTTTAATGAAACAAACAAGGACAGTAGTTTAGTTTTTTCTTTATTTAAGACTTCTGGTACCAACTCAAACATAAACAGTTGTAATTCATTAGCTCTTTACTGAACTTTAACTCTAACTGGACATCAATTTCAACTATTTAACTGAAAGTAGATACTACCGAGTTAGGGACAGCTTGGCCAAGAATTGTCTCCATTATAGAATCAATTTCCTCCTCTCTGAAGTATTCTTCAGGGCGCAAGCTTTGTTGCGATGGCTGGTCTCTTCCAAGCTATCGCTGCCAAACAAAGGACCCGTGCGTTCCCCAGCGATAATTCTCTACCCGCCTCCAGAAGACCCTCCACCATCCATCCAACTGTGCAACCAGAAATCGACCGCACGGTTCAAACATCCAGTGAACCCATCCCTGAACGACTGCATGATGCCTAGCCCATCCTACATGCCCCATATAAAGCAGCCATGAAAATCGGAGCCACGACGCCTCAGCTCCCAGATCACAGCCCCTCCATGATCTGCGCCCGGCTCCAACCTACAAGATGACCAAAACTCCCAGCATGCTCAGCTGTCAACCATCCCAAAGCCACTATCGCCAACACCATTGTCAAACTACTGAGCTGTTCTCACGTCCACATTCCCTCCTCTTGACCCTGGAGCATATAACAAAATGTATCACAGATCATGGCCAAACTCTTACCCAACAAGATAGTATCAAAATCCAGCCAAACTAACTATTAACATGTTACAAATGCATATTTACAATTGACAGAATTTTTGTTTCATTACAACATTTCCACAGGCTACTGTTGCACTACTTTTCCCATTTCCATTTTACAAATTGAGCAGTAAACAGTATATTTAAGTCACGGGTAGATAGGTTTCTGATAGACAGGGAAATTAAGGGTTATGGGGAGAAAGCGGGAAAGTGGAACTGATCCACTTCAGATCAGCCATGATCTTATTGAATGGCGGGGCAGGCTTGAAGGGCTGGATGGCCAACTCCTGCTCCTATTTCTTATGTTCTTATGTACTTTAGTAATGTCAGTATCTGGATGCTTAACTTCGATTGTACAATTCACATTGTCTTAACCCGCCTTGTTAATGTTTGAAGTTTAATGCCCAGATTTGTGAAATCAGTGGTGTTAATCGTGAATACTACTGCACTATAGCAGTTGCTAAATCATTAATTAACTTCCTCCTTTGGTAACCTTAAACCAGCAAACCATTCTTGCTCTTCATTTATCACTTCTTGATTTAACAACCCCTGTTAAATAAAAAATAATTCTCTAAATTGAGACAGACACCAATCAGGTAAATGTATTTTAGTGAAATCCAATATAACTGGTACCCATTCATAGGAAATATTGTCATGTAAAACCTTGTTCAAATTTGTTATGATTATACTATTTTAGGTTCAGAGTTATATTTAGGACAAAAATGTACAGATGAAAGAGGAGTAAAGTTTTAAATTTGAATGTAGGAGGGTCATGTACCAAAAGTAGGTTTAACTCTCCAAAGTATTCGATATTTAAAAATGATCTGAATTTGCATAATCACTTTTTATCACAAATTTAACCTTCCACAGTTACAGCTCAATCTGTCTCCTACTAGCATGCACATGCTGTGTTCTTTTATGACCCAATTAACTCAAAGTCCAAGTAAGAAGTAATTCAAATAATTTTCTACTAGTTTAACAAATTGTAGAGGAAAGTCCTCCATCATTTCATCTTTACCAATTTGATTTATGAATACCATGATTTGCACAAATGATTATTTATTGCTTTTTTAAGCATTTTAACTGCTGTAATCCCAAATAACTAAATACTGGGGAAAAATCCTGTCATCTGTTGGAAAGTTGTTGAGACTCTGCAGAGCCCTTAACTTTTCACAGAAAATTGACCCCCAGCTTATTAGCATTTTGGTACATTGAGTCAAACACTTTACATGTTCAAATGTGCATTACTGTAGGGATAACATTTACACAATATAGAAAACACACAAACATATTTTGGAAAATTAGCCCAGATTCAAATGATAAATTCATGATCTGTGAATGTGTTTCAATGTATCCCTCTTTGAAACGCAAATTTCTCCCATACAGCCTCTCGCTCTACTACCCTTTATTTGTCGAAATTAAAACTTATTTACCCCTTTAGAATTTCGGTAACTTCCCATCTATATAAGTTGGTTATTTTATGCACTCAATTTATTCAATCAATTAATTGTCAGAAACTGCAATACACAAATATAACCAAACACTTTAATTCAAAATAAGAAACTATGAATGAGCCAAACGCTTCAGGTCTCAATTATCACTAGGTTGTGATAAACAGTCTTGGAGCTGCTGGAGGTGTTATTCACAAGTTAGCTATTTAGAACACACAAAATACATTTGGTTTGGAGCCAGATGAATTAATTTGGTCTTGAAATTGGCTCCAATCTACAAATTTACCAACACTCCCAGCACACTCCACTCTCAGCCAGAACAGCCATTCCAAAGCCACTATTGCCATCACCATTGCCAAACTACCGCTGCAGCTGTTCTCTCTCTGTCCACAGTTCGAATCAAATCTGATCATTTTGACCAACTGGGTGGGGAAGATTTAATACTCAGTCCTGCCCTTTGAACCTGGTCCTTAATATCTCCACAATCTTTTTTTTACATCCACAGGCGATTCGTCTGCCTTGTTGTCCAACGCGGGGTGTACACGCGGTGGGTCGTGCGAGGGCTGCTCTTGGACATTGCTTCGAGAGTTGCCTAGTGCTTCACGTCGTTAGTGTACGCTTAAACTGGACCAACTGACGGGCAACACGACAGCTCAGTGACTATCACTGTTTGCTGTGCAGTTACAGGGACCCGGGTCGGATCTCCGGCTTGGGCCGGTGTCTGTGGGAGTTTGCACATTCTCCCCGTGCTTGCGTGGGTTTTCTCCGGGTGCTCCGGTTTCCTCCCACACCCCAAAAACGTGCTTTTAGGCTGATTGGTGTCAATAAACTGTCCCTAAATTGGATCTCCCTTAATCTGGCGCACGTATAATTCTCTAAATTTGCACCCCCCGCCCCCCCCCCCCCACACGTTTATTGTGGAGTCCAAGAGGCGTAGATAAAAGTCGTAGGTAGAAGAAGGATTGGAATGAGGCACTCACTGAGTGTTAAAATGGGCGGCGCGGGCTCGTTGGGCCGAAGGGCCTGTTTCCTGTGCTGTGTTTGTTCTTTGTTCTAATCCCATTTTTCCACCTGCTTGTGTCTGCAGCTCTCCAGCCTTATTTAGCACACTCCACACATTCACATAATGTGCCCAGTAACCCTGGTTTAGACATCAGTCCTTCTCTCTTGTGCTGACCCCACTTAATACCTTAATGTTTCCCACTCTAATACTAACTGTACATTGCTATCCCTCTCTGACATTGCCTTCTGGTTCCCACACTCCTGCCAAGTTAGTTTCAAGTCTTCCTAAGAGCACATGCAAGTAAGGAAAGGGTGAGTTTGTTTTTACATTTTAAGGTATTTAAAAATAGTTTAATCTGTCCGGGAAGTTGCAGCTTTTTGTGATTATCCTATATCTCTCTGTTTTGATGGTAATAAACAGAAAATTCAAATGAGATATCTTCCGCTTGGTAATGAAAGACCAAATAGAGAGAGTTTCTATATTCTATCTACAAATCAAAGAATAAAACTAAAAAACAGAGAATGCTGCATAATACATCTGAATTAGGTTTTAGTTATTTGCTGCTTTGATAAGGAAGAGACAAATCAGTGAAATTCTGGATTGATCCTTGCTTTTTGAGATTATCTGAACTCACCGGGTGGCATAGTGGTTAGCCTCGCTGCGTCAAAGAACCGGGTTCGATTCCCGACCTTGGGCCACTGTCGTGGAATTTGCGTGTTCTCCCCGTGTCTGCATGCGTTCCCTCTGGGTGCTCCTGTCTCTTCCCGCAGTCCAAAGATGTGCAGGTTAGGTGGATTGGCCATGCTAAATTGCCCCTTAGCGTCAGGGCCAGGGGTTGGTGTATGATCACTTGTGATTTCTATTCCTTTTATTTGGGGTTAAGGAGACCGAGGAGGTAAAAGGCTGTACGATGGCACAGTGGTGACCGCTGCTCCCTCACAGCACCAGGGACCAGGGTTCAATTCCTGGCTTAGGCCACTGTCTGTGTAGAGTTTGTACATTTTCCCCCGTGTCTGCGTGAGTTTCCTCCGGGTTCTCTGGTTTCTTCCCACAGTCTAAAGATGTGCGGGTTACATGGATTGGCCATGGGGTCACGGGGGGGTGTAGGGCCTGGGTGGGATTGTGGTCGGTCTGCACTGTAAGGATTCTGTGATTTGGTGATGAGCTGTAGGATGATCGATTGGATTTGTTGGAAGGCAGGTGCTGAACTGAGTGAATCCTAAGGATCTAATCCACGGTTCCCTCAAAATTAGTGCACAAGAAGTGAGGCTTGAAAGATCAGTTAACCTTGGGTTTTTATGATGATGATAAATGGAGCAAGGCAATGCTAGCGTGCTCTCTACAGTCCTAAGTACATTGTGTAGTGTTAACTGGGAAAGGGGAAGAATCTCTCAAAGTAAGAGAGACTTTCCTTTGATTTGTTTGATTTTTTTTTTACAGGTGAATGTTCCAAAACATCTCCCATTTAAAGGAGTTGGAAAGATAAAGCAGGCAGCATGCGGCGGGACTCATGCTGCAATCCTTAACAGTGAGTCTTTATTTTAACAACATTTCCCTGTCAGATCATACAATCCCTACAGTGCAGAAGGGGGCCATTTGGCCCATCGAGTCTCCACTGACCACAATACCACCCAGGCCCTATCCCCATAACCCCACACATTTACCCTAACCTGACACTAAGGGAGGATTTATCATGGCCAATCCATGTAACTCACACATCTTTGGACTGTGGGAAGAAACCAGAGAAAACTCGTGCAGACACAGGGGAAAATGTACAAACTCCATATAGACAGTGACCTAAGCCGGGAATTGAACCCTGGTCCCTGTTGCTGTGAGGGAGCAGTAGTCACCACTGTGCCATCGTGCAGCCTTTTACCTCCTCGGCCTCCTTAACCCCAAATAACAGGAATAGATATCATAAGTGGTCATACACTAACCCCTGGGCTGTGACACCCCTGGTGACGTGGTGGCACAGTGGTCAGCACTACTGTCTCACAGTGCCAGGGACCCGGGTTCAATTCCAGCCAGGGTAACTGGGTGGAGTTTGCATGTTCTCCCTGTGTCTGCGTGGGTTTCCTCCAGATGCTCCGGTTTCCTCCCACAGTCCAAAGATGCGCAGGCCAAGGCCCTTGGTGTCTAGGGGTCTAGCAGGGTAAATACTTGGTGCTGTGGCTATAGGATCTGCGTGGGATTGTCGTGGTGCAGACTTGATGGGCCGAATGGCCTCTTCCTGTGCTGTAGGGATTCTGTGTTCAACTTGGCCTAAAGGTTGTGAAATATACCTGAGCCAAAAGACACTCACTTTTATTTTCTGGCAACTCAGAAAACAGCTTGAGGCTGATGCACAGTTAATGGTGAGAATTGAAAAGCTGCGGTTGGAGAGGGCCACTCATTGGCATCAATTCCAGAGAAAGGTCAAGTCTAAATCCCCTTCCAATAATGTGAGAAATGCTGCCAGTCTTGAGTATTTCAATGCTTCAGAGTTTAATTGTTTGAGAACTAAGAGAAAAACAAAACGTGTTTTTTACGTCTCTCCCTTTGCTAACCTGCTTTGATATTGATTTGACCCACTGTAATTTACGCTTCCTTCTCAATGCTTGCCCTGTAATGTCACTATCCCTGACAGTATCTAACTCCATTCACTCCCCACAGTATCAAGAAATAGTGGAAGGAACTGGAACTGCCAAGGCAGTGGGTTCTGATAATATTCCAGCAATAGTATGCTCCAGACTTATGTTCCAGAACTTGCCATATCCCTAGCCAAGCTCTTCCAGTATAGTTACAACACTGGCATCTACTCAACAATGTAGAACGTTGCCCAGGTATGTCCTGTACACAAAAAGCGGAACAAATCCAAACCAGCCAAGTGCTATCCCACCAGTCTACTCTCGCCAATCAGTAAGGTGATGGATGGAACTCTGACCTCTGAGAGAAACGCTACTGTTTATGAAGATGTTTTTGGGACTGCTGATTAGTTTTTAATGGTTTCTATACACAATCATTCACAGTTCTTAGCTTCTCACCATTTAGAAGATTGTTCCAAAGTGAATGACCTCGCTTTTCTCCCACATTGGATTGTCGATCATGTAATCAGCCCCCTGGTTGCCACGCCACCAAACTTATTGTCAGTAAACCTGGAGCTGTGGCTTTCCATTTGTTTATCATAGACATTGATAAATACAGCAAGGTGCTGAGGCCTCTGTACAGATTCTCGAGTCCTATCCTGTCAATTTGAGTAAATACTTCTTCCCAGTCTCTTGTCATCTGGCTCATAACCGCTTCCCCATCCATATCAATAAGCTACCTACCCATGACTGTCATTTTTATCCCCATTTTCTATTCAGGTCCTTATTGAATGCCTGATGTAAATCTACATAAGTAACATCCATAGACTTCATACCAACTTGCTGTTGAATTATATTCATTGTGGAAAGTTGGGAAATCTAGGATCCGGTTTAGGAACAGAAAGATTCCATGAAGCTTTGTGGATACAACTCCAGAATCCTTTCCTTCCATTTGAAAGCAGAGATTAAGATCAGATCTGAAAGTCAGTAGCTTTGGTGCAATAGTTCCTCAGCATATCACTGGAACGTCAACCAAGATTCTGTGCTAAACATCTGAAGTAGAGCTTGAAGCTACAGAGCTACTGGCTGAGTGAGAGTGTTGTATACTGAGCCAGCAGCCTCTGACCCCAGGAAAACTTCCACACCACACAGTTAGCAGTGAATCTGTTGTTTCCCCAATACCACTCAGTATCTGCAAACCTCATGGAAGATCCTATCCTGGCTGAATAAAGACCTGATGTTATTTTGTCAATTGCAGAGGAAGGCCATGTATTTGTCTGGGGTTATGGAATCCTAGGACGAGGCTGTCAGCTCTCTGAATCCGGAGTGCCAGAGCTGATCCCCCCAACGTTGTTTGGCTGGTCCGACTCCACGCCCCAGGTTCGAGTTGATCGCATTCGTTGTGGCCTCAACCATTTTGCTGCCATCACCAGTAAGTGTCTCCCAAACGGTTTTGGAGTTGTTGAAGGAACATTGTTTCAGAATCCGATACTTTCTCTCCTATTTTCCCCTTGGCATCTTTTGAGGAGCTCAGTGCTGCCTTCTCAGGAAGAACACCCCAAATTCTCCAACTTACGCTCCTGCCAACTCCTCCCCTACCCAGTGTACCCACTGGGATCTAACCCTGCAATCTCCTGTCCAAATTTGTAACCTTGCAAAAAACATGAAAACAGACAGTAAAAGCGGTCATCAAATCCCTACAGAAGGAGAACATTTAGCCCGTCGAGTCTGCACCAGCTCTCTCTGACTGAGTACCTTACCCAGGCCCTTGCCCCCAGCTTATCCCCGTCAAACTTAGAAGTATTACATTTGATTCCCTCATCCAAATCATGAAATTATATTGTAAATAACTGGGACCCAAGTGGGACCCCCCTTTTCACTGCCTGTCACATCAAAAATGACCCATTTATTCATGCCATTTCCTGTCTGCTAATCAACTCTTGGTCCATGCCAGTATATTGTTCCAATCCCACGTACTTTAATTTACCACACTAACATTTTCTGTGGGACTTTATCAAAAGCTTTCTAAATAGGCCACATCTACAGATTCACCCATATTTATTCCACTAGTTATGTCCTGAAAAAAACTCCATTAAGTTTATCAACATGATTTCCCTTTCCTAAATCCACGTTGACTTTGTCTAATCCTGTTGATGTTTTCCAAGTGTCCAGTTATCACATCCTTTATAATAAACCCTAGCATTTTCCCAACTCTGGATATTAGGCTAACGGGTCTGTAATTCCCTGTTTTCTACCTCCCTCCTTTTTTAAATAGCAGGGTTACATTTGCCACCCTCCAATCTGCCAGGAATGTTCCAGAATTTAGAAGCTGATGACCAACGCGTCCACTATTTCCATGGTCATCTCTTTTATATCCCGGGATGTAGATTGTCAGGCCTGGGGATTTATCGGCTTTCAGTCTCATCAATTTCTCCAACACTATTTTTCAGTAATACTAATTTCCTTCAATTCCATCTTGCTAGATCCTTAGTTTCCCAGCATTTCCGGGAAGTTATTTGTGTCTTCCCCTGTGAAGACAGAACTAAATGTGTTGATGTTTTATCTCTTTTATTCCACAGGTGTGTCGGTCCACCTTGTTGTCTAACGAGGGGCATACACACGGTGGGTCGTGCGTGGGCTGCTCTTGGATGTTTCGAGAGTGGCCTAGTACTTCGTGTCGTTGTGTGTGCTTAAAACTGGACCAGCAGATGGGCACCACGACAGCTCAGTGACTATCACTGTCTGCTGTGCAGATACATGGATTTGGGTCGGTGTCTGTGGGAGTTTGCGCATTCTCCCCGTGCTTGCGTGGGTTTTCTCCGGGTGCTCCGGTTTCCTCCCACACCCCAAAGATGTGCTCTTAGGCTGATTGGTGTAACAAATTGTCCCTAAATTATTCTCCCCTGAATCTGGTTTCCAATGTGGAGAGCCATATGCATACACACGGGTCAAGGGAGGTGTGGGAAAATGCTTTGTTAAGATGGCGGCGTGGGCTTGTTGGGCCGAAGGGCCTGTTTCCTGTGCTGGGTTGTTCTTTGTTCTTTGTTCTTAAAGTAGTTGTTTGATCTGCCATTTCCTTGTTCTCCATCATCAATTCTCTTGTTTAAGGCTGCACTTTTCCATCATTGTCTAGCAAAACATATCTCTAATTCACTCTTGAATAAATTCATTGGCCAAGTCTCCACTACTTTCTGGGGAAGAAACTTCCACAGACTGACACGCCTCTGAGAAAAAATGTTCCTGCTCAATTCCATCTTAAAAGGGAGACTCCTAATTTTTAAACTGTGCCCAACCCCCAACCCCCACCCCCTGAATTTAGTCTCAATGAGTGGAAACATCCTCCCGATCTCCAACCTATCAAATCTTCTGAGGATCTTGTATATATCTCAGTATGATCCCATTTTTCTAAGCTCCGAGGGTACGGCCCAGTCTGTTCAATGTTCCTCCATAGGATTATCCCTCATCCCAGGAATGAGTGGAGTGAAGCTGATTCGGTAGACCCTGAGACTCTTAATTTCAGGGTCATGGGTTCAGGCCCCACGTTGGGCCCCACTGTTTTTGAACTTTGCTGCTTTTCTGGGTGAACTCCAGCTGTCCATTCCTCTGGCAGTGTCACCGCTCAAACTGAATCTTTCGCCGTTCCGCTTTGTCAATCTCACGGTTACTGATTTCTGAGAGAAAACTGCCTCCACTTCATTGGAAGTCAGTGAGTTTCGCACCAGAGACCTGGGTTTGATTCCCGGCCTCGGGTCACTGTCTGTGTGGAGTTTACACGTTCTCCCCATGTCTGCGTGGGTTTCCTTCAGGTGCTCTGCTTTTCCCCCCCTCACTCCAAAGATGTGTGGATTAGATACATTGGCTGTGCTAAATTACCCCTTAGTGTCAGAGGGGCTAGCATGGGTTATGGGGATAGGATGTGGGTGGGATTGTGGTCGATGGGCTGAATGTCCTCCTACACTGTTGGATTCTAATATTCTTTGAACTGCCAATACAATTATTTCTTATTTTCAAATAAAGTGACCAGATCTGTACACAGTATTCCAGATGTGGTCTCACCAAGGCTCTGTACAGCTGCAGTAAAACTTCCCTGTTTTAATATTTAATTCCCCTTGCAACATGAGCATTCCATTTGTCTTCCCAACCTGTTGCACCTGCATAATAACTAATTCGTATACAAGGACATCCAGATCTTTGTACCATCAAGTTCTGCAATCTCTCTCCATTTATATAGTGTTCTTTTCTATTCTTCCTGCCAAAGTTCACATTCTTCCACATCATATTCCATCTGCCAGACTTTTACACACTCACTTAACCTATCAGTATCCCTTTGCAGAGTCTCTACCTCCTTTTCACAAATTACTTTCCTACCTATCTTGGTGTCAGTGCTGAGGGAGCGCCGCACTGTCAGAGGGTCAGCGCTGAGGGAGGGCCGCACTGTCAGAGGGTCAGCGCTGAGGGAGGGCCGCACTGTCAGAGGGTCAGCGCTGAGGGAGCGCCGCACTGTCAGAGGGTCAGCGCTGAGGGAGCGCCGCACTGTCAGAGGGTCAGCGCTGAGGGAGCGCCGCACTGTCAGAGGGTCAGTGCTGAGGGAGCGCCGCACTGTCAGAGGGTCAGTGCTAAGCAGATGAACTTTTAGAAGTTCAGTACTGTAAGAGTGTGACGCGGTTGGATGGTGAGTGCTGAGGAAGCGCTGCTCTGTTGAATGTTGTGTGTTTGGAATGAGAGTTCTTGCTGCAGCAACACTAACCAGATACCTGATCACTGTTAGTGGGGTGCTGCTCGGTGACACTTGACTTCTTGTTTATCAATAATAATGATAGTGTGTATTGGCTGAAAAGAATGAAAGACATTCAGTGCAGGTTCCATCTCTCTATATCTGAACTGGTAACAGAAAGTTCTGATGTGAACCCCATCCTCCCCACACTCCAGCCCCACCCACTCACCCACTGAGCTCAGACTTTGTGATATAAAATTTGACCAGATTTCGAATGACCTTGATCCGTATGTTTCCTGTTCTGTGAGTCTGCTTCAGCTGGAGGCTGCACATTGCTCTTGGCAAGTGTGCGATCACCTGGAAGTTCCCCTCCAAACCACTCACTATCCTGACTTGTAAATATATCGCCGCTCTTTCACTGTTGCTGGGTCAAAATCCTGGAATTCCCTCCCTAACAGCACTGTGGATGTACCTACAGCACACAGACTGCAGCGATTCAAGAAATACCTCTCCACCACCACCTGATGGGACAATTAGGAATGACCAATAAATGCTGGCTTAACCAGTGACACCCATTTCTCCTGAAATAATAAAGGGAACAGAAACTTGAGTTTTTTTAATGATTTGCTTCACACGCCAATTGATAATATCTTTATGTTGCAGATCGTGGCGAGCTCTTTGTCTGGGGGAAGAACCTTCGCGGTTGTCTTGGTATTGGCAGCTTAGAGGATCAGTACTTTCCCTGGCGGGTAGGTCCTTCCCTCTGTTCATGTTCAGCATCACCGTTCCATGGAATCAAAATGAGCAAACTAGCTGGGGGTAGTTCTTCACTGTATTGTCTTAAATTTTCATCCCAGTTTCAGCTCTTCAATCAGCTCTCTTGCACACATTTTAAAGTGGGGGGGAGGGTGCGTGGGTGGCAAACGAAACTTTGATTTAATTATTCTTTGAAGACAGCCAGAGGCTGACTAGATGTTATTCACTGATTCCTCTGTGTGTGTGTGGACAGGATATGGTTCTGTTCAGGTTTGTGTCTGATTTTCAGAAGGCGTTTGACAAGGTACCTCACAAGAGGTTATTGCAGAAGGTCAGGGGGCATGGAGTTGGGGGTAGGGTGTTAGCGTGGATAGAGGATTGGTTGTCAAATAGGAGGCAGAGAGCGGGGGTCAATGGGTGCTATTCGGATTGGCGGTTGGTGACTAGTGGAGTGCCCCAGGGGTCGGTGCTGGGGCCTCAGCTATTTACCATTTATATAGATGATCTGGAGGAGGGAACCGAGTGCAGGGTGTCGAAATTTGCTGATGATACCAAGATTGGTGGAACGGCAAATTGCGCGGAGGGTGTGGAGAGTCTGCAGAAGGATCTAGATAGGCTGGGCGAATGGGCCAGGAACTGGCAAATGGAGTTTAATGTTGGCAAGTGCGAGCTGGTCCATTTTGGTAGGAAGGACTATTACTTACGTGGCCAAAAACTGCAGCAGGCGACGGTGCAGAGGGACCTCGGGGTCCTTGTGCATGAGTTGCAAAAACCCAGCCTGCAGGTGCAGCAGGTGGTCAGGAAGGCGAATGGGATGCTGGCCTTCATAGCGAGGGGGATTGAATATAAAAGTAGGGAGGTCTTGCTGCAGCTGTATAGGGCATTGGTGAGGCCGCAGCTGGAGTACTGTGTGCAGTTTTGGTCGCCGCACTTACGCAAGGACATTTTGGCCTTGGAGGGAGTGCAGAGGAGGTTTACTAGACTGATGCCGGAGTTGAGGGGGTTGAGCTATGAGGAGAGGCTGAATAAAGTAGGCTTGTACTCTTTAGAGTTTAGAAGAATGAGGGGAGATCTCATTGAGACATATAAGATGATGAATGGGATGGATAGGATAGAGCTGGAGAGACTCTTCCTGCTCAGAAAGGACAGTAGGACTAGGGGGCACAGCCTCAAGATAAAGGGGGGGTGGTTTAGAACGGAGTTGAGGAAGAACTTCTTCACTCAAAGGGTGGTGAATCTCTGGAATTCTCTGCCCGTTGAAGTGGTGGAGGCTGCCTCGCTAAATATTTTTAAGGCACGGTTGATGGGTTTTTGATCAGCGAGGGGATTAAGGGTTATGGGGAGAGGGCGGGAAAGTGGAACTGAGCCACGACAGATCAGCCACGATCTTATTGAATGGCGGGGCAGGCTCGAAGGGCTAGATGGCCTACTCCTGCTCCTATTTTATGTTCTTATGTCTGGGTTACTGCCCTGTTATGGAAGCAAAGAATTCCCATAAAAATATGGCTACTTGAGTCCTGTGTTTATTAATTTTATGATCTAAAGTTACCTCAGACTGCAATCGAGCAGTCCTCTAGTTTATCAGACTTGTGTAGCCGATCTGTGTTGAACCCCCTCTATCATAGAACATAGAACACTACAGCACAAACAGGCCCTTCGGCCCACAAGTTGCGCTGATCATGTCCATACCTACCAGTCCTATCTATAACCCCCAATCCCATTAAATCCCATGTACTCATCCAGAAGTCTCTTAAAAGACCCCAGCAAATTCGCCTCTATCACCACCAATGGCAGCCAATTCCACTCACTCACCACCCTCTGAGTGAAAAACTTACCCCTGACATCTCCTCTGTACCTGCTCCCCAGCTCCTTAGACCTGCGTCCTCTCGTAGCGACCATTTCAGCCCTGGGAAATAGCCTCCGAGAATCCACCCTATCTATACCTCTTAACATCTTATAAACCTCTATCAGGTCGCCTCTCAACCTTCGTCTCTCCAGGGAGAAGAGTCCCAGCTCCCTCAACCGCACATCTCTGGAATGTTAATCATTTTTAGCTTCTCTGCTATTTCTCGATTCCCTAGTCTGAATTCTCCTGACTGCCTGTAATGGACCCACATTTGTCAGAGCCAAACGCTTCCATTTTGCATACCTATCAGGAACAGGCCCTTCGGCCCTCCAAGCCTGTGCTGATCATGATGCCCTTAAAAAAGCTTTAAAAAACCTTCTGCCCTTACTCGGTCCGTATCCCTCTACTCCCTCCTTATCCATGTACCCATTCAGATGCCTCTTAAATGTTGCAGTGTGGCACAGTGGTCAGCACTGCTGCCTCACAGGACCAGGGACCCGAGTTTGATTCCTGTCTTGGGTCACTGTCTGTGTGGAGTCTGCATCTTCTCCCCGCTGTCTGCGTGGGCCTCCTCTGGGTGCTCCGATTTCTTCCCACAATCCGAAAGACGTGGTGAAGTACTAAATTCTCCCTCAGTGTACCCAAACAGGCACAGGAGTGTGGCAACGAGGGGATTCACATTGTCACTTCATTGCAGTGTTAATGTAACCCTATGATACAAAGCTAGGTGGGAATGTGTGTTGTGAGGAAGATGTAAAGTGGCTACAGGAGGACAGACTCAGTGAGTGAGCAAGAACATGGCAGATGGAATATAATGTGGAAAAATGCAAAATAGTCCATTTTGGTAGGAAGGGCAGGTGTGCAGAATATTTCCCAAGTGGTACAAAATTAGAAAATGTAGATCTGGGTATCCTTGTCCACAAGTCCTCTGAAGGCTAAAATATAGGTACAAGCTACTCTGAAGGTTAATAGAATATTAGCATTTATTACAACAAGAGTGGTGAGGTTTTGCTTCAGTTGTATCGGAGCTTGGTGGACTGCACCTGGAGTAGTGTGTACATACTGGTCTATAGATTGGGCAAGTTGAGCTTGTACTCTTTAGTGTTTCAAAGAATGAGCAGTGACGACATTGAAAACACTTAAGGAATAAACAGGTAAGATGTTTCCCTTGGGAAAGTCTAGAACCAGGAGCTACAAAATTTCAAAACAAAGGGGAAGCCACTGAGAGCCGAGATGAACCAACAGGTGGCACAGTGGTTAGCACTGCTGCTTCATAGCTCCAGGGACCTGGGTTCGATTCCCGGCTCGGGTCACTGTCTGTGTGGAGTTTGCACATTCTCCTCGTGTCTGCGTGGGTTTCCTCCCGCAGTCCAAAGATGTGCGGGTTAGGTTGATTGGCCTTGCTAAAATTTCCCCTTAGTGTCCTGAGATGCATAGGTTAGAGGGATGTAGGGATATGGGGGTAGGGCCTGGGTGGGATTGTGGTCAGTGCAGACTTGATGGGCCGAAGGGCCTCTTTCTGTACTGTAGGATTCTATGAGGAGAAATCAGAAGGTGGAGAATCTTTGGAATTCTCTACCGTGGGGGGCTGAGGAAGTCACTGTATTTGTTTAAAGCAGAGATTGTTGTTGTTTAGAAATCTATCAATGTAGAAGATTAAGGTAATGAAGCGTCTGGTCAGCCATGGTCATATTAAATAGCAGAGCAGGGCTTGATGGCCTCCTCCTGTTCCTAGTCCTTGTTTTATTCCAGTAAATCTGCTGGCTTCTCTCTAAGGCCAGTTTATTTTTCCTCAGGTGTTGTGTGCAGACAGGAGGTGACTGACTGTATGTTGCTATTTGTTTAGGTGGCGGTAGCAGGCGATGTTGTGGACGTGGCTTGTGGCGTGGACCATATGGTGGCTCTTACAAGATCATTCATCTGAGCTGACACTTGGGAAGTAGGCTGGACAATTCGTATCTGCTCCAATGGTGGATAACAGCTGCTAACCGTTCCAGATCATCCTTCAACAACCATACAGTATATGTGCAGAAAATATCTCTTTCTGTATCACAGTGTGGCTCAACTGACTATTCCAGTGGAACCTCCTTTATTGATCAAGTGGCCACTGAATGGAACAGGTTTTTATTGTAAACTGATCTTTGAAACAAGCTTTTCTTTTAAATGTGTTCTTCTTTCCTTCCACTCACTGACCCATAAATACAGGGGTGTATGGAGGGGGGAGGGATAGTTGTCAGTGCAGACTCAATGGGCTGAATGGCCTCTTTCTGCACTGTTGGGGTTCTATGATCCTATTTCCTTATCTCTCACTCTCTACCTGACTTTCTTTTCATTCTGATTAACTCTTTACAGCTCTCCCATTGTCTGTGACTAAGGTGTGACCTTTAACATAAAGGTTTTCCAGAAATGTTAGTTCACTTACTCTCAATCTGGGATAGTCTCGTAGCCAATCGTACTGAGTAAATGGCGTCATTTTATTTTGGGAAAGGAAGATGCTCAAGGTCTCATTTATCTCCATGTGACACTGGGGAATGTTAAAACAATCTCCTATCACCCTGTCAGAACATTTGCTCCTTTTCCCATTCTATCTTTTATAAAAACGTTTGCAACGTTTTTCCAGCGTGTTGTCAGTAATCCCCTGAAGGCCCCCTGGTGTGTTATTGTATCTCGGTTACCACATGTTGTTATGTGATGTCACAATGTTGGGGAACAGTAATACAGGAGTAACCAACATCTGCTGGCATTCAACCTTCTGTAGCGAGACTGGAAATCCTAAACCCGCATGTGAAGGAGGAAATTCCGGCTTTGCAAAATTCCAGATTTGTGAGCGGAAGAGGAAATTCTGTAAAATTCCAGATTCACCTGCGAAAAGAAATGAGTAAGGAAAGATCATTTAGTCTCTGGAACCCATTGCATGGACCACATTGAGCCTGATCGACTCCAGATTACTGTTCCATCCACAGTTACGGTGCCACTGTGATCACTCTATTACTGATTAGACACGAGATTGGATCACAGTTTCACTGACGTGTTTCTGCAAAGACTTTCCCTGGGCGCCTGGTTTGAGAGGGAGACAGCAAGAGAATCTCTCGACGGTTGTCAGTGGCTATTACACTGTCAAACTAAGAGATAATCGTGTGGATACAAAGCTTGGAAGTGAATTGTAGAAGCGGAATAGAGTGGTGTCTGCACATTTCCTGTAGATTACAGCAGCTTTGATACAATATCAGGTACCTTCCAAAACAACAGCAACATTGAATATTGTCAGTGGGGAGCTCTGCTGTGTCACGGTGCCAGTCCCATAAGCTTTTATTTCTGGTTTCTGCTTTTGCCACTATCAGAGAGGCATGGGAAAAATAGCACAATTCTCATGCTTGTATCTATGAAAATCTGATAATATATGTGATAAATTTTGATTTAAATTTCTGACAAGCCCTGGACAAGTCTTTGGAACTGTAGAGGGGAAGGGGGGGCGGTGGGGGAGGAGACGGTGGGGGTGCGGCAATGACTGGTAGGTAAAGCTGTGTGGGGAAAGGCAGTACTGTCAGCCCATCTGAACGCTGTCAGCTGGATGGGCTGGGGGGGTAAATAGCTGGTTGCCAGGGAGAGGGATGGAGTCGGTAGCTTGGGGAACAGAGTTTGTGGCAGGACTGAAGGTCTTAACATTTAAACGGAGAGAAAAAAAAAGTTCTGTTCATCATCTGTAAAGAACTTTTGTTCATCCTGAGGATGTGAAAGTCACTAAATAAATGTTCCTTTTTCTTACTTGTTGTTAGTCTGACCAACCAGCTCGAGCCTATCTCAGCCCTCATTCACTTACAGCTCACTCACTCATTTATCACTGACAGCTTTATACATAGCTCAAATTCTTCTGTCTATCCAACAAAAACACTAAGCAAAGCCTCAGCATTAACTAGTCAAACCAGCTAAACACTGAGCAGTCAGATCCTCAAAGTTAACGCATTAACTAGCTAAACCTGTTGCTAGTTTTAATAAGTTTAAAGCAAAAGAGATGTTTGGTTTATTGAAAAATCTTCCAGACGTTTTATCAGCACAATGTGGAAACTAAGTTTCTCCTTCATAACAACGATACAAACCATCATTCAAGTAAAGATCAACCCATAGTTTTTGTTCAAAGTGTGCAGGAAGGTTTTTTGACTCAATATGTAGATAGGCCAACTAGAGGTGAGGCTATATTGGACTTGGTGCTGGGAAATGAGCCAGACCAGGTGCTAGACTTGGAAGTTGGTGTGCATTTTGGTGATAGTGACCACAATTCGGTTACGTTCACCTTAGTGATGGAAAGGGATAGGCATGAACCTCGGGTCAGTAGTTTTAGCTGGGGGAAGGGTAATTATGAGGCCATTAGGAGAGAATTAGGAAGCATTGGTTGGACTAGGAGATTACAGGGACTAGGAACGTCTGAAATGTGGAGTTTTTTCAAGGAGCAGCTACTGCGGGTCTGTGATAGGTATGTCCCTGTCAGGCAAGGAGGAATTGGTAGGGCTAGGGAACCGTGGTGCACAAAAAAAGTTGATTTGTTGGTTAGGAAGAAGAAGGAGGCTTATGTTCGGATGAGGCTTGAGGGCTCGGGTAGTGCAGTAGAAAGCTTTAGATTGGCTAGGAGGGAGTTGAAGAGGGAGTTAAGAAGGGCTAGAAGAGGGCATGAGATGACTTTGGCTGATAGGATTAAGGAGAATCCTAAGGCATTCTATAGGTATGTCAAGAACAGAAGGTTGGTTAGGGCAAGATTAGGGCCAGTTACAGACAGTAGGGGGAAGTTGTGTGTGGAACCGGAAGAGATTGGGGAGGCATTGAACCATTATTTCTCTTCGGTGTTCACGCAGGACGATATGAATGTAGCTGAGGAGGTCACTGGGGTGAAGGGGTGTAAAATAGAAAGTATTGCAGTTGATACAGAGGATGTGTTGGATATTCTAGAAGGGTTGAAAATAGATAAGTCCCCTGGTCCAGACGGGATTTACCCTAGGATTCTATGGGAGGCAAGAGAGGTGATTGCAGAGCCACTGGCTCTGATCTTCAGGTCGTCGTTGGTCTCTGGTATAGTACCGGAGGATTGGAGGACAGCGAATGTTGTCCCATTGTTTAAGAAGGGGAACAGAGACTTCCCTGGGAATTATAGACCAGTGAGTCTTACTTCCGTAGTGGGCAAGGTTTTAGAAAGAATTATTAGGGATAGGATTTATAGTTATTTGGAGAGGAATGAATTGATTAGAGATAGTCAGCATGGTTTTGTAGCGGGAAGGTCGTGCCTTACTAACCTTATTGGGTTCTTTGAGAAGGTGACCAAAGAGGTGGATGGGGGTAAGGCAGTAGACGTGGTATATATGGATTTTAGTAAGGCGTTTGATAAGGTTCACCATGGTATGCTTCTGCAGAAAATGCAGATGTATGGGATTGGTGGTAATTTAGGTACTTGGATCAGGAATTGGTTAGCAGATAGGAGACAGAGGGTGGTGGTTGATGGTAATTATTCATCATGGAGTTCGGTTACAAGTGGTGTGCCTCAGGGATCTGTTTTGGGGCCACTGCTGTTTGTAATCTTTATTAATGATCTGGATGAGGGTATAGTTGGGTGGATTAGTAAGTTTGCTGATGACACCAAAGTCGGAGGTGTGGTAGATTGTGAGGAAGGGTGTCGAAGTTTGCAGGGTGACTTGGACAGGTTGCAGAGCTGGGCCGCGAGGTGGCGGATGGAGTTTAATGCGGAGAAGTGTGAGGTAATCCATTTCGGTAGGAATAACAGATGTGTTGAGTATAGGGCTAACGGGAGGACTTTGAATAGAGTGGAGGAGCAGAGGGATCTAGGTGTATGTGTACATAGATCCCTGAAAGTTGGGAATCAAGTAGGTATGGTTGTTAAGAAGGCGTACGGTGTCTTGGCGTTTATTGGTAGGGGGATTGAATTTAGGAGTCGCAGCGTCATGTTGCAACTGTACACAACTCTGGTGCGGCCGCACTTGGAGTACTGTGTGCAGTTCTGGTCCCCACATTACAGGAAGGATGTGGAGGCTTTGGAGAGGGTGCAGAGGAGGTTTACCAGGATGTTGCCTGGTATGCAGGGGAGGTCCTATGAGGAGAGACTGAGGGATTTGGGGTTGTTTTCACTGGAAAGAAGGCGGCTAAGAGGGGATCTAATAGAAACATATAAGATGATTAGAGGTTTAGATAGGGTGGATGGTGATAGCCTGTTTCCTCGGATGGAGAAAGCTAGCACGAGGGGGCATGGCTTTAAATTAAGGGGGGGTAGTTATAGGACGGATGTCAGGGGCAGGTTCTTTACCCAGAGGGTGGTGAGGGACTGGAATGCCCTGCCTGCTGCAGTTGTAAATGCGCCTAGTTTGGGGGCGTTTAAGAGATTGGTGGATAGGTTTATGGACGAAAAGGGATTGGTTTAGATTAGTGGGTCAATGTTTTTTTTTTAAAATAAGACTGGTCGGCGCAACATTGTGGGCCGAAGGGCCTGTTCCGCGCTGTAATGTTCTATGTTCTATAATATAGTGAAATATTGTCTGATTTCAGGAAGAATTTGGGTATAGCTCTTGGGGCTAAGGGGATTGAGGGAATATGAAGCAAGTTGAGAGTATTGAGGAGTAGGAGAGACAGATAACCTGTGCTGAAGGAATTAGACGGACTGGACACTTACAGAAACATAGCACAGTACAGGCCCGTTGGCCCTCAATCTTGTGCCGAGCTATGTAAAGATCAAGCTATCCCACTTCCTATCATTCTGGAATGCTCCATGCGCCTATCCAATAACCACTTGAAAGTTCCTAAAGTGTCCAACTCCACTATCACAGCAGGCAGTGCATTCCACACCCCAACCACTCTGAGTAAAGAATCTACCTCGGACATCCCTCCTATATCTCCCACCATGAACCTTATACTTATGCCCCCTATTAACAGCTACATCCACCCGAGGAAATAGTCTCTGGCACATCCACTCTATCTATCCCCATCATCTCATCCCCTACTCACTAAAGAAAGAGTAGACAGTGTCCAGAGAGCTCAGCAATGGGTTTTGTTTATCCATTAACTTAAATCCCAGCCTGGACCTCAAATCGATAACCCAGTGATTTAACAGTTAACTGCAGACTGCAACTCCGATACAACTCAATCTGTTGTTCTGACAATTTAAACACCAGACCTCTTAAAGGCCACTTTGAAAACAAACCTGTCCAAGGCTGTCCTGACATCACAGTGAAGCTATGAAGGCACACAGAGCGAGCAAGGACAGCCCTGCACAGTCCAATACAGCACACAACATCCCAGCCTTGCTCCAACCCCACCCCCCCCCACCGACACCAATACCCCAGGCACAATGTCCCGCAATAGCCTGGAGTCATTTGAAGAAGCTTATTATGACAAATACGAGTATTACAATCTGGCTGATTACACAGCTCACAACGGAGGGAAGGGAAGGAGCAAAAAGGAGAGGGTTTGTAAAACAAACCGCCACTGCACTGCTGGGCACGAGAGGAAGATCACCGAGAAACTCTACAAGACCCAGCTCAAAAGGAAGAGAGTTCGCAACCGATCCTAGGTGAGTAATGCCCCCCACCCCACAAACAGGAGGAGGCCTTTCACCTCCACCATTCATCATCTTCATGGCTGATAATTTCAATTGCCCAATTCCTCCCATGTCCCTGATCCTTTTATATTAATTTCTTCTTGAAATTAGACATTTTAATCTCAACTACTATCTATGGTAGTGAATTCCACACATTCAACACCGTCAGGATGAAGAAATTTCCCGTCATCTCTTTTAAAAGGTTTACTCTTTATCCTCAAACCCTAGTTCTGGACTCCTCCCCCACCACTGGGAACATTCTTTCTGAATCTACCCTGTCTAACCCTGTTAGAATTTTATAACTTTCAATGAGATCCCTCCACACACGCTGTGATCCCCCTCCTCCTCCCCACACGCTGCAATCCGCTCCCTCAGCCCACCACTATGCTGTGATCCCCCTCCCCACACAGTGATCCCTGCTCCCTGGTCTACACGGGACTCCTGTCCAATCCTACACCACTAAGATGTCTCACATCACCAGGTGAAAGTCCAACCGATTTATTTGATAGTAAACCCACAAGCTTTCGGGGTTTCCCTCTTTGTCAGGTGAATGGAGAGTTCTGGCCTCAGACAGAGCATATAACAGCACAGACAGTTTACAGATTACTGATTAGAATGTGAGTCTTTGCAACTAACCTGCTATTCAAGCACACCACACATTAAACACACTTGTACACGCTCACAGGGTAAATACAGGTGGACAATACCGTTCTCGATGTTCATTTCATCCAAGCTATTTCAGTCGGTGGCCATATCCAATTTTTTTTTTGCTGTTTGCCTTCACAGATACTCAGCGAGGGACCCTGCTTGTGAAAGCTGTTTCCAGAGTTTGCTGTTTTCTCGTGTGACCTCGCTTCATAATGTCTGCCTTGCCGGATAATGGTGATGGTTTATGGAAACGGCGTTGGATAACGTTTTGGGGATGAGTCGTAACCTTTGTCAGAGCTCCCTTTGCGGGAAATCTGAGATGAGGAATTAAAGCACAACTAAGTTAGTGTTAGGATTGAAACTCATCATAATCCAAAGCACTCTAAGCAGCAGCTGAATCTGTACAATATCCCTGGGTGCTGTTTCCGTTTGTTGATTGGGATTATCAGTACTCTCCTGTATTCAACTAACTAATCAATGAAAGTGAGTCACAAGCTCTGCCTGTTTGCTTTATTCTTTGACTCTCTGGAGATTTTCCACGTGTGGATTACAACAAGAGATCTCTGATATCAACATACGGCTGCTGGGGACAGGGAGACATCACTCCCTGTCATGTTAACAAGCGCATCAGTGGTTTATTCATGAACTAGGACTGGAGTAGGCCATTCAGCCCCTCGAGCCTGCTCTGCTATTCAATAGAACAATGGCTGAGCTTGGGTAACCTCAAATCCACATCTATCCTACCCAAATAGCCCATCACCCCTTCACTTACCGAGGATCTATCCACCTTTGCCTTAAACATATTCAAAGACACTTAACCCTCGGAAAAAAATTTCACCTCATCTCCATTTTAACTGGGTAACTTCTTATTTTTAAACAGTGACCCCAAATGCTGGCTTCTCCCACAGGAGGAAACATCCAACCTGTCAATACCAATCAAATCACCTGTTACTCTTCTGAACTCCAGTAACTCCTTTAGTGTCAGGGGGACCAGCTAGGGTAAATGTATGGGGTTATCATAGAACCCTACAGTGCAGAAAGAGGCCCTTCGGCCCATCGAGTCTGCACCGAACACAATCCCACCCAGGCCCTACCCCCATATCTCTACATGTTATACCCACTAATCCCTCTAACCTCCACTACTCTGGACACTAAGGGGCAATTTCTTAGCATGACCAATCAACCGAACCCGCACATCTTTGGACTGTGGGAGGAAACCGGAGCACCCGGAGGAAACCCATGCAGACACGAGGAGAATGTGCAAACTCCACACAGCCAGTGACCCGAGCTAAGAATCGAACCCAGGACCCTGGAGCTGTGAAGCAGCAGTGCTAACCACTGTGCTACCTTGCCACCCGTAATGGCAATAGGGCCTAGGTGGGATTGCAGTTGGTGCAGACTCGATGGGCTGAATGGGTTTCTTCTGTATTGTAGGATTCTGAGATTCTACAGATACAAGCCTAGCTTGTCCAACATTTCCTTATTAAACAACCCAGCCATTCCAGGTATTAATCCAGTAAGACTTTACTGAATTGCTTCCAACTCATTTGTATCCTTCCTAAATAAGGTGAACAATATTGTGCACAATAGTCCAGAGGCTCTCGCTAGTGCTCTGTACTATGTACAACTGATGCATAAAATCCTCATTTTACACTCAATTCCCATCACAGTAAATAACATTCCACTAGCTTTCCTAATTACTTGCTGTACCTGTATGTGATTTATACACTAGGACACCCAGATCCCTCTGCATCTCTCGCCATTTAGATAATATACATTTTCTCTCTTCTGCTAAAATGGCCAGTTCCACATTTGCCCACATTATTGTTTATTAGCTGCTTCTTGTCCCTCCACCTATCTGTATCCCTTACGTCCGCTTCACAAATTATTTTCCTCCCCACCTTTGTATTATCAGCAAATTTGGTAACCATCCCATCAATCCCTTCATCTAAGTCGTTGATATAAATTGTAAATAGTTGAGCTCCTGGCACTGATCCACTCCGTTACAACCTGCCAACCTGAAAAATGCCTATTTATGCCAAGTCTCTGTCTCCTGTTATTTCATCAATCTTCTATCCATGGCCATATGTTGCCCCCTACAACACCATGAACTTTTTTTCCTCAATATCCTTTGAGATTTGATTTGATTTATTATTATCTTAACATACAGTGAGAAGTATTGTTTCATGCACGCTGTACTGACCAAGCATACTGTACATAGGGAATGAAAGGAACGGGTGCAGAATGCAGTCATAGCTTCTCTGTCTCCTCTTACTGAACCAAATCAGATTCTGAGGTTTGACAGGGTGGGTATTGAGTGGATTTTTTCTGCGGTGGAATCCGGGACTAGGGCAGCTCAGTTTAGAACCAAGGGGTCTCTCATTTAAGATGGAGATTAGGAGGAATTCCTCCTGTCAGAGAGGGGGCATTTTTGGAATTCTGTTCCGCGGAGCGCAGTGGGGACTGCCCGTCATTGAATGTGTTCAAGTCTAGGTTAGGCAGATTGTTCAGCTGAGAGTCAAGGGATAGAAACAGGAAAATAGAGTTAAGGTCACAATTAGGTCAGCCATGATCCTATTGAGTGGCAGAACAGGTTCCAGAACAGGGGCTAAATGAGTTCCTCCTCTTCCTATTTCTTATGATATTGTGAAACGTTAAGGGATAGTGACAATCATGGAACATAGAACAGTGCAGCACAGTACAGGCCCTTCGGCCCTCAATGTTGTGCTGAGCTATGTCCAAACCCAAGATCAAGTTATCCCACTCCCTATCATTCTGGAGTGCTCCATGTGCCTATCCAATAACCGCTTGAAAGTTCCTGAAGTGTCCGACTCCACTATCACAGCAGGCAGTGCATTCCACGTCCCAACCACTCTCTGAGTAAAGAGTCTACCTTGGACATCCCTCCTATATCTCCCACCATGAACCTTATAGTTATGCCCCCTAGTAACAGCTACATCCACCCAAGGAAATAGTCTCTGAACGTCCACTCTATCAATCCCTCTCATCATCTTATAAATCAATTGACAAAACTCAAGAAAGCCTTTACAGTGGCCCCTCATTCACCAGTAACATTTGTGTAGATAGGCCATCAGAAAATGAAGGAAGAGGAAGTCGGGGACAAGTCAGGAATGTGTGTGTGTGGGTGAAGCAACAACAGCCTCCTCCTGGTGCAGGGTGAGGGCTCAAGGGGACCAGTTCCAGACATCCACATTGCAACACGATGAGCAGAAGCAGTGAGAAGCTGCCATTGATTCTGGTGGCACAGTGGTTAGCACTGCTGTTTCTCAGCGACAGGGACCCGGGTTCAATTCTGGCTTTGGGTCACTGTCTGGAATTTTCACATTGCCTGGATTGGGAGGCATGCCTTATCAGGATAGGTTGAGGGAGCGAGGTCCCTTCTCCCTGGAGAGACGAAAGTTGAGAGGCGACCTGATAGAGGTTTATAAGATGTTGAGAGGTATAGATAGGGTGGATTCTCAGAGGCTATTTCCCAGGGCTGAAATGGTCACTACGAGAGGACACAGGTTTAAGGTGCTGGGGAGCAGGTACAGAGGAGATGTTAGGGGTAAGTTTTTCACTCAGAGGGTGGTGAGTGAGTGGAATCGGCTGCCGTCGGTGGTGGTGGAGGCGAACTCGTCGGGGTCTTTTAAAAGACTTCTGGATGAGTACATGGGATTTAATGGGATTGGGAGTTACAGATAGTTCTATGGCCTGGTAGGTATAGATATGATCGGCGCAACTTGTGGGCCGAAGGGCCTGTTTGTGCTGTAGTGTTCTATGTTCTATAAGTCAGGAGTGTGATGAGGAATACTTTCCTCTTGTCTGGATGGGTGCAGCTTCACTAACAATCAAAACATAGCCAGTTTTCCTAAAACCCGTTGGTATCAATTTTCAATTAAATAATTAGAGTTCAGTTAAGGGTTAAAGTTGAGAAAAAGAGGTAAGAGAATTACAGCTGTTTAAGTTTGGGTTGTTACCTGAAGTGTTAAATAAAGACAGAGATTATTGATTGAATTAAGAGCCGATTCCTGTTCTTGTTTGTCACAGTGAACTGGATTGTTTGTAGGGTGTTTGAATTAGGATGAAGAACAAAAATTACAGCACAGAAACAGGCCCTTCAGCCCTCTCCAAGCCTGCACCCACCATACTTAATTAAAACCAACTTAATTAAAACCCCCTACCCTTACAGGGATCACATCCCTCTATTCCCATCCTATTCATGTACTTGTCAAGACACCCCTTAAAAGTCACTACTGTATCTGCTTCCACTACCTCTCCACCATCCAGCCCGCACCCCCTGCTGCCCCCACCCCCACCGGCAACAAGTTCTAGGCACCCACAATGTGTAAAAAATCTGCCTCATACATCTCCTTAAACCTTGCCCTTAAACCTATGTTCCTTAGTAACTGACTCTTCCACCTTGGGAAAAAGCTTCTATCCACTCTGTCCGTGCCTCTCATAATTTTGCAGACTTCTATCAGGTCTCCCCTCAAGCTCCGTCGCTCCAGTGAGATTACTAGCTGAATAATAAGTTTTACTCATATGGCTTTGTTTGAAGAGCATTCTAAAGTGTTGACTGTCCTCACTGCTGTAATTGATTCCCTGATCCAAATGGTGATGCTCTTTTAGCTCCTTCCCTGTCTCGCCTGAAGATCCCATATCCTGGAATATTGAGCTGCCAATCCTGCTCCCCTCTCAAACAGGTCTCAGAGACAACAAGACATCACATCCCCATGTTTCAATTTGTGCCTTGTTCGTCAGACTTTCTGCATTAAAATAAATACCATCCAATCTTGACAAACTCGCTTGTGCCTTAACTGGCCTATAACCTCTACATTCAAAAGGGTCATCAGGAGGTTAACTGAAACAATTACAGTGATGTTGATGTGCAGGGCAGCCTAAGAGCAGGTGTTAATAGAGGCCCACCCTGAGCCTGCATTACTGTCGGTGAGATTTAAAGAGGAAATGGGGGTCTGGGCTGGAGTTACAGGCTGACAATGAGAATATTCTTTTCAAACACAGTAGTAGGGGGCAGGGAAAGAGTGGGGGTGATTGATCTCGGGGGTGTGTGTGATCAGTGGTGGGCAGGAGAGGTTTTTACCAGGTCAGGGGGGTGTTGGCTGTGAGGAGAGGTTGAATAAACTAGGATTGTTTTCGCTGGAAAGACAGAGGCTGAGGGGAGACCTGATAGAGGTCTACAAAATGATGAGAGGCACAGACAGGCTGGATAGTCAGAGGCTTTTTCCCAGGGTGTCAATTACAAGAGGGCACAGGTTCAAGGTGAGAGGGGGAAGTTTAAAAGTGCAAGGGAAGTTTCTCACGCAGAGAGGGTGCCTGGAACACGCTGCCAGAGGTGGTGATGGATGCAGGCACATTAGCAACATTTAAGAGGCACATAGTGCACACAACAAATTCAGACTAAATTACAATGCAACTATTCTACTCAACTCCCTACTTCCAACTGCAAATCCCTTCTGTACTCGTTGGAGTTTAGAAGGATGAGGGGGGATCTTATAGAGACGTATAAGATAATGAAGGGGATGGATAGGGTAGAGGTAGAGAGATTTTTTCCACTTAGAAAGGATAACAGGACTCGAGGGCACAGCCTCAAGATAAAGGGGGGGCAGTTTAGATCAGAGTTGAGGAGGAACTTCTTCACTCAAAGGGTGGTGAGTCTCTGCCCATTGATGTGGTGGAGGCTACCTCGCTAAATATATTTAAGTCACAGGTAGATAGGTTTCTGATAGACAGGGGAATTAAGGGTTATGGGAAGAAAGCGGGAAAGTGGAACCGATCCACTTCAGATCAGCCATGATCTTATTGAATGGCGGGGCAGGCTCGAGGGGCTAGATGGCCGACTCCTGCTCCTATTTCTTATGTTCTTTATTTGGGAGTTGTGTCGGCCAACGTGAAGGCAATGGGTCTTTCTGCACCATTAGGCATCTGGTGGGACAAAACAGTTCCCACTCCATGCAGTGAAGTACGTACTTTTAAGGGTTTGTTTGGACTGAAATGCACTAACAAGGCAGACGACTGCAGAGCCTGTTTAACTTTTATGAAGGCTTCCTTTTGTTCTTCTCCCCATTTCTATCTTTGGTGTATTTCTAACAGAACTAGAACTAAAATGGTGGATTTTTAAAAAATCCACCAGAGTAGTTGACCGTCCCTAGACATTACTTCAGCTCCGGTACATCTTTTGGCTGTTGTAGTCCTTTTGAATCAACCCTGAATCCCAAATAGGTAATTCCTTCCCATTTCTGCCTAACATCAGCTTCTTTAATAATCTTAATTCCAAAGAAGTCGTCCAAAGATGTGTGGGTTAGGTTAATTGGCCATGCTAAATTGCCCCTTAATGTCCTGGGTTGTGTAGGTTAGAGGGATTAGTTGGCCTGGGTGGGATTGTGGCCGGTGCAGACTTGATGGGCCGAATGGTCTCTTTCTGCACTGTAGGGTTTCTATGATTTCTAAATTGGATCAGTGTTCTCCAGCTGAGGTCCCAGTGATCAGGTATACCACTATACTGGGGTGTCTTGCAAGAGGCTCCCCATCCTGCACTGGAAAAAGGCACAGGCTGATGAAACTCCAAAAGGCAATCTTGTTTATGGGTACTAATCCTTGCGTGTGTTGATTCTCACCAGCTTTACAATGAGGTGTCACCTAACACCAGCTGCTGATAAGCATGGCTAATGTCCAATTTAATATAACACTTTAATCCAAAATTTGGGGAGGGCCACAGAAAGCATAAAACTAGAGGCCAGTGACCTATCAAAGGGAAATCACGAGAAGCCATAATTAAAGTTATAGTAAGGTACTTGGAAAATCTTAATATGATCAGAGTAGCTTTGTGAAAGGGAAATAGTGTTTAACTAATTGATTAGAACATGAAGAAATAAGGAAAATGGATTTAGGGGAACCAGTAGGTGCAGTGTACTTGGATTTCCAAAAGGCATTCGATAAATTAAGGTTACGACACAAGAGTTAAAGTGTTAACATTGTAATAATATTATGTCTTTAAGAAATATCATGTTTCTTGTAAAGATGTTAAGGGCTGAATTATCTTCTACAACTATGCAGTACGTTCCTGTGAGTGGGAAAATACTTCCCGGCATCTTCCTAATTTCTGGTGCGAACCTAAATTGTTAACACGAGTATCTAAATTTCCCAGTGTCATTAACTCACAATCAGATCCAAATGTGACGTTTCTTGTATGCTGAAGCTGTGTTATGATCAGCTTTGGATTTCAAATGAAGATTTTCAAAAGAAGCCACAAACATGAAGATTTATTCCTGCAAGAATTTATTCCTGTGAAGTAATTTCTCACACATAGTCTAAAATGTACAAATTTCAAACAACTTTTAACAGAAGTTAAACAAATAAGACTGCACAGCATAAATTTACAAAACTTAGTGAACACAAATCCCAAATGTTTCTCTCTGGAAAAGCTGTGTAGGATTTTCAATGCAAGAAGTCTCACAACATGAGATTAAAGTCCAACAAGTTTATTTGGTGGTAAACCCACTAGCTTTTGGGGTTTGCCCTCTTCGGCAGGTGAGTGGAAAGTTCTGCTCACAAACAAAGCATGTAAAGGCGCACACAGTGTAAAGACACACGGTGCCTTTATATACTCTGTCTGAGGCCAGAACTCTCCATTCACCCGACGAAGGGGCAAACCCCAAAAGCTAGTGGGTTTAGTATCAAAATAAACTTGTTGGACTTTAACCTGGTGTTGTGAGACTTATTACTGTGTTTACCCCAGTCCAACACTAGCATCTCTACATTAGGATTTTCAATGCAGTGTTCCTTGTCCCAAGTACAGCCACTGAGGCAGAGCATTGACTTTTCTCCTCTTTCTATAATCAGCCTCCTCCTTTTTCAGTTCAAATACACAAATAAAAAAAAACACTAATTTACCTGAAGAGTTCACATATTGAAGGCATAACGGCAAGTTACATGCGAGATTGTACCTTAAAATGTTACCAGCAATGAAAATGAGCAGCCTACTACATGTCCGATGTATACAACCTCACTCAGGTGATAGGAAATACCTGAATCAAGGTGAGCCTTAAAAAACATCTGAAAAATTTACAAGGTTTTACAAAATTCAATCTGTGGTAATGGCATAGTGCCCTGCAGGGTAATGTTCTGTTTTGCAATTATAAAATACTCAGTTCTGAAAAGATTTTAAAACAATTGTAATTCAGCATTTGGGAGTGTATAGTGTACCAATGTATTTTGCTGATGAGGACAGGGACACACATTCACACAGAAACCACCCCGACACCACCCTAACCGTGAAAGAAACATCAACCACCGAAAGCTACAAAGTAGATTAAACTGCACCCCCTCGTCAGGAGGAAAAAGAAAAGTTGAAAGATGCTATTTAAACACCATATTACTGCATATCAAAACCATCTAACATTTGTATCAAATATTTATGAAAATTCAAAGATGTTAAACTTTATCTAAGTCGTCCACTAGACAAAGGCACTTACAGAAAATCTACCTTGGGTTCCTGCTCCACTCTCAGGTTAGTGCTTCACTCAGCCTGTTTCACTTTACCTGTGGAATGATAGCGACATTGAGCTATAAACAGCAAGTTACAATTGCAACCCAAACTTTGATCTGAAATTAAGAATCTCACACTTTAAATACTCAGAAATCTGAAGTCAACTGGCAGGAGTCAACGTCATGAAATAGTGATCCCAGAAGAGATCAGATGACCCTGGAAGGGATGAAGCAGGTTTGGACAAAAACATTGAAATGTACACCATCGAGAATATATAGATCAGGACAGCTCTCAGTACACCAGAAACTATCTACACTAAAACAAAATCTGTTATCAAGAGGTTGAGTCTGTGGAAACGTAAGTGTGCAAAACATCGAGAGGAGATGCTTGCAGTTTGACAGCCAAGAGAATTCCAAATGAGACTCAAAATGCTTTTGAATTTTGCTGAAAAGATATGTGTTGCCATTTGTCTCCATCTTACACACTTCTGGACAAACACAAGAATTCCAAATTTCAAACAATCACACAACAATTTAAACTACAGGAGAAGTGAGTGCTGCTGGTTGGTTGGTAAGTTGACTCTGATCGGTCCAGGTGTTGCCATGAAGAAAGCAACAGTGAGCACTGAGTAATTGATCAAAGGTAGAAGACAAGGACTGAACTAAGTCCTTTTTGATGGTAGAGAACAAGTTCCTGAATGTGAACACATCACTTCTAGAAAGCCATTCAGGAAGAATGCTCTCTGAAAAGCAGAGGGCAGTGAATATCTCAGTTTAGATCAATATATTAATTCTGAAGATTAGGAAAGGTTTTACCCTCCTGCCCCACTTTCATACTGACTTCCAATGACTCCCCATAATAAGAGCAGGAGTAGGCCAATTCAGTCCTTTAAGCCCACTCTGCCGTTCAGCGAGGTCATGGCTGATTGTCTACTTCAACTGCATTTTCCAGCACTGTCCGTGTATTCTTTGACGTTTTTAAATGTAGAAATCTATCCATCTCGGTCTCAAATTCCAAAAGTTTCACCATCCTCAGTGAAGGAAGTCCTAAGTGGCCTATTCTTCGTTCTGAGACTGGGTCCTGGCCTCCCAGCCATGGATGCTACCTCAGCCCAGGTCAGAACTTGACTGCGACTCACCCAGTCGCTCACATGAAGAGGCACTCCGAGATATTATCAGCAAAATCACACTGGCAGAGCGAACAAGATATTCTGGAAAAGTTGGATTTGACACTGAACGCTGTAGATGCTTCAGTTTACACAGACCCTTCATTAATGCTTCTTTTCGTTAGTAAAGCTTGGTAAAATATCTTAAACAATAAACTAGCGATTAAATTACTGCTCTTTGAGGCTATTAAAAGAGCCTGGCTTTCCACTATGACACTCTGCACTTCAGAAATCCGACTTCCAACCCCACCTCATTCAAGATCCTGCAGCCCTCTCCCCATTCCCATAGAGTAAGTGAGCAGAAAAATCAAATTCACGAGCTCAGGAACAGATTCCACCTGGAATCTCAAAAAAATGAATTAAATTGGCTAGCTGCAAAAAGCACATGAACACATTATTTGGGATACGCTACAGATCACCAAATGGAGCGAAGTGGGGGAGGGAGGCAGTGACCGAGAGCGACAGAGAGAGACGGTGACCAAGAGCAAGAGAGAGATAGAGAGATGGTGAACCAAGAGCGCGAGAGAGAGAGAGACAGACAGTGAACCGTGACCGAGAGAGAGAGAGACAGTGATTGACTGACTAACAGTGAGAGCGAGAGCGAGTGACCAGAGAAAGACGTTGACTGAAAGCAAGAGAGACAGAGAGAGAGAGATGGTAACCGAGGGTGAGAAAGAGACGGTAACCGAGAACAAGGGAAAGAGACGGGGACAGAGAGCGAGATAGAGAGACGGAGACAGAGGGCGAGAGAAAGAGGCAGTGACCGAGGGAGAGAGCTTGTGGGGGATCTAAATCAGGGGCAAAGTCTAAAAATAGGGAGTCTCCAAATTAGGGTAGAGATGAAGAATTTCTTATCAGAGGATTGTTATTCTCTGGAATTCTCTTCCCCAGAAGCAACACAGTCTAGCTCATATATTCAAACTGAGTTAGATTTTTTTTGACAAGGAAGTAGAGGATAATGTGAGATTGAGGAAACAATCAGATCAGCCATTGCAAGTTCAATGACCTACTCCTGTTCCTATTTCTTATGTTCGAGTGCAGGAGGGAGACGGTGTCTAGTTGAAGTAATGCATACTGAGCATTCAAGGAGATTTGTCCTATCTTGTCCATGGAAAGAACAATCAGAGCAGGATTTTTTTGCTGGTGGTGAATTTAAGGAACTCTCTGAAAACTGAGGCAAGCACCTGGAGATGCTCGTGCAATCTACTACTGGGTAAACACGGGAATCCATTGGAAGCTAGGAGCATCAGCTGGACAGTTTGCTATAATAACTAATTCTGCAGAAAGTGTGATGTGTGATAAACTAATAAAAGAGTGTCCAGCCAATTTTCAAGTCAGTTGTTATAGTAAAGTGTGAAATCATGTTGCGTCATTGTTTCAGCTGGAAATATTGAATTTCAAAATTATTGGTCATTAGAAGTCATAACAATGATTGTGTTACATGTGTGTGTATGTGTGTATGTGCATGAGAGAGAGTATGAAAATGACTTGGTCATTGGAATACGGAGTAACATTACAAAATGTGTCAAGGAAAGCAAACTCTGAAGTTCAGCAACAGAAGATAGGTAGGCTCGCAAAACGGACAGAGAATTTAGTAGAGGCATGAGGCATTTTGGGTGAAGAGTTAGGGAGAGATGGGACAATTTTAAAGAATGTGCAGGGACAGAGAGACCAAGGATGCAGGTACACAGATCATTGAAAGTGGCAGGCCATATTGAGAGTGTAGTTAGCAAAGTATATTTAATCATGGCCTTCATAAAGGCATTGGGTATTAAATGTGGGATTTCACGCTGAAACTCTGTTAGGTATTGAGTCCAAATCTGGTCACCTTGTGTTGCAGTCACCAAACTTTAGGAAAGATGTGAGAGTCCTTGAGAGGGCGCAGAGGAGATTTACCAGAATAGTTCCAGAAATGAGGGGATTTTAGCCACAAGGGTAGGATTGGAAAAATTGGGATTGTTCTCCTTAGGAGAAAGGTGTGTAAGATGATAACAGGATTAGGGAAGGTAAGTAAACATACGTTCTCATTAGCTGGTGGTACAAGGAGTAGGGGCAGAGATTTATGGTTTGGGGCAATGTGAGAAAAAAATCTTTCCTTTTTCAATGAAGCAAGTGGTAATGACCTGGACCTTGTTACCAAGAGGATAGTGGAAGTGGAACCAAAGTAAATTGATTATGCATTGAGACAAACAGAACTTGCAGAGCGATGTGGCTAGAGCAGGGGAGAGGTCCGACCGGACTCTAAGCAGAGTTGACATGGACTCCACAGGCTGTGTACCCTCCTTCGTGACTGCAACGATTCTGACCACAGTCTGGTCACACTCCGTTTGACTTGTGGAACTGGGGGTCAGTACGTCACCTGACTGGACAAGTCACAGTTGACCGGTGCTCCTCGGAAAAATCAGCATGGACTCTAGCATTAGGGGGACAATCTTCTTAAAACCGGGAGCACGAATCCTGGTCATTCCTTCCCTTCCCTCACCTAGTGACAGTGAAGTTAATTCCAGCTCATTCTGATATAATCCTATTAAACAAGATGCAAGTTTAAGATCAATGGTCTCTGATAGAATTAAACAAAAACATGCCAGCACAGAACGCACAAGTCAGATAAGGAAAATCGATGGGTAACTTCAAGTTCAGCGAGTGATCACTTGAAATTTTTGTCTCCAAATTACTAGACTGAGCATGCAAGTGTGTACAGATATATACACTCACTCTGAATCGCACTGCGCAGAAACAGAATTGTGAATTTCCCTGAGATCTCACAATTTAAGGAAATGATAAAAAGCTAAAACTCGTTATTTCCTTCTGACTAGCCATAACAATAATTCTAATTCTAAATCTCAATTTCATGACTCCACCATTTAGTTCCAACAAATGATGAATAAGTGCACCCATCAGTGCACTCTCTCACTGATGCTGGTAACAAGTCCACTCTGCTCATTCATAGATGATTCACTCGGCAGGAATAGAAAAGTTTTAAACAAAGAGGCCAATTTTGCCACGCAGAAGTTCATGGTTACTGGTCCGCTTAAACCCACCAACACTCCACTCTACGGCAGGTATACCAGAAGCAGTCATTGCACTTGGGCTTTCTCAGATGCATTAGCTTTTTACTCCCTTCAACTTTCTGCCAAAGTATTCTGGGGCCGCCTCGTACAACCACTCAGCATCCACCACACACAAGTCCCGCATGTAGCGCTTGGAAGTGTGCAGTAACTCGTTGTATACAACGTAGGAAGGTTTACAGTGGAAGAGGACCGAGGAGGGGTGGATGGCCACGTGCTGACGAGTGTCCAGGGTTGAGTATGTCCCATCTGGCTGCAGCTCTGCAGCATTCAGGAACAAGGCGTGAGCCAGGCACTGCCGGATATTGTCCGTGTTCGAGCGAGAAGATTCCAAACGAACTCCAAACTGAAATAAAAACAAATTAAAATCAGATCATCACCAATGTACTTTTACTCTGCATTCAGAATCAGTGAAACATCTTGGTCTGAAACTAAAAGCTGGGAATTCCCAGGACTGAGTTTGGTAGAGAGACTGTGCCATTTGACAGTAAGAAGTCTCACAACATCAGGTTAGAGTCCAACAGGTTTATTTGATAGTAATCCCACAAGCTTTCAGAAACGCTGTTCCTTCGTCAGGTGTGAGGAAAGTTCTGGCCTCGGACACAGCATATACTGTCTGTGCTTTATATGCTCTGTCCGAGGCCAGAACTCTCCATTCACCTGACGAAGAGGGAGTCCCCTCAAAAGCTTGTGAGTTTACTATCAAATAAATCGGTGGGACTAAAACCTGGTGTTGTCAGACTTTTTACGGTGTCAATGACAGCAGGCTCTGATGTTAATAACCTATCAGAAAGTTAACAGGCACAGAAACTGTGACCTTCCTGTGGCTGAAAGTATCCCACAAACTTTAGGCTTTAGGAAAGAAGGCCAAAATAAACCATTATTCGTTCACAGGACATGGTCGCCGCTGGCTCGGTCAACATTTATTGAGCATCACATCAGGGCTTTGTGTTTCCTTTCTAATGATTTGTGTATCTATATCCCTCGATTCATCTTGTTCCTCTATTGAATTTAGATTCTTATTATTCCTCCCAACATTCACCAATTCACACTTAGTTATATTGTAATTAACTTGCCATTTACATGCAAGTTTCTTGTAGCCTCAGCCATGATGAGCCTGGAGGAGCTGGCAGTTCCCTTCTCCGTGGGGCAGAACTACACTGGGCTCCTGCCCACTGCCTCGTGTCCCAGATAAAACTGGGATCGACATCAATTCACCCACCCGCCACAGAAGATGTTTCACTTGGTGATCAATCCACTTTTACCTTTACACAAATTTCTCGCAGTTGGCTTCGAACTTGTGATGCCATTGTCATGTTTCGGCCATTCACAAAGTTCTCCCTGCACCATTCCTGAGGAGCAGATATTAGAGAAAACAAAAGTGAAACATGATATAAACACGTGACTGCATGTTCGTTACATAACTGCCTTTGTAATTTGAGAAACAGTGTGACCTATAACCCAGGGACCACATCAATTCCCCATCTCATCGCTAGTACAGAGCACCAATTCCCAGGAAACAGGAGCTGATCCAAATACTGTTCCTCTGGGATAAACTCAGACTGTAAGTGCTAGTAACTTACAAGAAGGCGAATGGGATGCTGGCCTTTATAGCGAGGGGGATAGAATATAAAAGCGGGGAGATCTTGCTGCAACTGTACAGGGTACTGGTGAGGCCGCAGCTGGAGTACTGTGTGCAGTTTTGGTCACCGCACTTGCGCAAGGATATTTTGGCCTTGGAGGGAGTGCAGAGGAGGTTTACTAGGCTGATACCGGAGATGAGGGGGTTGGACTATGAAGAGACACTAAATAGACTGGGTGTGTATTCGGTGGAGTTTAGAAGGATGAGGGGGGATCTTATGGAGACGTATAAGATAATGAAGGGGATGGATAGGGTAGAGGTAGAGAGATTCTTCCTGCTCAGAAAGGACAGCAGGACTAGAGGGCACAGCCTCAAGATAAGTTGGGGGGGGGGGGGGTGGGGGGGATGCAGTTTAGATCGGAGTTGAGGAGGAACTTCTTCACTCAAAGGGTGGTGAATCTCTGGAATTCTCTGCCCGTTGAAGTGGTGGAGGCTACCTCGCTAAATATATTTAAGTCACGGGCGGATAAGTTTTTGGTAGGCAAGGGAATTAAGGGTTATGGGGAGAAAGCGGAAAAGTGGAACTGAGCCACGACAGATCAGCCATGATCTTATTGAATGGCGGGGCAGGCTCGAAGGGCTAGATGGCCTACTCCTGCTCCTATTTCTTATGTTCTTATGTTCTAACCACTTTATACTGTCAACACAGGAGATCAATATTGCAATCGAAAATCAAGATTTAATACACATTTTATACTGCTGGCATTGAAAACTTATGTATATTGTACATATATTTTCCTTAGGTATATCATACGTGTATATATATTATGCAGCAATGATGGCACAATGGTTAGCACTGCTGCTTCAGCGCCAGGAACCTGGGTTCAGTTCTGGCCTTGGGTGAATGTGTGGAGTCTGTATGTTCTCCCCATATGTTTTCCACCCACAGTCCAAAGATGTACAGGTTCAGTGGATTGACCATGCTAAATTGCCCCTTAATATCCCAAAAAACCCAGATACAAATCTTTTAGCCATCACTAATATTGGACAGGTGCCTAAGAACATAAGAAATAGGAGCAGGAGTAGGCCATCTAGCCCTTCGAGCCTGAGGATGGGGGAAATGGAAGATGCTGCTCCTAGTTAAGCTCCTAATCACCAATATTGCTGATTGCAATATCAACAATGGCAATATCAATGGCAAGGGAAATGGTTAGATTATCCCCTGTTGGAGATGATCATCGCCTGGCATTTGTGAGGTGCGAAAATTAATTGCCTGCATGTTGCCCGGGTCTTACTGCATTTGGACACAGACTGCTTCAGTATCAGGTGTCACAAATGATGCTGAATATCGTGCAGTCGTCAGTAAACATTCCCAACTCTGAACCTATGATGGAAAAAAGGTCACTGATGAAGCAGATGAAAGGTTGAGGGAGCTGGGGCTTTTCTCTTTGGAGCGGAGGAGGATGAGAGGCAACTTAATAGAGGTTTATAAGATGATGATGAGGGGTCACTGTAAAGGCTTTCTTGAGTTTTGTCAATTGATTTATAAGATGATGAGAGGGATTGATAGAGTGGACGTTCAGAGACTATTTCCTCGGGTGGATGTAGCTGTTACTAGGGGGCATAACTATAAGGTTCATGGTGGGAGATATAGGAGGGATGTCCGAGGTAGATTCTTCACTCAGAGAGTGGTTGGGGTGTGGAATGCACTGCCTGCTGTGATAGTGGAGTCGGACACTTTAGGAACTTTCAAGCGGTTATTGGATAGGCACATGGAGCACTCCAGAATAATAGGGAAGTGATAGCTTGATCTTGGGATTGGACATAGCTTGGCACAACATTGAGGGCTGAAGGGCCTGTACTGTGCTGTTGTTCTATGTTCTAGGATGGTTGGGCCACTGCTCTGAGTAACGCCTCAGTGTTGTCCTGGGATTGAGGTGACTGACCTCCAATATGACAATGGTCTTCCTTTGCAATCAACATGGACGCTTTTCCATTCTAATTGGTTCCATGATGTCACACTTGGACAAATACTGGTTTGATATCAATCTAACTTCACCTCTTCAGTTCCACTTTTTTGTCCATGTTTAGACCAAGGCTGAAATGTGTTCTGGAGCTTAGTTTATGTTTAACCAGGAACACAAGAGTATTGATGAACAGGTTATCTCTGAGTAAATAGTACTGACAAGCTTTCCCACCACTGGGGCTTTCCTCAACTCATTCTGGGGCTGTTATGGATTGATTGCGATGATTAGACAGTAACTCCATTGTCATTACTCAATGCGACTAACCGGGAGAGTAGAAGGTGATTTCAAAGGGTTGTGTTTGGATATATTTATCAATGCATACGTTCTCAAGCTCTCACCGAAATAAAGAATTAAGGGAATACTTTTTACCTTGTGTGCTCCCACATTTTTAAAGGCGTGATATATGTTGAGTAGGGTCATGTGATCACCCGCGCTGGAGATGAATTTCTTCCTCACAGAGTGTACTTCGTCCTGTTTAACATGTGGATTATAGAGAACACTGTCCACAGAAAGCAGTGAAACAATGGTCAAGATCTCTTCAGCGCAGTGAAACTCTGGGGACAGCAGGACAGTCTGTTACAGGAAGAGACACAGTTATAACAAACTTTAAAATATCTCTTGAAAACATTACAAGGTATACCACAGAGTGGTTGTGGTGCAGGAGGCGGCCATTTGGCTCATCGTGTCTGCGCCGGCTTGCCAGATGAGTATCATGGGTTAGTGCCATTCCCTTGCTTTTACCTCTGTGCACTATTTCTGTTCAAATAATCATCTAATACTCTCTTCAATGTTTCAATTGAACCTGCCTCCACCACACTTCGGGGCAGCGCATTCCAGACCCCAACCACTCGTTGTGTGAAGAAGTTTTTTCCCCTCAGAGTTGTCCTTTTTCTCAATCCATTTTAAATCTGTGCCTCTCATTCTTGATCCTTTTTACCAGCAGGAACAGTTTCCCTCTATCTGCTCTGCCCAGCCCCTCTTGATGTTGAGCATCTCTATCAAATCTCCTTTTAGCCTTCCTCTCTCCAAGAAGAACAGTCCCGACCTCTCCGATCTATCAACAGCCACAGGTGAGGTGCCTGAAGATTGGAGGGTGGCAAATGCTGTGCTTTTATTTAAGAAGTGCTGCAGAGAAAAGCCTGGGAACAACAGCCGGTGAGCCTAACGTCTGTAGTGGGTAAGTTGTTAGAAGGTATTCTGAAACACAGGATCTACTGACATTTAGAGAGGCAAGGACTGACTTGGGACAGTCAGCATGGCTTTGTGAGTGGAAAATCATGTCTCATGAATTTGATTTGAGATTTTTGAAGGGGTAACCAAGAAGGTAGATGAGATCAGTGAAGTTGATGTCGTCTACATGGATTTTAGCAAGGCCTTTGACAAGGTACTGCATAGCAGGTTGTTGCACGAAGTTAAATCTCATGGGATCCAGGCTGAGGTAGTGAATATTTTCAAATTGGAGGCCTGTGGCCAGCAGTGTGCCTCAGGGTTCAGTGCTGGGTCCACTATTATTTGTCATTTATATTAATGATTTGGAAGAGAATTTAGGAGGCATTGCTATTAAGTTTGCAGATGACACCAAGACTGGTGGCATAGTGGACAGTGAAGAAGATTATCTAGGATTGTAACGGGATCCTGATCAATTGGGTCAGTGAGCTGACGAATGGCAGATGGAATTTAATTTAGATAAATGTGCAGTGGTGCATTTTGGGCAGCATGGTAGCGCTGCTGCTTCACAGCTCCAGGGACCTGGGTTCGATTCCCGGCTTGAGTCACTGTCTGTGTGAAGTTTGCACATTCTCCCTGTGTCTGCATGGGTTTCCTCCGGGTGCTCTGGTTTCCTCCCACAGTCCAAAGATGTGCGGGTTAGGTTAATTGGTCATGCTAAATTGCCCCTTAGTGTCCTGGGTTGTGTAGATTAGAGGGATTAGTTGGTAATATATGGGGGTAGGGCCTGGGTGGGATTGTGGTCAGTGCAGACTCGATGGGCCGAATGGCCTCTTTCTGCACTGTAGGGTTTCTATGATCTCCCTACCTATGAAGGTCAACAAACCGTGCGTCTTCTTGACCACCATGTCAGTCGTAGTTGCCATCTTCAGGCAGGGAACTGTGGATCTGCACACCTAGATTCCTCTGTATGCTAATACTTCTGAGAGCTCTACCATTTACTATATACTTTCCTTCAGCAACCGACCTTCCAAATCACATCATCTCACATTTGTCCAGGTCAAATTCCATCTTTCGGCCCTGTGTCTGCATGGGTTTCGTCCGCGTGCGCCGGTTTCCTCCCACAGTCCCAAACACGTGCTGGTTAGGTGCACTGGCCATGTTACATTCTCCCTGCGTATTTGAATAGGTCATGATGTGGAGATGCCAGTTTTGGACTCGGGTAAAACAGAAAGAAATCCCACAACACCAGTCAGAACTCCCAGCCACCTGATGAAGGAACATTGTGTTCCGAAAGCTTGGGGCATTTGCTACAAATAAACTTGTTGGACTTTAAGCTGGTGTTGTGGGTTTTCTTTCTGTTTTATCTGAACAGGTGCCAGAATGTGGCGGAGGGGATTTTCACAGTAACTTCATTGCAGTGTTAATGTAAACCCACTTGTGACTAATAAATAAACTTAAAATGTTTTCCACAATGCTACACAAGGAAAAGCATGCCCCCCAGCATCCTACACCCCCTACCCAGAAATACATTCTGGCTCACTTCCCCTCCCTCTTAGTAGTCTACTCCAGCCCTTTGAATAAATCTGGTCTTGTGAATCTCTCTCTGGAATAGACACCTCATTTCCAGACCTCTCCCTGGAATTTGCCCCAACGCTGTGCAGCTCCCCATCTATTTCGACAGGATCAGGGCACTTTGGTTTTTTGACAGCTATGAATTAAACCGTTTACCTTGGAAAACTTGGGTTCCAGAGGGAATGCTGCCATTTTCTTGCCCAATGCTGTCAGGACGATCTGGCTTTCTTTGCGCTCTACCGCACCAAGTAATTCAAGCTGTTCAACAGCTGCTCGCATTGCATCTGTAGACGTACAATATCATGTCAGAGTGCCATTAAAGAGCCAGTGCCCGCTTGGAAGAGCTGACTAAATGTTTAGACAACAAGGAAAACCACATTGCAAACTAAACAAGAATGCAAAAACAGGCGGAAAGGGTATGGTTTGTTAGAACATAACCAGTCACAACTTTGCATTGGATGTAGTGTGACCAATGAGAACAAGATGCAGTTGACCCAGTAAACCATGGGACCAATTACAGGGTGATGTAACAGTCAGCTGACTCATTATAAATAAGGAACTATGTAAAATTGTGGGGAGCTTGGAGTGGCCCAAGGTGAGGCCCCAAGTTTGGAGTAATGATATTTCTTTATTAAACCCTTCCTTTGATTTATAAGTTGGACTAAGTTTTGTTGTATTTTCATTAGCTGCATTTTCCTTCGAAGAAACATTGGTAGCTGAAGAAACGCATTGTAATTTGGTGTTTGATTTTGAAGAAGAGCTACAACCATGGCAGAAGGTAGAAGTAAACTGGTGGGATTTGATTGTCCCCGTCTTTTCAGCTGCTGAAACATATTGGCAATGGAAGGCTGAGATTTCAGAATGGATAAGAAGGGCCCTAAGGCAGTGCATAAGACCACTGGGGTGTACTTTGAGTAAGAGGATAGGGCCTACTATAAAAGGAAGAGTAAAAATAGAGTGGAAAGTGATAGGAATAGATGGCAAGGTAGTTATAGTACAACATGGTAACCAGACAGTGCGGGTCCACTCTTCGAGTAGTGGCACTTGGATATGAATTTGGAGCGTCTGAGCAAGATGCAGAAATGCAGGAGACACTTTGTACCTCGCATGCACATACCCTGAGTTATTATGAGGAGCAGTCAACAATAGATGAGAGGGAATCTGACGAAACAGGTGATGAAGCTGCTACCCAAAGTAGGCACTCTGGTATTATACATATCCGAAGGGTCAAGAGAGTGGAGGGAGGCCACTGTAATTGGGAAAGCAGGAAAGGCCTTGAAAGTACAAACACTGGCTCCACATACAAGAGTGAGGGCAAGTAGCCAAAGCTATAGATTGGGAAAACGGGATGGACAGACAGAAGGAAAAAAAGTGAGACTTACGTCCCATGGATAAGACAGTAAGCATTTGTGAACCCAGGGAAAAGTCACGGATCTGTGACCAAAGATGTGTCAACAGAACAGTGGTCTGAGAGTAGCAGCCCTGACAGAAATAGACACGGACGTAGAGGCTGGAGCTTAATGAGGAAGGCTAGGAATCAAAGCAATGATACGAATAGGAGCAGAAGCCCCAGTGATAAGGAAGTATTGATAGCTGCAAACAAAATGGGGCTCGTGGAAGAAAGAAAGAACATAGAACATAGAACATTACAGCGCGGAACAGGCCCTTCGGCCCACAATGTTGCGCCGACCAGTCTTATTTTTAAAAAAAAACATTGACCCACTAATCTAAACCAATCCCTTTTCGTCCATAAACCTATCCACCAATCTCTTAAACGCCCCCAAACTAGGCGCATTTACAACTGCAGCAGGCAGGGCATTCCAGTCCCTCACCACCCTCTGGGTAAAGAACCTGCCCCTGACATCCGTCCTATAACTACCCCCCCTTAATTTAAAGCCATGCCCCCTCGTGCTAGCTTTCTCCATCCGAGGAAACAGGCTATCACCATCCACCCTATCTAAACCTCTAATCATCTTATATGTTTCTATAAGATCCCCTCTTAGCCGCCTTCTTTCCAGTGAAAACAACCCCAAATCCCTCAGTCTCTCCTCATAGGACCTCCCCTGCATACCAGGCAACATCCTGGTAAACCTCCTCTGCACCCTCTCCAAAGCCTCCACATCCTTCCTGTAATGTGGGGACCAGAACTGCACACAGTACTCCAAGTGCGGCCGCACCAGAGTTGTGTACAGTTGCAACATGACGCTGCGACTCCTAAATTCAATCCCCCTACCAATAAACGCCAAGACACCGTACGCCTTCTTAACAACCTTATCTACTTGATTCCCAACTTTCAGGGATCTATGTACACATACACCTAGATCCCTCTGCTCCTCCACTCTATTCAAAGTCCTCCCGTTAGCCCTATACTCAACACATCTGTTATTCCTACCGAAATGGATTACCTCACACTTCTCCGCATTAAACTCCATCCGCCACCTCGCGGCCCAGCTCTGCAACCTGTCCAAGTCACCCTGCAAACTTCGACACCCTTCCTCACAATCTACCACACCTCCGACTTTGGTGTCATCAGCAAACTTACTAATCCACCCAACTATACCCTCATCCAGATCATTAATAAAGATTACAAACAGCAGTGGCCCCAAAACAGATCCCTGAGGCACACCACTCGTAACCGAACTCCATGATGAATAATTACCATCAACCACCACCCTCTGTCTCCTATCTGCTAACCAATTCCTGATCCAAGTACCTAAATTACCACCAATCCCATACATCTGCATTTTCTGCAGAAGCATACCATGGTGAACCTTATCAAACGCCTTACTAAAATCCATATATACCACGTCTACTGCCTTACCCCCATCCACCTCTTTGGTCACCTTCTCAAAGAACTCAATAAGGTTAGTAAGGCACGACCTTCCCGCTACAAAACCATGCTGACTATCTCTAATCAATTCATTACTCTCCAAATAACTATAAATCCTATCCCTAATAATTCTTTCTAAAACCTTGCCCACTACAGAAGTAAGACTCACTGGTCTATAATTCCCAGGGAAGTCTCTGTTCCCCTTCTTAAACAATGGGACAACATTTGCTGTCCTCCAATCTTCCGGTACTATACCAGAGACCAACGACGACCTGAAGATCAGAGCCAGTGGCTCTGCAATCACCTCTCTTGCCTCCCATAGAATCCTAGGGTAAATCCCGTCTGGACCAGGGGACTTATCTATTTTCAACCCTTCTAGAATATCCAACACATCCTCTGTATCAACTGCAATACTTTCTATTTTACACCCCTTCACCCCAGTGACCTCCTCAGCTACATTCATATCGTCCTGCGTGAACACCGAAGAGAAATAATGGTTCAATGCCTCTCCAATCTCTTCCGGTTCCACACACAACTTCCCCCTACTGTCTGTAACTGGCCCTAATCTTGCCCTAACCAACCTTCTGTTCTTGACATACCTATAGAACGCCTTAGGATTCTCCTTAATCCTATCAGCCAAAGTCATCTCATGCCCTCTTCTAGCCCTTCTTAACTCCCTCTTCAACTCCCTCCTAGCCAATCTAAAGCTTTCTACTGCACTACCCGAGCCCTCAAGCCTCATCCGAACATAAGCCTCCTTCTTCTTCCTAACCAACAAATCAACTTTTTTTGTGCACCACGGTTCCCTAGCCCTACCAATTCCTCCTTGCCTGACAGGGACATACCTATCACAGACCCGCAGTAGCTGCTCCTTGAAAAAACTCCACATTTCAGACGTTCCTAGTCCCTGTAATCTCCTAGTCCAACCAATGCTTCCTAATTCTCTCCTAATGGCCTCATAATTACCCTTCCCCCAGCTAAAACTACTGACCCGAGGTTCATGCCTATCCCTTTCCATCACTAAGGTGAACGTAACCGAATTGTGGTCACTATCACCAAAAAGCACACCAACTTCCAAGTCTAGCACCTGGTCTGGCTCATTTCCCAGCACCAAGTCCAATATAGCCTCACCTCTAGTTGGCCTATCTACATATTGAGTCAAAAAACTGCACACTTTGAACAAAAACTGACCCCTCTAACGAGCTAGAGCTATAGCAATTCCAATCAATGTTAGTAAACTTAAAATCCCCCATAACAATTACCCTATTACTTTCACTCCTAACCAGGATCGTCTCTGCAATCCTTTCCTCAACCTCTCTAGAACTTTTTGGAGGTCTATAAAAGACTCCCAACAGGGTGACCTCTCCTCTCCTATTTCTAATTTCTGCCCATACTACCTCAACAGACAAGTCCTCATTAAACTTCCTCTCTGAGACTGTGATATAGTCCTTGACCAATAATGCTACTCCACCCCCCCTTCTACCTCCTTCTCTACTCCGACTAAAGCACTTGTACCCCGGCACCTGCAACATCCATTCCTGACCCTGCTCTATCCACGTCTCTGAAATGGCCACAACATCAAAGTCCCAGGTACTGATCCACGCTGCAAGTTCATCCACTTTATTGCGAATACTCCTCGCGTTAAAGTATATACATTTCAAACCTCGCTCCACCCCACCCCCACAATGCCGTGCAATGCCGTCCCCTTCTATGCCCCCCTCACTTTCACCCCCTCTACCCAGGATCCCACCCCCCCTCTGAATCAGTTTAAACCTCTCCGCATAGCCTTCACAAATTTACCCCCCAGGATATTTGTTCCCCTCTGGTTCAGATGTATACCATCACTCTTATAGAGATCCCACCTTCCCCAGAATGAGCCCCAATTGCTCAAGTAATTAAACCCCTCCCTCCTGCACCATCCCCTCAGCCACAAGTTCAAACTTTCCCTCTCCCTATTCCTCTCTAAACTATCCCGTGGCACAGGCAAGAGTCCAGAGATAACCACTCTGTTTGACTTGGCCTTTAGTTTCCATCCCAACTCCATGAAACTCTGCTTAATATCCCCTTCCCTTAGCCTCCCTATGTCATGTGTCCCCACATGAATTATAACTTGGGGTTGATCACCCTCTCCCCTAAGAGTCTTGAATATCCTCTCTGACACATCCCGGACCCCAGCCCCTGGTAGGCAACACACCAGCCCTGAGTCCCTACCCTTACTACCAACTCTCCTATCCGTCCCCTTAACTGTAGAGTCCCCAATCACGAGGCCCAATCTCTTGCATCCCCTAGACACCTGAGCTTTTATAATAGGCTCACCCCCAGAGTCCTGCTCCCTTTGGCTATCCCCAGTTGATGCTTCCTCAATTGTAGCCTCCAGAAAGAGAGGCCAAACAAAGGGAGCTGGACAGTTGGAAAGAGTTTGGAGGTGTACACCCAGGTACCAGATGAAGGGCAGCCTGCTTTGTCCCATAGATGAGTTTGCACAGAGGGAGTTTTGCAAGATGGAACTTTTAAAGCTAAAGCCAGATTAGCAGCCCGTGGGCATGAGGAACGTTTGGATGGGAGAGACATTAGGGTTGATTCACCCAATTCACCTATAGCAGGGAAAGTGACACTGAAGTTTTTCTTTGCTGTTCTAGCATCTCATAATTGGACATGTAAATCAATTGATATCAAAGCAGCTTTTCTGCAGGGCAAAAACATTTCAAAGAAAAGTTTTTTCAGGCCACCCAAAGAAATAATACACAGGGACATTTGTGGAAATTGAACAAATGTGTATATGGGTTAAGTGATGCATCAAGTGTTTTGTATTTCTCTGTATGATCGATATTACTGAAGACTGGCTGTGTTCAGTTAAAAGCAGATCCAGCAATGTTTTACTGGAAGGCTAAAGGAAAATTAGCTGGAATTTTTATAGGATGATTTCCTAACGGTGGCACAGAAGAATTTGTAAAAAGGATAATTAAGGAGCTGAAAACAGAATTTAAAGTAGGAGTCAAGCAGCTGGTGCTTTTCGCTATCTTGGTCTTGATATCTGACAAAGTACATCTGGTGTAACGATGAGTCAACAGGGACATCTAAACAGTATTGATCCCATTCCCATCACCATAGAGAGGTCGATGGAAAAAGAGGAACGGACCAACGAAAGAGTTTTTGAGCAGTATAATAGGACAACTAAATTGGCTATACACACATACAAGACCAAATGGGAACTATAGTGACCTAGAGCTCAGTAATATGTTGAAACATACCAGTCAGATCTTGCACACTAATAAAACATTAAAGTTAAAATTAGAGGACTGTGTAATTAAATTCCCAGCACTAGGATTTGTCTTGATGTTCTACCAATTAAAATTAATTCATGGACCATGATGAGGATTCAGCCTTGCGATATGTTCCTGAACAGCAGTCTGCATCATGGTGGCACAGTGGTTAGCACTGCTGCCTCTGAACACCAGGGACGCGGATTTAATTCCTGCTTTGGGAGACTGTGGATTTTGCACGTTCTCCCTGTGCATCAACACCAGCTAACTATTCTAGTCCCATTTTCCAGCACCTGCCCCATAGCCTTGGCACCACAAGTGCATATCTGTATACTTAAACATTGAGAGGGTCTCCGTCCCTGCCTCTACACCCTTTCAGGCAGTAAGTTCCAGACTCCTATCACCTTCTGGTGAAAAAGTTTTTCCTCTCATCCCCTTAAACTCTTGCCCCTCGCTTGAAATCTATATCCACTAGCCATTGATCCCTCCACCAAGGGGAAAGGTTTCTTCCCGTCATCTATGCATCTCAATTTTATGTATCACAATGCCCTCCTCAGTCTCCTCTGCTGCAAGGAAAATAACCCCAGTTTATCCAATCTTTCTTCATCATAAACTCCCCAGCACCATTTCTAATGCTATCACATCCCTCCAAAACGTGGATTCCAGAACTACACACAATATTCTAGCTGTGGCCTAACCAACATTTGTTATAGTTTCAGCAAAACCTCCCTGCTCTCAAACTCCATGCCTTGACTAATAAAGACAAGTATATTGAATGCCTTAATGTGGGTGGCACAGTGGTTAGCACTGCTGCCTCAGTGCCAGGGACCTGGGTTTGACTCCCAGCTAGGGTCACTGTCTGTGTGGAGTCTGCACGTTCTCCTCACGTCTGAGAGAGTTTCCTTCGGGTGCTCCGGTTTCCCCCCACAGTCCAAACACAGATTAGGTTGATTTGCCCTGGAGTGGGTGCAGAATGCAGTGTTAGTCATGAAAGCATTGTTAGAGTTTAGAGTTAAGATTTAAAAGCATAGAATTAGAGGCTATGCCGGGCACAGCTTGTAAGAAGTCATCACGCTCCAGTGCCATTTGGACTTTCTGTTGGAAAGCCCTGTTGTGGATTGCAACATGGCGGCACGGTAGCACAGTGGTTAGCACTGCTACCTCACAGCACCAGGGTCCTGGGTTCGATTCCCGGCTCGGGTCACTGTCTGTGTGGAGTTTGCACATTCTCCTCATGTCTGCATGGGTTTCCTCCGGGTGCTCCGGTTTCCTCTCACAATCCAAAGATGTGAGGGTTAGGTTGATTGGCCAAGCTAAAATTGCCCTTGGTGTCCCAAGATGTGTAGAAGTGGATAAATACGTAAGGCCAGGGTGGGATTGTAGTCAGTGCAGACTCAATGGGCTGAATGGCCTCTTTCTGTACTAGAAGGATTGTAGATTCAGTACTAGAACAAATATCCAGAGAGCTTTATTCTTAAAATATCACCTGCCATTCTCTTCAATCCCTTCAGTTCAAATAGTGCGCTCCACCAAACCATTCACAGTATGCACTTGGCGTATTCCATTCTTTTGCATGAATTCTTGAAATAACTCACTTGTAAACATAGTGCAGTTATCCAAAACAAGCAAATCTGGTAGACCATGAGTTGCAAAAATTTGACTTAGCTTCTCAATTGTTAAAGGAGCTGTAATATTACTCGTATGTGCTTCCAGCCATTCTGAATGCACACTTACAACAGCCAGAAACATGAGGTTCATGAAAGATACCACAGACTTCACATGCAGCCTGGACCATGGCCCATCAGTCCACTCCCAGTATGAAATGGTAATGTACCCAATTCATCCTCTAATGTGTCCAGCTACTTCATAACATTCTCATGTGCAATATGGCCTTCAAACACCCCGACCAAAGGCATGCACTCTCCGGTGGACATCCAAAGACTAATCCCTGCTGGAGGGAGGGCCGGTGCTCCGTTGGAGTCCCACTTCAACTTGCAGACTTCCTCACCAATTACAGATGTGGAGGTTTCTGTGTCCACCTCCATCTTGTCAACTGTCAACCACAACCGTGGCAAAAATAGATACTGAAAAGATTGTAGTATGTTCCTTTGACTGCTCCGTAGTTTCCATATGGTGTATAACTGATTGAATCTTCTTTAAATTTGAATTTCCTTGTTCAGCCATCACCTTTCTTCTAATTCTTCACCAAATGTCCTTTCATGCTACATCAGTGACATACATCCATTAACTTGAAATGACTGGCATAGTGTGGCCCTCCGCACCTTAAAAACACTCCACCACTTCAACTTTTTTTTTCTGGAAGCTTCTTTCTGTATTTGATGCAGCAACCCTGCCTGGGCAATACTACTAACCCACTAAATTGCACTGGCATAGCTGTAGCCATTTCCACGCCGAGAATTTTCTACAGCCTTCTTATAAGTACGTACAACTTCCCGCTACAACTGACACTGAATGCCGTTCTTGTTAATGCCGCAGACCAGCCTGCTTCTGAGTATATCTTCAGCACTGCTGTCTCATAGTGCCAGGCTCCTGGGTTCGATTCCTGTCTTGGGTCACTGTCTGAGTGGAGTTTGCACGTTCTCCCCGTGTCTGCGTGGGTTTTCTGCACATCTTTGGACCGTGGGAGGTTAGGTGGATTGGCCATGCTAAAGTCGCCCAATGTCAGAGGGAACTAGCTAGAGTAAATAGACAGGGGATAGGGCCTGGGTGGGATTGTGGTCGGTGATGACTCGATGGGCCGAAGGGTCTCCTACTGCACTGTAGAATTCTATGATTCTATAAAACTGCTCCATGGCCAGTATTCTGAAGACTGGTGTGGTTCTGTGACACAATTATCTATTGATTGACCTATTTTTCAAAAGTGACTATGAAGTTTGAATCTTTGAACAATCACAGGGTTTTGGATTATGGTAATTCTGGACTAGAGTGACTAAATCGGCAAATAATCTCCCCTGGGTTCTGTGGCATGGCCAGATTCCTCATTAATTTATCATTACTCAGCTCGACTCACCGTGTGTGGAGTTTGCACATTCTCCTCGTGTCTGCGTGGGTTTGCTCCGGGTACTCCGGTTTCCTCCCACAGTCCAAAGATGTGCAGGTTAGGTTGATTGGCCGTGCTAAGAAATTGCCCCTTAGTGTCCTGGGTAGCAGAGGTTAGAGGGTATAATAGGTAGGGATATGGGGGTAGGGCCTGGGTGGGATTGTGTTTGGTGCAGACTCGATGGGCCGAAGGGCCTCTTTCTGCACTGTAGGGTTCTATGATTCTACTCACAGTTGCACCAGTTACTTGTCAAGGATTGGGAATACTCAATGTCAGGTCACGTTTAGGTTTTCTCCAGAAACTCGAGGTGTCAGGAGCTGGTAAACCAAGTATAATGATGATGAGAGAATTTTTTTATCCCCTTACCTGGTGATGGTTTTGATATGAAGTCAAACGTGAGGATGTTGGGAATCCGAAGGGCCAGGAGGTGAAGCATCACGCTTGCTAGATTACACCTGCAGACAGCAAGACCAGGGAAGGTTACAGGACTGGCTGAGGGTCAGCGTCAAAACATACTGTATTACAACCAGTCAGAATAAAGGAAAGCTTTGATTCAACTATCAACCCAAACAGCTTCTATAAGAGACTATTGACTACAATCACCTTTGTATCTCCGGCACAGTCATATTGAGGAACTTCTCAAATTCATCCTCGGTGTAGAGTCGATAACAGATTCCTGCGTCCTCACGTCCTGCTCGACCTGCTCGTTGCCACGCCTGAGCTTTGGAAACTTGCTGTACAGCAAGGACCTCCAGCCCACTCTCTGTAACACAGCAATATTGACTACATTTTTCTGGCTCCAGTTTATTTCAGTTGGGTAGATTGGCAAATTTCAGAATAAACCCTTTTTTACTTATTGGTGTCACAAGTAGGCTTACATTAACACCGCAAAGAGGTTATTGTCAAAATCCCCAGGTCGCTACACTCTGGTGCCTGTTCGGGTACACTGAGTGAGAGTTTAGCACGGCCAATGCACCTCGTCAGCACATCTTTTGGATGTAATGTGTGGCGATGCCAGCATTGGACTGGGGTAGGCGCAGTAAGAAGTTTCCCAACATCAGGTTAAAGTCCATGGTTTATTTGGTAGCACGAACTTTCAGAGCACTGCACCTTCATTAGGTGAGTGAAGAGTTGTGTTCACAAACAGGGCTTACATAGGCACAGACACAAATAACAAGATAATGGTTGAAATGCGAGTCTTTGAATCTCTTGAAGAATATAGGGGGGTGTAGGAGTAGAGTTAAGAGAGAAATCAGGAGGGCAAAAAGGGGACACAAAATTGTTTTGGCAGATAAGGCAAAGGAGAATCCAAAGAGCTTCTACAAATACATAAAGGACAAAAGAGTAACAAGGGAGAGAGTAGGGTCTCTTAAGGATCAACAAGATCATCTGTGTGCGGATCCACAAGATATGGGTGAGATTCTAAATGAATATTTCTCATTAGTATTTACTGTTGAGAAAAGCATGGATGTTAGGGAACTTGGGGAAATAAATAGTGATGTCTTGAGGAGTGTACATATTACAGAGGAGGCGGTGCTGGAAGTCTTAAAGTGCATCAAGGCAGATAAATCCCCGGACCTGACGAAGTGTATCCCAGGACATTGTGGGAGGCTAGGGAGGAAATTGCGGGCCCGCTAGCAGAGATATCTGAATCATTGATAGTCATGGGCGAGGTGCCTGAAGATTGGAGGATGGCAAATGTTGTGCCTTTGTTTAAAAAGGGCTGCAGGCCAGTGAGCCTCACATCTGTGATGGGTAAGTTGTTGGAAGGTATTTTGAGAGAAAGGATCTACAGGCATTTAGAGATACAAGGGCTGATTAGGGACAGTCAGCATGGCTTTGTGAGTGGAAAATCATGTCTCACAAATTTAGTTGAGTTTTTTGAATGGGTAACCAAGAAGGTAGATGAGGGCAGTTGATGTTGTCTACGTGGACTTTAGCAAGGCTTTTGACATTGTACCACATGGTAGGTTGTAGCACAAAGTTAAAGCTCACGGGATCCAGGGTGACGTATCTAAATGGATACAAAATTGGCTTCTTGACAGAAGCCAGAGGGTGGTTGTAGAGGGTTGTTTTTCAAACTGGAGGCCTGTGACCAGCGATGTGCCTCAGGGCTCAGTGCTGTGTCCACTGTTATTTATCATTTATATGAATGATTTGGATGAGAATATAGGGGGCATGGTTAATAAGTTTGCAGATGACACCAAGACTGGTGGCATAGTGGACAGAGAAGAAAGTTATCTCCAATTGCAACGGGATCTTGATCAATTGGGCCAGTGGGCTGATGAATGGTAGATGGGAGTTTAATTTAGACAAATGTGAGATGATGCATTTTGGTAGATTGAACCAGGGCAGGACTTACTCAGTTAATGGTAAGGTGCTGGGGAGAGTACAGAACAGAGAGATCTAAGGGTACATGTTCATAGCTCTTTGAAAGTGGAGTCACAGGTAGACAAAGTGGTGAAGAAGGCATTTGGCATGCTTGGTTTCATCGATCAGAACATTGAATACAGGAGTTGGGATGTCTTGTTGAAGTTATACAAGACATTGCTAAGGCCACACTTGGAATACTGTGTGCAATTCTGGTCACCCTATTATAGAAAGGATATTATTAAACTAGAAAGATTGCAGAAAAGATTTACTAGGATGCTACTGGGACTTGATGGATTGAGTTATATGCAGAGGCTGAATAGACTGGGATGTTTTTCTCTGGAGCGTAGGAGGCTGAGGGGTGACCTCATAGAGGTCTGTAAAATAATGAGTGGCATAGACAAGGTAGATAGTCAATATCTTTTCCCAAAGGTAGGGGAGTCTAAAACTAGGGTGCATGGGTTTAAGGTGAGAAAGGAGAGATACAAAAGTGTCCAGAGGGGCAATTTTTTCACACAGAGGGTGGTGAGTGTCTGGAACAAGCTGCCAGAGGTGGTAATAGAGGCAGGTACAATTTTATCTTTTACAAAGCATGTAGACAGTCACATGGGTACGATGGGTATAAACGGATATGGGCAAAATGCGGGCAACTGGGATTAGCTTGGGGGCGTTTTAAAAAAAAAGGCAACATGGATAAGTTGGGCTGAAGGGCCTGTTTCCATGCTGTAAACCTCTATTACTCTGAGGTGTGAATTGTCTCAAGCCAGGACAGTTAGTAAGATTTTGCAAGCCCAAGCAAGTCATGTGGATTACAGAGATAGTGTGACATGAACCCTAGATCCCAGTTGAGGCTGTCCTCATGTGCAGAACTTGGCTATCAGATTTTGCTGGGCAAGAGAAAGCGTAGGGGAATGGAGAACTGAGGGGATGGGAGAGGAGGGGGGGCAAAGTGTGGAAAGCAACAAGGGATTAAGGAGATGCAGAGATATAAATATATCACCTACCAGGGGTGTAGCGCTTGGCTTTAACCATTCCTGTATCTACAACATACTTGATGCCAGGAATTGTGACCGATGTTTCTGCAATGTTTGTGGAAAGAATCACTTTGCGGCAGTCCTACAAGGGATGAAACACAAGCCACTTCACAATCCTTCATTTTCATATCATTCTCTGCTTCTCAATTTTCACTCAATCTCCTCTGAAAAGGACATGACTCGTTTGACTGTCACCATTTCATGCTGCTGCAGAACCAGAATTGTTAAAATATCTGGTCAAGGGATTTGGGTGCCACAGCACAGCTACCATTTATTCCCCATCACTAACTAATCAGCGATGGTCAGCCACCGTCTTGAACTGTTTGGATCCATGTGGTTATTTTTTTGTAAGTGGTTTGATGAACCTGAGTCACATGTCACAGAAGTTAAGGGTCGAACAAATTGCTGTGCGTTTGGAGTCACTGTGGCCAAAATGAGCAAGAGCAGTGGACTTGATCCTCTGAAGGACATGGGAAAACCATGTAAGAACATAAGAACATAAGAAATAGGGGCAGGAGTTGGCCATCTCGCCCCTCGAGCCTGCCCCGCCATTCAATAAGATCATGGCTGATCTGAAGTGGATCAGTTCCACTTTCCCGCTTTCTCCCCATAACCCTTCATTCCCCTGTCTATCAGAAACCTATCTACCCGTGACTTAAATATATTTAGCGAGGTAGCCTCCACCACTTCAACGGGCAGAAGTCCTTCATTTTTACAGCAATCTGGTCATTTCATGATTATTGAGACAGCATTTTATTACAAATTTATTCATTAATTGAGCCTAAACTCTGAGCTGCAACGTTGGGATTTGAACACACATCTCCTCACTCGACCTCTGGATTTGTACTCCAGTAACATAGCTATTATTCCATGGTAACGTAATGGTTACGATGCCTGATTATAAACTAGAGAATTATATAACTCATTTGTTACTGCATATTAAATACACAGACAAGTGCTGTGAAAACAGGGATGATATCCAACTTTTTTTTCCCATTTATGGGAAGTGAGCATCACAGACTAGGTCTGCACTTATCGTCCGCTTTAGTTGCCCCTGTTCAGAGGGCATTTTGGAATCAACGTTGTGGCTCTGCAGTCATATGTAAGCCAGATCAGCTAAGGATGGCAGATTTCCTTCCCTAAAGGACATTAGTGAACCAGCTGGATTTCAAAAACAATCAGAAATGAACTTGTGGTTATCATTAAGATTTTTTTAATCACAGAATTTTACTGAATACAAATTTCAACATCTGCTATGGTGGGATTTGAATTCGGGTCAGTGGGACCCAGGAATGCTAGTCCAGTGACTACGTCGCCACCACCACCCCAGAAGGAAGGAAATGTGTTGTGGCATCAACAGGAAAATTACAAGCTTCCCAAAGCAAAATACAGATGATTTTGAGCTTTAAATGCAGAAGTCATGCAGTAATCTTTTCTAGACCACAAGCTTAAAAGGCTAAAGTTGAACTGGTTTTCGTACAAATAACCACAATTAAGAGAACTTAACAACTAAAGGGAGTTCACAATATCAGATTTTATCTACAGGCCAAATATTAACGCCCCACAACATGTTCCAACAACTCTGCTTCACTGCTTGTTAATATTACAAAGAATGAACTGAAGGATGTTAATGCTCATTTAATGATCTGATTGACAATTTAGGAATTTTGAGAAGTACCTTCCGTCCCAGTTGGAAGATTCGAAGCTGCTGTGGGTGAGGAAGTGACGCATACAAAGGGAGGACTGTCATTTGGGCACAGCCTTGGGGAAGGTGCTTGGCAATTTCCCTGCACGTTCTACTCATGCTCTCAATCTCCTCCTGACCAGTCAGGAAAACTAAAATGTTGTGCCAAGGCGGTGCTTCCTGTTGGAAGAATAACAGTTACCATTTATTCACAGGAATTTATTCTTTCAGGCACTTTCCCCCCGACTCCTCTTACCATCTTCCATTCGATATTCTTTCAAATGGGGATGCACATTTTTATTAGGACACCCAGGATGTCATAAAAAACAATGCAAGAGATGGTCAGGATACTTTCACAGAACATGACAGAAGAACGCGAGTGGAACTCCAATATCCAGGATAGCTTTCCATAATCTGGGTCTTTTTTTTGGTCACAACTAAGCTGGTACTCCATCCAGACTGTAAGGCTGGGAATGAAGGGCTGCAAGGTGGTGGGAAAGCAGATTTTAAAAAGGAATCATAAGAACATAAGAAATAGGAGCAGGAGTCGGCCATCTAGCCCTTCGAGCCTGCCCCGCCATTCAATAAGATCATGGCTGATCTGTCGTGGCTCAGTTCCACATTCCCACCCTCTCCCCATAACCCTTAATCCCCTCTCTTATCAAAAACCCATCAACCCGCGTCTTAAAAATATTTAGCAAGGCAGCCTCCACCACTTCAACGGGCAGAGAATTCCAGAGATTCACCACCCTTTGAGTGAAGAAGTTCCTCCTCAACTCCGTTCTAACCCTTTATCTTGAGGCTGTGCTCCCTAGTCCTACTGTCCTTTGAGCAGGAAGAGCCTCTCCACCTCTATCCTATCCATCCCATTCATCATCTTATATGTCTCAATGAGATCTCCCCTCATTCTTCTAAACTCTAACGAGTACAAGCCTAGTTTATTCAGCCTCTCCTCATAGCTCAACCCCCTCAACTCCGGTATCAGCCTAGTAAACCTCCTCTGCACTCCCTCCAAGGCCAAAATATCCTTGCGTAAGTGCGGCGACCAAAACTGCACACAGTACTCCAGCTGCGGCCTCACCAGTGCCCTATACAGCTGCAGCAAGACCTCCCTACTTTTATATTCAATCCCCCTCGCTATGAAGGTCAGCATCCCATTCGCCTTCCTGACCACCTGCTGCACCTGCAGGCTGGGTTTTTGCGACTCATGCACAAGGACCCCGAGGTCCCTCTGCACCGTTGCCTGCTGCAGTTTTTCGCCATGTAAGTAATAGTCCTTCCTACCATTATTCCTACCAAAGTGGACAACTTCACATTTGCCAACATTAAATTCCATGTGCCAGTTCCTGGCCCATTCGCCCAGCCTATCTAGATCCTTCTGCAGACTCTCCACACCCTCCGCGCAATTTGCCATTCCACCAATCTTGGTGTCATCAGCAAATTTCGACACCATACACTCGGTTCCCTCCTCCAGATCATCTATATAAATGGTAAATAGCTGAGGCCCCAGCACCGACCCCTGGGGCACTCCACTAGTCACCAACCGCCAATCCGAATAGCACCCATTGACCCCCACTCTCTGCCTCCTATTTGACAGCCAATACCCTACCCCCAACTCCATGCCCCCTGACCTTCTGTAATAACCTCTTGTGAGGCACCTTATCAAACGCCTTCTGAAAATCAAGAAACACCACATCCACCGGCTCTCCTCTATCCACCGCCCTAGACACATCCTCATAGAACTCCAGTAAATTCGTCAGACACGACTTCTCCTGAACGAAACCGTGCTGCGTCTGCTCTATCAAACAATCCTCCTCAAGATGCCTCACTATTTTCTCCTTGATCACGGATTCTAACATTTTACCTACCACAGACATTAAACTAACTGGCCTATAATTCCCTGCCTTTTGCCTGGCACCCTTCTTAAACAACAGCATAACATTAGTCGTTTTCCAATCTTCCGGCACTTCCCCGGAATCCAGCGACGTTTGGAAAATAATCACCAAGGCATCCACTATCACCTCCACCATTTCTTTCAGAACCCTCGGATGCATTCCATCCGGTCCCGGGGACTTGTCCACAATCAGCCCCTCCAGTCTGTCGAGCACCGCCTCTCTAGTAACAATAATGTCATTCAGGCCCTCCACTCCTACCATCTTTCCATCGCTAACACCTGGCAAATTATTCACGTCCTCCCCCGTGAAGGCCAAAACAAAAAAGTTATTCAAGGCCGTAGCCATTTCCCCATCCCCTACCACTAAGTCCCCCCTCTCATCCTCTAAGGGTCCAACGTTAACCCTAGCCAGCCTCTTCCTTTTTATATATTTATAAAAACTCTTCCTATCCTTTTTTATATTAAGTGCTAGCCCAGTTTCATAGTTTATCCTACCCTTCTTTATCAACTTCTTTGTCAATCTTTGTTGACATTTAAACCTCTCCCAATCCTCTTCTCGCCCACTACTCTTAGCTACTCTAAACGCATCCGCTTTTAATTTAACACTTTCCTTTACCTCCTTCATTATCCACGGCTGATTATCTCTCCTCCTACAATCCTTTTTAACCATCGGAATAAATTTCTGCTGAGCACCAAGAAAGATCTCCTTAAAGATCCTCCACTGTTCCTCAGCAGACCTACTTTCCAACGCGCTCCCCCAATCAACATTCGCCAATTCCTCTCTCATCCTACCGTACTCCCCTCTGTTCAAACAAAGGACGCGTGTCCGGGAACCCACTTTCTCCTCCTCCATCTGCATCAGAAACTCCACCATACAATGATCACTCTTCCCAAGAGGATCCTTCACCACAAGGTCCCTAATTCTACCCGCCTCGTTACATAACACCAGATCCAAGATAGCTCGCTCCCTCGTCGGCTCCAACACACACTGTTCCAGGAAATTATCCCGGCAGCATTCCAAGAACTCCTCCTCAAGCCCACCGCGTCCAACATGGGTCAACCAATCAATATGTAGATTGAAATCCCCCATAATTACGGCCGTCCCATTCCTGCACACCGCATTTTTTTGCGCGTTAACAGCTGGCCCCACCTCCAGATCATTATTCGGGGGCCTATAGACGACACCCACCAGCGTCTTCCTCCCTTTGCTGTTCCTAATCTCCACCCAATCAAGATAAGAACATAGCTGACGGAAGTCAATCATGCCTTTAACTTAAGCAGAGAGTATAAGAACTACGAGCAGGGGTCGGCCAACTAGCCCCTCAAGCCTGCTCCACCGTTCAATAAGATCATGGCTGATCTTTCTGTTGACTCAGCTCCACTTGCCCGCCCACTTACCGCCCACAACCCTTAATTCCTTTACTGTTCAAAAAGGATAGTAGGAAGAGAGGTAATAAGCTGTGGATAACGAAGGAGGTGAAGGAAAGTGTTAAATTAAAAGCGGAGGAATTTAGAGTAGCTAAGAGTAGTGGGCGAGAAGAGGATTGGGAGAGGTTTAAATGTCAACAAAGATTGACAAAGAAGTTGATAAAGAAGGGTAGGAGAAACTATGAAGCTGGGCTAGCGCTTAATATAAAAAAGGATAGCAAGAGTTTTTATAAATATATAAAAAGGAAGAGGCTGGCTAGGGTGAATGTTGGTCCTTTAGAGGATGAGAAAGGGGACCTAGTGGTTGGGGATGAGGATATGGCTAAGGTATTGAATAACTTTTTTGTTTCTGTCTTCACGGAGGAGGACGTGAATAATTTGCCGGGTGTTAACGATGGAAAGGTGGTAGGACTGGAGGGTCTTAATGACATTACTGTTACTAGAGAGGCGGTGCTCGACAGACTGGAGGGGCTGATTGTGGACAAGTCCCCAGGACCGGATGGAATGCATCCAAGGGTTCTGAAAGAAATGGCGGAGGTGATAGTGGATGCCTTGGTGGTTATTTTCCAGACGTCGCTGGATTCCGGGGAAGTGCCGGATGATTGGAAAACGGCTAATGTTACGCCGTTGTTTAAGAAGGGTGCCAGGCAAAAGGCGGGGAATTATAGGCCGGTTAGTTTAACGTCTGTGGTAGGTAAAATGTTAGAATCTGTCATTAAGGAGGAAATTGCGAGGCATCTTGAAGGGAATTGCTTGATAGAGCAGACGCAGCACGGTTTCATTAAAGGGAAGTCGTGTCTGACAAATTTACTGGAGTTCTATGAGGATGTGTCTAGGGTGGTGGATAGAGGAGAGCCGGTGGATGTGGTCTTTCTAGATTTTCAGAAGGCGTTTGAAACGGCAAATTGTGCGGAGGGTGTGGAGAGTCTGCAGAAGTATCTAGATAGGCTGGGCGAATGGGCCAGGAAATGGCAAATGGAATTTAATGTTGGCAAGTGTGAGGTGGTCCACTTTGGTAGGAAGAATGATAGGAAGGACTATTACTTACGGGGCGAAAAACTGCAGCAGGCGACGGTGCAGAGGGACCTCGGGGTCCTTGTGCATGAGTCGCAAAAACCCAGCTTGCAGGTGCAGCAGGTGGTCAGGAAGGCAAATGGGATGCTGGCCTTCATAGCGAGGGGGATTGAATATAAAAGTAGGGAGGTCTTGCTGCAGCTGTATAGGGCATTGGTGAGGCCGCAGCTGGAGTACTGTGTGCAGTTTTGGGCGCCGCACCTGCACAAAGATACTTTGGCCTTGGAGGGAGTGCAGAGGAGGTTTACTAGGCTGATACCGGAGTTGAGGGGGTTGAGCTATGAGGAGAGGCTGAATAAACTAGGCTTGTACTCGTTAGAGTTTAGAAGAATGAGGGGAGATCTCATTGAGACGTATAAGATGATGAATGGGATGGATAGGATAGAGGTGGAGAGACTCTTCCCGCTCAAAAAAGACAGTAGGACTAGGGGGCACAGCCTCAAGATAAAGGGGGGGCGGTTTAGAACGGAGTTGAGGAGGAACTTCTTCACTCAAAGGGTGGTGAATCTCTGGAATTCTCTGCCCGTTGAAGTGGTGGAGGCTGCCTCGCTAAATATTTTTAAGACGCGGGTTGATGGGTTTTTGATAGGAGAGGGGATTAAGGGTTATGGGGAGAGGGCGGGAAAGTGGAACTGAGCAGCGACAGATCAGCCATGATCTTATTGAATGGCGGGGCAGGCTCGAAGGGCTAGATGGCCTACTCCTGCTCCTATTTCTTATGTTCTTATGTATGTTCTTAAAAATCTATCTATCCTTGCCTTAAAAACATTCAATGAGGTAGCCTCAACTGCTTCACTGGGCAGGGAATTCCACAAAGGGTTTCACAATGCTTCGTGTGAAGAAGTTCCTTCTCACCTCAGTCCTAAATCTGCTCCCCCTTATTTTGAGGCTATGCCCCCTAATTCTAGTTTCACCTGCCACTGGAAACAACTTCCCTGCTTCTATCTTATCCATTCCCTTCATAATCTTGTATGTTTCTATAAGATTTCCCCTCATTCTTCTGAATTCCAATGAGAATAGCCCCAGTCTACTCAGTCTCTCCTCATAAGCCAACCCTCTCAACTCTGGAATCAACCTAGTGAATCTCCTCTGCACCCTCTCCAGTGCCAGTATATCCTTTCTCAAGTAAGGAGACCAAAACTGTACACAGTACTCCAGGTGTGGCCTCACCTTATACAACTGCAACATAATCTCACTGTTTTTAAACTCTATCCCTCAGCAATGAAGAGCAAAATTCTATTTGCCTTCTTAATTATCTGCTGCACCTGCAAACCAACTCCTTGAGATTCCTGCACAAGGACACCCAGATCCCTCTGCACTGCAGCATGCTGCAATGTTTTACCATTTAAATAGTAGTCCATTTTGCTGTTATTCCTACCAAAATGGATGACCTCACATTTACCAACATTGTACTCCATCTGCCAGATCTTCATCCACTCACTTAGACTATCTAATTCCCTTTGCAGATTTTCAGCGTCCTCTGCACACTTTACTCTTCCACCCATCTTAGTGTCATCTGCAAATTTTGGCACACTACACTTGGTCCCCAAACTCCAAATCATCTATGTAAATTGTAAACAATTGCGGTTCCAATACTGATCCCTGAGGCACACCACTAGTCACTGATCGCCAACCAGGAAACACCCATTTACCCCCACTCTTTGCTTTAATTGATATAATTAGCTTGATGGTCAAGAATAGAGTGATGGTGCAGAGAAGAATCACTAAAATTATACCAGTGATACAGGACAGAATTATGAAGAGATGATGAGTAGGCTGCAGAAATTCATTCCAGTTGCTCAGAATCTACAACCGGATTGGGAATAGTTGATTTGAAGATGTTGACACAAAAGTAACAAGAACTGACGTTTGTGGTGAGGAAGTGCACACCCTATGCAAGAATTTTAACCTTTTAAAAAACTGATTGTACTGTACTTTTTGAATAATCACCCTATATTAATAATACTGCAAAAAAAAAGTGAAAGCACTCAAAATTCAGGCAAATATACACAGCAACAAGTGACTTGGGCATCAATATTTGGCATGATGACTCACCTGGTGGATCTGAAAGATCGATACTAAGGAAGCATGGAGGTAGTCACTTTGAGGTTTCTTTGTGTAAAAAATCTGAATAGGATGTTGCCTCCCTTCAAGATACAAAACGGGTGCTCCATTAAAGTACTGAGAGAAGAGATCTACATCCATTGTGGCAGACATGACAATGACCTTTCAGAAAGAAAACAAAAAGAATCATTTAAACTGTTTGACGATTAAGGAACCTTTGTGCCAGTAAAGAAAGGACTAAAATTGCATTCTAATCAGATAAAGTAACATCAAGATAATCAGGAACCCGATTTCTGTTCCACACTTGGAATACACTGTAAATTTCTGGTCACCCTATTATAGAAAGAACATTATTAAACTAAAAAAGTGCAGAAAAGATGTACTCGAAAGGTTATCTAGGATTGCAACGGGGTCTTGATCAATTGGGCCAGTGAGCTGACGAATGGCAGATGGATTTAACTTAGATAAATGCAAAGTGATGCATTTTGGTAGATCAAACCAAGCTAGGACTTAGTTGAGGTTGGGGAGAATTATAGAACAAAGATCTAGGGGTATAGGTTCATAGCTCCTTGAAAGTGGAATCACAGGTGGACAGAGTGGTGAAGGCATTCAGCACGCTTGGTTTATTAGTCAGAACACTGAATACAGAAGTTAGGACATCTTGTTGAAATTGTACGAGACATTAGTAAGGCCACACTTGGAATGCTGTGTCAGTTCTGGTCACCCTATTATAGAAAGGATATTATTAAACTAGGAGTGCAGAAAAGATTTACTAGGATGGTACAAAGACTTCATGGTTTGAGTTATAAGGAGAAGCTGGATAGACTGGGACTATTTTCCTCCTGAGCATAGGGTTGACCCACAATGCCATTTGGGAGGGAATTCCAGGACTTTGACCCAGTGACTACAAAGGAAATGCAATATATTTCCAAGTCAGGACTGAGGAGGGGTTTGGAATGGTGGTGGTGTTCCCAGGTATCTGCTACCCTTGTCCTTCTAGATGGAAGTGGTCACGGGTTTGGAAAGTGCTGTTGAAGGATCTCTGGTGAATTACTGCAGTGCATTGTAGCACATACTGCTGTAACAGAGCGTCGATGGTGGAGGGAGTGGGTGTTTTTATTGTGTGCCAATCAAGCAGGCTGCTGTCTCAGATGGCATCGAGCTTCTTGAATGTTGTTGGAGCTGCACCCATTGAGGCAAATGGGAAGTATTCCATCACACTCCTGACTTGTGCCTTGTAGGTGGTGAATAGGTTTTGGGTAGTCAGGCGATTTACTCACTGCAGTATTTCCAGCCTCTGACCTGCTCTTGTAGCCACTGTTTATGTGGTGAGTCCAGTTGAGTTTCTGGTCAATGATAACCCCAAGGATACTGACAGTGGTGCTCAGTGATGGTAACATAGAACATTACAGCGCAGTACATGCCCTTCAGCCCTCAGTAACGCCATTGAATGTCAAGGGACATTGGCCTTGGAGGGAGTGCAGAGGAGGTTTACTAGGCTGATACCGGAGTTGAGGGGGTTGAGCTATGAGGAGAGGCTGAATAAACTAGGCTTGTACTCGTTAGAGTTTAGAAGAATGAGGGGAGATCTCATTGAGACGTATAAGATGATGAATGGGATGGATAGGATAGAGGTGGAAAGACTCTTCCCGCTCAAAAAAGACAGTAGGACTAGGGGGCACAGCCTCAAGATAAAGGGGGGGCGGTTCAGAACGGAGTTGAGGAGGAACTTCTTCACTCAAAGGGTGGTGAATCTCTGGAATTCTCTGCCCGTTGAAGTGGTGGAGGCTGCCTCGCTAAATATTTTTAAGAAGCGGGTTGATGGGTTTTTGATAAGAGAAGGGATTAAGGGTTATGGGGAGAGGGCGGGAAAGTGGAACTGAGCCACGACAGATCAGCCATGATCTTATTGAATGGCGGGGCAGGCTCGAAGGGCCAGATGGCCTACTCCTGCTCCTATTTCTTATGTTCTTATGTAAGAATGTCTCTTATTGGTGATGGTCATTGCCTGGCATTTGTGTGGCTCAAATGTTACTTGCCACTTATCAACTCAAGCCTGAATAATATTCAGATCTTATTGCATTTGAAAATGGACTGCTTCAGAATCCCGGGAGTCACAAATGGTGCTGAACATTGCACAGTGAACATCCCCACTGCTGACCTTATGGTGGAGGGAAGGTCATTAATGAAGCAGCTGAAGATGGTTGGGCCTAGGACACTACCCTGAGGGACTCCTGCAGTCATGTCCTGGAGCTGAGATGACTGACCCTCCACAACAATCTTCCCATGTGCCATGTATGACTTCAACCAGCACAGTGTTTGTCCCCTGATACCCATTAATTCCAGTTTTGCTAGGGTTCCTTGATGTCACACTCGGTCGGATGCAGCCTTGATGCCAAGGGCTGTCATTCTCACCTCACCTGTGGAATTTAGCTCTTTTGTCTACGTTTGAATCAAGGCTGTAATGAGGTCAGGAGCTGAGTGATCTTGGCGAAAGCCAGCTGGGCGTCACTGAGCAGCTGCTGCTTTATAGCCCCTTCCATCACTTTACTGATGATCGAGAGCAGACCAGGCACCAATTGGCTGGGTTAGATATGTCTTGCTTTGTGTGTACTGGACGTACATCTGGGCAACTTTCCACATTGTTGGGTAGATGCCAGTGTTGTAACTGTATTGGAAGAGCTTGGCTAGGGCACGGGCAAGTTCTGGAGCACCAGTCTTCAGTACTCTTGCCAGAACATTATCGATGCCCACTGCTATTGCAGTATCCAATGCCACCAACTATTCCTTGGAATCATGTGGAGTGAATCGAATTGACTGGAGATTGGCATCTGGGATGCTGGGAACCACTGGAGCAGGCCGAGATGATTCAAACTGTGTTCTGAGAGTGCGAATGTGTTGGTGTGCGTATATGGACTTTCTAAAGGTGTCCAATAAAGTGCCACATGACAAAGTCCACAGGACAAAACAGGGGAACAACAGCTGGAAACAATATGAGCTAATGAAAGACAAGGGATGTGGCTATTTTGCAGACTGGAGGGAGATATTAGTGATGTGTTTGCCAGGGTTCAGTACTGGGACCACCAGTGTTTTTGAAAAATATTAGTCATGGCACAGGAGTCAACCTTAAAATTTGCAGATAACACAACTTGCAAGTGTAGTAAATAGTGAGAAAGAATGGACAGGTACAGGACAGATTAAATTTATGCAAAGAATGTGAGAGGTGATACATTTTGGTGAAAGAATGAGGCAATACAAGTTAAATCACCCAATTTAAATGGTGTTCCAGAACAGAGACACCTGGCAGTGTTGGTACATAAATCTTTGAAGAACATCACAGTGGCACAGTGATTAGCGCTGCTGCTTTACAGCACCATGGACCTGGGTTCAATTCCGTCCTTGGGTGTCTGTGAGAAGTTTGCATGATCTCTCCATGTTTGTGTGGGTTTCCTCCAGGTGCTCCAGTTTCCTCCCACACTCCAAATATGTTGATTGGTCATGCTAAATTGCCCATCAGGGCAATTACCAGGATAAATAGTGGGGTTACGGGGATAGGGCCTGGGCGGGATTGTTGTCAGTGCAGACTCGATGGTCCGAATGGCCTCCTTCTGCACTGTAGGGATTCTATGAAAGGTTAATAAAGCATTTGGGAGACTGGGTTTAAGGAATTGAAACATACACTACAAAAAGACAGAAGTTATCCCAAACTTTCTTGAACACTAGTTTCGCCCCAGCTGAAATATCTTATCCAATTCTGGGCAGTGCTTTTTTGGAAGCAGCTAGAGACTTTGGAAAAGATCAGAGGTTTACTCAAACGGCTCCGGGGGTGATGCTGCAGGAGAATCTGTGGTTCTGCAGAGAAGGTTAAAGGGAAATTTGATAATGGTCTTCAAAATCATGGAAAGCTTCAGTGAACCATATAGAATTAATCCGTTTCCAATTGAAGAGGAGATAAGAGAGTGTAGATTTAAGGTGAAAGAACAGGTGGAGGTTTGAGGAAACACTTCTACTGAATAAAAACTTGGGATTTCGAACAGACTAACTGATAGGATGGTGATCCACATTCAGTACAAGACTTTGAGACATATGTTCTTGGATATAAAATCTAGAGAACGAACAGGGAGTGGAACAAATTAGATCACTCTTCAACAGAGTCAACAAAGATTGGGTGGGTTAGTAGAATATAGAACAATACAACACAGGAACAAGCCCTTCGGCCCACGATGTTGTACCAAACATGAAGCCAAATTAAACTAGCTCCTTCTGCCTGCCCTTGGTCCATATCCCACTATTTTTTGCGTATTCATTTTGCTTATCTAAAAGCCCTTTCAACGCCCCTTTCGTATCTGCCTCCACCACCATCCCAGCAGTGCATTCCAGGCAGCTACCACTCTGTGTAAAACAAAACCTGTCCTTTACTTCTTCTTTGAACTTCCCTCTCTCACCTTGAGTCCATGCCCTCTAGCATTAGACATTTCAACTCTGGGAAATACCTCTAAATTTTATAGATTTCTATCAGGTCTCCCCTCAGCCTCCACCTCTCCAGAAGAACAACCCTAGTTTGTCCAGCTTCTCCTTACGGCTCAGACCCTGTATTTCAAGCAGAATCCTGGTAAACTTCTTGTGCACCCTCTCTAAAGCCTTCCTTCCTGTAATGCAGTGACCAGAATTGAACGCACAGTCTAATTGCGGCCCAAACTAAGTTTTAGAAAGCTGCAACGTGGTTCCTGTACTCAATGCCCTAATCAATAAAGGCAAGCACGCCATGCGCCTTTACCACCCTATCTACTTGTGAGACCACTTTCAGGGAACCCCAAGATCCCTCTGTACATCAATGCTATACAGGGTCCTGCCATTAACTGTATACTTGCCCTTAATATTTGATCTCCTAAAGTGCAACATCTCACACTTGCCTGTATTAAACTCCAACTACCATTTCTCTGCCCATATCTGCAACTGATCTAGATATTACTGTATCATTCTACACTATCCACAACTCCACTTACGTTCTCCACTATTCCACGATCTCTCCGTGTGATATCTATGATAATGTTGTGGAGGTGCCGGCGTTGGACTGGGGTAAACGCAGTAAGAAGTCTCACAACACCAGGTTAAAGTCCAGAACTCTCCATTCACCCGACGAAGGGGCAAATCCCAAAAGTTTGTGAGTTTACTATCAAATAAATTGGTTGGACTTTAACCTGGTGTTGCGAGACTTCTTACTATAATATCTATGATAACACAGTGCTAGCCAGAGGACAGAAACTCTCGAACTTTGCAGTGAGTAAAACGACCCTTACCTTCAGCGGCAACTTATGGAATTCCTTTCGTTTTCGCTGTGCAGCTTTCACAATGCCAAAGAGAACATCTGTGTGGACAGTCCGTTCATGGGCCTCATCCAAAATCACAACACTGTACCTGCGAAGGAGGGGGTCTCCTATCGCCTCTCGAAGCAGCATCCCATCTGTTAAAAACTTGATTTTACTCTGGTCAGAGGTGAGGTCCTCAAACCGCACAGTGTATCCAATCTGAAACAGAAATGGAGATGAACCATTAACAAACTGGAAATGGCATCAATCAGAAAGAAAATGTTCAGAACACAAATCAAGTCAGTCAGCATCTGTAAACAGAAGTTCGTGCTGCTCAAGTGCACAGTTATCAGAAAATCAAATTAAAAGATAAGCACTTTCAGAAGGTTGAAAAGGGGAGACATACAAATTAATAATTGAAACTACAAGTTGGAATACACAAGTTTTATATTTGATTTTTAAAGTTACTCCATATCGTCCCTCCCTATCTCTAACCTCTTTCAATCTCTTGTGTGCACACACACACGCACCTATGAAATTCCCTCTCCACCTCTCTCTTGCCCTTTAAAATGCTCCCTAAATCCTACCACTTTGTCCATTACCTCTGTGCTTCTGTGCCCAATTTTGTTTGGTAGCTCTCGCTGTGAGCATCCTAGGATGCTTTTGCATGTAAAGGCGCTATTTAAATGCAAGTTGCTGTTGCCATACCACTCATGATGCCCACACAAAGGAAAATGCGCTCAGTGGAAAGGATTCAAAGTCATTGCAAATACAAGATATTGGCATTGAAAATATAAACTTTGGGGGGTTGAAGAGGAGCCTGCGGTGCCTTTAGATTTTAATTCGGTATTATGCGGATCCTGGCATGTGAAAAGTCACAAAAACACATGAACATACTTCTAACGCAAAGGGATTTGTGCACGTATGGCTAATGGTGGTTGCCAGCGCATGTAGCAAGCAGATGATCAAATCAGAGTACAACACTGAAATGACAGGGGAGACAGTGATGTCGCCACTGTCTCTGGACTAGTAATCCAGAGGCCCAGGCTAATGCTCTGAGGATACGGGAATCAAACCCCATCAAAGCAGCTGGCTGAATTTAAATTCAGTTTAAAAATCTGGAATGTAAAGCCAGTCTCAGTAACATTGGCCATGGAACTTTGTCAATCAATCACTGTCAAAAACCTACCCAATTCACGAATGCCCTTTTCAGCAGGAAACTGGCCGCACTTTCTGGACAGTCTGAGAAAGTGGCCCTGCAAACACCATCGCCGTGAAGCAATTTTCTAATGGGAGCAGCTGATTGGTGAGCAAGTCCTGGTGAGTATTTCCAAACTATATTAAACCGCAAGTCATTGTTTAAGCAAGGATAGTGAATTATTTGATTTGTTTCTTCTTAAAGGGTCTTCTACAATTTTTAAACTTAAAGAGTTTAGTAATGGCAGGAGAGCTCAAAGCTCTCTGGTTTGCACCTCTTGTTCTACGTGGGAGGCCGGGCACATTTCCAGTGCCCAGGTCAGCCCGTGCAGGAAGTGTGTGCACAGCTGCAGCTCCTGGAAATGCGAGTTTCTGAGCTAAAACAGCAGCTGGGGACATTTGTTGAGCATCGGTAAATCTGAGAACGCTTCTCGGCCTTTTGGCTAAGATCAAGTGTAGTATCAACATGCTGCACTTGGTTGAAGTCATTAGGTTACATTTCAGCTTCATTTGAAGCAATTTTTTAAAGCGGCATCTCGGCCATTTGGCTAAGATGCAAATAAGATCAAGCCCTGGAGGAGGAGCTACACCTACTCCAGTCAGCTTGGATCATGTAGATCAAGCCCAAGACAGGAGGTGAGAGCCCTGTCTTGTCAGCTTGGATCAGGAATGTCCCAACTTGTTGGGACTCTGAATTGGGTTTAATTTGACTTGATTGGATTGGAATAAAGTTTAAAAAAAATCTGAGAAAACTGTGGATAGCACAGTTAGAGAGGTGCTCACACTGCAGCTGAAGGGACACGATAAAAAAAGGGAGTGGGTGACCGCCAGGCAGTCCAAGGGAAACAAACAGGCAGTTCAGGAGTCCCCTGTGGCCCCTCTTGCAAATCAGTACTCTATTTTGGAGGTTGATCAGGGCGCTGATTCCTCCAGGATGTGCAGACACAGCCAAGCTTCTGACACCACAAGCAGCCTGTCTGTACAGCAGAAGGGTAATAACGATAGGGGATTCTATAGCCAGGGGAACAGTTAGGCATGACTGTGGCCATCAGTGAGACTCCAGGATGGCGTGTTGCCTCCCTGGTGCCAGTGTCAGGGCATCCTGAAGGGGGAGGATGATACATCATGGTACGTGTTGGGACCAGCGAGATGCTGAAAGAGGGAAGAGGTCTTGCATCAAGAATTCAGGTAGCTTGGCAGCAGACTAAAAAGCAGAACCTCTTGATTACTTCCAGTGCTATGTCCGAGCCAGCACAAAAATAGGAAGATTGTGCAGGAGGACGTGTGGCTTAAGGATTGGTCCAGGAGGGAGAAACTTTTAGATTCCTGAATCACTGGGACTATTTCTGGGGAAAGTGGGACCTGTACAAGTGGAACGGTCTACGTCTGAACCAGAGTGGGGCTAACATGCTTGCTGCACATTTTACTCTTGCTGTTGGGAAGAATTTAAACTAATTCGCCGGGGGAGGAAACACAAGGGTAGCAGAATAAGGGCACGGAATCAAAACAAACAGGTCAGCTGTATTAAGTTTCAAGGGAGTAAGGCCAGCTGGATGGCCTCAGCGTTCATGGCAGGGGTATTGCAGGTAAAACAGATGAGTTAAGGGCGATGATTGACACGTGGAAGCGTAATACAGTAGCCAAAGATGTGATTAAGGGAGGGATAAGATTGGCAATTTAACATTCTAGGATATATAATCTTCAGGTGAGGCAGCGGAGTGGTCAAAAGCAGAAGAGGCATTGTATTATTAGCTAAGGAGAAATGCTATCTTGAAGTAGAGATTAGGAATAAGAAAGGGGCAGCCACATTGCCAGAGACTCGATGGAATATTGAGGAGTAAATATGTGTTCAATGAGTGGAGATGTGTAAAAATTATAATAGGGTAATTACAGTAGGTGATTTCAATTTTCCCAACATTAACATGATATACAGAGCAAAATAGAACAGAATCCCTGCAGTGCAGAAAGTGGCAATTTGGCCCATCAAGTCCACACTGACACTCTAACAGAATCTTACCCAGGCTCTATCCCTGTAACTCCACGCATTTTGTGGAGATGCTAATATTGGACTGGGGTAAACACAGTAAAAAGTCTCACAACACCTGGTTAAAGTCCAACAGGTTTATTTGGTAGCAAATGCCACTTGCTTTTGGAGTGCTGCTCCTTCGTCAGGTAAGTGGGAGTTCTGTTCGCAAGCAGGGCATATAAAGACACAGACTCAATTTACAGAATAATGATGGGAATGCGAGTCTTTACAGCTAATCAAGTCTTAAAAGTGCAGACAGACAATGTCAGTGGGGAGAGCATTAAGCATAGGTTAAAGAGATGGGTATTGTCTCCAGACAGGACAGTTAGTTAAATTTTGTAAGTCCAGGCAAGTCGTGGGGGTTACAGATAGTGTGACATGAACCCAAGATCCCGGTTGAGGCCATCCTCATGTGTGCGGAACTTGGCTATCAGTTTCTGCTCAGCAACTCTGCACTGTTGTGTGACGTGAAGGCCACCTTGGAGAATGTTTACCCGAAAATGAGAGGCTGAATGCCTGTGACCACCGAAGAGGTCCCCAACAGGGAGAGAACAGTCTTGCCTGGTGATTGTCGAGCAGTGTTCATTCATCCGTTGTCGTAGCGTCTGCATAGTCTCTCCAATGTACCACATCTCAGGACACCCTTTCCTGCAGCATATCAGGTAGACAACGTTGGCCGAGTTGCAAGACTATGTATTGTGTATCTGGTGGATGGTGTTCTCACGTGAAATTATGTCATCCATGTCGATGATCCGCCATGTCTTGCGGAGGTTGCTGTGGCAGCGTTGTGTGGTATCGTGGTCACTGTTCTGCTGAAGGCTGCAGACAATGGTCTGTTTGAGGTTGTGCGGTTGTTTGAAGGCATTAAGTGGAGGTGTGGGGATGGCCTTGGCGAGGTGCTCATCTTCATCAATGGCGTGTTGAATGCTCTGGAGATGTCGTAGCTTCTCCGCTCCAGGGAAGTACTGGATGAAGAGTCCACTGTGTCCCGTGTTTGTCTTCTGAGGAGGTCAGTGCGATTTTTCACTGTGGCGCATCGGAACTGTCGATTGATGAGTTGAGCGCCATATCCCGTTCTTATGAGGGCATCTTTCAGCATCTGGAGGTGTCTGTTGCGATCCTCCTCATCTGAGCAGATCCTGTGTATACGGAGAGCTTGTCCGTAGGGGATGGCTTCTTTAACATGTTTAGGGTGGAAGCTGGAGAAGTGGAGCATCGTAAGGTTGTCCGTGGGCTTGCGGTACAGTGAAGTGCTGAGGTGACCATTCTTAATGGAGATGTGCATGTCCAAGAATGCAACCGATTCCAGAGAATAGTCCATGGTGAGTCTGATGGTGGGATGGAACTTGTTGATGTCATCATATAGTTGATTCAGTGATTATTCACCATGAGTCCAAAGGAAGAAAATGTCATCGATGTAACTAGTGTATAGCATCAGTTGAAGGTCCTGTGTGGTATCTATGTGAAAAACCACACTGACCTCCTCAGAAGGGGAACATGGGATACGGCAGAGTACCCTTCGTCGTCCAGTACTTCCCTAGAGCGGAGAAGCTACAACATCTCCTCCGGAGCCTTCAACATGTCATTGATGAAGACGAACATCTCACCAAGGCCATCCCCACACTCCCACTTAATGCCTTCAAACAAATGCAAACCACAGACGGACCATTGTCCACAGCAAACTACGCAGCCTTCAGAAGAAGTGACCACGACACCACACAACCCTGCCACAGCAACCTCTGCAAGACATGCTGGATCATCGACACAGATGCACCATCATCTCATGTGATATCACCATCCACCAGGTACATGCTACATACTCTCGCAACTCGGCCAATGGTGTCTACCTGATACGCTGCAGGAAAGGATGTCCCGAGGCATGGTACACTGGGGAGACCATGCAGACGCTACAACAATGGATGAATGAACATCGCTTGACAATCACCAGGCAAGACTGTTCTCTCCCTGTTGGCGAACACTTCAGCGGTCTTGGGCATTCAGCCTCTGATCTTCGGGTAAGCATTCTCCAAGGCGGCCTTCATGACACACGACAGCGCAGAGTCGCTGAGCAGAGACTGATAGCCAAGTTCCGCACACGAGGACGGCTTCAACCGGGATCTTGGGTTCATGTCACACTATCTGTAACCCCCATGATTTGCCTGGACTTACAAAATCTCACTAACTGTCCTGTCTGGAGACAATACACATCTCTTTAACTTGTGCTTAAAGCTCTCTCCACTCACAATGTCTGTACCTTTAAGACTTGATTAGCAGGAAAGACTCACATTCCAATCATTATTCTGTAAATTGAGTTTGTGTCTTTATATACCCTGTTTGTGAACAAATTGCCCACTCACCTGAAGAAGGAGCAGCGCTGCAAAAGCAACTGGTGTTTGATACCTGTTGGACTTTAACCTGGTGTTGTGAGACTTCTTACTGTGTTTACTCCATACATTTACCATGGCTAATTCATTTACCCTACACATCTGAAACACTACAGGGCAATTTACTGTGGCCAATTCATCTAACCTACATATCTTTGGACTGTGAGAAGAAACCAGAACACCCAGAGGAAACCCATGCAGACAATAGCAGAATGTGTAAACTCTGGCAGCAGTAGATAGAGTAGATTTCTTGAATGTGTACAGAACATTTTAGGTCAAATACAGAGGATCCAACAAGAAAAAGAATAGTGCTGGACCTAAATCTGGGGAATGAAGCCAGATATGGGACACTTGCCTTTATCAGTCAAGGCATAGATTACAAAAGCAGGTTGGAGTTATATAGAACTTTGGTGAGGCCACAACTAGAGTACTGGGTGCAGTTCTGGTTGCCACATTATAGGAAGGATGTGATTGCACTGGAGGGGGTGCAGAGGAGATTCACCAGGATGCTGCCTGGGATGGAACATTTAAGTTATAAAGAGAGGTTGGATAGGCTTGGGTTGTTTTCACCAGGGCAGAGAAGACTGGGGTGGTTGGGGGTGGGAGCAACCTGTTATGAAGATTGAACAAACTGAGGTTTTCTTCCCTAGAAAATTCAAAACTGGGAGGTGACATTATGGAAATTTTGAACATTACAAGACCCACTTTGCAGGTGAGCCAAAAACCAAGGATGATGAATATAAAATAGTTAATAAATCCAACCAAGTATTTGGGGGAAACCTCTGTACCCAGAATGATGAGAATGTGGAACACACATTCCACAGGGGGTTGAGACAAATGCTTAGGTACATTTAAAAAATTAGATAATTACATAAAGAATCAAGGATTAAGTCAGATCATTAGAGCTAAATGAAGGACTGCTTGTGTCGATACAAAACATTTTTTGAGACAGTACATTCGTTATGACAGTGTGCTATATACATATATATCTCGTCTTTTAAGGGCACTGCTTTAAAGTTCTTTCTCTTCTACAGTCGGCATGTTCAGTCGGAACGCAGCTTAGATGCTGGGAAAACAGAATAATTACAAATTTTGTGTGTGTTTACTTAGGAGAGAGCTAATGAACTTTTGTTTACAAAAAGAAAAGGTCCCCTGGGATTTTTGATAAAAGGATTAGAAGGCGGGTTGAGATGGACAAGGTCCTGTGTTAATGGGAAGAGCCAGATTTGCAGCAGAGAAACACAGCTTTCAGTTCCGGCTGGTGTTTGTTTGAAGACAGAGGTCTACAAACTGCTCTCTCCACAAAATCTTTCCAAAAGCTTCAACACAGTTTACACTGTCAGTGTAAGTACATTTAAAGTTGCTCACCGTATTTTAAGTGGTTTCTGGGCCTGTAAGAAGAACATTGCTCATTTGGAGCTGAAGCAGTGATAAGTTAGAAATTAGAATTGTTTTAAATATTGTTCAGCAGGTAATAGTTATGCTGCTTCATTTTGTTAGAGCTATAGTTAAACTGTGTTATTAAATAAAGTTCATTTTACTGGAAAAGATCCTAACTTGCCAGCGGAATTACCACTAGCGTAAAATATCCTATCTTCACATTTGTGCCAAAATAGAAATATTGTTGGGGTGTATGTAATCTGGCTACAGATTCAGGGGTCACAAACAAGTAAAGCTCCCACTCATCACCAACCTACAATGTACACTCCCTGAAGGTGATATAAATTCACTAACCCAAGCTGACGAACATCATTTCGAGGCCACGTGTAGATTGAAACAGCAGATTAGTGCTCCAAAAGAGCTAATAATGTGTCCACTTTCCTGCTCTTTCCCCTTAGCTTTGCAAATGCTTGCTTTCGGAATCCAATTCATCTTGGTTATTTATGAAATTAAAACAAAATGCTGAAAATACTCGGCAGATTAGACAGAACCTGAGAGGTTGATGTGTTAATTCAAACATTAACTCTTTCTTCTCCACAGATGCTAGGTTTATCCAGCAATTTTTCTCTCAAATTTCCAGCATCTGTAGGAGTTTGCTATTGTTATTTTTTGTAGTGAATATATTAAATCAGTATCCTCTTGTTACTGTCTCTTGTAGTGAGAGAAATTATTTTTCAGTCTCTATTATAATCCAATTAATACTGAATGCCTCAATCTTTTTGATTTGGTTTATTATTGTCACATGTATTAACATTGTGAAAAATATTGTTTTTTGTGCACAATACAAAGCATACCATACATAGGGGAGGAAATGAGAGAGTGCAGAATGTGGTGTTACAGTCATAGCTAGGGTGTAGAGAAAGATCAACTTAATGCAAGGTAAATCCATTCAAAAGTCTGACAGCAGCAGAGAAGAAGCTGTTCTTGAGTCGGTTGGTATGTGACCTCAGACTTCTGTATCTTTGTCTCAACGGAAGAAGGTGGAAGACAGAATGCCTGGGATGTGTGGAGTCCTTAATTATGCTGGCTGCTTTACCGAGGCAGCGGGAAGTGTAGACAAAGTCAATGGTTGGGAGGCTGATTTGCATGATGGATTGGGCCACATTTATGACGTTTTGTAGTTTCTTGCGCTCTTGGCCAGAGCAGGAGCCATAACAACCTGTGAAAGAATGCTCTCTATGGTGCATCGTAGCTGACAGGCTAAATTTCTGAACTGTTTCTGCTTCAACAAGGACAATTCCAGCTTCTCTGGCCTCCAGAAATCTGAACCTACTTATCTCTGCTACAATTATGGGCTGAAGGGCCTTTTTCTGTGCTGCATTCCTCTCGGACTCTTAATTTTAGCAAATCTTCTGCCATCATTCCAAACACTTGAAACCCTTCCTAAAGTGTGACATCCAGAATAGAACATTAATGCTCCTGCTGGAACACTGAGTTATAAAGATCTCAAATAACTTTCTTGCCTTTACCCTTATGCTTCTATTTATGAAGTCAAGGACACCATGTTTCTGAAAAGCTTGATCATCTTGTTCCGTCACTCCCTGTTCCTGTCCTTCCTTTAAAATTAGACAATTTAGTTTATATTCCTTCTAGAAAACTGCATCACTTGACATTTTCTGTCTATACCTTCCTGAAGCTTCTTACTATCCTTCTAAGTTAGTGCCATCCATCAATGTTGTAATTATGCCTGGACTCAAATTCAGGTTGCAAATGTACAATGAGTGGTTGTGGTACCAGAGATCCCACAATATATTCCCCTCCAAACTGAGAAACAACGTTTCACTACTACTTTCACATTCACGCTGCCAATGGCCACTTCAATTGACTTAACAGGAGCGGCATGGTGGCACGGTGGTTAGCACTGCTGCTTCACAGCTCCAGGGACGTGGGTTCGATTCCTGGCTTGGGTGTCTGTCTGTGTGGAGTTTGCTCATTCTCCCCATGTCTGCGTGGGTTTCTTTCAGGTGTCCTCCCACATTCTGAAAGACGTGCTGGTTAGGCACATTGACCCAAACAGTCGCCAAAATGTGGCGACTCAGGAAATTTCACAGTAACTTCATTGCAGTGTTAATGTAAGCCTTATTTGTGACTAATAAATAAACTTTTATATCCTTTAAAAGGTCTATTTTAGGGTTCATTGTCAAACACCTTTAGAAAGTACACTAACACCACTATACTACCATAATTATTACCAGCACCCCCCTCTGCAATTTCAAATCACTCCATTCAGTTTGTTATACATCACTGAGTATTGACATGCTTTTTCAAATGACTATCAACTTGGTCTCCACAAGTTTTCAACATCATTAGACAAAATGGCTTACTGCTTTTATCCTGCTGCCGCACCGTGAACAGCCCTCACTCTGTGCCACTTCCCCATTGTGACCAACCCTCAGCCTGTACTACTCAATAAGGATAGACAGCAACATCTCCTTTACTATCATCCTCAACAGCGGTACCCCACAAGGCTGTGTTCTCAGCCCCCTACTATACTCCTTATACACATTTGACTCTGTGGCCAAATTTCCCTCCAACTCAATTTTCAAGTTTGCTGACGACACCACCGTAGTGGGTTGGATTTCAAATCATGACAAGACTGTGTACCGGAATGAAAGCAAATCTGGTGAACTGGTGTGATGACAATAATGTCTCCCTCAACGTCAGCAAAACGAAGGAGATCGTCACTGGCTTCAGGAAGCATTGTGGAGGACGTGCCGCTCTCTACATCAATGGGGATGAAGTGGAAATGGTCGACAGCTTCACATTTCTAGGTGCCCATATCACCTGTCCTGGTCACCCCACGCCAACGCTATAGTTAAGAAAGCCCATGAATTCCTTAGCTTCCTGAGCAAGTAGAGGCAATTTGGCATGTCTGTTATGGCTCTCACTAACTTTTACAGATGCGCCATAGAAAGCATTCTTTCTGGTTGTAGCTCAGCTTGGTATGACTCTTCCTCTGCCCAAGACTGCAAGAAACTCCAATGGGTCATGAACAAAGCCCAATCCATCACACAAACCAGCCTCCCATCCATCGACTCAGTCTATGCTTCCCACTGCCTCAGAAAAGCAGCCAGCACAATTAAGGACCCCACGCACCCTGGACATTCTCTCTGCCACTTTCTTCCATCGAGAAGATGATACAAAAGTCTGAGGTCACATACCAGCCTACTCAAGAACAGCTTCTTCCTGGCTGCCATCACACTTTTAAATTGCCCTACCATACATTGTTGATCTTTCTCTGTGTCTTAGGTAAACTACATTCTGCATCCTCTCCTTCTCTACGTATGATATGCTTTGTCTTCATAGTGCACAAGAAACAATACTTTTCACTGTATATTGATATATGCAACAATAATAAATCATACTACTCCCCCATTCTGAACAATCGTCAGTACTCTATACCATACCAAATAGATGGAAGACTGTAGCTAGAGTCTTCACTACCCTCACTTCTGAAGGTATGCCTTCCTTCCAGAATTGGGCATTTTGAAGTTTTTGTTTGAATGCAAAGTTGTAGAGGGCACCAAATTCTTAAAAATTCACTCTACAACTTCTCAAAGCCTTTGCAGCACAAGGCACAGTCGGGAACGTGCTAAAATACGCACAAGTGCCTGGATGAATGCAGTTTCAACACTCAAAACAATCAACAGTATCCAAGATACAAGAATATGACCAATAGGAGTAAATCACATGGCCTGTCAAGCTGCTCTACTATTCAGTAAGATCACGGCTGATCCTGGGCATCAACCCTACTTTCCGTCTTCTTCCCATTTCTCTTAATTTCCTGAGACACCAAAAATCTCTGTCCCCAGCCTTTAATTATATGCGACAATGGAGCGTCCACAACCCTGTGGGGTGAAGAATTCCAAAGATTCACAACGCTGTGAAGAAATTTATTTTATTTCACGTCCTGGAGATGGCAGCCCCTGTTCACCAGCTGAAATAATCTCCCTTCATTACTTTCCCACAGTGGCAGCAATGTGCACCATCTGCAAGGTGCACAGCAAGAACTTGCCAAGCCTCCTTCAACAGAACCTCCAAATCCACAGAGGGGAGGGACAACAAACACACAGGTACACCACCATCATCACAACTTTCATGTCACACACCATCCTTGCCCCTTTATGGTTGCTAAGTCAAAATCCTGGAACTCGCCAAGTCACCGAGATCCAACGGCAGACCACAGTTTACATCAGAGAACTGGAGGCAGGTGTAATAAGGGTGATCCAGTCAGCATGACTTAATCAAACAAACATTTTCAGTAATATCATGGAAGATGAGTTCATGGAATGCATTCACATTGGTTTACCACATCCATGTCAAGGAACTACCTCAGGAAATCTGTTTTATATCTGGTATTGTGCCAGACTAATTGTTGACCCCAATTGGCCAGGTGTCAGGCACAGATTTAAGATCGGGGGGAGGGGGGGTAGCAGAGATCCTCACCACACTGAACAAGTATTTAAATGCTCTGTGGGAAAATCCATGCAGATTCAATGGGCCGAATGGCCTTTGTCAGCGCAGTAGGGTTTTAAGATGTGGACTTGCGATGCCAAAGTATACAAAGCTATGGGCCAAGTGCTGGAAAATGGATTAGAGTAGTTGGGTGGGTTATAACCAGCACAGTCATCACAGGGTAAAGAGCCTTTTTCTGTGCCACATCCCTCTATAACTACACCCACATCATTTTGCATCTGCTGTCAAAAGCGCAGGTTCTCCTATCGCTGATGTGTACATATACCAGCCAGTGCTGGAACTCATCACCTTACAGTCATTCTTTCAGATGATCAATGTGCCTCTGCCTCTCACTACCTGAAATATAGTGAGATCAAATTTTGCCACTACCCAATGACACAGGCTACAAGGGGCAAGTTGGCCAAGGTAATGAGGAACAAGATTAAGAAAAATGGTAGAAAAGCATCAACAAGCATTGAAAGAATAACGCATCACAAATGCACACTCCCTTAAAAACAGAAGTATGGTTAACAAGAGAAATCAAAGATGTTAAATTAAGGAAGAGGCTAAGAACGTTGTAAAAAGAGGATATGCCGCTGGGTTCTTGGGAGAATTTTAAAACAGAGCAAAGGCAGCCAATAAATTGACAGGTGGAAAGAAAGGTCTAGAATACACAAAATTCCACTTTATAGGATTGAGGATAATATATTATCTGAATTAAAAATTGGTTAACAAAATAGTAGAAATAAAAAAATCACTTTGGGATGATGGGGTACCACAGATCAGTGCTTGGGCCTCAACAATCGATATTAATGAAAGGACCAAGTATACTGTACATTTTCTGACAATATAAAGCTGCATGGTCAAGTAAGCTCACAGAAGACACTGAGACTGCAAAAAGATTAACCAATAAGTGGGCAAGAACTTATCAAGTGGCAGAATATTTTAAATGGTGAGAGACTGGTAAATGTCAGCAGTCAGAGGGATCTGATAAATCTTGTACACAAATCACAAAGTTAATATGCAGATACAGCAAGCAACCCTGAAGACATTTCTTTACAAAAGGACTGCAGTACAAGAGTAATTTGACTAATTTAAGAAGACGTTAAAGACAGCACACCAAGAGAATGATGTACAGTTCCAGTCTCCTTGTTGAAAGAAGCTCTAATTGCTTTGGAGTGAGTGCTAGGAAGGCTCATTAGACTGACACCTGGTACAATAACATTATACTATCAGGTAAGATTGAGTAGACCTGGTCTCTGTTTCTGACTAGAATGAAACAAGATCCCATTTAAACATAAAACTCTTAAGGAGCTTGAGTAGATACTGGAGGATTTCTCTCCTGGTTGGGAATTGGGATCAAGTGGGTTGCAGTCTCAAAATAAGAGCCAGGCCACTCAGGATTGGAATGAAAAATGTCTTCTTCCAGAGATTAAGAGCCTGGAATTCTTCACCCCAGAACACTGAGAATGCCCTATTATTGGATATGTTCAAGACAGATTGGTAGATTTTTGAATTCTAAAGAGAAGCATGTGATATGTGGGTGACATGGAAGACGTGGACGATGCAGAAGGTCGGCAACGTTTGTATTAAACAGCAGAACAGACTCAGAGGACCAAATGGCCAAGTCAAATTCCTATTTATTTTGTTCTTGGAAGATCCACTTCAGGGACAAAGGGTGGCGTGGTGGCACAGTGGTTAGCACTGCTGCCTCTCAGTGCCAGGAACTCAGATTCAATTTCGGCCTCAGGCCACTGTCTGTGTGGAGTTTGCACATTCTTCCAGTGTCTGCGTGGGGTTCCTCCCACAGTCCAAAGATGTGCAGGTTAGGTTGATTGGCTATGCCAAATAGACCTGTAGGACAGGGAGATTAGTAGGGTGAATAAGTGGGGTTATGGGAATAAGGCCTCAATGGGACTGTGATCAGTGCAGGTTCAATGGGCCAAATGGCCTCCTTCTTCACAGTAGGGATTCTATGATTCTAACTGCGGATGGACATTAAATATTGGCTTTGCCGTTGACACTAACATCGAATGACAACAATCTTACCAACTTGCCCAACTCGGTTTTCTTTTCTTCTGCCACCCTGGCTGCAAGTGATATCGCTGCCATGCGCCGGGGCTGTGTGATGCCAATGATACCTTGTCGCCCGATGCCAGCTTCATAGAGATACTGTGGAATCTGTGTTGTCTTTCCAGACCCTGTCTCACCTCAAGATGAAAAAGAAACACACAATGAGCTGTGAATCTATCATGTGGGCTTTTGCCCAGTTTAGACTGGGCCTGAAGGGGGAATGGGGCATCGGTTGGTTGCGGGGGGTGGGGATGGGGACCCTGGGGATGGAGGCCCTGGGGCTGGTGATGCGGATGGCAGTCCTGGGGGCAGGGGCAGGGGCAGGGGTGGGGTTGGGGCTGAGTGGGATGGGGTTTGGGAGTGGGATGGGGTTGGAGTCAGGGCTGGCTGGGGTTTGGGGCTAGGTGAGGGGGTGGGATGGGCTGGGAGTCGGGGCTGGGAGTCGGGGTCGGGATTTGGGGTCAGGGTCAGAGTCGGGGCTGGGATTCGGGGTGGGAGTCGGGGCTGGGATTTGGGGTCGGGGTCAGAGTCGGGGCTGGGATTTGGGGTGGGAGTCGGGGCTGGGATTTGGGGTGGGAGTCGGGGCTGGGATTTGGGGTGGGAGTCGGGGCTGGGATTTGGGGTGGGAGTCGGGGCTGGGATTTGGGGTGGGAGTCGGGGCTGGGATTTGGGGTGGGAGTCGGGGCTGGGATTTGGGGTGGGAGTCGGGGCTGGGATTTGGGGTGGGAGTCGGGGCTGGGATTTGGGGTGGGAGTCGGGGCTGGGATTTGGGGTGGGAGTCGGGGCTGGGATTTGGGGTGGGAGTCGGGGCTGGGATTTGGGGTGGGAGTCGGGGCTGGGATTTGGGGTGGGAGTCGGGGCTGGGATTTGGGGTCGGGGTCGGGGCTGGGATTTGGGGTCGGGGTCAGAGTCGGGGCTGGGATTTGGGGTCGGGGTCAGAGTCGGGGCTGGGATTTGGGGTGGGAGTCGGGGCTGGGATTTGGGGTGGGAGTCGGGGCTGGGATTCGGGGCCGGGATTCGGGGTGGGAGTCGGGGCCGGGATTCGGGGTGGGAGTCGGGGCTGGGATTCGGGGTGGGAGTCGGGGCTGGGATTCGGGGTGGGAGTCGGGGGTGGGATTCGGGGTGGGAGTCGGGGCTGGGATTCGGGGTGGGAGTCGGGGCTGGGATTTGGGGTGGGAGTCGGGGCTGGGATTTGGGGTGGGAGTCGGGGCTGGGATTTGGGGTCGGGGTCGGGGCTGGGATTTGGGGTCGGGGTCAGAGTCGGGGCTGGGATTTGGGGTCGGGGTCAGAGTCGGGGCTGGGATTTGGGGTGGGAGTCGGGGCTGGGATTTGGGGTGGGAGTCGGGGCTGGGATTCGGGGCCGGGATTCGGGGTGGGAGTCGGGGCCGGGATTCGGGGTGGGAGTCGGGGCTGGGATTCGGGGTGGGAGTCGGGGCTGGGATTCGGGGTGGGAGTCGGGGTGGGAGTCGGGGTGGGAGTCGGGGCTGGGATTTGGGGTGGGAGTCGGGGCTGGGATTTGGGGTCGGGGTCGGGGCTGGGATTTGGGGTCGGGGTCAGAGTCGGGGCTGGGATTTGGGGTCGGGGTCAGAGTCGGGGCTGGGATTCGGGGTGGGAGCCGGGGCTGGGATTCGGGGTGGGATTCGGGGCCGGGTTCGGGGCCGGGTACCTATGAGGATGAGGGTCTCTCGCTGCCGCAGGTGAGTGATGAGTTGCCCCCGGGCCCGGCAGATGGGCAGCTCTCTCCGCTGCTGCTGCATTTCCCTCTCCCTGTCCTGGCTGAGCGCATTTTCCCGCCTCTGTCCGCAAAGCGACAACGAGCTTTTGAACTTCTTGGCCGGAGGGGGCCGGTTGTCCATTGGGGGGGCTCGGACCGTGGCCGGAGCTAAACAGCTCGACACATGCCGGACACACACACCGTCGCTGCACCGCGCGTCATCACCGAGCGACCACCGGAAGGCGCAGTGCCGCGCGTGCGCAGTCAATGCTGTGTTACCATGGAAACAAAAGTAAAATAGCCCTTTTACCCTGATTTTCACATCCCCTAACACTGAGGGAGAATTTAGCATGGCCAAGCCACCTAAACTGTGCACCTTTGGGTCTGTGGAAGGAAACCGGAGAAAACCCGCGGGGAAACCGTCTGTGGAGTTTGCACATTCTCCCCATGTCTGCGTGGGTTTCCTGCGGGTGCTCCGGTTTCCTCCCACAGCCCAAAGATGCGCAGGTTAGGTCGATTGGCAATGCTAAAAATTGCCCCTTAGTGTCCTGAAATGCATAGGTTAGTGGGTAAATATGTAGGGATATAGGGGTAGGGCCTGGGTGGGATTGTGATCGGTGCAGACTCGATGGGCTGAATGGCCTCTTTCTGTGCTGTAGACTTTCTATGATTTCTATGAACATGCCAACTGCACAGTCAACCAAGCCGGGTGTTCAATCCCTGGCGCTGTGAGGCAGCCATGCTAACCACCGTGAATATCACTGAAACTGCTGATGCTGTAATAGAAACAAGAACAGAGAGTGCTGGAAAAATCCAGGAGATCTAATGGCAGCTGTAGAGAGAGAAAATAGAGTTAACACTTCCATCCATTTGGCTCTTCATCAGCACTGAATCTCGCTGAATGTGATTGAGCTTATGATGGAAGGAGGTGAAGGAACTGAAGTGAATTGCATTGCTCTCACTTCAGCACCAGCATTTAGTTCCTTTCTGTGCATTTGAATCAAAGGGATGTAGATAATCTAAGCGTTTGGCAGATGGAGTACAAAGCTGGTAAATGTGAAGTTATCTACTTTGGTAGGAATAACAGCAAAATGGACTATTATTTAAATGATAAAAAATTGCAGCGTGCTGCTGTGCAGAGGGACCTGGGTGTCCTTGTGCAGTGTGAGCAATAGGTAAAGATGCTGTTAACACATATCTGTACAGCATAGAGAAATAGCTTAAAGTTAGGTAGACTGGATATAGTCAGGCACATTGATAACCCACATTATGGAAACAACTGTGAGTTTAGTCGCAAACATAGGACATAAGGTTCAATGCTGCTAACACAGCAATAGTTAGGGATAATAAAAAGACTGCCTGTGGTGTGGAGATAACATCAGAGATGTGATGTGCAGTGAAGCATACACCACATCCTGAAGGAATGTAAGAGGCCCAAGTTACAAAAAGCAAATGGTCTGCAAGATGTGTTGTTTTTACAACTAAGCATAAAAGGGGGAAAAGGTCACTGAGATAGTCGGGACAGCAGTGATTAAGTTGGCAAAGGATTGATTACTGCCAATCTGAACTGGACATGTAACAGTGTTGGATAAGATGGATGAGTTTGCTAATGCACTCTTGTGAAAACAGAAGACATTGTTAGATGGGGATGGAAACTTGGGGCACCTCGAGCCAATAGGGGAATGATAACACATAGATGGGACAGGGACCACCAATTAGGGGAGAACAACACATTGCAAAGCCATTACAATGCTTGTAAAAAAGTATAAAAATGTGCTGCAAATCGATGGAAGGTGTGCCTATTTTGTTGGACACCCGGTCTTGCAAGAACGTTAAATAAAAATCTTGCTCCTTCAGAACTTGACTTGACTAAATTGTTTGACTGTGAGCTGCGTTTCTCACATGCAGGAATCACAAAAAGTTGGTTTGCAGGTGCAGCAGGTAATTAAGAATTTTGTCCTTCATTGCTAGAGGGATGGAGTTTAAAAACAGTGAGGTTATGTTACAGCTGTATAAGGTGATGGTGGTGAGGCCACACCTGGAGTACTGTGTACAGTTTTGGTCTCCTTACTTGAGAAAGGATATACTGGCACTGGAGGGAGTGCAGAGGAGATCCGCAAGGTTGATTCTGAAGTTGAGAGGGTTGGCTTATGAGGACAGACTGAGTAGACTGGGGCTATACTCATTGGAATTCAGAAGAATGAGGGGAAATTGAAGGGAATAGATAAGATAGAAGCAGGAAAGTTGTTTCCACTGGCAGGTAAAACTAGAACTGGGGGGGCACAGCCTCAAAAGAAGGGGAAGGAGATTTAGGACTGAGTTGAGGAGGAACTTCTTCACACAAAGAGTTGTGAATCTGTGGAATTCCCTGCCCAGTGAAGCAGTTGAGGCTACCTCATTGAATGTTTTTAAGGCAAGGATAGATAAATTTTTGAACAGTAAAGGAATTTGGGGTTATGGTGAGCGGACGGGTAAGTGGAGCTGAGTCCACAAAAAGATCAGCCATTATTGAGTGGCAGAGCAGGCTCAAGGGAGCAGATCACCTACTCTTGCTCCTAGTTCTTATGTTCTTATGTAAAAGATACTAACAGATCAGAATCTCACTGTGGGGACCAGATTATCAACAGTCTGTTTCAGCCTCAGGCAGTGTTCAGGGAGGGATTGAAGTTTGGCAGGAAAACACTGAGGGTGGCAGGGAAGCAAAATGTCCTCTGGGTGGGGAACCTCAATGTCCATTACCAAAAGTGGCTCAGCAGAGACTGAACTGGTCTGGTCCTAAAGGACATAGCTGCGAGACTGGATCTGCGACAGGTGGTGAGGGAATCCACAAGAAGAAAATATGTATTTAGCTTCAACCTCACCAACCTGCTTGCTGCAGCTGCTTCTGTCTATTGATACCTTCCAGCATGCTAAATGGGATAGACTACCACCAAGCCAGGCACCAACCATGGTTCAATGAAGAGTATAGGATGGCATGCCAGAAGCAACATGAAACATCTAAAAATGAGTGAAATTACAGGACTACCTGTGTGCCAAGTAACATATTCTCCCCTTAATCTGGCTTCCATTGGGGGTACCATAAACATAGACATGGGTCAAGGGTGGAGGAGGTAAAACACATTGTTAAGATGGTGGCATGGGCTCGTTGGGCCGAAGGGCCTGTTTCCCGTGCTGTGTTGTTCTTTGTATAAGCAGCACATAGTAGACAGAGCTAAACAATCCCACAAGCGACAGATCAGATCTAAGCTCTGCAATCCTGTCACATCCAACTGTGAATGATGGAGGACAATTAAACTGGAACCAGAGGGTCCATAAATATCCCCATCCTCAATGATGGAGGAGCCCAGCACACCAGTGCAAAAAGTAAGGTTCAAGCATTCCCAACAATCTTCAACCAGAAGTTATGAACCTGACACATTAAGAACAGAGCTCAGATGGTAAGAACTTTAATCAGAATGTGAGTGCGTTAAGATGCACAGCTGAATTTTCTGAGTTTCAGTAACTGAAGGATGATCTGGTCAGATGATCTGTCCTAGGAACAGGAAATCCCACCGTGAGAGCGCATCTGTTGAGTGAAGAGAAGCTTACTGTCAAGAAAGCTGTTGTGTGAGCGACTAAGACATGTATTTTCTTTTAATAAAATATAGCCAGATAAGCTCATTGCTAGTTCCAGCAATTGTAAACTGGATAAAGAACATAAGCAGAAAATAATAGACAGAGGTAATCAATTCCAGAACCAACAGATCAGATTTAAGCTCTGTAGTCCTGTCACATCCAGTTGTGAGTAGTGGTGGACAATTAAACAACTAATTGGATGAGGAGGATCCACAAATATTCCCATCCTCAATGATGGAGGAGCCCAGCATACCAGTGCAAAAGATATAGCTGAAGCATTCACAACAATCTTCAGCCAGAAGTGCTGAGTGGATGATCCATCTCCAGAGGTCTCCAACATTACAGACGTCAGTCTTCAGCCAATTTGATTCACTCCATGTGATATCATAAAATGTCTGAAGGCGCGGGTACTGCAAAGGCAATGAGCCCCGGCAGTATTCCAGCAATAGTACTGAAGACCTACGCTCCAGAATGTGCTGCGCCCCTAGCCAAGATGTTCCAGTACAGTTACAACACTGGCATCTATCCAGTAATGTGGAAAATTGCCCGAGTATGTCCTGTACACAAAAAGCAGAACAAATCCAACCTCATCAATTAGACCCAATCAGTCCACTCATCAGTAAAGTGATGGAAGGGGTCATCAACAGCGCTATCAAACAGCACTTAGCAATAACTGGTTCACTGGATAAAAGAGCTGAATTCCATAGGTGACATGAGACTGACTATCAAGGCAGCACTTCACTGAGTGTGGCATCAAGGAGCTCTAGCAAAACTGGAGTCAATGGGTATCAGGGGAAATCTCTCTACTGGTTGGAATCATACCTGGCACAAATGAAGATAGTTGTGGTTGTTGGAGGTCAATAAATACAGCTCCAGGACATCTCTACAGGAGTCCCTCAGAGTAAAGTCCTAAACCCAACATCTTCAGCTGCTTCATCATTGACCTTACCTCTGTCATAAGGGCAGAAGTTTGCAAATTATTGCACAATGTTCAGCACCATTCACAACTTTCAAATGCGATTCATATCCAAATGTAGCAAGACTTGGATAGAACTCTAAGAGCAGTAAGAACTCTCACAACACCAGGTTAAAGTCCAACAGGTTTATTTGTAGCAAAAGTCACTAGCTTTTGGAACGCTGTTCCTTCGTCAGGTGAGTGGGAGTTCTGATCACAAACAGGGCATATAAAGACACAAAGTCAATTTATATGAATAATGATTGGAATGTGAGTCTTTACAGCTAATCAAGTCTTAAAGGTACAGACAATGTGAGTGGAAAGAGCATTAAGCACAGGTTAAAGAGATATGTATTGTTTCCAGACAGGAAAGTTAGTGAGATTTTGCAAGTCCAGGCAAGTCGTGGGGGTTACAGATAGTGCGACATGAACCCAAGATCCCTGTTGAGACCGTCCTCATGTGTGCGGAACTTGGCTATCAGTCTCTGCTCAGTGACTCTGCGCTGTCATGTGTCGTGAAGGCTGCCTTGGAGAACGCTTACCCGAAGATCAGAGGCCGAATGCCCGTGACCGCTGAAGTGTTCGCCAACAGGAAGGGAACAGTCTTGCCTGGTGATTGTCGAGCAGTGTTCATTCATCCATTGTCGTAGCGTCTGCATGGTCTCCCCAGTGTACCATGCCTCAGGACATCTTTTCCTGCAGTGTATTAGGTAGACAACATTGGCCAAGTTGCAAGAGTATGTACCATATACCTGGTGCATGGTTTTCTCACATGAGATGATGGCATCCGTGTTGATAATCCAGCACGTCTTCCAGAGGTTGCTGTGGCAGGGTTGTGTGGTGTCTTGGTCACTGTTCTCCTGAAGGCTGGGTAGTTTGCTGCGGACAATGGTCTGTTTGAGATTGTGTGGTTGTTTGAAGGCAAGAAGTGGGGGTGTGGGAATGGCTGTGGTGAGATGTTCATTTTCATCAATGACACGTTGAAAGCTCCGGAGAAGGTGTCATAGCCTCTCTGTTCCAAGGAAGTACTGGACGATGAAGGATACTCTATCCGCCGTGTCCCGTGTTTGTCTTCTGAGGAGGTCAGTGCAGTTTTTGGCTGTGGCGTGTTGGAATTGTCGATTGATAAGTCGAGTGTCATATCCTGTTCTTATGAGGGCACCTTTCAGCATCTGGAGGTGTCTGTTGTGATCCTCCTCATCTGAGCAGATCCTGTGCATACAGAGGATTTGTCTGTAGGGGATGGCTTCTCTAACGTGTTTAGGGTGGAAGCTGGAGAAGTGGAGCATCATGAGGTTATCCATGGGCTTGCGGTACAGTGAGGTGCTGAGGTGACCGTCCTTAATGGAGATGTGTGTGTCCAAGAATGTAACTGATTCCAGAAAGTAGTCCATAGTGAATCTGATGGTGGGTTAGAACTTGTTGATGTCATCATGTAGTTGTTTCAGTGATTATTCACCATGAGTCCAAAGGAAGAAAATGTCATCGATGTATCTAGTGTGTAGCATCAATTGAAGGTCCTGTGTGGTGAAGAAGTCTTGTTCGAACCTGTGCTTGAAGCTGTTGGCATATTGAGGTGCAAATTTGGTCCCCATGGCTGTTCCATATGTCTGGATGAAGAACTGGTTGTTGAAGGTGAAAACATTGTGGTCCAGGATGAAGTGGATGAGTTGTAAAATTGCATCTGGAAACTGGCAGTTGTCCGCGTTGAGTACTGAGGCAGTTGCAGCAATGCCATCGTAGTGGAGGATGTTGGTGTAGAGCGCCGAGACATCCATTGTGACGAGGAGTGCTCCTGGTTCAACTGCTCCATGTGTGCTGAGTTTTTGTAAGAAGTCCATGGTGTTGTGACAAAAGCTGGGGGTTCTTTGTACAATGGGTATGAATGGGTACAAAGTGGCAAATAACATTCTTGCCACATGCCAGGCAATGATCATCTCCAACAAAAGACCATCTAACCATTACTGTTTAACCTTCAATGGCATTACCATCATTGAAAACCTCACTATCAACATCCTTGGGATTACCATTGTTTAAAAACTCAACTGGATTCGCCATATAAACAGTGGTGACAAGAACAGGTCAGAGATTAGGAATCCTGTAGAGAGTAACTCACCTCCTGACTCCCTAAAACCTGTCAACAACTACAAGTCAGGTGTGTGGTAAGACCATAAGAAGTAGGGACAAGAGTAGACCTTTTGGCACCTCAAGCCTGCTCTGCCATTCATGACTGATGTGGGTATGCCAGCGTTGGACTGGCGTAAACACAGTAAAAAGTCTGACAACACCAGGTTTTAGTCCAACCTATTTATTTGATAATATACTCACAAGCTTTCGGGGTTAGCCCCTTCGTCAGAACTCTCCATTCACCTGACGAAGGGGCTAACCCCGAAAGCTTGTGAGTATATTATCAAATAAATAGGTTGGACTAAAACCTGGTGTTGTCAGACTTTTTACTGTATTCATGACTGATCCAGCATTTCTCACACTCACTTTCCTGCTCTTTTCCAGTAACATTTGTGATGGGTGAAAGTAAAGGATTCTTCATATAAGGCTCTTCATTTTGGTTTTGCTATAATAAGTAGACTAGATTAAGATAATTATCAAGTGTCTTACATATTGTGAGAATTCAGTGTGCCTGGAACAATATATGCAAACGATATATACAAATATATGCAAATAAATTGTTGTAAGAGGTATTTTTTTCAGGCATGACCTGGGGTGCTCTGTACTTGTTGAACCTCACTCATCGACTGTGAAAGATAGTAAAAGAACGAGAAAGAATTTATTTGCTAATGCGTGCATCAGGAGAGAGATACTGTCAATGAGAATTGAGCTCTGAGCTAATATTGCAAGGTAAAATTATTACATTATTCTGAACAATATCTAATATCCCACCCAGTCTCGACAATCAGATTGGAGGGCCCAATCACATCACACGTTATTACCTCAGTCAGTAATGTCCCCCCTGTCAACAGGAATAGAAGATTATTAATTTATTGGCCGTGTAGGTTCCTTTCCCTTTACCTAGGAAACCTAACCCACGTCATTACCAGTAACCAAGGCCATTATTAACATCTGTGATTTTTAATCGGTGAAAGGAGTCATTTTTTCACTGGAACCTGGGTCTCCTTTATCAGCTTGAGAGACTGCTCCAGCCTCGCTACCCACGAATGAATTTACTCCCTTAAATAGCAGTTGATAGTATAATTAAATTTGTTTTCACATACCCAGAAACAGATGACAGAAGCTGCCTTTCTGTGCTCCATTGTATTAACAGAATTCGGCCTGTCCACCATTGTGTTTCCCATCATGCTGCATTCAGTACAAAGGTGGCCAAGGTGCAGAATATATATGTACTGAAATTACAATTTAAGCTTACAATACGTAGTTAATTTGTGGTTGGACAGTGTATACTACCCTTGCAATTTATAATACCTTTGTATATTTTGTTCCGAGCACATTGTGAATTCTTACTATATATAAGGCGCTTTATAATTAGCTTAGCCTAGTCTACTTATTATAGTAAAACGAAGGACCTGATTCTATACTGCCCCTCATCAACTGAATGACCCACAATTTATCCAAGTATTATGAAATTAAATTGCATTCTTAATGCGTTCATGAACTTTGGCCAAACAACGATGTAGCTGCTCAGCATGATGAGAAACACAAACCAAATTATTTTAATACAATGTAGTACAGAAAGGCAGTTTCTCTTTGCCTGGGATACGCAAAACCAAGTTTAATCAGAGGCTTGATTCCTACTGATCAAAAATCTATCTATCTCAGCCTTAAATGTACACAAGAATTCTACCCCCACAGCTCTCTGTGGTAAGGCATTCCAAAGATTTCCAACCCTGTGAGAGAAGAAATTCCTCCTAATCTGTGTTATAATTCAGGTCAGAACCTCTGAAATGTTTTATGGAGCCTGCCTGGATCATAAATTTTTCACTTTGAATTTGGTTAGGATAAGCATATGTTTCACCTCAGGTATGATGCAAATGATCCAGTAGGGAGCTTTTATCAAACCAAGTTTATTTAAGAATATAGTTAACATTTATGGAAAGAAAAATAACAACATTTATCAAATACAAACAAAAACAACTACCATAATATATAACCCTCAATATATATAAAATATTCCAATTAAACAAAACGTCCCTTTTCCAGATGATTAACACAGCACAGGCTAATGTCAGGGTTGAAATAAAATTGAAAAACGTATCTGGGGACTGAGGTTTGACCTTGAATGTGTTGCCTAGACACTATTCGTGGCATTTTCCTATCAGAATTATTTGATGCAGACATGCTGTTCACTGCAGCAACTATTCTTGTGAGAAGCACTAACCCACACCCTCACTTTTCTTGGCACCCATCCTGTTCCACCTTGCCCAGCAGCACAGTCTTTTCCACCATTAACTGACCAGTGTTAAATTGCATTCTGGGGTCGATTGCCACCAGAGTTGTGTTCTGCACCCACTTCAGGGTCTACTCGGTGCATGCTCCAATGGGTGAAAAATTCAGGCCCATAATTGATATTAAGTAAAAATTAATCAAAATTTATTTATTAATGTCACAGGTAGGCTTACACTAACACTGCAATGAAGTTACTGTGAAAATCCCCTAATCACCTGTTTGGATACACTGAGGGAGAATACATGGCCAATACATCTTACCAGCATGTTTTTTGGACTGTGGGAGGAAACTGGAGCACCCCAGAGGAAACCCCACGCAGACACTGGGGGAACATGCAAACTCTGCACAGACAGTAACGCAAGCCGGGAATCGAACCCAGGTTTGCCACTGTGCTGCCCCGAGATCATGTGGAGAGTTCCACCCCAGATTTGATAGCCAAGGAAGATGCGTTCACAATGTGGTCAAACAGGTTGATTATCAATCTGTAAATTCTTTCAAACACCCCAATGGCTGGCTGCAAGAGTGGGAAAGACATCCTGTCAGCCATATTTGATATGGAGTAGCACTCCTTAAACTATAAGCCCCTGGTGACAGATCAGTGACTTGATGCAGGAATTACTATCTACAGGAATAGACAAAAGTGTGCCTTAGTAGACTACCAGGTGTGAGAAGAAAATTCAGATTGGAAAATTGAATTAACAGATAAACTATTGAATAAACCACAAACTGCATCTTAAATCTCAAACTTTTTTTTGCAACCTACTCAAACATTTGTCAGCAGCGTGAGTCACAAAAACTCTTGTTTCTCATGAATAATTTTAACTCCGCACCTTCAAAGAGCTAGTCTGAATCAGGAGCTTACTGCGCCTCAGTTCACAGGTACAGTCCATACAAGGCAGTCTTCAGTTGCGGTCTTTTTTCTGTGAGTTCGCGATGGCAATCACCTCTGCGGTCAAAAAATTCCATCAGTATATTTATGGCTGACATTTTACAGTACAGCAAGAAGTCTCACAACACCAGGTTAAAGTCCAATTGGTTTATTTGGTAGCAAAAGCCACTAGCTTTCGGAGCACTGCTCCTTTGTCAGGTAAGTGGGAGTTCTGTTCACAAACAGGGCATATAAAGACACAAACTCAGTTTACAAAATAATAAGGATCTTGGGTTCATGTCACACTATCCGTAACCCTCACGACTTGCCTGGGCTTGCAAAATCTCATTAACTGTCCTGTCTGGAGACAATACACATCTCTTTAACCTGTGCTTAACACTCTCTCTGGTCACATTGTCTATACCTTTAAGACTTGATTACCTGTGAAGACTCGCATTCCAACCATTATTTTATAAATTGAGTGTGTTTTTATGTGCCCTGTTTGTGAACAGAACTCCCCACTTACCTGACAAAGGAGCAGTCCTCCAAAAGCTAGTGGCTTTTGCTATCAAATAAATCCGTTCGACTTTAACCTGGTGTCGTGAGACTTCTTACTGTGTTTACTCCAGTCCAACGCCGGCATCTCCACATCATTTTACAATAGAGCCATACACAGACAGCAAGGTGACACAATGGTTAGCACTGCTGCCTTACAGTGCCAAGGGCCCGGGTTCAATTGGGTCACTGTCTGTGAAGTTCGCACATTCCCCCCTTGTCTGCATGGGTTTCCTCTGGGTGCTCCAGTTTTCACTCACAGTCTCAAAGATATGCAGGTTAAGTGCATTGGCTATGCTAAATTCCGTGTACTTGAACAGGTGCTGGAGTGTGGCGATTAGGGGATTTACATTGCAGTGAAACAAATAAACTTTAATAAAGTAAAAAACGTATAAAACTGCCACAAGCAGTAACATCACCACTTGTTCCAAAAGATATTACATCGATACTGCCTTGGTACTGGTAGACACCTTGCCAGTCTCGGCAAAACAGTAAAGTTGTGGACAGAAAGTTACCTTTGTTATGGGAAATTCTTTCAGGTGGTCTGATTAATTTAAAGACTAAATCTTTTCATTAAACATTTCATTTCACAAAGGCAAAAAAAGTTTATTCAGTTCAATGAAATTCTTAAACTAGTTTTATTAAAACAATTGACATGTTGGAGTCAAAAACATTACAAATTGACAATATTTTTCAGACAAGCATACAATTAAGACGAGACAAATCTCATTTTGGCCAAAATGAGAGCTCAATGGATCCATCTAGCTAAAGAGCTAGCAGGCTTTCACAAAAGATTTCAGATTTCATGCCAAAAAGTAGAATAGATTTTTTTTAAATCAGATTAATCAGCTCAGCACTTAATTAACAATAATTTTATTCATTCACTAATCTGTCAATCTACTGATGACATGTCAATCAATAATTCTCTGACGCCTTCAAATATAACTCTGTTATTAGTCAGTCTGTTTTATGGAAGTTTCCTTCCAAAAAATAGCTTCTTACGATTCAGCATTTTCTCTAACCAGTTTAAACCGGTTCTATTGAAGGCAGCTTTGTCTATTGGACTTATTTTCTCCGGTTTAGATACACACCGGTAATTTGCATTGTTGCATTATTTGTGCCTGACTTGTGCTGATACCTATCATGAATACATCTTTCATTTTACTAGCACATTACAAATTCATTTCTTGGAGACATTATTAAGATATTAATTAAATCACAGAGGTTTGCAGCAGGAAAACAGGCCCTTTAGCCCAACTGGTCCATGCTGCCCAGTTTTTAACCACTAAGCTAGTCCCAATTGCCTGTATTTTCCTCTATGCCCATGTAACTGTCTAAATGCATTTTAAGACAAAATTGTACCCACCTCTACCATTACCTCTGGCAGCTTGTTCCAAACACTCACCACGCTCGGTGCGAAAAAATTGTCTCTCTGGACCCTTTTGTATCTCTCCCCTCTCACCTTAAAACTATGCCCTCTAGTTTTAGACTCTCCTACCTTTGAGAAAAGATGTTGATGATCTACTTTATCAATGCCCCCCATTAATTTATAAACCTCTATTAGCTGACAATTATTCTCATGTTGGGTATTTAGGATTAATCTCAACTACACCCTGCATCGGTGAAAGTAAGAAAAATGGTCATGAAAGGGTGGTGGTATGAGAAGACAGAGTCGTTAAAACCCTCCCAAAGTAGAAGATTGGAAATAATCTATGAGAACAGGGGTGTTAGACTTTGGCAGGGTGATCTCATCTCAGAGAAGACAACTCCTGTTACAAGAATTGCGAATTGCATGACTGTCAGTAGCTCAAAGTAGAATGAGGGCCCTAGCCAGGAGTTATGTGTGCTGGCTGGGAATTGACAAGCAAATAGAAAGGATGGTTAGACAATGCCCTAGTTGCGAAACTCAACAGGCTTTTAGACCACTGGCAAATTTGCACCCATGGGCGAGGCTGCATTTGGATTCTGCTGGGCCGTTTACGGGCCATATATTTCTTACATGAGTTGATGCGCACTTCAAGTGGTTAATGTACAGTTGATGAAATCCACAGCAGCCATAGCCACCATTGACAAGGAAGATATTTGCTATCCATGGCATTCCACAAGTGATGGTATCAGACAATAGCTCTTCATTCATGGCAGAAGCGTTCCCAAAATTTCTCAAGTTCAAAGGCATTTGCCACCTTCCCACCCAGCATCAAATGGGCTGGCAGAGAGTGTGATACAAATGTTCGAGTCGTTAATAAAAAAACAGCCAGATGAACAAACCTGTTCCTTCATAGACAGTTAGTTTTCTATTATCTAACACTGCCCCAGACGTGACCGCAGGGGTTATATCAGCTGAGTTACTGATAGGATGCCGTTTAAGAACATGACGGACATGATATTCTCAAATTAGGCGGGGAAGGTTGAGACTCAGCAAGCCTCCCAGAAGGAAAATCACGATTCAGGAAGAAAGAACAGATTGTTAAAGTGGAGGATGCTGACTTGGTCAGAAACTTTGCAGCAGCCTGGCATGGGCGGCTAGTAAAATAGTGGGGAGAACAGGACCAGGCTCCTACATTGTGGAGGTTCAAGGCTGTCACTAAGAAAAGAATGGATCACCTGAGGAAGAAGACAGTAGTGGACACAGGGGATTCATAGGTGACCCCTGCAGACAGTTTAAGATTGCCGGGTTGGCTACTGAAACTTTGGTGGACAAAGTGGGACGGGAGCAATCAATGGTTGTGGAAACTGAGGAACCAGAAGCTTCCAACAGCCACGAGATTCTGGATTAATGAGTCTGCTTTATGTCTGTCCTGTCTGCCCCTTTCAATGTAGAAGAGCCTACCATCAAACTGAGGCGCTGTGTCAGAGCTAGAAACATCCAGGGAGTCGAGTAGAGCAGTTGCAATGTAATTTAGTCTGAACTTGTACATATTATGCTTCTTTTGGCAATAAAGCCTTTTATTGTTTAAATCCACATTGTAACTGTAATAGAATGAGAGCGACTCAATCTCCAGTAAATCAAGGGTCACTTTCACAGGTGCTAGCTTACAAAATCACACAGAGAAAGCAAATCCAATTGTTTTCATCAGTGTCTCATGTTCTACAGCTGGTTGACACAAATATTTCAATGCCTACCATGTCAAGGCCTTCAGAATCTTTCAGCAGCTTTCCAGGCAATTGCAGGAGATGTAACATCTGTTCTTTCACTATTTCAACATTCAAGGCTTCAAATACTCCTTCAAGGTGAAACAGCGATTTACTTGTGTTGTGAAGTTGGTGTTTGTTAAATTATCTGCTTAAAGGGTGGTTTTGCTTTTTCTGTACTTAAGAGTTGCCAAGTTAACAGGCTGTTTTTGAATTTTAACCAATCCATTTAATACAGGGATTTGAATAACAGCAGTCTATCAGATTTGAATTTGATGTTTTGGTAACCTGAGAACCAATCCAATTTTGGGGATGTTTGTATGTCATTTGGGGTACAACAGCTAGCTCCAGAGACCCAGTCAGAATCTGCCTCTGCCACAGCTCTAGAGACAAACGCACACAGCCCGCAACTGTCTCTGCCACACCTAATAGCTTTTAGTTCAAAGCCTCATCTGAATAGAAAAGGTACCAAAAAGATAAGGTTCCAGACAGAAGAAATCAGCAAGGACAGAAGATAAAACCTAGTTGTATTTTGAGAATGACTAAAAATTCTATTTTTTGTTAATAAGTGAGAATTGTATTTATCTAAACAGCATTCTACAAGAATAGTATTTTATACATAGCACATAAAACACTACAGCACAAACAGGCCCTTCGGCCCACAAGTTGCGCCGATCACTTCTATACCTACTAAGCCATGGACCTATCTATAACCCCCAATCCCATTAGATCCCATATACTCATCCAGAAGTCTTTTAAAAGACCCCAGCGAGTTCGCCTCCACCACCACCGACGGCAGCCGATTCCATTCACTCACCACCCTCTGAGTGAAAAACTTACCCCTAACATCTCCTCTGTACTTGCTTCCCTGCATCTTAAATCTGTGTCCTCTCGTAGCAACCATTTCAGCCTAGGGAAATAGCCTCTGAGAATCCACCCTATCTATACCTCTCAACATCTTATAAACCTCTATCAGGTTGCCTCTCAACCTTCGTCTCTCCACGGAGAAGAGTCCCAGCTCTCTCAACCTATCTTCATAAGGCATGCCTCCCAATCCAGGCAACATTCTTGTAAATCTCCTCTGCACCCTCTCAATAGCTTCCACATCCTTCCTGTAGTGAGGCGACCAGAACTGCACACAGTACTCCAAGTGGGGTCTGACAAGGGTCTTATAAAGTTGCAGCATTACCTCCCGACTCCTAAACTCAATCCCTCGATTAATGAAGGCCAGTACACCATACGCCTTCTTGACCACATCCTCCACCTGCGAGGCCGATTTAAGAGTCCTATGGACCCGGACCCCAAGAGCCTTCTGCTCTTCAGCACAGCTAAGACTCCTACCCTTGATATTGTATTCCTTCATCCCATTGGTCCTGCCAAAGTGGACCACTACACATTTATCTGCGTTGAAGTCCATCTGCCACTTCTCCGCCCAGTCTTGCATCCTATCTATGTCCCGCTGCAACTTCTGACATCCCTCCAGACCATCCACAACACCACCAACCTTCGTATCGTCGGCGAACTTACTAACCCATCCCTCCACTTCCTCATCCAGTTCATTTATGAAAATGACAAACAGCAAGGGTCCTAGAACAGATCCCTGGGGCACTCCACTGGTGACTGACCTCCATGTAGAAAAAGACCCATCCACAACCACTCTCTGCCTTCTGCAGGCAAGCCAGTTCTGGATCCACAAGGCCAAAGCCCCCTGGATCCCATGCCCTCTCACCTTCTCAAGAAGTCTTGCATGGGGGATCTTATCAAACACCTTGCTGAAGTCCATGTAAACCACGTTTACCGCTCTTCCTTCGTCAATGTGTTCAGTCGCATTCTCAAAGAACTCAACTAGGCTCGTAAGGCATGATCTGCCCTTGACAAAACCATGTTGACTATTTCTGATCATTCTAAACTTCTCCAAATGCTCATAAATCTTGTCCCTCAGAAGCCTCTCCATCAACTTACCAACCACTGAGGTCAGACTCACCGCTCGGTAATTTCCCGGGCTATCTCTGTTCCCTTTCTTGAAAATAGGAACCACATCCGCAATCCTCCAATCCTCCGGAACCTCTCCCGTCTCCATCGATGACGCAAAGATCATCGCCAGGGGCTCTGCAATCACTTCCCTCACCTCCCACAGTAACCTGGGGTACATCCTATCCTGTCCCGGTGACTTCTCTATCTTGATAGAGTTTAAAAGTTCTAACATATCCTCTTCCTTAACATCCACATCCTCAATCTTTTCAGACTGCCGCAACCCTGTAGTACAACCTCCCAGATCACTTTCCACCGTGAATACCGAGGCAAAGTACTCATTAAGCACCTCTGCCATTTCTTCCGGTTCCACACAGACTTTTCCCCCTTCACCTTTTATAGGTCCTATCCCTTCTCTTCTCATCCTTTAACTTTTCACATATTTGTAGAAGGCCTTGGGATTCTCCTTAATCTTACCTGCCAAGGCCTTCTCATGACCCCTTCTGGCTCTCCTAATTTCCCTTTTAAGCTCCTTTCTACAAGCCTTATACTCCTCTAGATCCTTAACATCTCCTAGCTCTCTGAACCTTTTATACAACTTTCCTTTCCTCCTGACTAGGTTCACCACAACCTTCGTGTACCACGGTTCCCATGCCCTACCAAAACCATGTTGTCTCATCAGAACGTTATCGTGCAGAGCTCCAGTCAAACATTCCTTGAATATCCGCCACCTTTCTTCTGTACTTTTCCCCAAGAACGCCTCCTTCCAGTTTATTCGTCCAATTATCTGCCTGATGTCTTCATATTTCCCCTTACTCCAGACAAACTCCTTCCTAGCCTGCCTGATCCTATCTCTTTCAAATGCTATTGTGAAGGAGATAGAATTATGATCTCCATCCCCAAGATGCTCTCCTACTGAGAGATCCGACACCTGTCCTGGTTCATTAGCCAGCACCAGGTCAAGTACAGCCTCTTCTCTCGCAGGCTTATCCACATACTGTGTCAGGAAACCCTCCTGAACCCACCTAACAAACTCCTCCCCATCCAACTCATTCCCATTCAGTTTGTTAATAGTTTAGTTAACCTGTTCACTGTTAGATAATTAAAGTGTTACTTGTTGATTTTATAGAGTCTCAGGTAGTTATTTTGATTTAACCACTAAAATTTGGTGAAGAGCAGATTGTACTACTTCTCACAATTTTAACAGATTATGTGGGAAGTACATCCTTTGGGTGGTGTCAGTTCTCAGAGCAGGATCAATGTTCCCCTTTGTAACACTTGTATTATTACAATCTTTTGCTTATCCCCTCTATATTGGGGTGATTGCTTTGCACACAGCTCACAAGTTCCTGTCACCTTGCTCCCACTCTGACCTTTTCTGCTAGTGTTCCAATGAATATCCATGCAAGCTCGTGCAACAACTCAGCTTGCATCTTGGCACTTTACACCCGCCACGGTTTCAAAATTGTGTTCAACTACTTTAGATACGAGGCTAAGGTGGCAGATTTAAAACAGAAAAGGAAGAGGAATTACTTCACTTAGAATTGTGAATCTGTGGAATTCTCTACCGCAGGGTGCAGTGGATGCTGCTGGAACACTGAACAAATTTAAGAAGATGGGCTTTTAATTAGTGTCGAGGGGGAGGGTGGAGGGGGAGGGGGAGGAGGGGGAGGGTGGAGGGGGAGGGGGGGAGGGTGGAGGGGGAGGGGGGGAGGGTGGAGGGGGAGGGGGAGCGGGAGAGGGGAGGGGGAGGGGAGGGGAGAGGGAGGGGAGGGGAGGGAGAGGGAGGGGGGGGAGGGAGAGGGAGGGGAGGGGAGGGGGGGAGGGAGAGGGAGGGGGGGAGAGGGAGGGGGGTGGGAAAGGAGGGGACGAAGGGAGGGGGATGAGATGAGGCTGAGTCGAGATCAGCTATGATCCTATTGAATGGTGCAGCACATTCGAGGGGCTGAATTGCTCTGAGTTCTTTTAAAAAACTATGGTTCAGTCTCAGTGGCGCCCTTTCCAACTCTGGGCAGAACACTGTCAGGAGAATGTGATTTTAAAGGCTTTAGAAAGATAGGGTGCAGGTGAGAATTGTTTGGAGAGAGAGAGGAACCTGAGTGAGTCAATAGATTGGAGAGGCCCCTGGGTTGTGATGAGATTTGGACTGATCCCAGCAGCTGCTAATGTTGGAAGGATTTAGAAGCAGAGGCCAATGATTGATGAAGGAAGCAATGGCGACAATAAGGAACAGGGGGGTTTTTATACAAAGGTGCTGGGCCGGCTCTACAGATTCAGTCAGAAGTCTCACAGTCCCAGGTTAAAGTCCAACAGGTTGACCTGTAGCAAACGCCACCAGCTTTCGGAACTGGCTGTTCCTTCGCGAACACCGAGGGCCAGCACGGACCCGACACGCCGAATGGCCGTTCCCGCCTCACAGCTTCCAGAACATTCCCTCAACCGCCCGGCAGGAAACCGTTACCGCGCCGATCGGAAAGGTGCTGATTGACAGGCGCTTTCACCAATCACACGGCAGGGCGGGCCGAGGGCCGCTGATTGACATGGGAACGGACCATTCAGCGGGCGGGCAGCGTAGCGCAGCCAATGGGGGCGAAGAAGGTGCGGAGGTGATTAGCCAATGGGGTGAAGGTGCGGATGGTTGGTGGCCAATGGGGATGAAGGTGCGGGCGGTCATGAGCCAATGGGGTGAAGGAGCGGACGGTCATTAGCCAATGGGGGGCGAAGCCGCCCGTTGGTAGGCAGGCAGTCTGGGTTGAGTTCGGGCGGTGACGGTTGTGTGGCCGCAATGTCAGCGATCAAAGCTTTAAACCCCAAGGCGGAGGTGGCCCGGGCACAGGCCGCGCTGGCCGTTAACATCAGTGCGGCTCGGGGCCTGCAGGATGTGCTCAGAACTAACCTGGGACCCAAAGGAACCATGAAGATGTGAGAGAGCGGCCTAGTGATCGGGGCTGAGCCGGCAGAAAGAAAGAGAGAGAGAGAGAGCACGTGGGCCCAGAGACCGGGGAGGAGTGGGGGGGAAGTCAGTGTGAGGGTGTTGGAGGGGATTGGGAGGGGAAGTCAGTGTGAGGGTGCTGGAGGGGATTGGGAGGGGAAGTCAGTGTGAGGGTGCTGGAGGGGATTGGGAGGGGAAGTCAGTGTGAGGGTGCTGGAGGGGATTGGGAGGTGGGGGGAAGTCGGTGTGAGGGTACTGGAGGGGATTGGGAGGGGGGGGAAGTCAGTGTGAGGGTGTTGGAGGGGATTGGGAGGGGAAGTCAGTGTGAGGGTGCTGGAGGGGATTGGGAGGGGGGGAAGTCAGTGTGAGGGGGCTGGAGGGGATTGGGAGGGGGGGAAGTCAGTGTGAGAGGGCTGGAGGGGATTGGGAGGGAGGGGGGAAGTCAGTGTGAGGGGGCTGGAGGGGATTGGGAGGGAGGGGGGAAGTCAGTGTGAGGGGGCTGGAGGGGATTGGGAGGGAGGGGGGAAGTCAGTGTGAGGGGGCTGGAGGGGATTGGGAGGGAGGGGGGAAGTCAGTGTGAGGGGGCTGGAGGGGATTGGGAGGGAGGGGGGAAGTCAGTGTGAGGGGGCTGGAGGGGATTGGGAGGGAGGGGGGAAGTCAGTGTGAGGGCGCTGGAGGGGATTGGGAGGGAGGGGGGAAGTCAGTGTGAGGGCGCTGGAGGGGATTGGGAGGGAGGGGGGAAGTCAGTGTGAGGGCGCTGGAGGGGATTGGGAGGGAGGGGGGAAGTCAGTGTGAGGGCGCTGGAGGGGATTGGGAGGGAGGGGGGAAGTCAGTGTGAGGGTGCTGGAGGGGATTGGGAGGGAGGGGGGAAGTCAGTGTGAGGGTGCTGGAGGGGATTGGGAGGGAGGGGGGAAGTCAGTGTGAGGGTGCTGGAGGGGATTGGGAGGGAGGGGGGAAGTCAGTGTGAGGGTGCTGGAGGGGATTGGGAGGGAGGGGGGAAGTCAGTGTGAGGGTGTTGGAGGGGATTGGGAGGGAGGGGGGAAGTCAGTGTGAGGGTGCTGGAGGGGATTGGGGGGGAGTCAGTGTGAGGGTGCTGGAGGGGATTGGGAGGTGGGGGGAAGTCAGTGTGAGGGTGCTGGAGGGGATTGGGAGGTGGGGGGAAGTCAGTGTGAGGGTGCTGGAGGGGATTGGGAGGGAGGGGGAAGTCAGTGTGAGGGTGCTGGAGGGGATTGGGAGGGAGGGGGGAAGTTAGTGTGAGGGTGCTGGAGGGGATTGGGAGGGGGGGAAGGCAGTGTGTGGGGGCTGGAGGGGATTGGGAGGGGGGGAAGGCAGTATGAGGGGGCTGGAGGGGATTGGGGGGGGGGGAAGGCAGTGTGAGGGTGCTGGAGGGGATTGGGAGGGGGGAAGGCAGTGTGAGGGGGCTGGAGGGGATGGGGGGGAGGATTTGGGGAAATTGTGGGCGTTTGAGGAGGGAGATTCTGTGGGGAGGCTTTGGAAGGGCTGCTTGAGGGGGGAGGTTCTGGGAGGGACGGCAGTGTTTGAGGACAGGTTCTGAGGGGGGCACTTGCGGAGAAAGGTTCTAGAGGGGGAAGGCTCTTGGGGGGGGGGGGTGCATGAGGGAGTAGATTCCTGGGAGGGTCACTTGAGGGGCGGTTGCGGGGGGGGTGGCACTTGATGGGGGAGACATGTCGGGGAGGGGGTGGCTTGGTGCTTGAGGGGGATACTTGGGGAAAGCAGGGTGGTGCTTGAGGGGGAAAACTGGGTGGGGGTGTGGAAGTTGAAGGGGGGAGACTGGTGGGGGCATGGTGCTTGAGGGGGGAGACTAGGGAGCAGTGCTTGAGTGGGTGGGAGTGGGGTTGGCTTTAAGGGGGAAGAGAGAGAGGAGGGGCTACAGAAGGGTCACTGGGTGGTGAGTCAGTGTGCTAAAGGGGGAGGCTTGGTGCATTTTGATGAACTAGTGTGCTTTTATCCAGTTGACAGCTGTAGGTGTCTACAGCGCATGAAAAAGGGTTTTCTGTCTGTCAAAGACAAACCATCCAAGTATTCTGTTCCCATTTTCCAGCACTTGGCTGATAATGCCAAGATTAAGTGCACATCTAAATAATAAAATGTTACGAGTCTCTGTCTCCACCACCATTCAGGTAGCGAGTTCAAGACTCCCACCACTCTGGCTGAAATCTGTCATCCCCTTTAAACCTGGTTCTGGCCAGGACCAGAGACAGTTACACATTTAACAATTAATGGCTTCAAAATGAAGCTTGACTGTGATCATTTTGCAACTACTCAGCTTGAAAAAAATGCTATCCAGTTCACTTGCACTACTGTTTTTGTTTCCCTCAGGCTGGTTTCTGGTGCTGGAGATATCAAGCTTACCAAAGATGGTAATGTCTTGCTGCATGAAATGGTGAGTGCAGTAGTTTCCATGCAGACATTCATATCTGGCGAACTAGGGAAATGTGGTAAAATTAGCCATGAACTTGCCATGAACGTTTGCAACTTGGCCAATATCACAGAATCCATACGGCGTAGAGAGGGGCCATTTGGTACATCGAGTCTACACCAATTCTCCAAAAGAGCATCCCACCCAGGCCCCCCTCCTCTTCCACCCTATCCCTGTGCATTTACCACAGCTAATCCTTCTAATCTGTACATCTTTGGACACTAGAGGTGGCACAATGGCTAACGCTACTACTGCACATCATTGTAAATGTTTTGTGTAAACAGTGTTTTCCTTCATCTCACATTGCTGATAAATGATCAGACTAATCCAACACTGGGTGAGCAGAATTTTTACTTAAATATTGGAAAGACCAGCCATTGTTTTCAGTTGCTACTCCAAATCCATCCCTTTCCATTGTAACTGTCTGAGGTTCAGCTAGTCTGTTTCCAACCCTTGTTTTCATGTTTGATCCTGAGATGAACTTCCAATCTTGTGTGTACCACTTTTTTCCATCTTTCTTTGTCCTGTCAGTTCACCTGCTGTTGAAACCCTCATTGATTCCTTTTGATTTGACTATTCCAATACACTCTTATGTAAACTTGATCATTAAAAGCCCTGCTGTCTGTATCTTAGCGTTATAGAATTGTTAGCGCAGAAGGAGCCCATTTGATCTGTTTTGCCTGCTCCAGCTCTCTGAACAATAAACTTAGTGTCATTCCACCATAGCTTTCCTGTAATCCTTCATGTTCTTCCTTTTCCTCTAACAATCAAATTTCATTCAAATGTCTTAATTGAATCTGCCATCACCCACTCTAGGGTAGTACATTCCTGATCCATACCCACATACTGCGTGAAAAACTTTTTCCTTATGTTGCCATAACTTCTTTTACAAATTATTGAACAAACATAGATTTATTTCCACAAAAAATTATCTTGTGGAATTAATTAATAGTAGAATTAATTGAAAAATGAGCAAGTCAAGTTGACTATGCTGATTTATTGACTGATATATTACAACTTTCTTGGCCAAGTTTAAAAACTGTAGCATCTCTTTTTCTGAGGGTCTCAAAATATGGTTCATCCAATTGGTGTTGCAAATTTGTAATTGTCTTGGATGTCTGGGCATTTTTTTCAAGGCTAGTAATAGGAAGCCTGGCTGTAGTGGCTGTAGTTCACAGACACAACATACTACCAACATCCAAAATCACTAGGTAGCTGTATTCAAGCCAAGTTATAGTGCAGTGTATTCAAAGATTACTTCAACTGGAAAAAAAAGCTTTGTCGTTTCTTAACATTTTGTAGGAGATCTGATTATCAAGCACTTGTTGGATCCGACAGGAAATAATATCTATCCTGTGGAAGAGCAGGCCCAGAGTAGAAGGGGCATAGTATTTTAAATCGAGCTGAGCAATGCAGTTGAGATGTAGGGAGCGTTCACTGAAAGATCATTGGGAATCTGGAATGCCATCAAGCTGCTGAGCCTGGACAGTCAAGTATAAAAATGAAACTGATAGATCTGTGGAAGGTTACTAAAGAAATATGGAACCAAGTAGAGAGTTAGGATACTTAGCTTCATCATGATCTAATTGAATGGCAAACGGGCTTAGCAGCTGAGTGATGTCTTTCTCGGTCCAAAAAGTGTGGATTAGGTTGATTGGCCATGCTAAAGTGACTCTAGTGTCATGGGGATTAGCAGGGTAAATATGAGGGGTCATGGGAATAGGGCCTGGGTGGGATTGTGGTCGTCACACACTCAATGGGCCGAATGACCACCTTCTGTGAACCTCATGAAAAGTAATTTCATCTGTTTTAAAGGGTAAATAATCCATGCATGTCAATGGAATGTGCAAAAAAAAAAGTTTTTAAAGATATCAATGATTCCGTTGCAGCAAATACAACACCCGACAGCCTCTCTCATTGCTAAAGTGGCCACAGCTCAGGACGACATGACTGGTGATGGCACCACTTCCAATGTGCTGATTATTGGCGAGCTACTGAAACAAGCTGATCTCTACATTTCCGAGGTAACAAACACATTACTTCGTTGTAGCTTTGGAAGTTGATCTCATTCCTAGCAAAACTGAGTAACACAGGCAGTTCTGAGTATTTGTTTAATTAAAGTCCTCATATGACAGTGAAGAGAAGAATGCTCACCAATGAGAGGAGTCCCTGTTCATAACTGGTATGGAGTAAAAGGCCATAACTTGGAAGAGTGGTACTTGAATTGGCTTGCCTCTCTATTCTAGTTACTTGCCTTCAAGTCCAGGCGACTCTATCTTGTTTGACTCTGGATGAGGATACCTCATCCAAAGGGTATTAACCACACCCCCTCTTATGTCACTAGCTATCATAAACCAGGTAAGTCCAGGCCTGGGTAGTGCATAAGATCAAGTGGGTAGGATTTTTTTTGGGGGGCGGGGAGGTGGCAGATGGTGGTCCAGTTGAGGGGGTGGCAGGTGGGTATAGTTGGGGAGGTTCTGATAGGGAGATGGTGTCCTGTGGGAGGTCAGTGCTTGGAAGCTTGTTTTAATTCCGACTGCGTCTTGGTAACTATTAATGTGGCACAGCCGGCACCATCTGAAGTTTGTGATTTCGACCATATTTTTGGTTGATTACCAATGCAGGGTAATTGTCCTTTGGAGGTTTGTGCTCAGTTAGTGTACAACCCTTACCTGGATGCGTTCGGGGCACTTTGCCACCACATATTTACGATGGGGCGTGCCCCATTGGGATTGCCCCTCCCTCCTACCAGATGTATTACCCTTTAGTTTGGAATTTATGCAGTTGAATCTGTAAATGGGATGACCAAACATACCTATAATACCCAGATTTGACAATGTCAGGTTTATTTATGGCTGGAAAGGAGCATTTTTGGTATAAATGAGTGTGGATATTTATAAATGATTAGACCATGTAGAAGTCGAGTTGACCTTTTTTAAACCCTAGCTATGACTTTTAACGCTACATTCTGCACTCTCTCTCCTTTTTCTCTATTTTCCTTCTCTATGTACAGTATACTTTGTATAGTGTGCAAGAAACATTACTTTTCACTGTATACCTACAAATGTGACAAATCAAAATCGTATAAGATACTGCTGTTCATCCAGTAACTTCTTTTCTGGAGAATTTCTTTGTACTTTAAAATGTCATGGAGTGAAAATGTTCAGTAGGTTTTGTTTGGTAAATACATCATTCACATTTAAACAGTGTCTTGATTTTATATGATGCTTTAAAATAATGATGCAAGACACTTCAGGAGATTTAGCAAATGAAATCTGACTTCGATCAGATGAAGTAGATTTTTAAAGAGCTTCTTAAAGAGAAATGAGGCAGGGATGGACTCCAAAGTCAGTGGGGCAGTTAAAATCAAGAAACCACAAATGAGCACAGACAATTGGGTTAAGCAGTTAAGAGCATATGAGAAGGAGTGGGCCATTTGGCTCAATGAGCCTGCTCCATCATACAATTATATCATAGTGGTTCAGGAGTAGGCCACTTGGCCCTTCAAGCCTTTTCTGCCATACAATAAGATCGTGGTTCATCTGATTGTAACCTTGATCCCATGTTCTTCCCTACCCTCGATAATCTTTGATTTCCCTTTGTTAATTAAGAATCCATCTAACTCTGTCTTAATAATATTCACAGCCTTTTGAGGAAGAGTGTTCCAGAGACTCATGACACTAAGAGCAAGAATTTCTCCTTATCTCCCTTAAGTGAGTGACCTCTAGTTCTAGATTCTCTTGATGAGGAAAATCCTCTCCGAATCCACCTTGCCAGTACCCCTCAAGATCTCAGGCCTGCCCCCTATTCTGCTTTTAGACCTACCAGCCAGGGGAAACATCCATCTACCCTGTCAGGGTTTTGTAAAATTTTTACACTGAGTTTGTTTTTCATATTCTGTAATACTTTTTCTCTTTTGCCTTGTCTCCGCTCTTTGATTTATACAGCTTCCCAAATTGTTTAGTTTCTCTAATGTTCCCCTATATTGCACTATAAATTCTTCTGTCTCTACCTGTAATTAACCTACATTCAACCTTGCTAACCTTTTTTTTCCTACTTAAAGAAGTTTTATGCTCTTTACCTTGCATTCATTTTCTCCTCTTCCTTGATCCTCCTTTGCTGGATTCTACATTGCTCCCAATCCTTCAGGTTATCATTTTCTATGGCTCCTTACAAGCTCCTTCCTTTGATCTGATGCAGCCTAAGTTAATTTGTTAGCTACGAGGCTGATTCATCTTTTCTGTTGGGGTTATGAGGTATATTTATTGTTGACCATATGATACTTTTATGTGCCAGCCTTTACCTGTCTATCATTGTTTTTTAGTGTATTTTTTTCAATCCACCATAGTTTACTTGTTGCTCATACATTCAGGATCCTTTGTTCAGGTTTAAGACCCTAGTTTATAAGGAACTATAAGTTAGAGGAGACTTAAGATGGAGAGGGAGATATTATTAATCAAATATCAGAAGTTTAGAATGAAAACTGGATGTCACTTGTTCCGCAGAATTTTCTGAGAATTTGATTTTTAGGAGTGACATGCCATTTCTCTTCAGGGTTTGCATCCCAGGATTGTAACTGAAGGGTTTGAAGCAGCTAAAGAAAAGGCTCTTGAGATTTTGGAGCAGGTGAAAATAACCAAAGAGATGGACAGAGGGACTCTCATCAATGTTGCCAGGACATCATTGCGCACAAAGGTGCATAAAGAATTGGCAGATGTCTTAACAGAGGTATTTATCTATTTAAAATTTGCTCCTTTTTTCATGCAGCACTACATCTTGCATATCTTAATATTCAAGAAATTGCTATGTCCCTCGTGTCCTTCCAGTCCTAGGTGCATAATGGCGAGTGGGCAAATAATCGGATGTTAGCTGTGCATGACTGAATTCTGCATTAGCTCTGTAGCTAAAGCAGCCAGACATCATGCTAGAATATCTTCACTTTCTTGATTTGAAAATTGGTGCTCTGTCCTATCACAGCAACATTCAAAAAGTGAATACAAGTTTTTATAGATATGAATATTGAAACTTTTTCAATTACAAACTAATGTTCACCTTCATATGGAAACGGGCTAAATTTGTCACTAAATAATTATCTCCGTGGAACAGGTATGGCACCACCGCTAGTGGGAAAAAATAATGTGACATCTTTTCTTGCTTCCATGATAAATGTGGATTTTTAAAAAATGATGTACAATTTCAAGTGAGGGGCTAGACTACTTTTGTGCAATTTTGTGTGGTCTTTGATCATTGGCACAAACTCATAGGATGAGTGAAGTAATATAATTGGAACTGTTCCTATCATGGTTGCATTTTGTGTAAAACATTTTCTGCTGGGAAGAATTAAAATGGTCATGAATCATACAATATAACTTTGAGAGAAATAAATATCTAATGATAATGTTTGATCATTATAGGCTGTGGTCGATGCTGTGCTGGCAGTAAAGAAACCAAATGAGCCCATTGATCTCTTCATGGTCGAGATTATGGAGATGAAACACAAAACTGAGAGTGACACAAAGTAAGCATTGCTAATGAAAATTGACTAGTCAGTGGTGCAATAATAATAACCCTCTAGTTGATGGTTAAGGACAAGCTTATTTCACAATTAATGTTTCAGGATTGTATTATATACTCAAATTTAAACAGAAAATTTAGCTCATTATTGAACATCTTTGGAACTAGTCATTTTGGGATAGAATTCTTTCCTGCTACTCTTCCACGAGTTGGCTGTTTTGAGTGAATTCTAAACTTTAGAAGCAGCACCATTGCTTTGAAATCATGGGGTAGATTCATCCGATTCCATCCGACCCTGGGGACTTGTATTTATTGCTTCTTATTGATCTCAAAATGCTGTAACATATTAGCATGCTTCACACTAATCCTCCATGTCCTTCTTGGTGAATACCTACACAAGTACTCACTTAGGATCTTGTCCGCATCTTCTCCTTCTTGGCACGAGTTCCCTTCTTTAATCTTGAGTCCTACCCTCTCCCGAATTATCCTCTAGTTTTTAATATATGTATAAAATGTCTTTGGATTCTCTTTAACCTGACTTGCCAAGGTCACTTCATGGCCCCTCCTTGCTCTCTCATTCCCTGCTTGAGTTCTTTCCTGCTTTCTTTTTATTCCTCACGGCTGTTCTATTTTAGCTTCTTAGCTCTGTCATTTTGAGATTTCCACCATGAGAGGAAACTTTCTCAACATGTTCCCAGTCAAGTCCTTTGGAATCTTGAGTTATCTAGTGGTAGTAAGGCAGTCCTTGACTTGACGAATGGCGTTTGCAAAGTTTATAAACTGACATTCCGTTTTGACTTCACAACATTGGTTTGGACGTGACTTGGAATCAGTATGTTCATTCGTGTACATCGACGTTTTGCACTGCACGTGTATGACTGGTCAGCTCATTGTCTTTACTAGGTTAAAGTTAATGTTTTGGTGCAAATATCATCATGATTGTAATGTGTTTATACACTTTATTGTATTTAATATGTGCTCAAACTAGAAGTTCAAAATTAAACAGGCAACTGCCAGCAATCGAATGGTTCCATGATATCCCTCACACTGGGAAATTTGTGCTAAAGTGTACAGACATTAACAGTCACCATTGGCAGGGTGGGAGTTAACATTTTACACTGCCAGATGCCTGATGAGTGATTTCCATCCCTGTCTGCCTATCTGTAGTTAGCAGGTACAAAAAGTGCTATCAGCAGTTAACTAAATTAAAATCAACAGACTCCATTTATCTAGATATCGATGAAAGTTTTCCTTTTGAAATGATGATTATAGTGAGAAATTTTCATTCTGCAGCCTGGTGAGAGGACTGGTGTTGGATCATGGTGCTCGTCATCCAGACATGAAGAAAAGAGTAGAAGATGCTTACATTCTTACCTGCAATGTGTCTCTAGAGTATGAAAAGACGTAAGTGCTGTCAAGCTTTGTAATGTTTTGTATTGATTCAAGGGATATGAGTTTCTTTGGCTAGGCTATTATTTATTGCACATCCCTAAATATCTTTGATAAGGTGCTGGTGAGTTGCTTTCTTGAACCACTGCCGTCCATACGGTGTAGATACACCCACAGTGCTGTTAAGGAGTTCCAGGATTTTGACCCAGCGACAGTGAAGGAACAGGGATATATTTCCAAGTCAGGAAGGTGAGTGACTTGGAGGGGAACTTGCAGGTGATGGTGTTCTTGTGTATCTGCTGTCCTCGTCCTTCTAGATGGTAATAGTCATGGATATGCAACACAGCTGGATTTGGAAGGACTGCAGAGCTTACATCTGATCTGTTGGTTGTGCAAATACTTGGCTTTGTCCATGACTTCCTCCTTGTGCTGTTTGGCACATAAATAGTCCTGTGTTGCGGCTTCACCAGTTTAGGTGTGCTTGATGTTGCTCCTGGCATGCCCTCCTGTGCTCCTCATTCAACCAGGGTTGACCCCCTGACTTGATGGTCATAGAGTGGAGGATATGCCAGGCCATGAGGTGACAGGTTATGTTTGAGTACAACTCTGCTGCTGCTGACAGTCACTGCATTAGATGCATTGGCCATGGTAAATTCTCCCTCGGCATACCCAAACAGGTGCAGGAGTGTAGCAACTAGGGGAGTTTTAAAGTAACTTCATTGCAGTGTTAATGTAAGCCTACTTGTGATTAATAAATAAATGAACTTTAAATACTGCAGCAGACAGGTTGGTGAGGATGAAGTCAAATGTTTTTCCCTGTTGGTTGGTGGCTCCTTAACCACCTGTTGCAGACCCCATCTAGCAGCTATGTCCTTTAGTACCCAGCCGGCTTGCTTTTTCAAAATAAAGCGTCACTATTAGTGTCACAAATAGGCTTACTGTGAAAACCCCTATTTGCTATACTCCGGTGCCTGTTTGGGTACATGAGAATATAAGAACTAGAAGCAGGAGTAGCCTGCTCTGCCATTCAATAAGATCATGGCTGATCTTTTTGTGGACTGGGCTCCACTTACCCACCTGCTCACAATAACTCTTAATTTCTTTACTATTCAAAAATTTATCTGTCCTTGCTTTAAACATATTCAATGAGGTGTCCTCAACTGCTTCACTGGGTGGGGAATTCCATAGTTTCACAACCCTTTTGAGTGAAGAAGTTCCTCCTCAACTCTGTTCTAAACTGGCCCCCCCCTTATCTTGAGGCTGTGCCCTCTAGTCCTGCTGTCTTTTCTGAGCAGGAAGAACCTCTCCACCTCTACCCTATCCATCCCCTTCATCATCTTATACGTCTCTATAAGATCCCCCCTCATCCTTCTAAACTCTAACGAGTACAAGCCCAGTCTATTCAGCCTCTCTTCATAGCTCAACTCCGGTATCAGCCTAGTGAACCTCCTCTGCACTCCCTCCAAGGCCAAAATATCCTTGCGCAAGTCCTCCAGCTGCGGCCTCACCAGTGCCCTGTACAGTTGCAGCAAGACCTCCCTACTTTTATATTCAATCCCCCTCGCTATGAAGGCCAGCATCCCATTTGCCTTCCTGATCACCTGCTGCACCTGTAGGCTGGGTTTTTGCGACTCATGCACAAGGACCCCCAGGTCCCTCTGCACCGTAGCATGCTGCAGCTTTTCGCCCTGTAAGTAGTAGTCCTTCCTACTATTATTCCTGCCAAAGTAGATAACCTCACACTTGCCAACATTGTATTCCATCTGCCAGGTCCTCGTCCACTTGCTCAGCCTATCTAGAGCCCTCTGCAGACTTTCCACACCCTCCGCACAATTGGCTTTTCCACTTTTCTTTGTCATCAGCAAATTTTGACACCTTACACTCAGCTCCCTCCTCCAGATCATCTATATAAATGGTAAATAGCTGAGGGCCCAGCACCGATCCCTGGGGCACTCCACTAGTCACCAACTGCCAATCTGAATAGCACCCATTGATACCTACTGTCTGCCTCCTATTTGACAGCCAATCCTCTATCCACGTTAACACCTTACCCCCAACTCCATGCCCCCTAACCTTCTGTAACAATCTTTTGTGCGGCACCTTATCAAACAGTACTCCAGGTGTGGCCTCACCAGCACCTTATACAGCTGCAACATAACCTCGCTGTTTTGAAATTCCATCCCTCTAGCAATAAAGGATAAAATTCTATTTGCCTTCTCAACTACCTGCAAACAGACTCCTTGAGATTCCTGCACAAGGACACCCAGGTCCCTCTACACAGCAGCATGCTGCAATTTTTTACTATTTAAATAATAGTCCATTTTGCTGTTGTTCCTACCAAAATGGATGACCTCAGTTTACCAATATTGTACTCCATCTGCCAGACCCTCGCCTACTCGCTTAGATTATCTATATTCCTTTGGAGATTTTCAGCATCCTCTGCACACTTTGCTCTTTCATCCATCTTCATGTCATCTGCGAATTTTGACACGCTGGACATGGTCCCCAACTTCAAATCATCTATGTAAATTGTAAACAATTGCGATCCCAACACTGATCCCTGAGGCACACCCCTAGTCACCGGTTGTCAACCAGAAAAACACCATTTGCTCCCACTCTTTTTTTGCTTTCTGTTAGTTAACCAGTCCTCTATCCATGCTAATACATTACCTGTAACACACTGCGCCTTTACCTTATGTAGCAGTCTTTGGTGCAGCACCTTGTCAAGTGCCTTCTGGAAATCCAGATACGTCACATCCACAAGTTCCCCATTGTCCACTGCAAATGTAATGTTCTCAAAGAATTCCACCAAATTAGTCAAATGTGACCTGCCCTTCATGAACCAGTGGGACAATTTATTATCTAGATGTCTCCCAATTCTTCCTTGATAGATTGAAGCATTTTCCCTACTACAGAAGTTAAGTGAACTGGCCTATAGTTATCTGCCTTTTGTCTACCTCCTTTTAAACAGTGGTGTTACTTTTGCTGTTTTCCAATCTGTGGGAACCACCCCAGAATCCAGTGAATTTTGGTAAATTACCACTCGTGCATTTGCTACTTCTCCTGCCATCTCTTTTAGTACCCTGGGATGCATTCCATCAGGACCAGGAGACTTGCCTACCTTTAGCCCTATTAACGTGTCCAACATTACCTCTTTCGAGATAATAGTTTCTGGTTCCTCACCTGCCATAGCCTTCCTGTCATCAATTTTTGGTATGTTATTTGTGTCTTCCACTGAAGTCCAACACAAAATACCTGTTTAGTGCCTCAGCCATTTTCTCATTTCCAGTTATACACCCCTCTTCTTGCCCTCTAAAGGACCGATGTTTACTTTTGCCGCTCTTTTTATCGTTTCATATATATATATATTTGTAGAAACTTTCGCTATTTGCTGTTTTTACATTCTGAGCTAGTTTACTCTCATAATCCAGTTTACTTTTCTTTATAGCTTTTTCATGGCTTTCTGCTGATCTTTTAGGTTCCCACTAAACTTTGCCACTTTGTATGCATTTTCTTTCAATTTGATACCCTCATTTATTTCCTTAAATATCTATGGATGATTATCTCTTTTTCTACAGTCCTTCCTCATCACTGGTATGTACTTTTGAGCACTTGAGATGCTTTGAAAGTCCTCCACTGTTCCTCAATTGTCCCACCATAAAATATTTGCTCCCAGTCTACCTTAGCCAATGTCTTCCTCATCCCTTTATGGTCTCCTTTGCTTAAGCACAAGATACTGGTATTGGATTTTACCTTCTCGCACTCCATCTGTGTTTTAAACTCAACCAAACTGATGGCTTCTTCTAAGAGGATCCCTAACTGCAAGATCATTAATTATTCCCGTCTTATTACATAGGACCAGATCGAGGATAGCTTGCTCCCTTATCAGTTCCATTACATACTATTCAAGGAAGCTATCGTGGATACATTCTATGAACTTCTCCTCAAACTTGACTGACTTGGTTTGACCAATTGATATGTAGATTAAAATCCCCCATGATGATTGCTGTATCATTTTTACATTAGTTTTCTTGTTTATTTCTCACCCCACCATGATGTCATTATTGGTGGCCTATAGACTATGCCTATCAGTGACTTTTTCTCCTTACTATTTCTAATTTCCACCTAAATGAATTCAACCATTTTTTTCCATTGAACCTGTATTGTATCTCACTACCACCCTGATATCATCCTTTAAATATTAGAGCTACACCACCTCCCTTATCGTCCTGTTGGTCCCTCCGAACAGTTTGAATCCCATGAATATTCAATTCCCAGTCGTGACCATCCTGCAGCAATGTCTCTGTAATGGCCACCAAATCATTCTCGTTCACAATGATTTGTGCTGTCAACTCATTTACCTTGTTTCGAATGCTATGAGCGTTCAGATAAAGTGCCTTTATGCTGGTTTTTGTATCTTTTTGAATTCTAACACTTCCAAGGGAAAAATTGGCATGGCCACTGTGCCTAACCAGCATGTCTTCTGGACTGTGGGAGGAAACCTGGAGGAAGCCCACACAGGTATGGGGAGAATGTGCAGACTCCACACAACCAGTGATCCAAGCTGGGAATCGAACCTAGGTCCTTGGCACTGAGGCAGCAGTGCTAATCACTGTGCCGTCCACTTTGGTATTATCGAGCCATTCTTGGTGATGGACCTTTAATTACAAGCAGAATGCCTCAGGGATCAGTGCTGGGCCACTGTTGTTTGTCATTTCATATTAATGATTTGGATGAGAACATAGTTTGTCAAGGGCAGGTCGTGCCTTACAAGCCTAGTTGAGTTCTTCGATAATGTGACTGAACACATTGACGAAGGAAGTGCCGTGGACGTGGTGTACATGGACTTCAGCAAGGCGTTTGATAAGGTCCCCCATGCAAGACTTCTTGAGAAGGTGAGAGGGCATGGGATCCAAGGGCCTTTGGCCTTGTGGATCAAGAACTGGCTTGCCTGCAGAAGGCAGAGAGTGGTTGTGGATGGGTCTTTTTCTGAATGGAGGTCAGTCACCAGTGGAGTGCCCCAGGGATCTGTTCTAGGACCCTTGCTGTTTGTCATTCTCATAAATGACCTGGATGAGGAAGTGGAAGGATGGGTAAGTAAGTTTGCTGATGACACGAAGGTCGGTGGTGTTGCGGATGGTCTGGAAGGATGGCAAAAGTTGCAGCAGGACATAAATAGGATGCAGGACTGGGCGGAGAAGTGGCAGATGGACTTCAACGCGGATAAATGCGTAGTCGTCTGTTTTGGCAGAACCAACGGGACGAACGAGTACACTATCAAGGGCAGGAGTCTTGGTAGTGTTGAGGAGCAGAAGGATCTTGGGTCCGGGTCCACAGGACTCTTAAATCGGCCTCGCAGGTGGAAGAGGTGGTCAAGAAGGCGTATGGTGTACTGGCCTTCATAAATCGAGGGATTGAGTTTAGGAGTCAGGAGGTAATGCAACTTTATAAGACCCTTGTCAGGCCTCATTTGGAGTACTGTGCGCAGTTCTGGTCGCCTCACTATAGGAAACACGTAGAAGCTATTGAAAGGGTACAGAGGAGATTTACAAGGATGTTGCCTGGACTGGGAGGCATGCCTTATGAAGTTAGGTTGAGGGAACTGGGTCTCTTTTCCCTGGAGAGACGTAGGTTGAGAGGCGACCTGATAGAGGTTTATAAAATGTTGAGAGGAATAGATAGGGTGGATTCTCAGAGGCTATTTCCCCGGGTTGAAATGGTCGCTACGAGAGGACACAGATTTAAGGTTCGGGGAGGAAAGTACAGAAGTGATGTTAAGGGTAAGTTTTTCACTCAGAGGGTGGTGAGTGAATGGAATCGGCTGCCGTCAGTGGTGGTGGAGGCGAACTCGCTGGGGTCTTTTAAAAGACTTCTGGATGAGTATATGGGGTTTTATGGGATTGGGGGTTATAGGTGTTGATGTGATCGGCGCAACTCGTGGGCCGAAGGGCCTGTTTGTGTTGTAGTGTTCTATGTTCTATAGTGGGCATGGTTAGTAAGTTTGCAGATGACACCAAGATTGGCATGGTGGTCAGTGAAGAAAGTTATCTCCAATTGCAACAGGAGTTTGATCAATTGGGCCAGTGGGCTGATGAATGGAAGATGAAGTTTAATTTAGACAAATGCGAAGTAATGCATTTTTGTAGATTGAACCAGGACAGGACTTACTCAGTTAATGGTAGGGCGCTGGGGAGAGTTACAGAACAAAGATCTAGGGCTACGTGTTCATAGCTCCTTGAAAGTGGAGTCACAGGTGGACAGAGTGCTTTGTTTCATCGGTCAGAACATTGAATACAGGAGTTGGGATGCCTTGTTGAAGTTGTACAATACATTGGTAAGGCCACACTTGGAATTCTAGTCACCCTATTATAGAAAGGATGTTGTTAAACGAGAGAGTGCGGAAAACATTTCTTTGGATGCTACCGGGACTTGATGGTTTGAGTTATAAAGAGAGGCTGAATAGTTTGGGACTTTTTTCTCTGGAGCATAGGAGGCTGAGGGCAGACCTTGGGTCTAAAAATAATGCTGGGCATAGACAAGGTAGATAGTCAATATCTTTTCCCAAAGGTGGGGGAGTCTAAAACTAGGGGGCGTAAGTTTAAGGTGAGAGGAGAGATACAAAAGTGAGCAGAGGGACAGTTTTTTCACACAAGGTGCTGTGTCTGGAACAAGCTGCTAGAGGGTAGAAGTAGAGGCGGGTACAGTTTTATCTTTTAAAAAGCATTAGATACTTACGTGGGTATAGAGGGTATAGGCCAATTGCAGGCAATTAGGAATAGCTTAGGGCTCTTTAAAACAAAAAGCGGCATGGATAAGTTGGGCCTAAGGGCCTGTTTCCATGCTGTAAACCTCCATGATTCTACCCACCCAAGGATCCATTGTGTCCTTGTCACCTCGGTGCTTCTTCCAAGTTGTGTTTAATGTATCCAGGATTCATGTAATCAACAGGAATTTTTCTTGGCCATATTTGATCTGCTGTCATGAGAATTTCTGGGATCCAGGGCCAATGTTGAGGACTCCAGGGCAACTCTGTCTTGATTGAATACTTCTGCTGGATCTGTCCTGCCAGTGGGATAGGGATGGTGATAGTAGTGTTAACTACATTGTATGGTATGATGATGTCAGGCTGTTGTTTAGTGAGACTGAGACAGCTCAGATTTTGGCATGAAGTCCCTGATGTTAACAAGGAGGACTTTGCGGGGTTGACAGGGCTGAGCTTGCTGTTGTTTCCAGTCCCTAGGCTGTTGCTGGGTGGTCCATCCAGTTTTATTTTGTAGCAGTTCAATGCAACTGAGTGGCTTGCTCAGCTATTTCAGAGAGTAAACACGTTGCTGTGGCTCTGGTGTCACATGTAGGCCAGACTGTATGTGGATGGCAGATTTCCTTCCTGACAACAATTGACAATGATTTCATGGCCATTAGATTTTTAATTCCAGATTTCACCTGCAATGGTGGGATTTGAGCCCAGATCTCCAAAGCATTGCCCTGGGGTCTCTGGATTACTACTCACTACCTCTTCACTTTAAGCTGAATCTTCCTTGTACAGTAATCTCCATGGTGAGCAGGAATTAAATCTCCTTATCTTAATGAATATATAATTGTGACAGCTTGTATTTACATAGCATTATCAATATAATTAAACACCCCAGAATGCTTGGAAAGAGCATTATCAAACAAAATATGAAAGCAACCAGCATAAGTTTGGATCAGATGATCAAAAACTAGATCAGAGGTTGGTTTTATTAAGTGTCTTAAAGGTGGGAAGGACGGTTTAGGGAGGACATGCCAGCGGTTAGGGCCCAGGCAATTGAAAGCACAGCAACCAATGGTGGAGCCAGTCAAATGAGGGGTGCTCAAGATGCCAAATTTAGATGAGTGCAGATACCTTTGGAAGGTTGTGGGGTGAACGAGATGAGAGATGGGAGCGATGGTGAAACCATGGAAGGATTTAAAAACAGGATGAGAATTTTAAAACCAAAAATGTGGCTTGAATGGGAGCCAGTGTAGATCAGTGAGCACAGAGATGATAGGTGATTGGAACTTGCAGCGAGTTAAGACAAGGCAGCAGAGTTTTAAGTCTAAAGGTAACAAAGGCATGAATAAAGGATTTGTTGACACAACAGTAGTAGGCCATTCAGCCTGTTCTACTGCTGTACTAGTCAATACTGATCAGACACTTCAATAGATCTGTGTGTTTATGTATTTGCCTTTTACATCCGTAATCCCTATAACTCTGTTATTGTTAATCAGTACACTCTGGTTTCTCTTGATCTTATAAATATTTTAATCAGTAAACATACTCGATGACTGAACCTCCTCCACACTCTGGAGTAGAGAATTCCAAAGATTCACAACCCTATGTAAAGAAATTTATCCACATCTCAGTTCTTAGTAGCTTTCCCCTTAATTGTAGCCCCCTAGTTCTAGAATCCCCAAACAAGAAAAACATTTTATCTGTATCAACACTGTCTATTCAAGTATTTTGTAGGTTTTAATAAGATCAGCTCTTTTTTTTTAAACTTTGAAAGAGTGCAGGCCCAGTTTGTTCAATCTCTCAAGACAGTTCCACCATCCCCAAGACAAATCTGGTGAACTTTCCTTGCACTCTCTATGGCAATATCTTTTGAGGTATGGGGACCAAAACAGTGCGCCAGGTGCAGCCCAACCAAGCTCAATTACAATTGAAGCAAGGCCTCGCCACTCCTGATTTGATAAGTACTAACATTCCGTTTGCCTTTGTGATAGCTTGTATCTGCATGTTGGTTTTCAGTGACTTATGGACAAGGACACCTGGATCCCTATTGTACGTCTACGTTTTTTAATTTCCTACCTCTTGGGAAATGTTGCCAAAATAGGTTACCTCACAGATGAGCTTAGACAGACTGATGTTAGAGGTGGAAATAGTGCTTTTAAAACTAATGATGTGGTGAATATTTGTGGCTATCAACCATTTTACTTTCTTGAATAAGTTTTAATTCTGGTGTTTTGCCTGTCAACATCCTGCAGTAACAAACGCTTTTTATTTTTCTCCAGAGAAGTTAACTCCGGATTCTTCTACAAAAGTGCTGATGAAAGGGAAAAGTTTGTCCAAGCCGAGAGGAAGTTCATCGAAGACAGAGTTAACAAAATTATAGCACTGAAAAGAAAAGTTTGTGGTGAATCTGATAAAGGATTTGTAGTTATTAACCAAAAGGTGAGTGCTTTGGGGGCTTCATTTCATTCTGCTTTTTCCTCTTATTCATGAAGATGTTAACTTCTTGGTGTCAGTGCTGATCATTTTCTCATCACCTTGTCCAAGTAGCTATGACTGGGAGGATCAGCAAATTATTTAACTGGGCTTCTTTGACACGGGATACACGTTTTAGTAAGAATCATTGGGTAACAATTGTAGAATTAAATTTATAAAAAAAAAATCCCACACTACCACTTGGATTGCCTCAACTTCTCCCTTGCCTGCAATTTGTTAGTGTTCTAATTAGCTCTGATTTTTAAGCAACAATAGCTTGTCTCTAAATGTATTAATAACTAATTTCAAAAGAGATTTCTGCCTTTCGTAAACATCTCTTTAAAATTGGTTTTCAGACGAGAGAATAATATTTACATTTGTTTTGCTGCCATATTTCATACTTCTGGTTGAATTTGGCCGGGCACTTGGTTTGATTCAGCTGTTGTCTTTATTTGCATATTTTTATTATCATCGGTTTATAATTTCAAGTTGATGTTTCGATTTAAAACTTTACTGCGGTTTTATTCTCCCCAGCCTGTTTATCGTATGTACTTGTAAGTAGATTTTTCTTTCAGTTAAATTTAACATCACTTTGATTTTTGGCAGGGTGTTGATCCATTATCGTTAGATGCATTTGCGAAAGAAGGCATTGTGGCACTGAGAAGAGCAAAGCGGAGAAACATGGAGAGGTCAGTTGTTACATGCAATGCTCTGCTATAAGTCTAAACTAGTAAAGATTGGTACCAGTGGTCTGTAGTAATTGCCTTCCTGTGGCAGAAAGTAAGCAGGGTACCTATCTGCAATTCAGTTTGGAACTAATTCAGTCCTTTAGTAGACCTTGCAATCCCGTAAAAAAGCAAAGTATTCCGTGCCATTGATCATCCAGCTATACTGGCTCACTTAAACTGTAGGAGGCAAGCAGTCACATGGGCTGAAATGATTTCCAGCTGGCCCTAAATAACACTACAAACAGGTGCTTTACAGAGTAGGATGGTTGTAGTTGGTGGGAATTTATCAATGGTGACTGGCATGGTTTGAGCCAATGAGCCTTAAGTAGAGATGATTCTCTCCTTTTATTGTTTTACTGTAAATATTCAGTATTGTTTCTGCACCAAAGTTTATAAATTTCTCTCTTGATTTCTCATCCAGCCTCTCTAAGCCTTATCCTTCCCAGAATGCACCCAAATGCTTTTGACTTGTGGGAAACAAGTGGGCAGTATGGTGGCACAGTGGTTAGCACTGCTGTATCATAGCGCCAGGGATCCAGGTTCAATTCTAGCCTTGGGTGACTGTCTGTGTGGAGTTTGCGTGATCGTCCAGTGTCTGGGTGGGTTTCCTCCAGGTGCTCTTATTTCCTTCCACAGTCCAAAAATGTACAGATAAGGTGGATGTGTACCAAGATGTGTGATTAGCAGGGTAGAGTGGATTGACCATGCTAAATTCCCTCAAGTGTCCCCGGATGTGTAGGTTAACTAAATGCCTGGGTTATAGAGAGAGGGCAGGGCAAAATGGGCCTGGGTAAGATGCTCTTTTGGACAGTCGAAGCAAACTTAACGGGCTGAATTTTGCATTGTGGGGATTCTATAAGATTTCTTCTTTTTACATCTGTAGGATGAAGGTATGGACTTGGGATGTTAGTACCTCCATTTCAGTGGGGAGTCTATCACTTCTTACCGTCCTGTTGTTCTTCATGTGTGTGATGGCTTTTGTCACTTTTATGTAAGCATTGATGGAGTTCTGAACTCCCCACTAACTGAATGTTGTGGAGTGAAGTTCAAAATGCTCCCTCCAATGCACCTTGACAGCTTCTTTTTTCCTTGGATCAGATCTCCTTATCCTTCTGCCACAGTGAAACCAGTCCTGGACCAGAAATAGTCTTATGTGGCAGTGAAGAAGCCACAGTATCATTCATATCAGTAAGATGTTGAATTTCTTTTGCCCTGTCTACCCACTACGTATTCTTCACATCGTCAGTGCACCATTATATCTTGGCCTTTATTTGTTGGTAAGCCAGTTCCTTTTGCATTGAGTTTGGGTTGTTTTACCAGGTACAGAAAGTCTTGTCTCTAGTATCAGTTAGTTCTTTGTTGTCCTGGTCATTTTCATCAAATTGAACCTGACATTCCTCCCATTCATGTGGAAATTACTTCTGTCCTAATATTTGAAAGTTCTTTTCCTCCGGTATTATTGGAATCAGACTCTGAAAAAAGAGCTTTTCTGATGTTCTGTGGACGTCTCCTTGTTGCAGTCATCATTTGGGAGCCAGTTTGATGGATTTAATTGGAAGATAAGTTGGTGATTGGTCCAGGAGTCATCAGCTCCTGTCATCTGGTGCTGCAGACATCGTTGTGATTCTGGGTGTGGGTGTTGACGTAGTAGGTCAAATGCCAGAGCTTTGACTGGGGTGTCACCATTACTTGTACTTATGGCAGAATTTGGAAATGGTGATAAGCTAATATACTTGATAAGGCAAAAAATGGCATTAGTGTTGACATTTCCAATTTCTTCCCTGCCAATAGCTCCATTCCAGAGATTGGAATCTCTTTCAACTCAGACATTAAAGTCTGAAACAAGAAGACTGTCCTCTTTCAGTACCCCACTGAGAACCTGTCATGTTTGTCCTAGAAATCTTGCTCAGTGTACTGTGTTCAGGCAGATGCATTTGGGGAACTTGTGGAGCTAGTTCATAAGCTCATTCCTGTTGGCAAATCCAACTCTGCACTTTTCTAATCTGAAAGTATCAGCATTCCTTTAGCTGCCCCTCTCCAGCTTACCAGATCTCAGAGCAGTGACATTGATGTCATATTGTTGATGTTCTCATACAACAGATGCAGTGTGACGCTCTGCATTCATTATCTGGTATCCTGATGTTCCAGGTCCTAGAGCTTTACTACTTGTGTTTTTAGTATGCTTCTGCTGCAGATGATGATTCTTTTGGACATGGCTGCCTAGTTGAAACAAAGCAGAATACTTTGGGCACCTTCTCTAGCCCCTCCCCAAAAGGGGTTAACAGAGTGCATTCTACAGAGGCCTGCACAGTTACAGCTGTTGGAAAGCAGCTGCCTCTCCTGAGTGTAAAATGACCATTTTGTAGCTGTCATCTTTGTCTCGATCCTGCTCCTGTTGCCAAAGGAGATATGCTCAGAAAAAAAGTTTGAAGAAATGAGTGTGCACTTTCCTAGTCAGAATGAATCCTTGATTCAAAGGCAAGAAAACAAGAAGATTTAGATGTTTCATTCTGCTGCAGTCTTTGTTCAGCGAAACAGCCATTAAAATATTCCAGGTGATGCATTTTCTTCCTCTTCTGCCATCAAGAAATTGTTTATCAGAACTCCATTTGCTATGACTCCTAACATGTTTTCACAGTAACCAAACCAAAGTGATCCAGGACATGAGGAATCCCACTTTGCCATGTCTTGAATCGACCTTTTACTCATTGCCCAGGTATGCAGTGAGGACAAGGAGATTAATTTTGAAACTCTCCCCTTTATCTATCTACAAGTCACATCCACAAAAAACATTTTGTTGAATAATAATCCTTTAGTAAACTCCTCCAAGTGGTACTATGCCACAGAAGGGACACCAGGATATTCCTCCATGTTGCCTGCAGTCACTGAGCGGCTGCAGGACATTCTTTCTGGGAGAGAGTGAACAGCCAGAAGTTGTGGTCCATGTTGGTTTCAACAATGTAGGTAGAGGGATGAGGTCCTGGCTACCTTGGAGCTCAGAAATATATTAAACGTATATCAAAGGTTAGAATTATCCCCAGTGCCAAGTGTGAGCAAGAGTGAAAAATAGGAGAGTAGGTGTGATGAATGTGTGGCTGGAGGAAAGGATTTAGATACCTGAGGCATTGGGACTAATCCTGGGGAAGGTGGACCTGTACAAACTGGACAGGTTGCCCTCGGCATGACCAGGGTCATATCCTTGCAGAGATATTTGCTAATGCTGTTGGGCATTTGAACTCAAGTAGTGGGGGTGGTTGGAACCTGAGTAGGGAGACATGAGGGAAACAAAGATAGGAATGAAATAGGGGAAAAAAAGGAAAGCAGAATCAATAACAGCTAGCAATATTAGGACCATAGTACAAAAGGCTATATATAAAACAATGTTAAGACTAGTCTAAAAGTACTTAAATTTGAACCCACCTATGACAAAGCATTTGAGGCTTCTAATATTTCCTGTTGACCCAATGACTTGTGAAGTGCCTTGGGCTATTTGTCTTTGCTGGATGTGTTTATATATACAAGTGATTGTTTGTTTGAATTTAGGAGTGAAGCTTTTGGGCAGCGATTTATTTTTCTTTGCAGATGATAAGTAGTTGAGTTCCAATTAGCATGTTGAACTAATGTTCCCCTTAAATATTTCAGACTGACACTTGCTTGTGGAGGCATTGCCATGAATTCTGTGGAAGATCTCACCCCAGAGTGCTTGGGACATGCTGGACTTGTGTACGAACACACATTGGTAGGTGGTGCTATTCACTTTTTGTCTTCATTGTAGTAGAATTAATTGTTGGTTTATACTGTGATTCAGTAAATACTTTTATGTCCTCTACACTGTCTTTAAGATCGGGTGGCTGACAATTACATTGCACGCTGTGAATGTATGTCGCCACTTGAAGTTGTGTGTTTGCTGACAGGAAATGATTGCAAGCCTTTAACATTAGGCATCAGCTTTGGTTCAATGGGTGCACACTGTCTCTGAGTCAGAGGCTTATTGTTCTAACCTGCTGCAGGAGCTTGAGAGTATACTCATCTATCAAATGTAATATTTCCAAGTTTGCAGATGATAACAAAGCTAGGTGGGAATGTGTGTTGAGGAAGATGCAAAGTGGCTACAGGAGGACAGACTCAGTGAATGAGCAAGAACATGGCAGGTGGAATATAATGTGAAAGAATGTAAAATGGTCCACTTTGGTAGGAAGGGCAGGTGTGTACAATATTTCCCAAGTGGTACAAAATTAGAAAATATTCATGTACAAAAATCTGGGTATCCTTGTCCACAAGTCCTCCTGAAGGCTAAAATGTAGGCACAAGCTACTCTGAAGGTTAATAGAACACTAGCATTTATTACAACAAGAGTGGTGAGGTTTTGCTTCAGTTGTATCGGAGCTTGTAGACTCCACTGGAATCATATGTAGTTTTGGACCCCATATCTCAAAGGATATTATTGCCATGGGGGCAGTGTGACTAAGTTCACCAGACTTGTTCCAGAGATGTCTGGACTGTCTTATGAAGAGATACTTGGCAAACTGGACCTGAGTTTTGAAGAAAGATTTGATCTTACTGAAACTGACAAAATACTTATAAGGTAAATGCAGGTTAAAATGCTCCCTTTCTTTAGGGAGTCTAGAACCAGAGGCCACAATTTTAAAATAAGGGGGAAGCTGCGAAGAACTAAGATGAGGAGCAATTCCTTTACTTTGGAATTCTCTACCCTGGGGGCTGAGGAAACTCAGTCATTGTTTAAAGCAGAGATTTCTGAAGAGCTAAGATGGGGTAATGGGGGTTGTGGGTGTGAAAGGAATTGAAGTGTCTGATCAGCTGTGATCATATTAAATGGTGGAGCAGATTCGATGGGCTGAATGGCCTGCTGTATTGTGAACCAAGGTCTGGTTGTTACGTAGTTTTGGGGGGTGTGTGATGTGAGTTCTGTTGTGATTACCTTTGGAAGAAATTTCCTTGAAATTATATTTTTGGTGACTGAAAGAGTAACATGATATTGTAGGTGCTGGAACCCTGAATTTGTTTCTGTCCACAGATGTTGCCCGTCCTGAATACGTCAACATTTTCACTTCTAATATTTGGTGTTGTGAATCACATCTGTTGTTTCACAAAGAATGTACTAAATATTTTTCATTTAAATATAGGGAGAAGAGAAGTTTACCTTTGTTGAGCAATGTGATAATCCTCGGTCAGTGACTCTGCTCCTCAAGGGACCAAACAAGCATACTTTAACACAAATCAAAGATGCAGTGCGTGATGGTCTGCGTGCTGTAAAGAATGCAATTGAGGATGGCAAGTAACAAATTTAAATTATTGAACTCTAATACATAACTGTTGTTGATTTGAGATTCTCTTGATGTGTGTGTTGCTGGGTAGGCAGCATTTATTATCCATCCCTAATTGCCCTTCAGAGGGTTGTGCTGAGCTGCCTTCTTGAACTGCTGCAGTCCATGTGGTGGAGGTACACCCACTGTGCTGTTAGGGAAGGGTTTCCAGGTTTTTGATCCAGCAATTGCGAAGGAACGGCAATGTATTTCCAAGTCAGAATGTTGAGTGGCTTGGAGAGGAGCTTAATACCTGGGTGTTCCAAGATATTTGCAGCTCTTGTCCTTGTAGGTGGTAATGGTCGTGGCTTGCAGTGCGTCTTGTAGATAGCATGCACTGCCTGTCACTGTGCATCTGGTGGATGTTCGTGGAAGGGTTAGCCATCAGGTGGGCTGTTTTTCCCCTTGTTTCTTAAGTGCTGTTGGAGCCGCACTTGTCCAGGCAAGTGGAGAGTATTCCATCACATCCTGACTTGTGCTTCGTATATGGTGGGCAGGCTTTGGGGAGCAGGAGATGGTAGCCCAGCGGTATTGTCACTGGACTAGTAATCCAGAGAGCAAAGACAAGGAGTCTGAATTCAAATCCACCATGGCAGATGGTGAATTTGCAAGATGACCGTGAAAACATTGTCAATTGTCGTGAAACCCATCTGATTCGGTGAAAGAAATCTGCTGTCCTTACCTGGACTCCAGGTTCACAGTAATGTGGTTGACTCTCAAGTGTCTAGTAGGCTACTCAGTTCAAAGGCAATGCGAGATGGGCTTCACATGTTGGCCCACCATGTCGTGAAATAATTATGCCAGCTTTGGGTTACTGTGTGCAGTTTGCATAGTTTCCTCTGGGTGCTGTGGTTTCCTCCCACAGTCCAAAGATGTGCAGGTTAGATGGATTGGCCATGCTAACCGCATGAGGTTGTGGGTGTAGGGAGGGTCTGGGTGGGATGCTGTTTTGGAGAGTCAGTGTAGACTTGATGGCCCAAATGGCCTCTCTGCAGTGTAGGGATTCTAAGTTACAAAATTGCCTGATGTGATGATGAAACAGAATTTTGTATGAAATCTGTTAATTGCAATCCTTGTCGCACTCTTAAACTTCCCTGTTTACTTGCTGGCAGTGCAGGTTTCAGCATCATTGCATATTCCAAACGTGTAGTGTGACAGTCTGAATGGCAGTTCCACAATGTGTTTTGTTTCTATTTCTCTCCTTTCTGGAGGCTTCAACTTGGTGCTGAGATATGGTGTGGGGGCACTGACAACAGTGTTTAAAATGTCTATCTGACTATTTTTCATGCAAGATTACAAAATATCAGGTTATTAGAATTAGAAATCTTCTCTGTGCATTTTCATGCCCCATCTACCTGTTGAAAAAGCTTATTGCAGCACTTTGTGTAGTTGAGATAATGAAGGCTGTCATTACAGTAAGTGCTCAGTTTGTGAAGGCATTTAGGAAGCCAGTTCTCATGGAGGACTCGGATGCAATGATAAAACTAATATTTGTTGCCTTTTCATAGGTTGTGTGGTGGCAGGTGCAGGCGCATTTGAAGTTGCAGTAGCAGATGGTTTGATCAAACACAAAGCCAATGTAAAGGGCAGAGCACAGTTGGGAGTACAAGCGTTCGCAGATGCTCTGTTGGTTATTCCAAAGGTAAGTGGCTCTTTTTACTATGCTTGTGGATTGTATGTCTCATTTGTTTGGAGATGAGGTAAAGAGTGCAACCAGTGTTAATGGGAGCATTTGTGTCTGAAGTGAAAGATTTGGTGATTGTGTGCTTTTTGTTTTAAATCAAAATTGTGGTTCTTAGCCCCTGGTTTTTCTACACACTGCAATAAATAAGTTTATAGATTTTCATTCCTGTCCAAGAGTACCAAGGATTGAGGTGGCCTGGTAGGACTAGATTACGAAGTTGTTTATGGGTATTGATATGGTTGGGTTTGTAGATTTTCCAGCCAGGGGCAGAAGACTACAATTCCTGGCATACTGGGAGTCCTAGGGCAAGTGCAGTAAAGTGGACATGCACAAGAACCTACTCAGCTGCCCATGGGATTGAGGTTTTAGGACATGGAAAGAAAACCTGTGTGATGGGTTCAGGAACAGATGAAGAGGAAAGTTAGCTCCATGCAGCTGAGTGCTGCTGTTAACTGTTGCCAATGAGGCCACGGCTCAAGGAAGCCCAGGAATAGTCTTTGGTCATTGCAGCTGAGAGATGGGGCTCAGGAAAGCTAAGAAGCGGTTATTGGCAGCGTGGCTAAGCAGCTGGGATGTCGGGAGTGTAGTTGGTTATATGGTTGGGTGCAGTCTCGGTAGTACATCAGCTCAGCTGGAACTGGGAGCAAATCTGGAAGATCTAAACTGAATAGTGTACTTATTAGGTCAGGATTGTATCTGAGGAATTCGGGTAGAGCTATTGTCACCGGGTATCTGACACCAGAGGAGAGGAAGACTGTTTTAAAAGAATTTTAGTTTTCACTGATGACTGACTTCTGGGTGAGTTGCTGAGAAATTCATGAGCTGTCTTGGTGCTATCTTCCATTTATTGTGCAGTTAGTGTGTTTTCCCTGTGTTAACTTTGGCTGAGGGGATAAGATAGTATTTGATTCTTTGCTTTCTTCTGTACAGTAAATTTTTTTCTGTTTGAAACCATGGAATCTATGGCTTTATTTGCTTAGTAAGTAACTGGGATTTCAAATTTTGTCTATAACAAAAGCTAATGGCCCCTAAATGGTCATAACATTTGGTAACCTACTAGCTGTAAATGAATTGTGCTTGTTGTCATGTTTTACACTTAAGTAATATCTTTGCTTTGTGCCTTTTTGCTAATCTCAATTTGAATAAAATGCAGTCATTCTAGTGCTTCTCAGGCCACAGCATTTTATGAACAATAATTACATTTGTTTCAGGTACTTGCACAAAACTCTGGATATGATCCTCAAGAGACTCTTGTAAAAATTCAAACTGAATATTCTGCATCAGGTCAGCTTGTTGGTGTAAATTTGAACACTGGTAAGTTAGTACATAATAGTTTAATGATTTGATATATACACAAATTTGTTGTTTTTAATCACCGCATCAAGGCCAGTTTCTTGAAACCAGTTGTGACTCTAAAGATTATATTTTCTTGGTAGAAAGGAAATGGGGATCTTTAATGCTGAATTCTTTTTCTATATATTGGTAGCTATTTCTGACTCGATTTCATCCTTCACAGGTGAACCAATGCTAGCAGGAGAAGCTGGAGTTTGGGACAATTATAATGTCAAGAAACAGCTTCTTCATTCGTGGTAAGTGAAGGAATTTTGTTCTATTTGCATGTTGACTCAGTTTTAGGCTTTGGAATTGATGCAGAATGGTAAGCATAGGATGCAAACCTTTGCCAAGTGTTTTTGAGTTGTATGTGGGCATATTCATGGATTTCAGAAAATTAGGTCCTATTCTGAAATTGATGACATTTTGGCTCTACATACAGGATAGATTGCAAGATGTGTCAGACAGATGTGGCTCTCTTTTGGAAGTAATTTCCATAATGTGAACTTTTGCTAACACATCTTTCCAAACCACCAGAAGAGATCTGTACTGCACCAGTGCACAGATGTTTAAAACCATGCTTGCAAACTGCAGTTGGAAACGAGGCATATGACTTGATGGCATGGAGCTTCCATTGAAAAATTGTGTGTAGGATATATTTCACTGTATCCAAAAGGCCTGCATGGAGTCCTTACGGATTATGCGAATAGATACGGATTTAATAAGTGGGGGTTGAGGAGGAGGGAGGGTTAAGTTGAGGAAGGGCAGATTTGTGAAAGGGGGATCATGTTTGACAAATTGAATACTTTATTGTGACAGGGAGGTTGATTAACCCTATCAGTGTGCATTGTCTGTCAATTTTGATCAAGTATTTAAAAAAGAACCACATAAAAGACTGGTTAATAAAATTTGAGGGTTGGGGAATAGAAGGTCCAGTGCCAACTTGGATTTAAAGTTGGCTTATGGCAGAAAACAGGAGTTGTGGTAAATGAAATAATTGTGCAATCAAGTGATGCACAATTGCTAATGTTAAAAATCAACTCCTATGTAGGATAGAATTTCAGTTATTTTGTCATATTAAAGCAGAATTTTGCTGAAGAGAGATGTGGTCACTTCCATAAGCTATTTTAATGAATGTCCAAATAGCCATGAGATCAACAGGTCCAGTGCTCATCATCATTTTTGTCCATTTCCCAAAAAAACCCTACCTACCTAGGGTTTTTTGAAATTGCCAATTCCAATCTTTGAATCTGCAGCCATATGTAAGGATTTTTTAACATGCTCCACCCCTCACTCATTCACCTTTTTGTACTTTAATTCTAATCAAAAAAGCCAATTATGGTCCTCACATGAGCGACCAAACCAGATCCAAGTTGACAAGACAAGACCTTGGGCTTGATCGAGTAAGATCCAAGCTGACAGGATGAGGTATTGCGCTCCTTCCCAGGCTTATCTAACGTTTTGTCGTAGCAAAAAGGCTAGGATGGCTTTGAAAAATTACATCAAGCCTTGGTTTAACCTCATTGGCTCCCTGATCCTTTACTCTACCCTAGCTTTAGCAAACGATGATCGCAGGTATCAGCAGGCCCCCAAGACAATGGGCTAGCTTCGTCCCTGCCAGATCAAATTCATTTTTGGAATGAAGCAGTCTTGTACTCCCCTTCCTCGATGTGCTAGTTAAGAAATCTGCTTGTGCATTCTCCGTTATTGTCCATTGCAAGCCTATTTCCGCCAGTCATTTATACATTGGGATTTGTATAGTTTCGTATGGTAAAAGCTTGGCCTATTTGCAATCTTGCAAATAAGGTCCTAGCCATTTGCTCGCCTTTCAAATTTGAAGTAGAAATAGAGCACATTATAGCTTTCTTGTGGGGCTTTGCCCATCCTGCTCAGATCATTACTACTTGTGTATTGTACAAACTTGTACATAGGCTGAAGAGTGCCAGTTTTGGAGCTGAAGAGTATCTGGTTGACATCAGTAACTCTGCAAAGGCAAAGTTTCTCAAAACGTTTAAACATTTTTTGAGGAAATAATTAATGCAATTACTTTGTGCAGCTATGCAAATGGTACTTTCCATTTAACAGCATGCTGCCATTGTTCCAGACAAATAAATTGTATATAAATTTCAGTGATGTTGCTAACGTTGTGCATGTGCAGTTGAATTATGGCTGCCATCTTTGTAGGGGATGATACGCAGCCAAGGACATGTGCAGCTGCCATCCTTGGGACAATGTGTTGACGTCAACCCAGGTGATGTATGTACTGTGCATTAACATAAAGTAAGCGTCAGTACTTTGAAAAATCATATTGAGCCGTAACTTCCCCCTGAGGAATCCTGTTGGTAAATTCCCAGGTAAGACCCTGCCTCTCCTAATGAATGTAAGAGGGAGAATCCTTGGCAACATGTCTATTTACAGTGTATGACTTCATTTTAGATTGGAAATTTTGCATTGCTTTAACATTGAACTAAACTGTTTAATGGGTCTCTTTGTTTTTCAGTACTGTAATTGCTAGCAATATTCTCCTTGTTGATGAAATCATGCGAGCTGGAATGTCTTCTCTGAAAGGTTGAATGAAGATGGAATTCCTTTTGTAGCTGAACAATCTTGTTCCTTCAAGTCCAGCATATCATTAACATGCCAACTGATTAAAAAATGAAAGTGTACCTAGGATTGAGGCATTGCGTTCTGTGACTATAAGATTGTGCAGACATTCTCAACAAGGCTGTTATGCCATTAGTAGTATGCAAATGTTATAAACATTTCTTGTTTATTTATGGTGAATAGATTTTGTATTCTCCTGTTCAACTAAACAGTTTGATTTCCTAATCTTTGCATTCAAATGTTCAATAAAGTGTTTGCAAATGAAATTTCTGCATCCTGGTGTGGTTTTTAATATAAAACTGATCATAAGTGACTTAGAACATAGAACATTACAGCGCAGAACAGGCCCTTCGGCCCACGATGTTGCGCCGACCAGTTAAAAAACAATGACCCACTAACCTAAACCAATCCCTTTTTGTCCATAAACCTATCCACGGATCTCTTAAATGCCCCCAAACTAGGCGCATTTACAACCGCAGCAGGCAGGGCATTCCAATCCCTCACCACCCTCTGGGTAAAGAACCTACCCCTGACATCCGTCCTATAACTACCACCCCTTAATTTAAAGCCATGCCCCCTCGTGCTAGCTTTCTCCATCCGAGGAAAAAGGCTATCACTGTCCACCCTATCTAAACCTCTAATCATCTTATATGTTTCAATAAGATCCCCTTTTCTCTCTGGATTTCAAAGAACAAAGAAAATTGCAGCACAGGAAAACGCCCTTCAACCCTCCAAGCTTACACCAACCATGCTGCCCAACTGAACTGAACCCCCTGCTCTTCTGGGGACCACATCCCTCTCTCTTTACACATCTCCTGGTACCTTTCTTCTTTTTCACATCTGGTATCTTTTGAACAAATGGTTCTTTACAACTGGTGCCATTGTGAGCCTTAATGAGTGTTGCAGGATACTAAATTGGATAGCGTCCTGACCCACCGTTCCTCTATCCCAGAAGAAGTAGTTGGCGTGATATAATTAATCACTTCTAGTTGAAATGAGCCAATTAGGTTACTGAGTTTAAGTTTATTTATTGTCACCAAGTGGGCTTACATTAACACTGCAACAAAGTTACTTTGACAATAATTTGGTTGTCTGAAAAGATGTGGCTGATCTCTGTGGTCACCTCCACTTTGTAAGGCAGGGGGAGGGGGCAACTGTCACATCCCACTGTCCAATGTAATTGTGAGTTTCATAAGGCCATAAGACATGGGATCAGAATTAGGCCACTCAGCCCATCGAGTTTGCTCTGCCATTCAATCATGGCTGATTTTTTTTTCTCTCATCCCCATTCTCCTGCCTTTTCCTCATAACCCCTGACCCCCTTATCAAGAACTTATCTGTCTTAAAGACACTGACCTGATTGCCATAGCCTCCTGTGGTAGAGTTGCACAGATTCACCACAACCTGGCTGAAGAAATTCCTCCTCATCTCTGTTCCAAAGGATCGTCCTTTCTTAGCCTGAGGTTGTGCCCTTTGCTTCTAATTTCCACTACTAGTGGAAACATTCCCTCACGTTCACTTTATCCAGGCTTCACAGTACCCTTGAAGTTTCAATAAGATTCCTTTTTTTTTCCCCACCAACCCCCCAATTCATACTTCTAAACTCCAATGATTTCAGACCCAGAGTCTTCAACCGTTACTTATACAACAAACTCTTCATTCCAGGGATCATTCTGAACTTCCTGGATCCTTTCCAAGGCTAGCACATCCTCCTTGAGACACGGGGTCTAAAACTGCTCTCGATACTCCAAATGGAGTCTGACCAGAGCACAATACAGCCTCAGAAGTACATCCCTGCTCTTGTATTTTAGCTTTCTTGACGTAAATGCTAACATTGCATTTGCCAACTGAACCTGCATGTTGACTTTAAGAATCTTGAACGATGACTCCCAAGTTCCTTTTGTTTCTGATTTCTGAAACATTTTACCAGTTAGAAAATAGTGTTTCCATTTTCCCCCTTCCCAAGTGCATAACCTCATGCTTTTCCACATTGTATTCCATCTACCTCTTTGCTCGTCCTCCTCAACACTACCTGTCCCTCTACATAGCTTTGTATGCAATGTAAACTTAGCAAGAAGTCTGATAACACCAGGTTTAAGTCCAACCAATTTATTTGATAGTAAACTCACAAGCTTTCAGGGTTTGGCCTTCATCAGGTGAACTGAGAGTTCTGGCCTCAGCATATAACTGCACAGACAATTTACAGATTATATGCTCTGTCTGAGGCCAGAACTCTCCATTCACCTGATGAAAGGCAAACCCCGAAAGCTTGTGAGCTTTGCCACTTTGTATGCTTTTTCTTTTGGGTTTAATGCTGTCCTTGACTTTGCTTGGTTTAAGCCCAACTGATTTATTTGATAGTAAGCTCGCAAGCTTTTGAGGTTCCCCTCTTTGTCAGGTGCATGAAGAGTCCAGAACTCTTCCTTCACTGATGAAGAGGGGAGCCTCGAAAGCTTGTGAGTTTACTATCAAATAAATCGGTTAGACTTAAACCTGATGTTGTCAGACTTCTTAGTGTGTTTACCCCAGTCCAACGCCGGTATCTCCACATCTTCGCTTGTCACCCATGGATGCCTTGTCCTTCCCTTAGCATGTTTCCTCCTCCTCAGAATGAATTTCTGTTGTGCCTCCCGAATACCTCTCAAACTCCTGCCATTGCTGTTTCCATTTGCTCTATGTCCATCATCAGTCACAGTAAGAAGTCTCACAACACCAGGTTAAAGTCCAACAGGTTTTTATAAAACTTTAACCTGGTGTTGTGAGATTTCTTACTGTGATTACCCCCAGACCAACGCCGGCATCTCCACTTCAGGATTACCAGCCACAGCTGAATTTAGCAGAGTAGTTTCACTCTGAAGTTACTCATTTACAATCTGATCATCCTGGGGCAGCCTGCACTCACCTGTCCGGGATACCTGTACACCCCAGCCCCGCCCCCCTACCACAGCGTCACAGCACCGGGGGGCGGGGTTTGAGGCGGCTCGGGGACTGCGCGTGCGCAGTGACAGTGGCGCCATGCTGCAGCTGATCCGGCTTTTGGCAGCGGCTTTGAGCGTCTGGCAGCGCGCCCAGGCCAGAGGTAGGGGAGGGTGGGGGAGAGGAGGGGGGTGGGGGTGGGGAAGGGGGGGTAGGGAGAGGAGGGGGAGGGGTTGGGGGTGAGGGGGGTAGGGAGGGGTTGGGGGTGAGGGGGGTAGGGAGGGGTTGGGGGTGAGGGGGGTGGGGGGGTAGGGAGGGGGAGGGGTGAAGGGGGTAGGGAGGGGGAGGGGTGAGGGGGGTAGGGTAGGGAGGGTGAGGGGGGTAGGGAGGGGGTTGGGGGTGAGAGGGGGTAGGGAGGGGTTGGGGGTGAGAGGGGGTAGGGAGGGGGAGGGGGTGAGAGGGGGTAGGGAGGGGGAGGGGGTGAGAGGGGGTAGGGAGGGGGAGGGGGTGAGAGGGGGTAGGGAGGGGGAGGGGGTGAGAGGGGGTAGGGAGGGGGAGGGGGTGAGAGGGGGTAGGGAGGGGGAGGGGGTTGGGGGTGAGAGGGGGTAGGGAGGGGGAGGGGGTTGGGGGTGAGAGGGAGGGGGTTGGGGGTGAGAGGGGGTAGGGAGGGTGAGGGGTTGGGGGTGAGGGGGGTAGGGAAGGGGGAAGGGGTTGGGGGTGAGGGGGTAGGGAGGGGGAGGGGGTTGGGGGTGAGAGGGGGTAGGGAGGGGGAGGGGGTTGGGGGTGAGAGGGGGAGGGGGTTGGGGGTGAGAGGGGTAGGGAGGGGGAGGAGGGTGGGGGGTGGGGAGGGGGAGGAGGGTGGGGGGTGGGGAGGGGGAGGAGGGTGGGGGGTGGGGAAGGGGAGGAGGGTGGGGAAGGGGAGGGGGGTGGGGGTGAGGGGGTGGAAGGGAAAAGGTGAGTTGTTTAATGAGGAAATGTTGGAGAAGCCAGGCTTGTATTGACTGGAGTTCAGAAGAGCAAGAGGCGACTTGATTGAAACGTAAGACCCTGAGGGTTATTGACGTGGTGGAGGTGGAGTGGATGTTTCCCCTTGTGGGAGAATCTAGAGTTAGGGATCACTGTTTAAAAATAAGGGGTCGCCCAGTTAATACAGATAAGGAGAGCTGTCAGTGTTGGGAGTTTGTGAAGGTCCGTTTTTCAAAAGGCAGTTGGAAGTAGGGTCTTTGAATGTTTTCAAGGCGGAGCGAGATTGTTTCTTGAGGAGCAAGAGAATGCTCGGTTATGGGAGGTGAGTGGGAGGTTATAGATAGGTCAACTGTGATCTTATTAATTGGCAGAGGAGGCGCGAACTGCTTTCCTTACTTAGTTCACAAGTAATACCCCTTATTTACTATCCCTTTCATTTCTTTTGTATCTTGTGTGTTTACCTTGTAGATGCGATGGTTGTGAAGCTGCCTGGTGGCACATTTCACATGGGCACCGTTGAAGCAGATGCTCGAGATGGAGAAGCTCCTGTCAGAAAAATAACTGTGAAACCATTTGCATTAAATCAGTACCCAGTCACCAACGCAGAATTTAGGTTAGACCAGAATGGTTGGCTTTAAAACCATTTGCTTTAAATCATTTCTAGATGAGGAATTATTGGCGTCGATCGATGCTGCAGAAACTGATGATAAATACTGTGGCCACAAGAGCCGGTCAAGGCTAGGAATCCTGTGGCAAAAAACTCATCTCCCAACTCCCCAAAGCTTGGATGGCTGCAGCTCCAACAACTCAAGGAACTCGACACTACCCAGGACAAAGCAGCTGCTTGATTGGCACCCCACCCACAAATATGTGCCCCCTCCACCACTGACGAACAGTAGCAGCAGTGTGTACCATCTACAGGATATACTCAAGCAACTCACCAAGGCTCCTTAGACAGCACCTTCCAAACATATAACCACTACCATCTAAAATGACACAACCAGCAGATACCTGGGAGCACCACCTCCTAGAGGTTTCCCTCCAAGTCATTCACCATCCTGACTCCGAAATATATCACCGTTCCTTCGGTGTTGCTGGGTCAAAATCCTGGAACTTCCTCCCTAACAGCACTGTGGTGTATATACACGTTGTGGAGATGCCGGCGTTGGACTGGGGTAAACACAGTAAGAAGTCTCACAACATCAGGTTAAAGTCCAACAGGTTTATTTGAGAGTAATCTCACAAGCTTTTGGAAACGCTGTTCCTTCGTCTGGTGTGTGGAAGGTTCTGATCAGAGAAGGGCAGATAAAGTCAGACACAGTTTACAGAATACTGATTAGAATGCAAGTCTTTACAACTAACCTGCTATTCAAATATGAATAACCTGCTATTCAAACAGCTGTAAAGACTTGCATTCTAATCAGTATTCTGTAAACTGTGTGTTTTTATATGCTTTTCTCTGATCAGAACCTTCCACACACCTGATGAAGGAACACCGTTTCTGAAAGCTTGTGGGATTACTACCAAACAAACCTGTTGAACTTTAATCGGTGTTGTGAGACTTCTTACTGTGTATATACACCTCAGGGTCTGTGATGGTTCAAGAAAGCAGCTCACCACCACCTCTGGTGGATAGTTAGGGGATGGTGGCCTGGCCAACGACGCCTGCATCCTGTAAATGAATTTAAAATGTCTGGAAGCAACTGCCCCAAACCAAATTCTGTAGCTAAAATATTTGTGTACTCAGTTCTTAAACATTAAGAGAGGAACGTACCAACCAACTCAAGAACAGCTTCTTCCCTGCTGCGGTCAGACTTTTGAATGGACTTACCTTGTACTAAGTTGATCTTTCTTTACCCCCTAGCTATGACTGTAACACTGCATTCTGCACTTTCTCATTTCCTTCTCTATGAATGGTATGTTTTATTTGCAAAGCATGCAAGAAACAATACTTTTCACTATATGCTAATACATGTGACAATAATAAATCGAACCCAATCAAACTCCTTATCCATTCCCAAATCACATTTGTAGCATTGACTTTGTGAAATCACATCCAATGAATGCTACTATTCAGAGCTTTTCTGTTTATTCCTCTTCCATTTCTGCAAAAACATTGGCTCTCATGCTAATATTACCATAATAATTAGAATGAGGATCAGTATTTCAGTCAGTTCAATCTCCTTGATGAATGAGCAACTGAACAAAAATAAAATGCTGACACACCAGCATCAGAATTGTGCTTTTTGCAAATTCCAGCTTCCCATCAGTGTTCTCCATACTGCTGAGGATTGTTGAGTCTGATAGGTGCAGATCCTGAAATGATGATTGCCCAACTCTTGTCTGTTCTTCATGTGTGAGCACAGCAGGCTCTGTTGGATAATGGGATCCAAGGCTGATCATTTCTCCCTCTCCAGGATCTGCAAGTCAAGCATGCCCCCACACTGAGAATCAGAACGGACACATTTCTGACCGCAGCTTCCCAACATGAAGAAATTGAGCTGCTCAGCAGTGTTTGTGGTTCATTTTACTGATCAGTAGCACAGCAGAATGCAAACTCACCTGTCTCATTCACTGATGAATTACACAGCAGAATTTCTGTGTCTGCTCTTGTCATTGTCACTTTCTGTTTTTTCAGAGAATTTATCAGATCACAAAAATACAAAACAGAAGCAGAGTCATTTGGCTGGAGTTTCGTATTTGAAGACTTTGTATCGGAAGAATTGAAAAGCAAAGTGACACAAAGAATTCAGGTAAAATTAGTTCTCATTACTGACATTGTGTTTCAGTATTGCACTTAGAATGAATGTTGTAGACATAAGGTTCCACAAGGTAACCTGATTTTGTATCCAGAATCTTTATGTTGATCAATATCAGGTCTCAGAGGAAATGCTTTTTTAATAAGCATCTCACAGTTAACTTCTAAACCCCCCATTAAAAACTTGTTTCCTCCCGCTGTCCAAAAATGTGCAGATTAGATGGATTGACCATGCTAAGTTGCCCTTTGATATCTCAAGATGGATTAGCCAGAGTAGAGTATGTAGGGTTATGGGGATAGAGTGAGGGAGAGGGCCTGGGTAGACACTGTCAGAGAGTCAGTGCAGACTTGATGGGCCAAATGGCCTATTCCTGTACTTTTGGGGGTTCTATGAAATTCTTTGACATCAATGAGTTTGGGTTGGGGGCGGTAGAACACGATGAGGTAGCCAAGGAGTTGTAAAAAAACATTGATGGTAAGTGCATGTGGGTACAATTATGGCAGAAATTTGTTAAATATTGTTTCGTGACAAATGTATATAAAATTTAGGAAGGGAAGAACCAGGAGGATATGTGTAAGCGATAATAGACTTAATGCTTAGCATATCCAATTAGGGCAGGATTGCATTCAGCAAACGAAACCAAGTAAAATTTTCTGGCCCTTTGTCACCTGGTGACCTTTATGTTCAATAACACTTGATAATTCTTAGAATTCTAGAAGATTTTTATTTCACAACCAATGAACCTGCTGCACCAATCCCTCTTGCCTTAAGCCTGCACAATTCTAAGCAAATACATCATTTCGTACTGACATTTGTCACTTTTATCCTATTTTCCATCTCACCTTCATTGCTTTGCAGTTTCCTTTGGTCTCTAATGTCAAAGGGAGATGGTTAGGTTCTTTGTTGTTGGAAATAATCATTGTCTGACACTAATAAAAGTTGATTTATACGTTTATTTATTCACAAATAGGCCCTCATTCACACTGGAATTAAGTTACTGTGAAAGTCCCCTAGTTGCCACACTCCAGCACCCGTTCGGGTACACTGAGGGAGAATTTAGCATGGCCAATTCACCTAACCAGCACATCTTTGGACTGTGGGAGAAAACTGGAGAACCTGGAGGAAACCCAGCCAGACACAGAGAGAACGTGTAAGCTACGCACAGACAGTGATCCAAGCCAGGAATCAAAGCCAGGTCCCTGGATCTGTGAGGCAGCAACACTAAACACTGGAATTAATGGTAACTTGCCACTTATCAGTGTTGGGTCAGTACCCTAGGACCTCCTTCTCAACAATTCTGGTGTGCTTACACCATGCTGACTATAGTGCCTCAAGAAGCTTGCTCAATGTCACCTTCTTGAGGACAGTGGTGTTGAAAATAAACTGGATGTCTAGATCCATGAAAACTAATTTAAATAGAGCCCAAATCTGATATTGCTATATACACGTGGGACTGCTTCAGTATCTGAGGAGATGTGAATGATACTGAACATTGCAATCATCAGGCTTGATCTTGCATTTGACCTTATGATGGAGGGAAGGCCATTGGTGAAGCAGCTGAAGATGGCTGGGTCAAGGACACTACCCTGAGGTACTCTTGCAGTGATGTCCTTGGACTGAGATAAATGACTTCTAGCAATCTAATGCAAAGAACCCAAATTGACCTAACCCCTGTATTCAAAGCATCCTAAAACTATTGGTCAATTTCTTCTTCTTATGTGAATATTCTTACCATTTTGTTTTATTTTTTAATTTATTTGTCCATCTCCTATGTCTGAAGGTTAATATGTAGTAATATATCTGTAACCCCCACAACTTGCCTGGACTTGCAAAATCTCACTAACTTTCCTGTCTGGAGACAATACACATCTCTTTAACCTGTGCATAATGCTCTCTCCATCACATTGTCTGTAACTTTAAGACTTGATTAGCTGTAAAGACTCACATTCCAGTCATTATTCATCTAAATTGAGTTTGTGTCTTTGTGCCCTGTTTGTGGTCAGAACTCCCACCCACCTGAAGAAGGAGCAGCCAGTTCCGAAAGCTAGTGGCGTTTGCTACAAATAAACCTGTTGGACTTTAACCTGGTGTTGTGAGACTTCTTAGTGTGAAGGGGTTAATATCCAAAGAGAAGAAGCAGAGGTGATGTGGAAATTATTTTGAATGCAGTGAATAATTAAGGGCAGGTGCACTGCCTGCTTGGCTGGTGGATACAGATTCAATAGTAACCGTCAAAGGGGAAGTGGAGAAATACATGAAGGCGACAAATGGCAGGGGTCTGGGGAAATACTGGAAGAGTGGGACTAACTGGGTTGCTGTTTGTTAGAGCCTGTGTGGAGTCAGTGGACGAAATAGCAGTGCTTGGTGATAATGATTCATTGCAATCTCAGAGGGATATAAGTTAGAAAAAGCTGGAAAATTTCAGCAGCTCTGACAGCATCTGTGGAGCGAGGATAGAGTCAGTATTACAAGTCTGGATGACTCTTTGTCAGAACTGGATGAAAGGTCATCTTGACTCAAAATGTTGGCTCTGTTCTCTCCACATATGCTGTCAGACCTGCTGAGATTTTTCAGCATTTTTCTGTTTCAAGTTCCAGCGTCTGCAGTATTTTGCTTTTATTTGTTGGAAATTAGGACTTGGGGACGGGGGGAGACCATTGATCCTGATGTAGTATCCAATAAGATCATGGCTGATCTGGTTATAGGCTCAGCTCCATTCTCCTGTCCACACTGCATAACCATTGACTCCTTTGTCTAATGAAAGTCTGTTTAAGTCATTCTGAAGTGAATTTAAAGACCTAACCTGCGTTGCCTTCTGGGGAAGAGAATTCCATACTCTAATGACCCACTGAGAGAAAATAATTCTCATTCATCTTAAACTATGATCCTGGGTTCTCGTTTTCTCCACATCTTCCTGATAGCCACCCTATCCAGTCCCTTTTAAATCTTCTATGTTTCAATAAGATCATTTTTATTCACCTAAACCTAACTGGGTAGAGACCCACAACCTTACTTCATAAGATAAACCTCTCATCACAGGACGAAGTTGAATGAACTTTCCCAGAACAACTTCCCAAAACACCAGAGAGAGACACTCCAGACAAAGCCATCCACCAACAGTAGATTTTCCACTCCAGGAAGGCCAGGAAACTTGTTTTCAGCTAACAGCAGAATTTCTGTAACAAGCAAAAGAGAAACACTTTGTTTCAGTTTGATGTCTACTCTCTTGTAAACTAAAACTGCTGCCAGTAACCAAATTAAAAGTGAAACCTTGAATTCAGTATCAAAGAAATAAAACGGTCCAAAACACACGACCTGCCAACCAATGTTCAACCTAACAACGCAGGGTCATTAAACAATCCCAGAAAGTATTCGAGACCCAGAGGAAAAAATAAACAAAAGCCCATTTAAGCAATTGAAGGAGCAATAAAAGGATTTCCAGCAGCCGGCCGGTGCCATAATGAAAAAAAATTAAAGCTATGATAGTTGCAGAGAACATGATTTAAAAAAAAACATTTCTTACAGACACGCTAACACCACAACAGGCACAAAGTAACTTTAGTTTCCTCATTCTCCATTATAAATCCTTCTGTCCCCACCTGCAATACAGATGGAATATAGACAAATAGATAAGGGGCAGATGGAATTTAACTCTGAAAAATGTGAGGTGATGCACTTTGGAAGGAGTAACTTGACAATAAGTGATAGGACACTTGGAAATTCTGTGGAACAAAGGGACCTTAGTGTGTTTGTCCTCAGATCTCCAAAAGTGGAAGGTGGTGAAAAGGGCAAATGGAAAGGTGCATTGAATCAATTGAGGCACAGATTACACAAGCTGGGAAGTCACTTAGGAGTTGTATAGAACTTCGGTGAGGTCACAGCTAGAGTACTGTGTGCAGTTCTGGCCACCGCATTATAGGAAGGATTGCACTGGAGGGAGTGCAAAGTGGATTGACCAGGGTGCTGCCTGTGATGGAACATTTAAGCCATGAAGAGAGGCTGGATAGGCTTGGCTTGTTTTCATTGGAGCAGAGAAGACTGAAGTTGTGGGGGGGTGGGGGACCTGATTGAGGTGTACAAGATTATGAGAGACATGGACAGAGTGGATAAGGAGCAGTTGTTCCCCTTTGTCAAAGGGTCAGTTACAAGGGGACATAGGTTCAAGATGAGGGGCAGGAGGTTTAGGGGGGTGTGAGGAAAACCTTTTTTACCCAGAGGACGGTGATGGTCTGGAATGCACTGCCTGAGAGGGTGGTAGTGGTGGGTTGCCTCACTTCCTTTAAAAAATACCTTGATGAGCACTCGACACATAGAAACTAGAAGCAGGAGTATACCATTCAGCCCTTGCCCCGCCATTCATTTTGATCATGGCTGATCATCAAATTCAATATCCTGATTCCCCCCTTCCCCACATATCCCTTGATCCCTTCAGCACCAAGAGCTATATCTAATCTCTTCTTGAAGTCAGACAACATTTTAGCCTCAACGACTTTCTGTGGTAACGAATTCCACACATTCCCCACCCTCTGGGTGAAGGAATTTCTCCTCAGTTCTAAAAGATTTACTCCTTAGCCTCAAACTATGACCCTTAGTTCAGGACTCCCCCACCATTGGGAACATTTTTCCTGAATCTGTCTAACCCTGCCTAATCCTGTTAGAATTTTATAAGTTTCTATGAGATCCCCTCTCACTCTTCTGAACTCCAGTGAAGATAATCCTAACTGCCTTAGTCTCTCCTCATATGACAGACCTGTCATTGTCAGGAATCAGCCTGGTAAACCTTCCCCATAGTTCCTCTATGACAAGGACATCCTTCCTCAGATAAGTACACTAAAACTGCACACGATACTCCAGGTTGTAGCCTCACCAACGTCCTATACAATTACAGCAAAACACCTGTAATTGGTGAGGCCACACTTGGAATATTGTGTGCAGTTTTGGTTTCCTTATCTGAGGAATGCTGTCCTTGCTCTACTCAAATCCTCTGACTACGAAGACCAACATAAACCATTTGCCTTCTTTACTGCCTGCTATACCTGCATGCTTACTTCCAGCAACTGATGCATGTGAATGTCGTAACAGTCAGGGCTGTGGGCCAAGATGGGATTAGGTGAGAGTTCAGATGTTTCTAATGTATTGGCGCAGACCCAATGGGCCCAAGCACCTCTTCTGCACTGTATGATTCTGTCTAATGTTTGCACAGAGCTCTAATTTCCTACTTTATACCGTAGCCAACATTAACACTACAGTTTGGTGGCCTGTAAACAACTCCCATCAGTATTTACTGTATACCCAACTCTGGTCAGTATTTGCTGTATACACAACTCCCATCAGTGTTTGCTGTATAAACATCTGTCTGTGTATGCTGTATACTCAACTCCCATCAGTATTTGCTGTATACACAACTCCCGTCAGTGTTGCTGTATACACAACTCCCGTCAGTGTTGCTGTATATATAACTTCCGTTAGTATTTGCTGTATACACTACTCCCATCAGTGTTTGTAGTCTGTATTATTTTTGCCGCAAAAACTACTGCTTCTATACTGAGTCCTTATTACTTTATGACTGTAATCCAATGTTTAAGAGCATACACTAGATCCTACTGAAGTTTTTGCTTGTACGGACTCATTTTTCTCTAATTTTTTATTTGTAATGTTTTTAGAAGTTAAAAATATCCACAAATTTTGCTAATGCTGACTAATGTAGTGAAAAGTAGAATGTTATGTATTGTACATGGTAACATTATTTGGAAGAATGACGTGCTGACATTTTGCTGTTCCAGTCTGCTCCTTGGTGGCTACCGATTGAAAGAGCATTTTGGAGACAGGTGAGTCTTGTAGAATGAAAGGCTCGTTTTTCTCTGTAGTTTGTTTCATAGCTATATACTTCGTTGAGGAAAAGTAAAATGCGTGGAACGAATATTTTGATGAAGGACGTTTAAGAGAGAGTAACTTCTGTTCCACCTTGTAACAACTGAGTTATCGACATTAGTGTCAGTCTTGTCGATTTTCAAGTTGTCGATGTGAATGTACAAAAGAGGCCTGTCCATAGAAATTCATTCCAAAGCCTTCATTTCAAAGCAAAATGATTGATTCTCCTTTGACAAACCTATTGGGGTAAAGCACAAAGGAATTTTAAGGTCCAAAGTACTGTTTCCTGGCGGATATTGGAAATGAAATGTAAGTTATATATTCTTCCTGGATTGTGGAGACTTGTTAAAAACCCACATATCTGAAATTGTTTACCATATATCTGAAATCTTAACGTTAATATGTTGTCTCACAGTCAAACCATCAGCTTTGATGCTTAATTAACCATAAGTTTCTGATCATTTGGCACATTTTTCATCACCATCAACGTGCAACATCTGGAATGGGGGAAACAAGGTGTATGGAAGAGGGAGGGCACAAACTGACACAGAAAACCGAGGGAGAGGAGCACAGACAGAAAACCGAGGGGGTGGGGGTCACACTGACAGAGAAACCCGAGGGGGAGGGTGGGACACGGATCCAGAAATCTAAGGGGAAGTGGGGACACTGACACAGGAACCTGAGGCGGGGGGACATGGAGACAGAAACCCGTGGGAGAGCGATGGACATTGAGACAGTATCCCGAGTGGGTAGGGCGAGACGGACACGGAGAACCAAGGGGGAGGGGGGGCACATAGTGACAGTGAGACCCAAGGGGGAGCAGGGGGGTCACTGGCACAGAAGCCTGAGGGGGAAGACTCACTGACACAGAAACCCGAGGGGGAGGGGCTCACACTGAGAGAGAAACCTGAGGGGGAGGGAGGGCACGGACCCTGAAATCTGCCACCAAAGCTGCCACCAACCCAATTCCAGCATACTTTTCAATGGGTGACCTCGACTAACTCCCTGTTTGGGGCCTGACCCTGACCTGACTGAACAACGTGCCCCTTCCGGTGCTAAATGACCAGTCTTCTTGCTAGGCAACCCTGACTTAGCTAGTGATACTTGATTCAGTGTGCAGAAACGGTGTGGGAAATCTACCAAACACTTCCCATTTCACCTTCCTCACCCCACCAGAAACCTTAAAATCCACTCCTGTGTTACAAATGAAGGATATTTAATGGGTAAGAGTAGAAAATGTCAAAGGCTGCCTTCCCATCTCACATTCTGATGATTGTACATGGAATTGTTGGAGACTGAGGCCTCAAAATAGCTATTGGGTCTCAGGGTCTCAGTCTTGCAGTGGGCCTCACTGCCCTTGGCTCTGGAACATGAATTGGGTGTTGAATGTGAAAGACACGAGCAGGATCCAGACATAAAAATAGTCCCAATGCTCGTGACAATGTTCAGCCTATTATATCTTCTTAAGTATTGCCTTCCAGAGGAAATGAATTTTGAGATTGACAGCACTCTATCCACTGAACTGATCTGAATCAAGCAGTTGGTGGAAGTCATGTAGAGCAAGTGTTGGTCTCACACATTGTTTGCTCCTGTCACCCATGATGAGTGAGAGTATTTTGGACACTTGTTGCAGGAAGGGTGAGTTGAGAATAGATGCAGCTCTGGCAGGAACCTGTTCCATCAGATATTGCCAACTACCCAAGGAAGGGAATGGATCGAACCTCAGGTTTCTCTGCGTCCTTGATCAACCCAGCTTCTCTGCCTCTGTGCGTTCACTCTATTCTGGTTATTCTTCATTAAGAATTGATTGGTTTAGGTTTTGAACTCGCATCAATAACCAACGATAACACAATGGTGATTTTGGGAAGGTGGAGTTGGACATGATTTTTTTAATATTTAGCCAATTGTATGATTTTACTTTAAGTTCGGAAATTGTATGCATAATTTACAACCAAACCACTTAATAATCAGACTATTTAATAATCACTTTAAGCCAGCAGGCCCTGGCTCTGGAATTAAAGAGAAACTGCAGTACCCTGTGGTGCAGGTGAGCTGGGCTGACGCCAAAGCCTTTTGTAAGTGGAAAGGGATGCGATTGCCCACTGAGGAAGAATGGGAGTTTGCTGCTCGAGGAGGTCTTGAAGGTATGATTACACACCACTGATATCAGAATTTCACTTCTTGATACAGCTGCTCATCCTTTCTCCAGGTACATCAGTGATCCAATAGATTCATCAAGCACGATTTCCCTTTTGTAAATCCATGCTGACTTTGTCTGATTATACCACTGCCTCCCAAATGCCGAGTTATGAAATCTTTGACAATAGACTCCACCAATACCCCCAGTACCGACGTTAGACTCACTGGTCTGTAGTTCCCCATTTTCTTTCTACTTTACTTTTTGAATAGTGGGCTTACATTATCTGCCTCCTAATCTGTAGGAACTATTCCAGAGTCCAGAGAATTTTGGAAAATAATCACCAATGGATCTGCTATTTCCAGGATCACTTCCTTAAGTGCTCTGGGATGTAGATGATCAGGATCTGGAGATTTATCCACCTTCAATCCGATCAGTTTGCCCAAAACCATGTTTCTACTGTTAGCGGGAGAGAATCTCAAATAAATCACTCAATGCTCAGGGTTGGTCCTTGCATCAAACGGTTTAGTTTTGCTGGTGGGGAGATGGCTTCTGTTAAAACCCAGTGCCTCTTTCCCCGATGAACAAAGGAAAAACATCCTACATTTTTCAAACATCTGCATATAGCCCATCCCAGTTGGACCTTGTTCAATAATATTGATTACAGATTACATACATTAGTCTCCTATGCAATGAAAAGGGTGGGCTTGTGCATGGTCATGGACACAATTCTCATCTGGTACCTTATTAATGTTATCTTTTCTCTCATTTTGAATCCTTGAGCTTACAACCCTGTGGGCCTGGGAGACTGCTCCAGCCTAGCTACCCATGAATGAATTTACTCCCTTAAATAACAGGCATATAATTAAACTTGTTTTCGTGTATCCAAAAACAGATGAGATTAGCAGCTTTACATAGAACATAGAACACTACAGCACAAACAGGCCCTTCGGCCCCCAAGTTGCGCCGATCACATCATCACCTACCAACCTACAGACCTATCTATAACCCTCAATCTCATTAACCCCCATATACTCATCCAGAAGTCTTTTAAAAGACCCCAGCGAGTTCGCCTCCACCACCACTGACAGCAGCCGATTCCATTCACTCACCACCCTCTGAGTGAAAAACTTACCCCTAACATCACTTCTGAACCTCCCTCCCCGCACCTTAAATCTGTGTCCTCTCGTAGCGACCATTTCAAACCGGGGAAATAGCCTCTGAGAGTCCACCCTATCTATTCCTCTCAACATTTTGTAAACTTCTATCAGGTCGCCTCTCAACCTTCGTCTCTCCAGGGAAAAGAGTCCCAGCTCCCTCAACCTAACTTCATAAGGCATGCCTCCCAGTCCAGGCAACATCCTTGTAAATCTCCTCTGCACTCTTTCAATAGCTTCTACATCCTTCCTATAGTGAGGCGACCAGAACTGCGCACAATACTCCAAATGAGGCCTGACAAGGGTCTTATAAAGTTCCAGCATTACCTCCCGACTCCTAAACTCAATCCCTCGATTAATGAAGGCCAGTACACCATACGCCTTCTTGACCACCTCCTCCACCTGCGAGGCCGATTTAAGAGTCCTGTGGACCCGGACCCCAAGATCCTTCTGCTCCTCAACACTACTCAGACTTCTGCCCTTGATAGTGTACCTGCTGTTCCCTGCTGTTGTACACAAGCTTATGATTTTTCCCAGCTAATTGTGTTCAGGAATGTGGCCAACCCAGCTAGTATCCATTTTGTGCCTTTTAATATTATATACTTCTGTCTGACATGGTGGAGTTTACATGCATGCCTTCTGTGATTGTATAACAATAAATTCATACGTATTTTATACTATTTATTGCTATACAGGTGCGTATGAATATAAAATGTTATACAGGCACCTAAACCAGTGATATTATTCCCTCTAAACCTGTTCTTTAAATTTCCCTTCAGCATTACTAATGCGTATTTCCTTCATCTCCTCACCAAAACATGGTTCTCTCAGCACATGATTCATGTCTTCCTCTGTGAAGACTGAAGCAAGATACAAATTTAATTCCTCAGCCGTTTCTTTTTACCCTGTTATGAATTTTCCCGTTTCTGACTGTTTTTCTATGAAGCTGTTTGGCAGAGCCGCCAGTCTGTGTAACTGTTTATTCTCCACATGAGCAGCTGCACAAATCCCAACTGTTAATCCATTTCCACATTGCTTTATCCCTCCTTTTCCTTCAACATTGTGGATTGTTTGGTGCAATAAAAGTGTGAGGAGCAGAAAAGGGGTTTCTGTTAATTTTGCTGTTTAATACAGAGCATTTTTTCTGCTTTCAGGTAGAACATATCCATGGGGCAACAAGTTTCAGTCAAATCGCACAAATCTCTGGCAGGTAATGTACTTTAAACAGTTTGATTATAGTTGGGTTATAGCAAGTGTATTCTACGACCTGCAGCATGTTAAAGTTAATGATAGACTACCTGCCTCTCCTGAAGTTGTAACTCCTGCTGAGGTCACAGCAGCCTCTAGTATCTCAGGTAAGCTGCTATTTGACATATGACGGTTGGGGTGATGAGTGTATTTGATTGCAGAGAGGAGCCCCGCTGACACAAATCCCTGTGCAAGCAACGGGTTCTTGGATAATCTCCAGGAGTGTGAACTCTGACTGATTGTTTTGCTCTCCAGTTAAGAATGACACCAGTCGTAGCACCCAGAAGTTAACCGTGTACAGACTGGAATCTTCAGCAAGTTGTGCATTCTCACTGAGTTTCTAAGAAAGTTTGAATAGTTGCAGGGTAGTACAGAGTTTGAATATTGCTGAAAAAAAGACATGTTGTTGAACAAAGAACAACACAGCACAGGAAACAAGCCCTTCGACCCAACAAGCCCGCGCCGCCATTTTAACATTGTGAGTTCCCCCTTCTACCTATGACCTTTGTCTACGCCTATTGGACTCCACAGTAAAGGAACCATAACCGGATTGAGGGACGAATAATTTAGGGACAATTTGTTAACACCAGTCAGCCTAAGAGCACGTTTTTGGGGTGTGGGAGAAACCGGAGCTCCCGGAGAAAACCCACACAAGCACGGGGAGAATGCGCAAACTCCCACAGACACCGGCCCAAATCCATGTATCTGCACAGCAATCAGTGATAGTCACTGAGCTGTCGTGTTGCAGCTTTTCATCTTGTACTCATCAGGACAGATTCAGGTACCAAATTTCAAGGAGAACAAAAATTTATGCTGCATGCAAAAAGGGATACTGATTGGTCAGCAAGTTGGCTCTGATCAGTCAGGCTGCTCTGCAAGGGAAAGGCAGTGCTGAAATTGCACTTTATGAATAAACAAAAACCTGGGAGACAATAGCTCCCTGTGCAGTCACCGTGGCATCAAAACTTTCCTACTTTGAGGAGTGTCAACCTTTTAAGTCTCTCCTCTCTATCTGTTCTTATCCTATCCAGTTTCTCTACTACCTCCTCGTCAGCATCTGTAGTGAAGACAGACACAGAGTGCTCAGTTACTACTTCAGCTCAGCCTTCTGCCTTCTAAAGATTTCTTTTTCAGTCTCTTCCTTCCCATTCTGACTACCTTTTCACTATTTATATGTTTATAACATGTTACCCACTAATCTTTTCTCATTGTGTTGTGTCTTGATATGTCTTTCACAGGGAAAATTTCCAGATCAAGACACAGCAGAAGATGGTTATCATGGTGTGTCTCCTGTAAATGCATTTCAGCCACAGAATAACTATGGTAAGAATCTACCAGGATGGCCTATGCAGCTTCAGTGCTGTGCTATCAATATCAATCACCTTAAAAAGAAAATTGGAACAAAAACAGTTGCTTCCAACAAGTCATTGATCTCCCCCACTGTGGCTAGTTGCTTGTTTTATCTATTTCATTGTTTTCTTCCCTTCTGACTATCTCTCCCCTCCCCGATCATGAGACATTTTCTAAATGAATTGCTGCAAGGGGTCATCAGGACTGGAAACGTCAGCTCTTTTCTCTCCTTACAGATGCTGCCAGACCTGCTGAGATTTTCCAGTGTTTTTTTCTTTTGATTATTGCTGCAAATACATTGTTTCTGGACAGGTTTATGACGTAGTTCCACACTGCTCCAAGAGGGTAACATCCCTGAGGTTACATTCAATATTTTCATTAGAAAGTGAGATCACACAGTTTTGAATTGTATTTTTGCCAAAGGTAACATTGATCTCACTCGAAAATATTTGTGTGTCTATGATCTTTTGTGGCGGATTCATTGAAATATAAATAACTGAGTTTGAACTTGTTATTTGCGCTGAAGATATGGTTTGGTTGTGCTGTCTGCTCAGGCCTCTATGACATGCTGGGAAATGTATGGGAATGGACGGATTCGGAATACACTCCAGCAGACCTCCCTGTAAAGACTAACGCCCAGAAAATGTATGTCCTGCGTGGATCCTCCTGGATCGACAGTATAGATGGTTCGTTCAATCATAAAGCACGGGTCACCAGCAGGTAAAACTCCATACTCAGGACGGTTTTCTGTTCCATTTATTTACTTTTTAAAAATTTGTTTTACCCTCTTTTTCCATGCCAACTAATATAATGGTAGAAAAGTAATTGCACAGGAAGTCTGTACCAACTCCCTGCGCGAGGCTCGTATCAACCTTTTCTTATTCAATTTATACAAATGACAGAATTCTGTCATCCGAGAAAACAGCCCCGTAAATCTTTCTCCAACCGCCAACCTGGCAATGGGGGACGGGGCGGTGCACTGGGGGGCTGGGGCGGTGCACCGGGGGGCTGGGGCGATGCACTAGGGGTCGGGGCGGGGCACTGAGGGACTGGGGAGGTCGGGGCGGTGCACTGAGGGGTTGGGGCGGTGCACTGGAGGGTGGGGGGGGTCACCGGGAGGGGTCGGGGCGGTGCACCGGGGGGCTGGGGGGGTCACTGGGGGGTCGGGGCGGTGCAGCGGTGGGGGGGGGGTCACTGGGGGGTCGGGGCGGTGCAGCGGTGGGGGGGGGTCACTGGGGGGTCGGGGCGGTGCACCGGGGGGGTCAGGGCGGTGCACCGGGGGGCTGGGGGGGTCACTGGGGGGTCAAGGCGGTGCAGCGGTGGGGGGGGGGTCACTGGGGGGTCGGGGCGGTGCACCGGGGGAGTCGGGGCGGTGCACCGGGGGGGTCGGGGCGGTGCACTGGGGGGCTGGGTCTAACCAGGCCAGGGCACTGGAAACGAGATGGAAATGGTCGGATCAGGAAAGGAACACCAGCAACAAGGTGAACATAGGTGGAGCCACAGAAAGCTGGTTATGCAGAGGCCCTCTGCAGTCCAAAAGCTCCTGATCGAATCACAGAATCTCTATAGTGCAGAAAGATGCCATTCAGCCATCGGGTCTGTACCGATTCTCCAACTCAGCATCGCACCCAGGCCCTGTCCACATAACCCCACTTACCATTCTAATCCTCCTAACCAGCTACCTTCTCATTCTTGTAGTTGCCAGTGACAGGCTCAATTATGAATCTATGAAGAGGGATAGAAATAGTGTGTCATTGGAGGAGCAGTCCCTCTCACTCAGCCGACTTACTGGCATTTTCAACAATTGCTTCTTGGCCCACGTAGCAGGCTGCAATCCATGGGTAGGATTAGCCTGTTGTAGATGGTACTCAGTGCTGCCATTGGGCCCTGGTGATGGAGGGAATTAATGTTTAAGATGGTTGATTAGGTAGCCAGCTAGGCTGCTTTGCCCCAGATGCTGTCACCCTTTTGAATGTGTTGGAACTGCACTCACCAGAGCAAGAGGAGAGGATTCCATCACACTCCATATGGCATGGTCATTCTGCCCATTGATCCATACTGACTCATTGTGGAGTAATCATTCCAATTCTTCCTGCTCTGTCATTGTAGTTCTACAGGTTTATCCCCCTCACTCCCTTCCATTTTGTCTTTGAAGCGATTTATTGTCTCTGCTTCCACCACCTCATAAACAGTGAGTTTCAATTTGTTAGCACAGTGTTAAAAAAAATTCTTTTGCAAATCTCCCTGTGTCTCCTAACACTTGTATCACCAACAAATGGAGACATAAAGAAGAAAGAACAACACAGCACAGGGAACAGGCCCTTCGGCCCAACGAGCCCACACTGCCATTTTAACATTGTGAGTGCCCTCTTCTCCCTATGACCTTTGTCTATGCCTGTTGGACTCCACAATAAAGGAATTATAACCAGATTGAGGGACGCCTAATTTAGGGACAATTTGTTAACACCAATCAGCCTAAGAGCACGTTTTTTGGGGCGTGGGAGAAAACCGGAGCACCCGGAGAAAACCCACGCAAGCATGGGGAGAATGTGCCAAACTCCCGCAGACACCGATCCAAGTCGGAGGTCCGACCCAGGTCCATGTATCTGCACAGCATATTTTCCTTTTTCTCCTATATCTAAATCTGTCATAACCTTAGGGGCAGTACGGTGGCTAGCACTGCTGCCTCACAGCGCCAGGGACTCGGGTTCGATTCCCGGCTTGGGCCACTGTCTGTGTGGAATTTGCACGTTCCCCCCATGTCTGCACGTGTTTCCTCTGAGTGCACCGGTTTCCCCTCTCAGTCTGAAAGACATGCTGGTTAGGTGCATTGACCTGAACAGACATAGTAACTTCATTGCAGTGTAAATGTAAGCCTTACTTGTGATTAATAAATAAACTTTATATCTCAATCTGGTCACCCTTCATTTCCTTTTGCTCCAAAGAAAGCAACCCCAGCTTCACCAACCTAACCTTGGAGCTAACATCACTCATCCCTCAAGTGTTCTGGTAAATCTGCTCTGTACCTTTTCAAAGGCCCTCACATCCTTCCTAAAGTGTGGTGACCAGAATTGGGCACAGTACTCCAGTTATAGCAGAGCTTCATAACAGTTCAATGTAACATCCCTGCTTTTATTTTCAATGATCTGGATTTTCAGTTGCCAGCACAAATGTGAGTATGATTTCAAAATCAGGTTCTTGGAAGGTGGCCCTTGATCTTAAACATAAGAACATAAGAAATAGGAGCAGGAGTAGGCCATCTAGCCCTTCGAGCCTGCCCCGCCATTCAATAAGATCATGGCTGATCTGAAGTGAATCAGTTCCACTTTCCCGCTTTCTCCTCATAACCCTTAATTCCCCTGTCTATCAGAAACCTATCTACCCGTGACTTAAATATATTTAGCAAGGCAGCCTCCACCACTTCAACGGGCAGAGAATTCCAGAGATTCACCACCCTTTGAGTGAAGAAGTTCCTCCTCAACTCTGCTGTCCTTTCTAAGCGGCAAGAAGAAAGGTTGCCTGCAAACCTGGTGTGTACTCAGTGGGGAGCCATCAGGGCTAATGGAGGCACTGGTCAACTCACATAAAAGGTGGAATATCACACTCAACCAGCGGCACAGAGTTGCCATTTCTGGCGCAGTAAGTTTGGAGTGTGGAGAGGAACTTTACATTGCTGACATGACCTATGAAGCAGAGCTTTACAGAAGATGCCCTGGCCGGAGGAGCATACCACTGTCCTAACTGCCCTGTCACAGTTCAAAGGGTAACTGAATCTCAACTCGGCTTTCCCTTGCTTGTGGTCAGAGCCAACCATAACTCCAGTCAGTTTAAAATCTTTATTGAGTTTTATTTAATTTTCTAAATGACACATGAAGTATATATTTTGTAGAGTGAGGTCTTAGCCCCGTGACATAAATTTGTTAGGGATTCACTGTTTCAACATTGTTAAACATAGAACATTACAGTGCAGAACAGGCCCTTCGGCCCACGATGTTGCGCCGACCAGTTAAAAAGCAATGACCCTCTAACCTAAACCAAACCCTTTCCATCCATAAACCTATCCACAGATCTCTTAAACGCCCCCAAACTAGGCGCATTTACAACTGCAGCAGGCAGGGCATTCCAATCCCTCACCACCCTCTGGGTAAAGAACCTACCCCTGACATCCGTCCTATAACTACCACCCCTTAATTTAAAGCTATGCCCCCTCGTGCTAGCTTTCTCCATCCGAGGAAAAAGACTATCACTGTCCACCCTATCTAAACCTCTAATCATCTTATATGTTTCAATAAGATCCCCTCTTAGCCGCCTTCTTTCTAACGAAAACAACCCCAAATCCCTCAGTCTCTCCTCATAGGACCTCCCCTCCATACCAGGCAACATCCTGGTAAACCTCCTCTGCACCGTCTCCAATGCCTCCACATCCTTCCTATAATGTGGGGACCAGAACTGCACACAATACTCCACAGTTGCAACATGATGCTGCGGCTCCTAAATTCAATTCCCCTACCAATAAATGCCAAGACACTGTATGCCTTCCTAACAACCCTATCTACTTGATTCCCAACTTTCAGGGATCTATGTACACATACACCTAGATCCCTCTGTTCACCCACACTATTCAGAGTCCTACCGTTAGCCCTATACTCGACACATGGCAGCCAGTTTGGAGATAGCAAGATTTGACAGATACCAACACCTAATTGGTTAAATGGCTTTGAACTCTCAACCATCTGACTCAGGCAAGACTGTTAACACCAATGCCTGGCATTGAACTTGTTGCCAGTTTTTTCCCACCACCTCTTCATTAGTTTCCCAGACAACTTCCTGCCCCTGACAGCGGATGTCTCATCTTAGAATAGAATAGAATCCCTACAGCGCAGAAGGAGGCCATCGAGTCTGCACCAACCACAATACCATCCAGGCCTATCCCCATGCTAGTCCCCCTGACACTAAGGGGCAATTTTAGCATGGCCGGTCCACGTTACGCATACATCTTTAGACTGTGGGAGGAAACCGGAGCAGACGGAGGAAACCCACGCAGATACAGGGAGAATGTGCAAACTCCACACAGTATCCGAAGCCGGGAATCGAACCCGGGTCCCTGGCGCTGTGAGTTAGCAGTACTAACCACTGTACCACCATGCCGTCCTCCTTCTCCACTGGCTGCACCTCGGCCTCCATACCAGCAGCTGAGGATGTTGTCAGTTGTCTCACAGCTTCAACATCCTCAGTGTCAATTAGCATAACAATTCTTGCAGCCAGATATACCACCCCTTTAAGAGGTACACACTGCCTTTAAATAGCGACATATCCTCCCAACACCAAGGTCTCCCTAGGTGGGGTGCAGCCAGTGATCAATGTTGGCAGCAATAAGTAAACGACGTGGATTTGAGGTGTTAGCTCTGCTGGTCTTTCTCTGCACGTGTAGTAGCTGTCAGGTATCTTTCAGGACTTGTTTCATATCTAACCAAGCACACATTGCAAAAACTAGCGACACCTAACGAGAACATTCTAAAGGGAACATTGATGTACAGTTTAATTAACAGGCGCGGTTTAACCACATTCATCAGCTGAGTCGTGCTCGCTGACCCAAACTGCAAATAAATTACATCAAACATTAAAAATAAAGCAAAGTAGCAGAGAGCTAATTTGCTGTGCTTTTCTCTAGGATGGGAAACACTCCAGACTCAGCTTCTGATAACCTGGGATTTCGATGTGCTACAAGCAAAATTCCATCTCAGCAGAAACAAAAAGGAAAACTGAAAACGGAACTCTAAAAAACTCTTCAGAAATGGTACGTGTTTTGAAGAATATACAGGAAGAGCGATGGGCTGGAATGATTAAACAGTGCACAATTCAATTATGTTTCTACAAACGGGCGTTACCCTTTTCATAATGTTATAAAGCAGATTAAAATTGAAAATTATTTCACAGAAGGGATTTAATGCATTCAAGTTTCTAAATGTTTTAATATCTGGGGGAAAATTATATTAAATAGAGATTAAATTTTAAGTTGTTCAGTGGATGGAAGCGTCCTGGTTCAGGGCTCCGTAAGCCGGGGGACGTAGATCTGGGTTAAAGGTTTAAAGACAATTTGAGAGGAAAACACTTTAGTCAGAGAGTGATGGAGATTTGGAACTCTCTGCTGGCAACAGTGGCAGAACAGAAAGAAATCCCACAACGCCAGCTTGAAGTCCAACAAGTTTATTTGTAGCAAATGCCCCAAGCTTTTGGAATAGGCTGTCCCTTCGTCGGTTGGCTGGGAGTTCCAGAACTGTTCTGAAAGCTTGGGGCATTTGCTACAAATAAACTTGTTGGACTTTAAACTGGTGTTGTGGCATTTCTTTCTGTTTTAACGCAGTCCAACGCCGGCATCTCCACACACAGTGGTAGAGACAGAAACCTTAACGTTTAAATAATACTTGAGTACTTGATAATCCACTCAAAATGCGATAACTCAAGAAATAGGAGAGGACTGAAGGGTTGCAAATATGGTAGCGTTGTTTAAAAAGGGTACAAAGGAAATGCCAAACAATTATAGGCTGGTTAGTCTTATTTCAATAGTAGGAAATTGTTAGAATCAATCCTGAGAGAGCGGATAAAATATCACTTAGAAAGGCATGGACTGATCAGGGATAGTCAGCACGGCTTCGTTAGGGAAGGTCACTGCCTGGGAGGGTGGTAGAGGCGGGATGCCTCACATCCTTTAAAAAGTACCTGGATGAGTACTTAGTAAAAAGTCTGACAACAACAGACTTTTTACTGTGTTTACCCCAGTCCAACGCCGGCACATCCACATCATGAGTACTTGGTAAGCCATAACATTCAAAGCTATGGGCCAAGTGCTGGCAAATGGGATTAGGTGGGCAGGTCAGAGCCTTTCATGCGCGGTGCGGACTTGATGGGCCGAAGGGCCTTGACTGCACTGTAGTATTCTGTGTTGCCTTACAAATTTGATCAGGTTCTTTAAGGAAGTGACAAGGAGGATTGACGAGGGTAGTGCAGTGGATGTTGTGTACATGCGTTTTAGTAAGGCGTTTGACAAGGTCCCACATGGCAGACTGGGCAAAAAAGTAAAAGCCCATGGAATACAGGATAATGTGATGAATTGGATCCAATGTTGGCTTAGTAACAGTAAACAAAGGGCAATGGTCAGTGGCTGCCCTCGTGAATGGAAAGCTGTTTCATGTGGTGTTCCACAGGGCTCTGTGTATTCAATGAATGCCTGACACTAGGAAGTTCTCAGGAACAAGAGACCTTAGCGTTTTTGACCATTAGTTTCTGAAGGTGGAAGGGCATGTTAGTGGGGAGGCGAAAAAGGCATGTGGGACACTTGCCTTTATCGTTCGAGGCACAGAATACAACAGCAACAAGGTTATGTTGAAGTTGTATAACACTTTGGCGAGGCCACAGCTAGAGTTCTGGTCGCCGCATTATAGGAAGGATGTGATTGTGCTGGAGGGGACACAGAGGAGATTCACCAGGATGCTGCCTGGGATGGAGCGTTTAAATTATGGAGCATAGAACATTACAGCGCAGTACAGGCTCGATGTTGCGCCGACCAGTGGAACCAATCTAATGACCCTCTAACCTAAACTATATGAAGAGAGGTTGGGTAGGCTTGGGTTGTTTTCATTGGAGCAGAGAAGACTAAGGGACGACCTGATCGAGGTGTACGAGGTTATGAGAGACACGGACAGAGAGGGATAAGGGGCAGCTGTTCCCCTTCGTCGAATAGTCAGTCACGAGGAGACGTAGGTTCAAGATGAGGGGTGGGAGATTTAGGGAAAATATGAGTTAAAAAACCTTTTTAACCCGAGGGTGCTGACAGTCTGCAGTGCACCGCCTGGGAGGGTGGTCAAGGTGAGTTGCTTCATATCTTTAAGAAGTACCTGGATGAGCACTTGGCACAGCATAACATTCAAGCCCACGGGCCAGTGCTGGAGATGGGATTTAGGTGTCGGTGCAGATTTGACATGCTGTAGATTTTATGAACACAGTTCAACAACAGCAAATAATTAACCCTTAGCGATTGAGCAGTACTTACACATGACAAGATACGATTTTGAACTGTTAATCTAACACTGTGAGCTACAGTTGAGCAATATTTCACTCACAGACTTAAACGCTTCTTTAAAGCTAATTATTTTGTAACTAATTACAATGTAAATTAATGGCCTTGGAGCTTTCTCAAAACCTCTGGAGAGACAAGACAGAAAACTCTTTCTTGTACCAGTTCCAGGCAGCAACTCCTCTATTAAATTAGTTTTCCCTCAATGTGGAATGCCATAAGCATAGATAAGGGTGGAGGGGGGACTGGTGATGTTAAAATGGCGGCACGGGCTCGTTGGGCCGAATGGCCTGTTTCCCGGGCTGTTTTTGTTCTTTGTTCTTGTATTTTAAAATGAAAATCAAACGGTTTTGTTCCTGCAAGTTTGTCCCCTCCTATTAACCATTTGACTCCATATCTAGCCTAAAATCCTAGTAGACAAAAACCCATAAACACTTCCATAGAACAAAGAACAAAAACAGCCTGGGAAACAGGCCCTTCAGCCCAACGAGCCCACACCACCATTTTAACACGGCTAAAATAAGTATCCAGCTTTCCAGGCTAACTGACTCTTGTAACAAAACTCCCCCCCTTAAAGCAGCACCATCTCAAACATAAAGTATGAGAAAATAGAACAGTATCATCACACTATTAAGTACAAATAACATCTCACAGTTTGCAGTGTGCTGTTATATAAGAAAGATAACTGAGGCTTACAGAGGGATCTCATAGAGTCATAGATCTTTACATCATGGAACCATGCCCTTCGGCCCAACTTTTTCATGCTGTCCTTTTTTTTTACCACTAAGCTAGTCCCAATTGCCTGCATTTGCCCCATATCCCTCTACACCCATCTTACCCATGTAACTGTCTAAATACTTCTCAAAACACAAAATTGTACCCACCTCTACTGCTACCTCTGGCAGCTTGTTCCAGACATTCACCACCCTCTACGTGAAAGAACTGCCCCTCTGGATCCGTTTGTATCTCTCCCCTCTCACCTTAAACCTGCGCCCTCTGTTTTTAGACTCCCCTACCTTTCTCACTCCTTCCCCTATATCATCCTATCTTCCCATGGAACAGACCTAGAGCATCTGACACTGTACTTGGATTGCTGGCATCACGCCATTGACAAAATTCATATCATTTCATCTGGACCAAAAGACATCCATTCAAGGTGCAGTTGGAGTGTTGCCACCGGCAGTTCAATGTGTGGAGAATAGCTGTTACCCTGAGCGGTCATGACTCATCCACATTGTAGCAGTCCTCTGTTCCATCTGCATTTCAATCAGCAAGTCAAATACTGGCTGCTGGACAGCAGGAAATACGACTCGGGACCCTGATCTTTGCAGAGCCGATCTACAGTGGAAGGCCTGACGGCAACAAGGACCTTTACAGAGCATGCTACTGGATCAGCCTCGAGAAATCCTCCAATAGTCAGCCGAGCAGGAATGAGGATTGGGAGAAGTTTGTACGCGCTGTACAAAGCCCCACTGCCGTTTATCTCCTGGTGCACCAGCAGCTCAGCAGCATGATAAAATCATCGAGGAGGCAAAAATCACAACCGCAACTACACCGCAAAAACCACTGCAAAATGTACAAGTTTATAAATGAACTCGTTACCTAACGCAAATAGGAAAACTGACTTGAGTATTGTGTTTGTGTCTTCCATTATTTTTGTATCTTGACACACACGGGAATAGTGGGAAAGAACTAATTCAGTCCATTGAGCTGCATAATGAAGGTTTCTTCCAACAAATTCCTGGCATTGGATCCTTTATTATTCATTCATGTGGGTGTCATTGGTTGGGTTAGTGTTTACTGCCCATCCCTAATTGCCCTTGAACCCGAGTGACCATTTCAGAGGGCAGTTGAGGGTCAACCACACTGCTGTGGATCTGGAGTCACGAATAGACCAGACCAGGAAAGGACGGCAGATTTCCTTCCCTAATATTAGTGAACTAGAAAGGTTTTTATGACCTTGACAATGGTTTCATGATCATCATTAGACTCTTAAGTCCAGATTTTTATTGCATTTAAGTTTCATCTGTTGTGAGATTTGAACCTGATCCCCAGAGCATTACCCTGATTACTAGTCCAGTGACATTACCCCTCAAACCTTCACACTGAGCTAATGGTCCTGTGGCAGCGCGTTGCCTTTGAGCCACAGGACCTCCCTGTGTCTTCCATTGTGTCGGGACCTCTCCCCCATTCCAATGAACTGTTTCCCCAGTAGCTTCAGCATGGCTGGTGGAACACTGCTGATCTTCAATTGAGACTGCAGATGGCCTGGGAGAGTAACCTGGAGAGCTTTGGGCCTGGGAGAGTAACCTGGAGCAGCTCTGGGCCTGGGAGAGTAACCTGGAGAGCTTTGGGCCTGGGAGAGTAACCTGGAGCAGCTCTGGGCCTGGGAGAGTGACCTGGAGCAGCTCTGGGCCTGGGAGAGTGACCTGGAGCAGCTCTGGGCCTGGGAGAGTAACCTGGAGCAGCTCTGGGCCTGGGAGAGTGACCTGGAGCAGCTCTGGGCCTGGGAGAATGACCTGGAGCAGCTCTGGGCCTGGGAGAGTGACCTGGAGCAGCTCTGGGCCTGGGAGAGTAACCTGGAGCAGCTCTGGGCCTGGGAGAGTGACCTGGAGCAGCTCTGGGCCTGGGAGAGTAACCTGGAGCAGCTCTGGGCCTGGGAGAGTGACCTGGAGCAGCTCTGGGCCTGGGAGAGTAACCTGGAGCAGCTCTGGGCCTGGGAGAGTGACCTGGAGCAGCTCTGGGCTAGGGAGACAAACTTGGATCTGCTGTGGGCCCAGGAGAGCAATCTATGGCAGCTCGGTCTGGGAGAGCGACCCGGAGAGCACTAGGCCTAGGATGCGACCTAGAGCAGCTCTGGGCCTGGGAGAATGACCTGGAGCAGCTCTGGGCTTGGGGGAGTGACCTTAAAGTTTATTTATTAGAGTCACAAACAGGCTTACATTCACACTGCAATGAAGTTACTGTGAAAATCCCCAATGTCGCCACACTCCAGTGCTTGTTTTGGTACACTGAGGGAAACTTTAGCATGGCCAATGCTCCTAACCAGCACATCTTTCGGACTGTGGGAGAAAACCAGAGCACCTGGAGAAAACCCACGCAGACGCAGGGAGAATGTGCAAACTCCCCCTAGACAGTGACCCCCAACTGGAATTGAACCTGAGTCCCTGGCACTGTGAGACAGCAGTGCTAACCACTGTGCTGCCCTGAGCAGCTCTGGGCCTGGGGAGCCTGCACCATCTCAGCCTGGGTTGCAGCAGACTGAGTTGGCTGACAGGTAGGAGATAGGAGCATAAATGTTGTCATTCCGATGAAGGATAGTAGGTTTAGCCTCCTGAGTCCACTGCCACTCCGGGTAGAAATCCTTCAAATTTAACATCCTTAAAGCCCCGTTCAGCGTTGGAACTCAAAACCTCGGCCTAAGTAGCACTCAGATTTATGATGGAAGCTGATTGTCATAGAACCCTACACTGCGGAAAGAGGCCCTTCGGCCCATCGAGTCTGCACTGAACACAATCCCACCCAGGCCCTATCCCCATATTATACCCACTAATCCCTCTAACCTACACATCCCTGGACACTAAGGGGCAATTTCTTAGCACGGCCAATCAACCTAACCCGCACATCTTTGGACTGTGGGAGGAAACCAGAGTACCCGGAGGAAACCCACGCAGACACAAGGAGAATGTGCAAACTCCACACAGTGACCCGAGCCGGGAATCGAACCCAGGACCCTGGAGTTGTGAAGCAGCAGCGCTAACCACTTTTCTCCGGGTGCTCCGGTTTCCTCCCACACCCCAAAGATGTGCTCTTAGGCTGATTGGTGTAACAAATTGTCCCTAAATTAGTCTCCTCTCAATCTGGTTTCCAATGTGGAGTGCCATAAGCGTAGACAAGGGTCATGGGTGGAGGGGGGACTCACAATGTTAAAATGGCGGCGCGGGCTCGTTGGGCTGAAGGGCCTGTTTCCCGTGCTGTGTTGTTCTTTGTTGTGTGGTGTATTACAATCCATGTTTCTGTGGTAACCTACGCTTTTCCATGCATGTAGGAATCCGGAGCCAAGGATAGTGATGGGACAGACTTCACTTTGTTTCTCTAACATGTTGACCACTCGAGGCCCTAAGGTGGCTTGTGTTTGAAGGGTTTTAATTGCCAATTGTGAGAAACACAGCTCACAGTTAAACACTTTAGTCAAGTCAAGTTCTGAAGGAGCAAGATTTTATTTGACGTTGTTGCAAGACCGGGTGTCTAGCGAAATAGGCACACTTTACATAAATTGGCAGCACATTTTATACTTTTTTACAAGCATTGTGATGGCTTTGCAATGTGATGTTCTCCCCTAATTGGTGGTCCCTGTCCCATCTATGTGTTGTCATTCCCCTATTGGCTCGAAGTGTCATCCCCTCTACTCCCCATCCAACAATGTCTCCTGTTATCACAAGAGTGCATTAGTAAACTCATCCATCTTATCCAATACTGTTACATGTCCAGTTCAGATTGGCGGTAATCAATCCTTTGCCAACTTAATCACTGCTGTCCCGACTATCTCAGTGACCTTTTCCCCTTTTATGCTTAGTTGTAAAAACAACACATCTTGCAGACCATTTGCTTTTTATAACGTGGGCCTCTTACATTCCTGCAGGATGTGGTGTATGCTTCACTGCACATCACATCTCTGATGTTATCTCTACATTACAGGCAGTCTTTTTATTATCCCTAATTATTGCTGTGTTAGCAGCATCGAACCTTATGTCCTATGTGTGTGACTAAACTCACAGTTGTTTCCATAAAGTGGGTTATCAATGTGCCTGACTATATCCAATCTATTTAACTTTAAGCTATTTCTCTATGCTCTACAGATATATGTGTTAACAACATCTTTACCTATTGCTCACACAATGAACCACAGCAGTTCTAGAAGGTGGCTCAATATCACCTCAAGGGCGATTAGAGGTGGGTAATAAATGCTGGTCCAGCTAGGAATGCCCACATCCCCATGAAGGAACAAGTAAATATGTAACACCCAGTCTGTTTGGCTGTGGTGTGGGACTCAACCCTGGAGCTTCTGGTTCAGAAACCAGGACAATACTCACTGCACAAAAAGTCACCCTTCGAAATTACCTTTGCTGCAGAATATACTCCTGTGTGAAATTGGCTGAGTGACAGGAAACATGGACACTTTTAACATTGAGGAATATTTATAAAAAGAGTTCCCCAGGAGCTGGGATTGGAATCCTTGCTTTTCCTGATATGTATTGACGTAAATCCTGGTGTACAGGAAAACAATTTCAAGTTTTATGAAGATATGAACGAGGAATAGTAGGCCATTCAGCCCCTCGAGTCTGCTCCAATAGTCAATAACGTCATGACTGATCTGATTTTAACCTCAAATCTGCACTCCACCTAGTCCAGTAACAAATCACCTCCCTCACCAAGAATCTCTGCCTTAAAAGAATTCAAAGTCTCTGCTCCCACTGCCTTTTTAATAAGAGGGTTCTATAGATTGAGAGAAAACCTCTTGCCTCATCGCCACATCTCCGTTTTTAAGCAGTGACCCCGAGTTCTAGATTCTTCCGCAAGAGGAAGCATCCTCCGCACATCCATCCTGTCAATAACCCCTCAGGATCTGATGTGTTTCAATCAAAACACCTCTTATCAACATCATTGGATCCATATCCAGCCTGTCCATCCTTTCCTCGTATTCCTGGTATTAGTCTAGTAAACCTTCTCCGAACTGCTTCTAACAAATTTACATCTTTCCTCAAGTAAGGAGACCAATACTGGACACAAAACTCCAGATGTGGCCCATACAACTGAACCTCTCTATCTTTTTATACTCAATTTCCCTCAATAAATGATAATATTCTATTAGTTTTCCTAATTATTTGCTGCACCTGCACGCTAACCTCTTGTGATTCATGCACAAGGACACATAAGAAATAGGAGCAGGAGTCGGCCATCTAAGCCTTCGAGCCTGCCCCGCCATTCAATAAGATCATGGCTGATCTGAAGTGGATCAGTTCCACTTTCCCGCTTTCTCCCCTGTCTATCAGAAACCTATCTACCCGTGACTTAAATATCTTCAGTGAGGTAGCCTCCACCACTTCAATTGGCAGAGAAGAGTGGCCTCAAATACTATGGCAGTGTTGATTTTGTTGGTCTGTTTGAGGGCTACTTGTCCTTAGTCATAATTGATGTACACTCAAAATGACCAGAAGTTACCATGAGATCTCCTACATCTGAGCAAAACAGAGAAAACTTGACAAAACCTTTGTGGAATTTGGTAAATCGGAACAGATTGTTAAATGGCTCACAGTTTACCTCACAAGACTTTGAGGATGATCTCAAAGTAAATTGTATTCAGCATATCATCTTGAGGTGAGTTGCCTCACATCCTTTAAAAAGTAACTGGATGAGCACTTGACATGTTGTAATAGTCAAAGCTGTAGGCCAAGTGCTGGTAAATGGGATTGGATGAGAGGTAGATAGTTCTCATGTGTCATTGCAGACTTGACTGCGTGATTCTATTGCAAATAAAATCTGCACCATATCATCATCCAACCAATGGATTATATGAAAGATTTGTACAATCCTAGACTCCCTAAATTATTCTCCCCTTAATTTGGTTTCCAATGAGGGTACCAGAAGCATAGACATGGGTCAAGGGTGGAGGAGGAAAAACATGTTGTTGGAATGGCGGTGCAGGCTCGTTGGGCCGAAGGGCCTGTTTCCCGTGCTGTTCTTTGTTCTTCTTTGAAGTTTCAAGCGGGTAAGATTCATTATCACGTTCTGGGAATAGCTTTTTGGCATCTTGTACAAACCTTATGTGACCACCCAAAGCTCACCGACGTTACTACTCTTAAAGAGAAAATTGGAGGGCTACGTTTGATTTGTTATCCCCAGAAAATTCAGAGAGTAGATTGTCAACATCAGTCTCAAGTTGCTAGACAAGCAGCGGGGTGCAAAATAAGGCCAATTTCAACAACAGGATTATATATGTTAGTGAATAATTATGCCATGAGTGAGAAATGGATGCCAGCCGTAGTTATGGCAAAAATAGGTTCTTACACGGTTCAGACTGAAAATGAGCTAATTTGGCAATATCATGCTGACTAATTGTTGTCATCTTCAATTGCTTTCTCATCTCCGGAAGTACCAACTTCTTTATTCCCTAGTGTTGTGAACACTGATATGGAAGACTTGAGTTGCCCAATGATTGTGTCATTGCTACTGCACCATGTGAGAGTAATATAGAATTAGTTCCGAGAGGAGAAATTTCAAATCATACTTCTAGGTTCAGGGACAACCAAAGAGGAATAAAAGTTTTCCTGGTTGAATTTCTTATTGACTGTATTTAATGACAACGATACATAGTCCTGTGTCTGGAGTATTACTGATCCTGTGTAGAACATTGTAGTAATTTGTTGTTATGAACACAGAGGGGGGGAGGAATGTTATATATTTAAGTGGTTGCATGATTGCTTTAAGAGCTGGTCACATGATTTGATGATGATGTCATTGGGGTGTTTCACAGGCTCCTGCTTTTAGTTTCATTTCCATATCATTTTAGTTATTGAGAATAAATATTAGACAGATTCCACACAGCCTCAAAAAATGGTTTAATTTTCTCTAAGTGTCCAGAACAGAACATGCGCTACATGCAATAAAAGTGTGAATCATTTGCTACAGGACAGATACTGTGCACTGAGACTCTGTTTATTCCCACAACTCAGGACAGTTCATTGCTGCATTTTTGTTTCTTGTTAAATCCTGGAATCACTGGATTTAAGACGAAGGATTCCCCATCCGGGAAGAAGTTTCAAGAACATTCTGGCATAATCCTGGCTATGTCTAGGGATGAGGCAGTCATAAAGCTGGGTGTAAGTGTGTCCTGTCCCTGGGAATACCGGGGCCCAGGGAAGGCAAGGGGAGGCCCATTGACCCTGAGCCAATGAAGACCCAGATCTTATTTAATAGCAGCTCCCACTGCAATTGTCTCCAAGGGGGATGAGGCTGGTGCCAAATCAGTCTGCTGATTTTGCTGCTCTCGCTGGCGTCAGGCATACAGGCAAATGGCCCTCACTGGAGCTCTGGCCAACACCTTCCCCACCATGTCAACACTAACCCCTAACTTCATCAGCCTGAGCCTAGTGAGACCTCCATAGTTCCAGACATTCTCAGTCAGGGATTGGCTGCAGGCTTTCCCGATGGTGGTGCTGCTGCCATTTGATTGGTCAGCAACTCTGGGAGGTGGTACTTCCTGTCTAGCCAATGGTGGAGTTCCTGCTGGCTGTGGGGTGAGGTGAGGGCAAATGTCAAAGTGGGGGAGGGGAGGGGAGAGCCCAGTGTATAATGCAGGAGAGTGGGCAAATGTATAATGTAGGAGTCAGTGGAGAGTGCATTGCTAAAGAGAGAGGCTGCACCACAATAATTCGATGTTCAGGGATGGGAGAAGGGGATGGGTGGATGGAATTCATTAATCCACGGTGGCACAGTGGGTTAGCACTGCTGCTTCACAGCTCCAGGGTCCTGGGTTCGATTCCCGGCTCGGGTCACTGTCTGTGTGGAGTTTGCACATTCTCCTCGTGTCTGCGTGGGTTTCCTCCGGGTGATCCGGTTTCCTCCCACAGTCCAAAGATGTGCGGGTTTGGTTGATTGGCCGTGCTAAGAAATTGCCCCTTAGTGTCCAGGGATGTGTAGGTTAGAGGGATTAGTGGGTATAATATGGGTGGGATTGTGTTCGGTACAGACTCGATGGGCTGAAGGGCCTCTTTCTGCACTGTAGGATTCTATCTCCAACTCAGGAGGGAATCCCACCTCCCAGAGCTGCTGGCCAACCAGATGAATGGAGTTCCAGCTGGACGAGAAGGCAAAACCACCCCTTTGGTTATGAAAGATCGATTTTAGGGAGAGTTTAAAGGAAGTGAGAGGTGGAGGATATAGGAACGGAGTGCCACAGCTTTGCGGAATGTCAATAGTCGAAGACAAGGACATCAGTGTGGGGATGGAGTTGCAGAACAGCAAAATTTGGGATGAGTGGTTAGTGTGGCTGAGAGGAGGGCAAGGATGTTTAGGATAGGAAATTGAGTTAGATAGAGCGAGCAGGAGAAAGGAAGCCTCATTCAGGGGAGCAGAGGCCAGCTCAAGCTTGTGGACAAAGAGGAAAGTGCGACTTCAGAAAGAGCGGCAGACTCACACTGATACCTCATATTAAATAGTTCACAGGACTGCCCTAATTCCTACAAGTTTAAAATTAGCAGTTAAATTCTGATGCTCGAGCCCATCCCATTATAACAGGGAAGTGAGGTCAGAGGTTACTGTCAGAGAATTGTTAACAAAGGTAGTGTTTATTCTAACCACTCTTCAGACATGTGATCACCAGCAGTGCCCAGTGAGAACAGGAAGGCTTTCGGAGAATTCTCAAACAAGGCTGCTCTGTTCTGCTGCAAACCTTTCTTTACCCAGTGTCCGTACACCTTGAAAGCACAGCCATCGATCACTTTACGAATTCCTTTGATCGCATAAGGGTCTCGGATCAGCACTTGCTTAGTGAGTGGCTTTGCTCGCCGATACTTGTAATAAATGCGAACGGAGGCCAGTACAGTCCAGATTATAGTCTAGAAAAGACAATCCAGAATAAAGTTGTTATATATTTAAGTGGTTGCACGCTTGCTTTAAGAGCCAGTCACATGATTTGATGGTGATGTCATTGAGGTGTTTCACAGGCTCCTGCTTAGTTTCATTTTCTACCCTGTACAGGGAGCAGTTCCTCATTAAACCTGTTGTTGTTACTTTGAATCTGTGTATGCAAACTCTTCCTTTTTGTGTAAAACCCACAACCCCCAACATAGTTAGGACATTACAAAACTCAGGGCTCAACATACAAACTAAAACCTTTCCGTGCTGAATATCTGCTTCTCTACGGCCGCACTGCATGGGAGAAAATGACTGACCTCGGAGAGGATTGTGTGATTACTGTGGGTCAATCTCCCCGATACACCATAGGAATCATTCTTTCTGGTTGTATCACAGCTTGGTATGGGCTCCTGCTCTGCCCAAGACCGCAAGAAACTACAAAGAGTCACGAACGAAGCCCAATCCATCAGTCAAACCAGCCACCCATCTATCGACTCTGTCCACATTTCCAGCTGCCTCGGAAAAGCAGCCAACATAATCAAGGATCCCACACACTCTGGACTTGCTCTCATTGGGAAAAGGGTCAGAAGTCTGAGATCACGTACCAACCAACTCAAGAACAGCTTCTTCTCTGCTGCCATCAGGGTTTTGAATGGATCTTCCGTGCATTAATTTGATCTTTCTCTACACCCTAGCTATGACGATAACACTGTGTTGTGCACTTTCTCCTTTCTGTCTCTACGTACTGTATTCTTTGTCTGTGTGGCGTGCAAGGATCAATACTTTTCACTGTGACTACATGGGACAATAATAAATCAAATCAAATTAAATCGTGGTGAGATGGTGATGTTCCTGGATTAGCAAGTGCAAACCAATGATCATCTCCAACAAGAGAGGATCTATTGCCACTTGAAATTCAATGACGTTATCACAAGAGAATCTCCCATTATCAACGTCCTGGGGTACCAGAAACTGGACGAGCCATATAAATACTGTGGCTACAACAGCAGGTCAGAGGCTAGGAATCCTGTGGTGGATAACTCACCTCCTGACTCCCCAAAGCCTGTCCACCATCTACAAGGCACAGGTCAGGGGTGTGATGGAATACTCTCCACTTGCCTGCGGCGCACATGGAGTCCAAAACCATCCAGGACAAATCAGCTCTTCTGCAAACATTCACTCCCACCATCACCAATATACAGAGACAGCTGTGTGTGCCATCTACAAGATACAAGGGATCTAACCAAGGTTCCTCAGACAGCACCTTCCAAACCCATCTGGAAGAACAAGAGCAGTTGAATGTCAGAGAGAGATGGTTAGATCCTCTCTTGTTGGAGATGGTCATTGGTTGGCGCATGCTAGTCCAGTAACATCACCACCTCGCTCAGCAAGCTGGATTTGCATTCTAAACCTGTCTCTGTCTTCCTCATAGTCCCCCTGGAACACCAGCTGGAGGTTCCCCTCCAAGTTAGCACAGTGGTTAGCACTGCTGCTTTACAGCTCCAGGGTCCTGGGTTCGATTCCCGGCTCGGGTCACTGTCTGTGTGGAGTTTGCACATTCTCCTCGTGTCTACGTGGGTTTCCTCCGGGTACTCCAGTTTCCTCCCACAGTCCAAAGATGTGCAGGTTAGGTTGATTGGCCATGCTAAGAAATTGCCCCTTAGTGTCCTGGGATGAGTAGGTTAGAGGGATTAGTGGGTAAATATGTAGGGATATGGGTGGGATTGTGTTTGGTGCAGACTCGATGGGCCGAAGGGCCTCTTTCTGCACTGTAGGGTTCTAAGTCACTCACTATCCTGATTTGGAAATGTATCACTGTTCCTGCACTGTGGTTGGATCAAAATCCTGGAATTCTCTCCCTAACAGCACTGGGGGTGTACCTACACCACATGGACTGCAGCAGGTTCAAGAAGACAGTTCACCACCACTTTCTCAAGGATGGGCAGTAAACACTGATCTAACCAGACGTGCTCAGAGCCCAATGGAAGAATGAAACAATCCAACACATTGAGCAGCTCTGCTACCTTAGGTTCAAAAGATCCAAAAAAGCATAGTTAGGAATTGACATTGTTGGTGATGTGAATCATACTGTTGGTGCTGACTGCGTGAAGACATCTTCCTAACAAATATAAAGTTTGCAAAGTTGTAACAACATCGCAAATGGGTTAAATGTACAGCAGAATCCCAATGGTAATTCTCAGCTCTTTAACTTGACCCAATGTCACTTGTTTGAGAAAGATTTCTCTTTGTGAGGTGCCTGATATTAATCCCTCAAGCATTGGCCTTTATAGTGAGGGGGATTGAATATAAAAGCAGGGAGGTCTTGCTGCAACTGTACAGGGCACTGGTGAGGCCGCAGCTGGAGTACTGTGTGCAGTTTTGGTTGCCACACTTGCGCAAGGATATTTTGGCCTTGGAGGGAGTGCAGAGGAGGTTCACTAGGCTGATACCGGAGATGAGGGGGTTGGACTATGAAGAGAGGCTGAATAGACTGGGTCTGTACTCGTTGGAGTTTAGAAGGATGAGGGGGGATCTTATAGAGATGTATAAGATAATGAAGGGGATGGATAGGGTAGAGGTAGAGAGATTCTTCCCGCTTAGAATGGATAGCAAGACTAGAGGGCACAGCCTCAAGATAAGGGGGGGGCGGTTTAGAATGGAGTTGAGGGGGAACTTCTTCACTCAAAGGGTGGTGAATCTCTGGAATTCTCTGCCCGTTGAAGTGGTGGAGGCTACCTCACTGAATATATTTAAGTCACGGATAGATAGGTTTCTGATAGACACGGGAATTAAGGGGAGAAAGCGGGAAAGTGGAACCGATCCACTCCAGATCAGCCATGATCTTATTGAATGGTGGGGCAGGCTTGAAGGGCTAGATGGCCTACTCCTGCTCCTATTTCTTATGTTCTTATGGACTTTAGTAAGGCGTTTGATAAAGTTCACCATGGAAGGCTTCTGCAGAAAATGCAGATGTATGGGATTGAGGGTGATTTAGGTAATTGGATCAGGAATTGGCTGGCGGATAGGAGACAGAGGGTGGTGGTTGATGGTAAATATTCGTCATGGAGTTCAGTTACGAGTGGTGTGCCTCAGGGATCTGTTTTGGGGCCACTGCTGTTTGTAATTTTTATAAATGATCTGGATGAGGGTATAGTTGGGTGGATTAGTAAGTTTGCTGATGACACCAAAGTCAGAGGTGTGGTAGATAGTGAGGAAGGGTGTCTTAGTTTACAGGGAGACTTGGACAAGTTGCAGAGCTGGGCCGAGAGGTGGCGGATGGAGTTTAATGCGGAAAAGTGTGAGGTAATTCACTTTGGCAGGAATAACGGATGTGTAGAGTATAGGGCTAACGGTAGGACTCTGAATAGTGTGGATGAACAGAGGGATCTAGGTGTATGTGTACATAGATCCCTGAAAGTTGGGAATCAAGTAGATAGGGTTGTTAGGAAGGCATACGGTGTCTTGGCGTTTATTGGTAGGGGGATTGAATTTAGGAGCCGCAGCGTCATGTTGCAACTGTACAAAACTCTGGTGCGGCCGCACTTGGAGTGTTGTGTGCAGTTCTGGTCCCCACATTATAGGAAGGATGTGGAGGTTTTGGAGAGGGTGCAGAGGAGGTTTACCAGGATGTTGCCTGGTATGGAGGGAAGGTCCTATGAGGAGAGACTGAGGGATTTGAGGTTGTTTTCGTTAGAAAGAAGGCAGCTACGGGGGGACCTTGTTGAAACATATAAGATGATTAGAGGTTTAGATAGGGTGGACAGTGATAGCCTTTTTCCTCAGATGGAGAAAGCTAGCACGAGGGGGCATGGCTTTAAATTAAGGGGTGGTAGTTATAGGACGGATGTCAGGGATAGGTTCTTTACCCAGAGGGTGGTGAGGGATTGGAATGCCCTGCCTGCTGCAGTTGCAAATGCACCTAGTTTGGAGGCGTTTAAGAGATCTGTGGATAGGTTTATGGATGGAAAGGGATTGGTTTAGGTTAGAGGGTCATTGTTTTTTAACTGGTCGGTGCAACATCGTGGGCCGAAGGGCCTGTTCTGCACTGTAATGTTCTATGTTCTAAGCATTATTGTGAGAATAGATGATTGGATCATTTATCTGATGTTTGGGGGAGCTTGTTCTGTACAAGTTGCCCTCCACGTGTTCTACATTTACACCGCTCTGATTACACATCAAACGTACTCAATTTTGTTGTAAATCACTTTGGATTACCCTCAGTTTGTGCACGGTTTGTAGAGATCTACATTTCCTTTCTGAGAGTGGAAAGCACCTTTTTTTGAGACTGGGGTTATTGAACTTTCCAACTAGTGTAGATAATTCACAACGTATTGCTTATAATCTAGTTTCAATAACCCTACATTTGGACATTGTTGTCCGCCAGTTTTTTCCAAACCCTTACCTTAAATTTCCTGAAAGGACTGAAATGGCGAACCTCCTCCACCAGGTACTGTTGGAAGAAAGGATGTGCCAGAGCTTGTTCAGCTGTGAATCGATCTTTCGGGTTCACTACTAACAGGTGAGAGATCTGCTCATTGCAAAAAAACAATTGGAAAAAATCAGATAACAGGAACAGTAGCAACCCCACACTGACACCCTCCCTCTGCACTCCATCCTCTCTCTGAAACCGATTTCAATCCACACAGGAACAGGAGTCAGCCACTTAACACCTAGAACCAGTTCTGCCAATCAATGGGATCATGGCTGATCTGTGACCCAACTTCATATCCCCTATTACTTTTGCTTAACAAAACTTTATTTGTCTCAGATTTAAAGTTAGTAAGAGATCTGGCATCGACTGTCATTAGTGGGAGAGAGTTCCAAACTTTTGTGTATAGAAGTGCTTCCTGACATCTCTCCTGAGTGGTACGGTGCAAACTTTTAGACTATGCCCTCTAGTTCTAGAATCTCCAACCAGAGGAAATAGTTGTCTTTATCTACCCTGTCTTTTTTTTTTGTTAATATCTTGACGACTTTGATCAGATCACCCCATTGTAAGTTTAGAGACAACAGGCTGTAAAATCTCTATAGTCCAGGTGTCATCCTGTAAATCTACGTTGCACTCAGTTCAGTTTTGCCTTATTCTCTCACATGGCTGATGTTCTCTGCTCGAGTCCTGCTGTGCTTGAAACCTGTAGCCTTGGCCTGTATAAACAGTTGCCTTAAACTTAGACCTCTTGGCCAAAGCTTGTAACCTGCTCACCTCCCATTGGGAGCCCAAACTTAGCCCTGCTTCTTGATATCAGTCTTTACAGCAACAAAGCACAAACCTCTCTCTTCCTTCAGGATGTCCCTCTACCTCATTCTGTATATCCTCACTCTTCTGTACATCAACTACTTCTTTCATATCTTTTCCTCTCTGCTTTGTACTTCTCCCTCACTCTCTCTCTTTATTTCATTTTTGTTCTTCTGTTTATCTTGTGTATTATTCTATCCTCTCTATCTCCTGTAGGCTGTTGTACAAGGGGTCATTACATCATTGAAGAAGGTCCTTTGGCCCATTAAGAGGTCTGACGACACCAGGTTAAAGTTGAACCAATTTATTTGGTAGTAAACTCACAAGCTTTCGGGGTTTGCCCCTTCGTCAGGTGACCTGTATTGTGAGACTTCTTACTGTGTTTACCCCAGTCCAATGCCGGCATCTCCACATCATTAAGCCCAAGCCAGCCCTCTGCAGGGCAGTGCATTGAGTCTATCCCACTGTGTTATCTTTGCCTCTCTGCAAGTTTATTTCCCTCAAGGTGACCATTCCATTTCCTTCCCAAACCCCAGGGTGGTGGACTTGAATACTAAGGAATTCACTGCCAGAAAACTGGATGGACGCAGTGTCAACTGCTTTTCATTCCAACTCTTCCTTCTATGGCAGAATGATACACTTTTTGAAAGTAGGTATGTTATAACTGTTCCCTTACTATTCAAATTGGATTAATGTTCACAATGAAATTCTATTTCAGAACCACATTTCACATTATAAATAAACAATAATGTTTTTCAAAAAGCGATTCTGGTTGTGAATACAAAATGCAGGGAGTGAAAGACTGACATTTTGTGCTCCAGAAACCTGTTAAAAGATTAAATATTTTACAAGGATTTTATAAAAGATCATCAGTCAATGTTGGGCTTGAAACTAAGATCCTTAAATGAGGAATCCCATTATCGATGAGTCAGCTAGCTAAGGTTTGTACAAAAGCCTCAGAAAGACCTTCCACCTCGTGCAACAACTCCACAAATAACTTCTCCCTTCTCAATATATCATCTGACTTAGAACATAGAACATAGAACATTACAGTGCAGAACAGGCCCTTCGGCCCACGATGTTGCGCCGACCAGTTACAAAACAATGACCCTCTAACCTAAACCAAACCCTTTCCATCCATAAACCTATCCACGGATCTCTTAAACGCCCCCAAACTAGACGCATTTACAACTGCAGCAGGCAGGGCATTCCAATCCCTCACCACCCTCTGGGTAAAGAACCTACCCCTGACATCTGTCCTATAACTACCCCCCTTAATTTAAAGCCATGCCCCCTCGTGCTAGATTTCTCCATCAGAGGAAAAAGGCTATTACTATCCACCCTATCTAAACCTCTAATCATCTTATATGTTTCTATAAGATCCCCTCTTAGCCGCCTTCTTTCCAGCGAAAACAACCCCAAATCCCTCAGTCTCTCCTCATAGGACCTCCCCACCATACCAGGCAACATCCTGGTAAACCTCCTCTGCACCCTCTCCAAAGCCTCCACATCCTTCCTGTAATGTGGGGACCAGAACTGCACACAGTACTCCAAGTGCGGCCGCACCAGAGTTGTGTACAGTTGCAACATGACGCTGCGACTCCTAAATTCAATCCCCCTACCAATAAACGCCAAGACACCGTATGCCTTCTTAACAACCTTATCTACTTGACTCCCAACTTTCAGGGATCTATGTACACATACACCTAGATCCCTCTGTTCGTCCACACTATTCAGAGTCCTCCCGTTAGCCCTATACTCGACACATCTGTTATTCCTACCAAAGTGAATTACCTCACACTTCTCCGCATTAAACTCCATCCGCCACCTCTCGGCCCAGCTCTGCAACTTGTCCAAGTCTTCCTGCAAACTATGACACCCTTCCTCACTATCTACCACACCTCCGACTTTGGTGTCATCAGCAAACTTACTAATCCACCCAACTATACCCTCATCCAGATCATTAATAAAAATTACAAACAGCAGTGGCCCCAAAACAGATCCCTGAGGCACACCACTCGTAACCGAACTCCATGATGAATACTTACCATCAACCACCACCCTCTGTCTCCTATCTGATAGCCAATTCCTGATCCAATTCCCTAGATCACCCCCAATCCCATACATCTGCATTTTCTGCAGAAGCCTACCATGGTGAACCTTATCAAACGCCTTACGACTTACATTAAACATTTTTATATTGGTAAATATTAACCTGTTCACAAATTGGCTTCAACCTTAAACTCGCTGCCTAGAACCTGATGCCCCTCTTTATGAAGATAATTAGACATTTTGCTACGCTTTAACAGATCAGGAACAACTATACATGTACCCGACACCTCAACAGGGACAACAGATCAGAGAGAGAGAGAGAATGCAAGAGACAGACAGAGAGAGAGAAAGAGAGAGAGCGAACAAGACAGAGACAGAGACTATGAGAAACAGAGAGACAGAGAGAGAGACAGACAGAGATAGAAAGCAAGACAGAGAGAGGGAGAGAGAGAGGGAGAGGGAGAGAGAAAGAAAGAGAGACAGAGCAAGACTGAGAAACAGAGAGAGAGAGATAGAGAGCAAGAGAGAGAGACTACGAGAAACAGAGAGCGACAGAGGGAGAGAGAGACAGAGACAGAGAGAGACTGTGAGAAACAGAGAGAGACAGACCGAGCGAGATAGAGAGCAAGACAGAGAGACAGAGCAAGACTGAGAAATACAGAGAGACAGAGAGAGAGATAGAGAGCAAGAGACTACGAGAAACAGAGACAGACAGTGAGAGAAAAAGACAGTAGGACTAGGGGGCACAGCCTCAAGATAAAAGGGGGCGGTTTAGAACGGAGTTGAGGAGGAACTTCTTCACTCAAAGGGTGGTGAATCTCTGGAATTCTCTGCCCGTTGAAGTGGTGGAGGCTGCCTCGCTAAATATTTTTAAGACGCGGGTTGATGGGTTTTTGATAAGAGAGGGGATTAAGGGTTATGGGGAGAGGGCGGGAAAGTGGAACTGAGCAGCGACAGATCAGCCATGATCTTATTGAATGGCGGGGCAGGCTCGAAGGGCTAGATGGCCGACTCCTGCTCCTATTTCTTATGTTCTTATGAGAGAGACGAAGAGAGAGAGAGATAGAGAGCAAGACAGAGACTATGAGAAACAGAGACAGAGAGTGAGTCAGAGAGCAAGAGAGAGATAGAGGGCAAGACAGAGAGACTACGAGAAACAGAGAGACAGTGAGAGTCAGAGAGCAAGAGAGAGACAGAGACAGAGAGACAGCAACTGCGACACAGAGAGACTGCGAGACAGAGAGACTGCGAGACAGAGGCGCTATTTTACAATAGGATTTCCAGCACGGTTAGCTTCTTGCTGGAAATGGGCGAAAGGCAGGTTAATTCACTGAAATTTATTTAAATAAATGTTTCAATGTGATTAGCGAGCCGGATGTTCAATCATTCAGGCTCGTCTGTCTTTATGGTCTTGGCAGGAGATGTTCTGTCCGGTGAGGAATAGACATGTTCCTCGCCAGTGGAACCATCTCCCCCTGGAGAGGCTGAGGGCAAGGGAGGGGGTGCCCCTTGGGCAGTGCCCACCAGGCACCTTGGCAATGCCTACCAGGCAGTGCCAGGGTGGGGCCAGTGGGGGGAAAGGGCCAGTGGGGTCAGGTCTAATGGGGGGAGGGGGCCCACCGCCACTTGGCAGGTGGGGGGAGGGCAGCGGGACTGTGATCGGCGGGGTAGGGAGGAGGTTCATATTCGGTCTGGGTGGTAGGGGAGCTGGAGGGGGCTGCATCTCAGGCTGCGATTGGGGAGGGGGCTGCTTCAGTAGTAGCAGGGATCTGAGAGCTCTCTTTTAGTCTGTCAGACCCCCGGCTCTGCTAATGTGTATGTGCAGCATTAGGGGTCTGCGTTTGTGCACGACCTCTCCTTGCAGGCTTTTGGGTGGGTTAGCCCACCTCCCCCCACATCCCCTCCACCCCCAGCCCATTCCCATCACCACCACCACCCCAGCTTCTGCAGCGAGCAACAGACTTGCTCAAAGTTTAGCAGCCAAAATACTTATTGGGGGGGCCTGAAACGCTCCCAAAAAATGGATGTGAAACCCTCCCAGTTCCCCTCCTGCTCGGCACTTAGGAAAAAATAGTAAAATAGCACCCATTAGCCAGAAAGACTGAGAGGCAGAGAGTGGGAGAGACAGAGAGTTGGGGGAAAAGATTGAAAGAGAGGCAGAGAGAGACCAAGAGAGAAAGAGACTGTGAGATAGATACTACCACCCCGTCCGCCACAGGATTGGAGCGAGCAGGCGGCGGACAATGGAAATGTCCGTTAACTTTGGGTAGGAACTTCCAGTTCCGTTGGAGCAATGCCATAAAATCCCACCCCAGAGAGTGGCTGAGAGAGAGAAAGGCAGGGAGCGACAGGAGAGAGAAATTCAGATAGAGGCGAAAAGAGAGAGAGACTGAGAAGGAGAGGGAGAAAATGAGAGACACTGAAAAAAGAGACAGAGAGAAAGAGAGACAGAGGGACTCCGATAGAGAGAGAGAGAGACAAAGAGGGAGAGGCAAACAGAGGTTGAGAATAAGAGAAAGAGAATACTAGAGAATGAGAGGGAGAGAAAAAGAGATTGAGAGCATGAAGCCAAGAGAGAAACTGAGAGAGAGACAAAAACTAAGAGAAACTAAAAACTAAAAACCAAGAGAGAAAGAGACTGTGAGATAGATACTACCACCCCGTCCACCACAGGATTGGAGCGAGCAGGCGGCAGACAATGGAAATGTCCGTTAACTTTGGGGGAATGGAATGCCCTGCCTGCTGCAGTTGTAGATGCGCCTAGTTTGGGGGCGTTTAAGAGGTCCGTGGATAGGTTTATGGATGGAAAGGGATTGGTTTAGGTTAGAGGGTCATTGCTTTTCTCTTAATTGGTCGGCGCAACGTCGTGGGCCGAAGGGCCTGTTCTGCGCTGTAATGTTCTATGTTCTATAAACAGTGAGTAGGGGGTTGGAGGGGGGATGGTGGAACCAAAGAGAGAGAGAGCATGGTAGCATGTCCCTTTAAGGGGTGATCTCGAAGGGCCACATGACCCTATGGAGAGACGGGAGGTTGAGCCAATCGAGTGCAAGGGTGCGGGTCCTGGGCTGAGGAGGAACCTCAGGAGCTATGGAAGGAGCTATACTTACAGAAACAAGCAGGAAATTTCCTGCGAGGGTCGAGAACTCCAAGGCAAGTAGGAATTATACAGTAAATGGTAGAACCCTTAGGAATATTGACAGGCAGAGGGATCTGGGTGTACATGTCCACCAATCACTAGAAGTGGCAACCCAGGTGCATAAGGTAGTCAAGAAGGCATATGGTATGCTTGCCTTCATTGGTCAAGGCATTGAGTATAAAAGTTCACAGATCATGCTGCAGATGTATAGAGCCTTAGTTAGGCCTCATTTACAATATTGTGTATGACTCTGGTCACCATATGATCAGAAGGATTTGGATGTTGCCTGGTCTGGAGGGTATTAGCAATGAGGGGAGGTTGGATAAACTCGGTTTGTTCCCACTGGAACACTAGAGGTTGCGGGGGCGGGGGGGGGGGGGTGGTTTTTCGAGGTTTACAAGATTATGAGTGGCACGGACGGAGTGGATAGTTAGATGCTGTTTCCTAGGGTAGAAAAGTCAAGGACTAGGGGACATAGGTTTAAGGAACATGGGGAAAAGTTTAGAGGAGATGTGCGAGGCAAGTTTTTTCACTCAGAGGATGGTAAATGTCTGGAACACGCTGCCTAGTGAGGTGGTGGCAGCAGGTACAATAGCGGCATTTAAAGGGTAATTAAACAAATACATGAATAAGATGGGAATGGAAGGAAGGATATAAGTGCATATGGCTTTAGTTTAGGCAGGCATCATGATCAGCACAGGCTTGGAGGGATGAAGGGCCTGCTTCTCTGTTCTACAGTTCTTAGTTCTTTTCTGTCTCTCTGTCTCTCTCTCTCTCTCTGGAGACTAGTTTTGAACCAACTAGAAAATATGTAACTCTCTCCAGAGGTGTTCCGGAGGTTTGAGGACTAGCAGCTCACATATCAGCACATACGCCTATTGTTTGCGAACTGATTTTGAAGAGAGGTTTACATATATATGAGGAATATTGCTTACATTGGAGCTAATAGTGATAAGTTAGTAGTCAAGAATTGTACCATGTCATATTTAAGTATTTCAATTGGTAAAAGTTACATTAATTCTTTTTGTTATAGTAAAATGTATTGTTAAATAAAGTTTATTTCAATAAAAGTTTCTTACTGTGTCAATAGAATCAGAGCTGGAGTGAAAAACATTATCCTCACACTAATGCCAAAATCAAAAAGAGTTACAGTCTATTCTAATTTAATATACCTTGCTGTTTCTGACATGCTCCCTCTGCATGTATGCACACATACGCACTCAGGCACACACATACGCACTCAGGCACACATGTACGCACTCACGCACACACATACGCACGCACGCACACACATACGCACGCACGCACACACATACGCACGCACGCACACACATACGCACTCAGGCACACACATACGCACTCAGGCACACACATACGCACTCAGGCACACATGTACGCACTCACGCACACACATACGCACTCAGGCACACACATACGCACTCAGGCACACACATACGCACTCAGGCACACACATACGCACGCACGCACACACATACGCACGCACGCACACACATACGCACGCACGCACACACGTACGCACTCACATACACACATACGCACTCAGGCACACACATACGCACTCACGCACACATACGCACGCACGCACACACATACGCACTCAGGCACACACATACGCACTCAGGCACACACATACGCACTCAGGCACACACATACGCACTCACGCACACACATACGCACGCACACACATACGCACTCAGGCACACACATACGCACTCACGCACACACATACGCACGCACGCACACACATACGCACGCACGCACACACATACGCACTCACGTACACACTCAGGCACACACATACGCACTCAGGCACACACATACGCACTCAGGCACACACATACGCACAGCTTTCTTCATACAGTAACACAATATTTCCCCAAAATATTTAAAAATAAGACATTCATTCTCATAATTCCTTGTTACTTAATTGTAACTTCCTATGTCTCAATAACTGATTGACACAGTGGTTAGCACTGCTGCCTCACAGCTCTGGGGTCCTAGGTTCGATTCCCGGCTCAGGTCACTGTCTGTGCGGAGTTTGCACATTCTCCTCGTGTCTGTGTGGGTTTCCTCCGGGCGTTCCGGTTTCCTCCCACAGTCTGAAAGATGTGCTGGTTAGGGTGCATTGGCCGTGCTAAATTCTCCCTCAGTGTAACCCGAACAGGCACCAGAGTGTGGAGACTAGGGGATTTTCACAGTAACTTCATTGCAGTGTTAATGTAAGGCTACTTGTGACACGAATAAATAAAGTTAAAAATTAAACTTGAATACTGGTTGTAATTAGCTGATCAATGGTTTGAATTGTTATCCAGTCTTGCTTCAGAGTTCATTGATTTAAATTTCGTTCAAAGCTTTGTGGTAAACTCACAAACTGGGACCCTTAAGTTGGGAAATCAATTATTTATTCCTCCCGTGATCAGGTTGCAGGGGGACAGGGGGAAGGGAGCAGGGAGCGAGGGGCTGGGGATAGGGATCAGGAAGTGGGGGTTAGAGTGTGGGGCTGGGACAGGGGGTGGGAGCAGGGAGCAGGAGTGAGGCTCCGGGGCAGGGGACGGGCACAGTAAGAAGCCTGACAACACCAGGTTTAAGTCCAACCGATTTATCTGATAGTAAACTCACTAGCTTTCCCTCTTCGTCAGGCGAATGGAGAGTTCCCATTCACCTGACGAAGAGGGGAACCTCGAAAGCTTGTGAGTTTACTATCAAATAAATCGGTTGGACTTTAAGAGGGTGCAGAGGAGGTTTACCAGGATGTTGCCTGGTATGCAGGGGAGGTCCTATGAGGAGAGACTGAGGGATTTGGGGTTGTTTTCGCTAGAAAGAAGGCGGCTAAGAGGGGACCTTATTGAAACATATAAGATGATTAGAGGTTTATATAGGGTGGACAGTGATAGCCTTTTTCCTCGGATGGAGAAAGCTAGCACGAGGGGGCATGGCTTTAAATTAAGGGGGGGTAGTTATAGGACGGATGTCAGGGGTAGATTCTTTACCCAGAGGGTGGTGAGGGATTGGAATGCCCTGCCTGCTGCAGTTGTAAATGCGCCTAGTTTGGGGGGCGTTTAAGAGATCCGTGGATAGGTTTATGGATGCAAAGGGATTGGTTTAGGTTAGTGGGTCATTGTTTTTTAACTGGTCGGCGCAACATCGTGGGCCGAAGGGCCTGTTCTGCGCTGTAATGTTCTATGTTCTATGTTAACCTGGTGTTGTCAGACTTCTTACTGTGTTTACCCCAGTCCAACGCCGGCGTCTCCACAGCGGGGGACGGGGGCAGAGACTGGGAGGCTGGGGACTGGGAGCGGGACATGGCGTGCTGGGGAGGTGGCAGGGAGCAGGGCTTTGGGGGGCACCATTAAAGGACATGGAACATGGGGTGGATGGCTGGAGGATCCTGTTGCCAGCCTGTACATTTCTGATCTGTGTTGCTTCTCCTTCACATCCTGAAGCTGTTGAGTAGACGTTTCAAACCCATCATTGCTGTCTCCGATTGGTTCATAATTTGGCCAAAAAGAGTTTGGAAATAGCGAAGCGAAAGAGTGCCGAGAATCTGTCTCCGTGGCCCCGGAAACCCTCACCAGATCTTTCACGGTGTCTGATCGATCCTGCCATTCCAGAGAATCAAAGTTGTAGCTTCCGTCCATGATCATTCGGAGCATCAGCATCTGCTTACGGTGCCAGAAAGGTGGCGAGCCACTCAGCAAGGTGTACATGATCACTCCACAGCTCCACCTACACAACACAGCAAGCAGACAAACTGCGTCATCTCACCAAAACAATAGCAAGCACTGAGAACTTGTACCGGGGGGGGGGGCGGTAGAACAGTGGCTGCTTCACAGCTCCAGGGGCCCTGGGTTCGATTCCCGGCTCGGGGTCACTGTCTGTGTGTGGAGTTTGCACATTCTCCTCGTGTCTGCGTGGGTTTCCTCCCACAGTCCAAAGATGTGCGGGTTAGGTTGATTGGCCATGCTAAGAAATTGCCCCTTAGTGTCCAGGGATGTGTAGGTTAGAGGGATTAGTGGGTATAATATATGGGGGTAGGGCCCGGGTGGGATTGTGTACATCGCAGACTCGATGGGCTGAATGGCCTCTTTCTGCACCGTACGGTTCAATGGAAAAACGGGAGAGATTCAGACTTGTTCATTTGCTGAGTGAAAATAATCCAATCTTACGACACTTAGTTGAAATAAGAGCCATGATGGGAATCTCACCAGCAGGGGGAATGGGCGGTGCCCAATCTCACTGGGAAGCCAGCTTCTGAGCTCAACGGTGCTATTACATAACATATCCCTGCATAACAGGAGATCTCTTGGCAGCCCCTCGCCCTCCCGCACACATCACCCCCACCCTGCCCACAAATATCGGCACCCCTCATGGACATTGTCCCTCCATAGCCTTCACTTCCCGCCCCCCCATGGACATTGACACCCTCCCACACCTTGCCCTCCCCACAGTCATCGCTCCACCCCACTGCCCCCATTTAAGAATAAGAACTAGGAGCAGGAATCGGTCATCTAGCCCCTCGAGCCCTGCTCCGCCATTCAGTAAGATCACGGCTGATCTGTTTGTGGACTCAGCTCCACTTACCCGCCCGCTCACCATAACCCTTAATTCCTTTACTGCTCAAAAATCTATCTATCCTTGCCTTAAAAACATTCACTGAGGGAGCCTCAACTGGGCAGGAAATTCCACAGATTCACAACCCTTTGGGTGAAGAAGTTCCTCCTCAACTCAGTCCTAAATCTGCTCCCCCTTATTTTGAGGCTATGCCCCTAGTTCTAGTTTCACCCGCCAGTGGAAACAACTTCCCTGCTTCTATCTTATCTATTCCATCATAATCTTGTATGTTTCTGTAAGATCTCCCTTGAATTCCAATGGGTATAGCCTCAGTCTCTCCTCGTAAGCCAACCCTCTAACTCCGAAATCAACCTAGTGAACCTCCTCTGCACCCTCTCCAGTGCCAGTATATCCTTTCTCAAGTAAGGAGACTAAACCTGTACAGTGATTTACAGCGAATCCCCCTCCCCAGTCATCACCCCTGCTGAGTTCCCCTTTTGCATTCTCTCCTCCTGATCTCCTCCCCTGCACAGTTACCCCCCCACCCCACCCCAGCAGAGACTCCCTTCCCTGACCCCATTATTGCCTCCTCCAGTGGTTCTCGCTGGAATGGAGCGTTTGGGCGCGTGAATTGTCCAAACTGAACCCCCTGAAGAATGGAGAGCTCCGTGCGAGCTCTAACGGTAAACGTACACAGTCATGCCTGTAAGGTGGCAGCAAGGAGAACTGGTTCACGGAGGGGGAGCTGGGCCATCCTCTAGGTGCAGTGGAAGAGATGATGGACACAGACCAGAAAGCCAGGGGTCAGGCCTGGTCACTGTCCATCCACTGGCCCTGAGAACCTGGCACCAGTTCGGGCAGCAAGGGTGGGTGTCCATCCTGTCCCGGCATCGGTCCCAAATGCAGTGATTGCAATGCCCGTTGACCCCCTTCACCCTTTGTGGCCTTCCAGCAGCTGATCCCCTAGCAGCAGCCTCCGACCCCCATGGTAACCCACGCCCCCCGCACCCCCTCATCGGGAGTGGGTGCCCCCTGTCTGTTGCGGTGCTGAATCCTTGTGAAGCCGGAAGATGCAGTGGTACATGCAGTCTGGTATCTCCTCAGAGGACATGTGCATCCTGCCAGGAACTCCATCTCTTGTGTGCCCTGGTCCCCCCTTTGGGCTGATGGGTGCCCTCCCCCCGACTGCTCTCCCTTTCCTCTTGCTGCAGCCTCCGGCCTGGGTTGGTCTTGCAGTGTGCGGACTTCCCCTCCCCCTCTCCCCCAGCTATAAGAATCACTATCAGGTCTATTAGATCCTGTCCTTTTCCAGCCTTCACTTGGTAGAGTTCTCCATCTGCGAATCGGTAACAACGAGCACCATCTTTTCCTCTCGGAAACCAATGATGGGCCATGAGTATAGCCTAGTGCTTCACGTCGTTAGTGTGTGCCTAAACGGGACCAGATACTGGGCAAGACGACAGCTCAGTGACTATCACTGTTTGCTGTGCAGATACATGGATTTGGGCCGGTGTCTGCGGGAGTTTGCGCATTCTCCCCGTGCTTGCGTGGGTTTTCTCTGGGTGCTCCGGTTTCCTCCCGCACCCCAAAGATGTGCTGTTAGGCTGATTGGTGTAACAAATTGTCCCTAAATTAGTTTTCCCTCAATGTGGAATGCCATAAGCATAGACAAGGGTCATGGGTGGAGAGGGGACTGGTAATGTTAAAATGGCGGCGCGGGCTCATTGGGCCGAAGGGCCTGTTTCCCGTGCTGTGTTGTTCTTTGTTCTTTGTATCGCTTCCCATATCAGGTGGAAAACTCTAACCGTTAAATAACAGTCGATTGAGAATTAATTGACTAATCAGTGTGCTGTTTAATGATCACATTGAGTTCTCAGCTGATAGGAGACCGCTGAGTGTTTGTATCCACTTCCTGCCGCATTGTTAGAGTTCCTACTGGCCTCCTTTTAAATCCCAACTGAGTCCATTCAGGCCATTTGGGAAAGCTTTTCCTGAGTTGGGCTTGGGGAATGGAGAGTTTTCCTGACTCCCAAACAGGGAATGAAAATTTCAGGCCTGAATTCCAGTTTGAACGCCATTTACTGGAGAGACAGGGAAACATGAAGTGTAACTGTTTAAATGCCGACTTTACTCATTGAATTCCATGCGGACATAGAGCCATAGAGGTTTAAGGCATGGAACCACGCTCTACAGCCCCACTTGTCCATGCCACCCCTTTTTTGAACCACAAAGCAAGTCCCAATTGCCCACGTTTGGCCCATATCCCGCCAAACTCATCTTACCCAGGTCTAAATGCTTTTTAAAAGATAAAATTGTACCCACCTCTACTACTAACTCTGGCAGCTTGTTCCAGACACTCACCACCCTTCTAAAAGGTTAGCTAGAATTGTAATGGGATCTTGATCAATTGGGCCAGTGGGTTGATGAATGGCAGATGGAGTTTAATTTAGATAAATGGGAGATAATACATTTTGGTAGATCGAACCAGGGCAGGACTTACTCAGTTAATGGTAGGGCGTTGGGGGGAGTTACAGAACAAAGAGATCTAGGGGTACAGGTTCATAGCTCCTTTAAAGTGGAGTCACAGGTGGACAGGTGGTGAAGAAGGCATTCTTCTGTGTGAAACAAATGTCCCTCTGGACCCTTTTGCATCCCTCCCCTCTCTCCTTAAACCTATGCCTTCTTACTTTAGACTCCCTTACCTTTGGGAAAAGATGTTGACTATTTGGCTGATCTATGCCCCTCATTATTTTATAGATATCTATAAGATCAATCCGAAGTCTTCTATGCTCTAGGGAAAAAAGTCCCAGTCTATCCAGCCTCTCCTTATAACTCAATCCACCAAGTCCAAGTAGTAGCTTAGTAAATCTTTTCTGCACTCTTTCTAATTTAATAATATCCTTTCTATAATAGGGTGACCAGAATTGCACACAGTATTCCAAGTGTGGCCTTACTAATGTCTTGTACAACTTCAACAAGACGTCCCAACTCCTGTATTCAGTGTTCTGACCGATGAAACCAAGCATGCCGAATGCCTTCTTCACCACTCTGTCCACCTGTGACTCCACTTTCAAGGAGCTATGAACCTGTATCCCTAGATCTCTTTGTTCTGTAACTCTCCCCAATGCCCTACCATTAACTGAGTAAGTCCTGCCCTGGTTCAATCTACCATTTATCTGGCATTGATCTAAATTAAACTCCATCTGCCACTCATCAGCCCACTGGCCCAATTGATCAAGATGTTGTTACAATTCTAGATAACCTTCTTTGTTGTCTTCATCAGGTAGTCGTAGAGGTGGGTACAATTTTGTCTTTTAAAAAGCACTTAGACAGTTACACGGGTATAGAGCGTATCGACCAAACGCAGGCAACTGGGACTAGCTTAGTGGTTGTAAAAAAAGATGCAGCGTGGACAAGTTGGGCTGAAGGGCCTGTTTCCAGGCTGCAAATCTCTATGACTTTATGACTATGTCCACATAGAATTCAATGATTAAAATCCACCTTCAAATAATTTGATAAAATATGGATTCACTGTTAAACAAACAAAGATCAAAGAACAACACAGCACAGGAAACAGGCCCTTTGGCCCTACAAACCCGCGCTGCCCATTTTAACACTCATGGAACGTTGAATATTTTGTCGTATCGAGTTTTATTACTTACAAATCTATTTCTTTGCCGTAGCCAACGTGATTTTCATCCATGGAACAGATCAGGATTTCTGGAGCCAGGTACCCAGGCGTCCCACACAATTCTATAACCAAACAAGCAGAAGGGGAAGTTACTGAACCACCAACACCGGATAATCCACTCTTAATGTTCCAGACGTCAAATTGATTTTTGGGTTGCCCAAATGTTTGAGCATTGTGGTAGCGTGGTCTCTTTAAGGAATGGGTGATTGTGGGTATTATGACCCTCCTGGGCCTATCAGCAGGCAGCATGTGAACAGGAGCTGATTGGGTATGAGAGTGTAAGTCTGGGTGGGAGGGTGAGCTTGGAGAACCTTAACCTACATTGAGCTTGTTTGTATATAGTTTTATCTTTCCTTCAACATATCTGTTGAGATCCAAGGCTTCAGAACCGTGAAGGAACAGTTCTTGGTAGGTGTTGAACTTCAGAGGTGTTTATTTCTCAGATGATAGTGCTTCTCATTTAATTATGTCATTAGTTGGGTCAACACAGCAAATAGATTCTATGTCCCGGAAGTCAGGATTCAGAATGTTCCTAAAGATTGACTTGCTCATTCACTGACAGGCAACACAGAACGAGAAAGAAACTCAAAGAAAAGTGAGGAAAATATATTGTTTAAAATCTGCAATGTTCTGCATTTTCTCTCTCTTCAGATAGCAGTCCAGTTCCATTTTGAATAGCTTGATAAAACCTGCCTTCACCCCCCTCAGGAAGTTTGTTCCATACTACAACCACCCTCCTATCAAATCTCCTCCCAGCATTCTCTTCGAGGAAACCCGTCCCAATCTATCCTCATAGCTTCAATTCTTTATCCCTGGAATCATTCTTGTGGATCTCCTCTGTACTTTCTCCGACTCCTTCACATCCTTCCTCAAGAATGGCAACCAAAACTGGACACAGTATTCCAGGTGAGGCCTAACTATTGTCTTAACTAGTTCAACATAAATAACCTCCTTACTCTTGTACTCACTGTCCCTGTTAATAAAACCTAGAATACCATATGTTTTATTAACGCTCTCTCAACATATCCTGCCATCTTCAATAACAAATGTACATAAACATTGAGGTCCCTCTGTTCCCACACCTCATTTCTTTTTATTGTCTCTCCATATTCTTTCTGACAAGATAACTCACCTTGTGTTTCTCTGCATTGAACCTCATCTGCCACTTGTCTGCTCAATTTACCAACTTGTCGATGTCTTTTTTTGTCCCTGTCACAATCGACAATGCTTCCAATCTTTGTGTCCTCTGCAAATTTTGAAATTATGTTCTGAACACCACAGTCTAGTTCATTAACAAATATCAGCAAGTGTTCCAACACTCACCCCCTGGGGAACTACACTGCAAATAACCATTAATCGCTACATCCTGTCATTCAGCCAATTTCTTATCCAAGTGCCTATTTTCCCTTTTATTCCAGGAACTGGAATTTTGCTCATGAATCTGTTGTGTGGCACTGTATCAAATGCCTTTTTAAAATCCACATACAGCACATCAACAGTATTACCTTTATCAACAAAACTCCAGCAAGTTAGTTAAATGTGATTTCTCTTTTCTCAGTTAATCCATGCTGGCTTTCCTTTAATTATGTTGCACTTGTTATAGAGTCATGGTTACAGATGTTTATAGCATGGAAATATCTTCCCCAATAGGCGTAGACAAGGGTCATGGTTAGAGGAGGGCACTCAATGTTAAAATGGCGGCGTGGGCTCGTTGGGCCGAAGGGCCTGTTTGCTGTGCTGTGTTGTTCTTTGGAAACAGGCCCTTCGGCCCAACTTGTCCATGCTACCCTTTCTTTAACTACTAAGCTAGTCCCAATTGCCTGTGTTTAGCCCATTTTCCCTTTATCTACGTTACTGTCCAAAAGCTTTTTAAAATAAAAAAAATTGTACCTGGGTTTACTGCTGCCTCTGGCAGCTCATTCCAGACACTCTCAACCCTCTGTGTGTGAAAAAATTGCCCCTTCTGTATCTCACCCCTCTCACCTTTAACCTACGCCCCCTAGTTTTAGACTCCCCTACCTTTGGGAAAAGATATCGACTATCTACCTTGTCTATGCCCCTCATTATTTTATAGAACATTACAGCACATTACGGGCCCTTTGGGCCTCGATGTTGCACCAACCTAAAGCCCATCTAACCTACACTATTCATATGTTTATCCAATGACCATTTAAATGCCCTTAAAGTTGGCGAGTCCACTACTATTGCAGATAGGGCATTCCACGCCCTTACTGCTCTCTGAGTAAAGAACCTACCTCTGACATCTGTCCTATATCTATCACCCCTCAATTTAAAGCTATGTTCCCTCATGCTAGCCATCTCCATCTGATGAAAAAGGCTCTCACTGTCCACCCTATCTAATCCTCTGATCAGCTTGTATGCCTCTATTAAGTCACCTCTTAACCTTCTTCTCCCTAACGAAAACAGCTCAACAGCAGGTGGTCAGGAAGGCGAATGGGATGCTGGCCTTCATAGCGAGGGGGATTGAATATAAAAGTAGGGAGGTCTTGCTGCAGCTGTATAGGGCATTGGTGAGGCCGCAGCTGGAGTACTGTGTGCAGTTTTGGGCGCCGTACTTACGCAAGGATATTTTAGCCTTGGAGGGAGTGCAGAGGAGGTTTACTAGGCTGATGCCGGAGTTGAGGGGGTTGAGCTATGAGGAGAGGCTGAATAGATTAGGCTTGTACTCGTTAGAGTTTAGAAGAATGAGGGGAGATCTCATTGAGATGTATAAGATGATGAATGGGATGGATAGGATAGAGGTGGAGAGACTCTTCCCGCTCAGAAAGGACAGTAGGACTAGGGGGCACAGCCTCAAGATAAAGGGGGGGCGGTTTAGAACGGAGTTGAGGAGGAACTTCTTCACTCAAAGGGTGGTGAATCTCTGGAATTCTCTGCCCGTTGAAGTGGTGGAGGCTGCCTCACTAAATATTTTTAAGACGCGGGTTGATGGGTTTTTGATAAGAGAGGGGATTAAGGGTTATGGGGAGAGGGTGGGAATGTGGAACTGAGCCACGACAGATCAGCCATGATCTTATTGAATGGCGGGGCAGGCTCGAAGGGCTAGTTGGCCTACTCCTGCTCCTATTTCTTATGTTCTTATGTTCCCTCAGCCTTTCCTCATAAGGCCTTCCCACCATACCAGGCAACATCCTGGTAAACCTCCTCTGCACCCTTTCCAATGCCTCCACATCCTTCTTATAATGCGGTGACCAGAACTGTACGCAATACTCCAAGTGCGGCCTCACCAGAGTTTTGTACAGTTGTGACATGACCTCACGGCTCCGAAATTCAATCCCTCTACCAATAAAAGCTAACACACCGTATGCCTTCTTAACAACCCTATCAACCCGGGTGCCAACTTTCAGGGATCTATACTATGATCTAGACCTCTATAAGATGCAGGCAGGCATTCCATGCCCTTACTACTCTCTTGAGTGTGAGGTATTGCACTTTGGAAGGACAAACCAAGGTAGAACATACAAGGTAAATGATAGGACTCTGTAGTAGAACAGAAGGATCTGGGAATACAGATACATAATTCCCTAAAACTGGCGTCAGAGGTGGATAGAACATAGAACATTACAGCGCAGAACAGGCCCTTCGGCCCACGATGTTGCGCTGACCAGTTTTTAAAAAAAAACACTGACCCACTAATCTAAACCAATCTCTTTTTGTCCATATACCTATCCACAGAACTCTTAAACGCCCCCAAACTAGGCGCATTTACAACTGCAGCAGGCAGGGCATTCCAATCCCTCACCACCCTCTGGGTAAAGAACCTACCCCTGACATCCGTCCTATAACTACCCCCCCTTAATTTAAAGCCATGCCCCCTCGTGCTAGCTTTCTCCATCTGAGGAAAAAGGCTATCACTATCCACCCTTTCTAAACCTCTAATCATCTTATACGTTTCAATAAGATCCCCTCTTAGCCGCCTTCTTTCCAGCGAAAACAACCCCAAATCCCTCAGTCTCTCCTCATAGGGTTGTAAAGAGTGCTTTTGGAACATTGGCCTTTATAAATCAAAGTATTGAGTATAAGAGTTGGAATGTTATGGTGAGGTTGTATGAGACATTGAGGCTGAATTTAGAGTACTGTGTGCAGTTTTAGTCACCTAATTACAGGAAGGATATAAATAAGGTTGAAAGAGTGCAGAGAAGGATGTTGCCGGGACTTGAGAAGCTGAGTTACAGAGAGAGATTGAATAGGTTAGGACTTTATTCCCTGGAGAATGAGGGGAGATTTGATAGGGGTGTATAAGAATTTGATGGGTATAGATAGAGTGAATGCAAGCAGGGCTTTTTCCACTGAGGCTAGGGGAGAAAAAAAACCCCAGAGGGCATGGGTTAAGGGTGAAGGGGGAAAAGTTTAAAGGGAATATTAGGGGGGGCTTCCCTCTGCAAGCTTTGAAAACCTTCCTCACTGTCCACTACACCTCCAATCTTTGTATCATCAGCAAATTTGCTGACCCGGTTTACCGCATTATCATCCAGACCTTCTTACCTCTCAGCTTTTCGCCCGGTTCAAGTTGCAGTGAAAATCCAAAATCAGATAACTTGATGTTCATGTCGTCATCAAGAAGAACGTTTTCTGGTTTGAGGTCTCGATGTACTATATTCTTGGAGTGCAGGAACTGAACGACCTCGAGCAGTGCTCGCATGATGCACCTAGCAGAAGGGAATATATTTTTAACGCGCTGATAGCTCTACTCCCTGTCGCTCACCCCCTATTCCTATTGGGCAGTGAGTATCTATCAAGAGGCTACGGACTAATGGAAGGTACCACAGCTGGACCCACCTCTCCTCTCAGTTCACCTTGTTCACCTCTCACAGTGTAGGTACAGAGTGATCAGTAGCTCCTATTGCCAGTAATTTGAGTCTTTTTATCCATTTGCAGGCCAGCATTTATTGTATATCGCTAATTGCCCTTGAGAAGGTGATAGTGAGCTGCCTTCTTGAACCCGCTGCAGTCCATGTGGTGTAGGTTACACCACAGTGCTGTTAGGGAATTCCAAGATTTTGGAATCCTGTGACAGTGAAGGTGAGTGATTTGAGGGGTGGTGTTCCCAGCTACCTGCTCCCCTCGTATGTTTAGACGGTAGAGGTGGTGGGTTTGGAAGGTGCTGTCGAACGAGCCTTGGGAGAGTTCCTGCAGTGCATCTTGAAGATGGTACACACAGCTGTCATTGGGTGTTGGGAGATGGAGGGAGTGAATGTTCGGGAAGGGTTAGTGATCAGATAGGCCTGCTTTGTCCGGATGGTAATGAGCTTCTTGAGTGTCAGAGCTGCACTCATCCAGGAAAATGCAGTGTTTTTTCCATCACACTCCTGACTTGTGCTTTGTAGATGGTGGACAGGTTTTGGGGAGAAAGAAGGTGAGTTACTCATCATAGGATTCCTCGCCTTTGACCTGTTCTGGTATTGATATGGCGAGTCCAGTTCAGTTTCTGGGCAGTGGTAACCCCCAGGATGTGGGGGATTCAGCGATGGTCATGCCATTGAACGTCAAGGGGTGGTCAATCCTCCCTTGTTGAGATAGTCACTGCCTGGCACTTGTGTGGCATGAATGCTACTCGCCACTGGTCAGCTCAAGTGGTGAGTGAGTGGAATCGGCTGCCGTCGGTGGTGGTGGAGGCAAACTCGCTGGGGTCTTTTAAGAGACTTCTGGACGAGTATGTGGGATCTGATGGGATTGGGGGTATAGATAGGCCTGGTAGGTAGGGATACAATCGGCGCAACTTGTGGGCCGAAGGGCCTGTTTGTGCTGCAGTGTTCTATGGATATTGCCCAGGTCTTGCTGCGTTTGGGCAGGGACTGCTTCAGGAGTTGCGAACGGTGAACGTTGCGCAGTCGTTGATAAACATCCCCCCCTCCTAATGGAAGGAAGGTCATCGGTGAGCCGGTCGCTGTAAAATGCACGTTTCGTTATGAAGAAAGAGGATAAGCAGTATGGAGATTGCCAGCGGAGGGGTGCCACGGGACAGACCACAGAGGATGCTGTAGGAAGCAGTTCCACTCTAGTTCATTCCAGTGCACTGATTGCCCAGGTTTCGGGTGTCACCAGGTTTCGATGGGTAGTGAGGAAGTGTGTGATGAGTTATTGGTTATGATAGTGAATCCCTAAAAGCCTTAGTGAAGCCTCTTTTATTTGAATGGGGAGGGGCCAGCATGCAATGTGCCCTTGGTGTCTGCACACTGCCAGCCTACCCCCAGACTCACCCTCCCCCCACCTTCCTCCATGTTTCAATCAAAGCGTGCGTGCCAACATTCCACCTGCGTTCAGTCAATGGGAGCCAAAATCGATCTCTCTCGGACCTGACGTGTGATTAGGTTTTAGACATCGATTCACTCACCTTGCTTCTTTTTCACTTAAAGAAACCTTCTCAGTGAGGTAGTCAAACAGCTCTCCCCTCTTCATCCTATCGATAAAGGGACAGTTTAAAGATAGACGTCTGGCGACCGGCTTAATCCACACGAGTATGAGAACCCAATAAAAATTTACATTTAACAAGACAAAGGAGGCATTCGGAAACTGACACTGAACCAAAGACACACAGGGCCAGAGTTTGCGCAGTTGGGTAGGTGTTCAAGAAGGTGAGGTGGACAGACTGGCTTTAGTGAGGGTCATGGGGTGGACCTGTTAGAATACAAGCTCAGTGGTTGAGGCAATTCGTGCTGTCCTATCTGGGACTCCTACCGAGGTAGATAACGTGGAGTTACCAGCACTCGGGATGTATACTCTGTTCGGGGAAGTACCTGTCACAGTGTTGCTAACTATTTGGAAATAAATCTGGATTTCGCGATGGGACACTGGGCTAGGTGGGTTTATTTTATCGGGAGCGTGACAACTAAAGGGAGGATTGTAAATGGTGAAATTATTCAATGATGTGGGGATGCCAGTGTTGGACTGGGGTAAACACAGTAAGAAGTCTCTCAACACCAGGTTAAAGTCCAACAGGTTTATTTGGTAGCTCAAGCCACAAGTTTTCAGAGCACTGCTCCTTCATCAGGTAAGTGGGAGTTCTGTTCACAAACTCAATTTAGATGAATAATGGTTGGAATGTGAATCTTTCCAGCTAATCAAGTCTTAAAGGTACAGACAATGTGAGTGGAGAGAGCGTTAAGCACAGGTTAAAGAGTTGTGTATTGTCTCCAGACAGGAAAGTTAGTGAGATTTTGCAAGTCCAGGCAAGTCACGGGGGTTACAGATAGTGCGACATGAACCCAAGATCCCGGTTGAGGCCGTCCTCATGTGTGCGGAACTTGGCTATCAGTCTCTGGTGATTGTCGAGCGGTGTTCATTGATCTGTTGTCGTAGCATCTGCATGATCTCCCCAGTTACCATGCATCAGGATGTACCATGCCACGAAAGGATGTCCTGAGACATGGTACATTGGGGAGACCATGCAGACGCTACAACAATGGATGAATGAACTCTGCTTGAGTCGCTGAGCAGAGACTGATAGCCGAGTTCCGCACAGATGAGGACGGCCTCAACCGGGATCTTGGGTTCATGTCACACTATCTGTAACCCCCGTGACTTGCCTGGGTTTGTAAAATCTCACTAACTATCCTGTCTGGAGACAATACACATCTCTTTAACCTGTGCTTAACCCTCTCTCTACTCATATTGTCTGTACCTTTAAGACTTGATTAGAACATAGAACATTACAGCGCAGAACAGGCCCTTCGGCCCACGATGATTAGCTGTAAAGACTCGCATTCCAACCATTATTCTGTAAATTGAGTTTGTGTCTTTATATACCCTGTTTGTGAACAGAACTTCCACTCACCTGACGAAGAGGCAGTGCTGTGAAAGCTAGTGGCTTGTGCTACCAAATAAACCTGTTGGACTTTAACCTGGTGTTGTAAGACGTCTTACAGAAGTAATTCACATTTACTGATGTTCAACAGATCCACAGGTTAGGTGAAGTGGCCATTGGCCCCTGAGAGTCCCAAGGATGGGGGATTAGTGGGACTACAGGGTAAGCCAGGGTATGAATAAGCACAGACTCACTGAGCTGAATAGCCTCCTTTTGCACGATGAGGTTTCTATGAGCTCTGAATTAGATGAGTGCAGGTATCGTTACCAGGACGAGGAGAGAATCATAGAATCACAGAAACCCTACAGTACAGGAAGAGGCCATTTGGCCCATCGAGTCTGCACCGACCACAATCCCACCCAGGGCCTACCCCCATATATATACCCATTAATCCCTCTAACCTACGCATCTCAGGGACATGTTTGGACTGAGAGAGGAAACCGGAGCACCCGGAGGAAACCCATGCAGAGAACGTGCAAACTCCACACAGACAGTGACCCGAGCTGGGAATCGAACCCAGGTCCCTGGAGCTGTGAAGCAGCAGTGCTACTGTGCAGCCTGTGCCAAGGGTTGGAAGAAAAGAAGTGCTTGCATTTGTGGAACATTGTCTATGACGATAAGTTTGTATTTACAATGAAGTACTTCATTGGCCGTAAGTGACTGGTGGAATGTAGGGTATGTGACAGCAAGATCCCAGAGAGATCAAGTTGGCAATGACTGGATCATTCACTTTTTCTCACATTGGTTAAGGAAGAAATATTGATCAGGGAGTTGGGGAAATCTGCCCTGCTCTTCAAGATAATGTCACATGGATATTCACCTTCATTTTTTTCATTTGTCGTTGGTCACAGGTATAGTGCCGGAAGATTGGAGGATAGCGAATGTTGTCCCACTGTTTAAGAAGGGGAACAGAGACTTCCCCGGGAATTATAGACCGGTGAGTCTTACTTCTGTTGTGGGTAAGGTTTTAGAAAAAATTATTAGGGATAGGATTTATAGTTATTTGGAGAGTAATGTATTGATTGGAGATAGTCAGCATGGTTTTGTGAAGGGTAGGTCGTGCCTTACTAACCTTATTGAGTTTTTTGAGAAAGTGACCAAAGAGGTGGATGGGGTTAAGGCAGTTGACGTGGTATATATGGACTTTAGTAAGGCGTTTGATAAGGTTCACCGTGGAAGGCTTCTGCAGAAAATGCAGATGTATGGGATTGAGGGTGATTTAGGTAGTTGGATCAGGAATTGGCTGGCGGATAGGAGACAGAGGGTGGTGGTTGATGGTAAGTATTCGTCATGGAGTTCAGTTACGAGTGGTGTGCCTCAGGGATCTGTTTTGGGGCCACTGCTGTTTGTAATTTTTATAAATGATCTGGATGAGGGTATAGTTGGGTGGATTAGTAAATTTGCTGATGATACCAAAGTCGGAGGTGTGGTAGATTGTGAGGAAGGGTGTCTTAGTTTACAGGGGGACTTGGACAAGTTGCAGAGCTGGGCCGAGAGGTGGCGGATGGAGTTTAATGCGGAAAAGTGTGAGGTAATTCACTTTGGCAGGAATAACGGATGTGTCGAGTATAGGGCTAACGGTAGGACTCTGAATAGTGTGGATGAACAGAGGGATCTAGGTATATGTGTACATAGATCCCTGAAAGTTGGGAATCAAGTAGATAGGGTTGTTAGGAAGGCATACGGTGTCTTGGCGTTTATTGGAAGGGGGATTGAATTTAGGAGCCGCAGCGTCATGTTGCAACTGTACAAGACTCTGGTGCGGCCGCACTTGGAGTATTGTGTGCAGTTCTGGTCCCCACATTATAGGAAGGATGTGGAGGCTTTGGAGAGGGTGCAGAGGAGGTTTACCAGGATGTTGCCTGGTATGGAGGGGAGGTCCTATGAGGAGAGACTGAGGGATTTGAGGTTGTTTTCGTTAGAAAGAAGGCTGCTAAGAGGGGATCTTATTGAAACATATAAGATGATTAGAGGTTTAGATAGGGTGGACAGTGATAGCCTTTTTCCTTGGATGGAGAAAGCTAGCACGAGGGGGCATGGCTTTAAATTAAGGGGTGGTAATTATAGGACGGATGTCAGGGGTAGGTTCTTTACCCAGAGGGTGGTGAGGGATTGGAATGCCCTGCCTGCTGCAGTTGTAAATGCGCCTAGTTTGGGGGCGTTTAAGAGATCCGTGGATAGGTTTATGGATGGAAAGGGATTGGTTTAGGTTAGAGGGTCATTGTTTTTTAACTGGTCGGCGCAACATCGTGGGCCGAAGGGCCTGTTCTGCGCTGTAATGTTCTATGTTCAGTATAATATCACAAAGATCAAACAATTTAATAAACATGCCAAAACCACCCCGAAAAGACCAGCAAAATCAATCCATCAGTTAAATAGAGACACATCATTCTGCAGTAAAGGGAGTGAGATCAGCTACGTTGAGTGTCAAGAGGGTAAGGCGAGGCTGGATGATCTTTATTTAAGTGCTGGGAGTGTAATAGAACATTACAGTACAGGCCCTTCGGCCCTCGATGTTGTGCCGACCAGTGGAACCAATCTAATGACCCTCTAACCTAAACTATTCCAATGTTACCCAGATGCCTATCCACTGACCATCTGAACACCCTTAAAGTTGGCGAGTCCACAACTGCTGCAGGCAGGGCATTCCACACCCTCTGAGTAAAGAACCTCCCTCTGACATCCGTCCTATAATTACCACCCCTCAATTTAAAGCTACGTCCCCTTGTGTTAGCCATCACCATCCGAGGAAAAAGGCTCTCACTGTCCACCCTATCTAATACAATAGGGTAAAACTGATGAGTGAAAGGCTTGGATTGACACTGGGAAGTGTGATATTGTCACTATCAGAGAAACATGTTTGAGGGAAGGGCAGGATTGGCAACTCAACATTCCGGGATTTAGGATCTTTGGGTGTAACAAAGGAAGATGCAAAAAGGCAGGGGGCAAAGCTTTATTAATTAAGGAGTAAATTCCTGCAAGAAGGAGAAATGACGCTTGCCATGGGAATTGGAGCACGGAGACATCCATTGACCTCGAGTTGGATTTTATGATTTTGGGATGAGCGAGGTGTTAAAATCTCGTCCAATATCTTGGTACGGGCTCCAACTGAGGCTCAGGGGGATTTGATTGATGGGTTTGAGAAAAAGCTCTTTCTCTTGGGGAATCTGGAATACACTGTCTGGGAAACTTGTGGGGGCTGGAAACCTGGCCTTTAAAGGATATTTGGATGAGCAAATGTGATTTTTAGTGTGGGGGGTTTTTGGTGTGTAGGAGGTTTCTGGGGTTTTTGGTGTGTTGCAGGGGTTTTGGGATTTTGATGTGACCAGGTTTTGGTGTGTCGGGGCTGTTTTGGGGTTTTGGTGTGCCAGTAGTTTTAAGGTTTTGGGGTGTCAGGGGGGGAGTTTGGGGTGTCGGTGGGAGGGTTGTTTGGGGTGTCTGGGGGTGTTTGAGTTGTCGGGGGGGGTGTTTGGTGTTTCATTGCCTTTGGAGGTTGGGTCGGGGGCTTTGGAATGGCGCGTTGGCGTGGTTTTGGGGTTTTTGTGTGTCAGGGGGGTTTTGGGGTTTTTGTGTGTCGGGGGGGTTTTGGGGTTTTTGTGTGTTGGGGGGGGGGTTTTGGGGTTTTTGTGTGTCGGGGGGGTTTTGGGGTGTCGGGAGGAATGTTTTGTTGATTAGCTCCTTGCTGTCAGTGCGCTAATTGCTTTTATCTCATTTCTCAATACCAAATCCAGTATACTATCCCAAAAACATTGTATGAACTCCAGACCTAGGTCTGTTCCATTCTGTATTTAAATTAAACTCTTCCATCATTATCCATGTGCCCTTTTCACAAGCTCCAATTACATTTTTCCTTCACGCTGCACCCTATCAGACGGTCATTGTTAAGGATCCTGGACCTCACTGCCACATCACCTGCCTTTGGCATTTCTCCTCTCTACCCAAACTGGTTCCTGGTTTCCTAACATTAGATTCACCACATTACAGGAAGGATGTAATTGTTCTGGAGAGTGTACAGGGGAGCTTCTCTAGAGCATTGCCAGGGCTAGAAAAGTGTCGCAATGTGGTGAGATTGGAGAGGTTGGCGTTATCTTCCTTGGAGCAAAGAAGGCTGAGGGGTGACTTGGATAAAATTGTTTCCCTTAGTGGAGGATTCTAGAACTAGGGACATAGATTCAAGATAGGTGGTGGAGAGGAAAGAACTTTCTAACACAGAGGGCGGTGGGTATCTAGAATTTTCTGCCTGAGTTGGTGGTAGAGACAGAGACCCTCAACTCTTTTAAAAAGTACCTGGATCTGCGTCTTAAGTGCTGTAAGCTTCAGGGCTGATGGAAGGTTGGTTAAAAAGGCCACTTGGACCTTCTCGGGCTAGCACGGACAAGATGGGCTGAACGGCCTCCTGCTGTGCTGTAATCTTTGTACGGTTCCACATCCTGGTAAGCATCTAAAAGTCCCAGATGACCACAGGCTGCTCCCTCCTTTGAGAGGGAGAGCTGATTGGTGATGATTTAACCTGAGGGTCGCCACACCTCAGGGGAGGGGCAAGGTTGAGAAGACAGGGCATCGTTTATAACCTCAGCCAGTACGGGAATTGAACCTGTGGGTGTTGCTCTGCATCACTATCCAGCCAACTGGAAGATCTATATCCTTGGTGTGGACGGAAGCAAATTATTAATTTAATACTTCAACCACTTCCCAAGTCTGCGCGTGTAAATCCCCTGGTAGGTTCCGAATCAACCCAATCATCTTTTCATTATATACCTTCCTTTGGAATTGCCTTTGGCTGCCAATCTTTTTTCATTTATTTGTTTCTAGTTGAAGTTAGTTCATTTATTAGTCACAAGTAAGCTGATTTTTACACTGCAATGATGTTTACTGTGAGAATCCCCTAGCTGCCACACTCCAGCACCTGTTCAGGTACACTGAGGGAGAATTTAGCATGGCCAATGCGCCTAACCAGTACTGCGGGAGGAAACCGGAGTATCCGGAGGAAACCCACGCAGACACGGGGAGAATGTACAAACTCCGCACAGACAGTGACCCAAGCTGGGAATCGAACCCAAGTCCCTGGTGCCGTGTGGCAGCAGTGCTAACCACTGGGCCACCGTGAACTCTCAGTCCATCTGTTTTATTTTAATGGGCTTTCAGATCCAGACCTTAATCCTTTTATTTGTTTTATAACTCCCAGTCCAATCTGTTGGGTTTGTACTTCCTGTCAGGGTTTGTTTTTCAGTTCCTGTACCTTTCTTGTCTCCACCCTTTCATTTGCCACATCTTCCCAAAATTGATCCTTTCTCCCAAAACCCCTCTGGTGTTGGAGATGGTTAGCTGGCTGTGAGATTGTCTAACTACAACGCACGCTTCTAACGTGCAGGTAACATTGCCAATGGTGGGGCAGCCCAGAACCAGGGGTCATAGTCTGAGGATGCAGGGAGACCATTTAGGACAAAGCTGAGGAGATATTTCAGGAGCTGCTGGATCTGGCTCTTGGGGTGAATGGGATCAAAGGTTTTGGGGAAAAAGCAGGATTAGGTTATTGAGTTGGATGAACAGTCAAAGAACAAAGAATAACACAGCACGGGAAACAGGCCCTTCGGCCCAACGAGCCCGCGCCGCCATTTTAACATTGAGTGCCCTCCTCTACCCATGACCTTTGTCTACGCCTATTGGAGAAGATTGAGGGAAGACTAATTTAGGGACAATTTGTTACACCAATCAGCCTAAGGGCACATCTTTGGCGTGTGGGAGGAAACCGGAGCACCCAGAGAAAAGCACGGGGAGAATGTGCAAACTCCCACAGACACCGGCCCAAATCCATGTATCTGCACAGCAAACAGTGATAGTCACTGAGCTGTCGTGTTGCCCGTCAGATGGTCCAGTTTAAGCGTACACGAATGACGTGAAGCACTGGGCAACTCTCGAAACAACCAAGAGCAGCCCTCGCAAGACCCACCGCGTGTATTCCCCTCGTTGGACAACAAGGCGGACCAAATCATAATGAATGGTGGAGTGGGCTTGAAGGGCCAAATGGCCTCTCCCTGCTCCTATCTTCTATGTTTCTATGGGTTGTCGCTTCACCAGGCGGAGACACCAGTTGTAGGTCTGACCAACTTTGCTCCTGGCCCTCCTGCACTCTTCATTGAGTCAGGATTGATGGAAGGTTTTGATGGTTGCAGAGGTTGATTCTGCGGGAACTCTATAGCTTCTGGTGGCCTTGTTTTGAGTTGCTAGACGTGGTTGGAGTCTATTCCGTTGAGTGTGGTGGCTCATACCGATGGAGAATGTCATTCGGAAGGGAGACAGGATGTCAGCTTCACAAGGATGGTGCAGTAGTCACTCCTGTCATGGAATGCACCTAAATCAGGTCGATCGGAATAGACAATGTGATGCAATTTCCTGTCTCAGTCACATTGTGGCCAATATGTCCATCAGTGTCCTTGTCACACTCAGCGCTTCCTCTGAGTGATGTTTAACACGGAGTACTGACTAATTCATCAACTGAGTGTAATCACCAGGTGGGTTCCCAGCCAATGTTTCACCTTCCTGATGTACGGAGTCCATTTTGAGGAGTCTAGGGCCAATCAGTGGGGGAACTGATGATGATAAACGGGAAAGTATTTGAATTAGGTCAGTGGTGGGTTTAAGTTGTACTAGGATTTGGAACACAATGGCTCCACCTGCTGGTGTTAAGTATATTTTCTGCGTGTTTCCCATTTAAACATTACGGGGCCAATTTTCCCAAGAACACAACGGGTGGGAAAACGGGAGATTTTCCCATCCGGTTTGGGCTCATTTAGTCTGTGCTCCACCAGGGTATTCACACAGGTGAGGGCGGGGCTGAATCGTGCTCGAGAGACTGGCGGCATAGTGCTGAGTGAGCCATTGCGCACGTGCATGGCCTGCCAATGTCTTCCCTGACCATCCACAGCCTCCCACCTCGATCGCCGGCCTCCCTAATCACCCCCTACCATCGATAACGTCCCTGGGCCTGCCTTGAACCCCCACCCCTGCTCTACCATCCCGGGCTCAGTAATGACACAGAAATTGAGATTTAAATATTGTCGCCCGTCTCACGCTGATTTCTGGCATGAGGCTGATTACTCCCAAAAAAAAAACGGCCTGGGAAAGTTGTGACAGGCTAGACGCTGGGTGTGAATCCCACGCCAGCCCCCTCGCTGACACTTGCCGACCCACTGCATTGTTTGAGCAGCGCAGCAGGCTGGGAAAATCACACTCAAGATGCAGATCTTTAAATTAAAAGAAGTTCTTTTTTTCTGACGACTTGTTGGATGCCTCTGCAATGAAATTCTCACTAAAAATGGACAATCTTTGGAAATTTCTATTTTGCCTGATGAGTATTTATGAGTGTTAGAATCCGTCATTAAGGAGGAAATTGCGAGGCATCTTGAAGGGAATTGCTTGATAGAGCAGACGCAGCACGGTTTCATTAAAGGGAAGTCGTGTCTGACAAATTTACTGGAGTTCTATGAGGATGTGTCTAGGGCGGTGGATGTGGTCTTTCTAGATTTTCAGAAGGCGTTTGACAAGGTACCTCACAAGAGGTTATTGCAGAAGGTAAGGGGGCATGGAGTTGGGGGTAGGGTGTTAGCGTGGATAGAGGATTGGTTGTCAAATAGGAGGCAGAGAGTGGGGGTTAATGGGTGCTATTTGGATTGGCGGTTGGTGACTAGTGGAGTGCCCCAGGGGTCGGTGCTGGGGCCTCAGCTATTTACCATTTATATAGATGATCTGGAGGAGGGAACCGAGTGTATGGTGTCGAAATTTGCTGATGACACCAAGATTGGTGGAACGGCAAATTGTGCGGAGGGTGTGGAGAGTCTGCAGAAGGATCTAGATAGGCTGGGCGAATGGGCCAGGAACTGGCAAATGGAATTTAATGTTGGCAAGTGCGAGGTGGTCCACTTTGGTAGGAATAATGGTGGGAAGGACTATTACTTACGGGGCGAAAAACTGCAGCAGGCGACGGTGCAGAGGGACCTCGGGGTCCTTGTGCATGAGTCGCAAAAACCCAGCCTGCAGGTGCAGCAGGTGGTCAGGAAGGCGAATGTGATGCTGGCCTTCATCGCGAGGGGAATTGAATATAAAAGTAGGGAGGTCTTGCTGCAACTGTACAGGGCACTGGTGAGGCCGCAGCTGGAGTACTGTGTGCAGTTTTGGTCGCCGCACTTACGCAAGGATATTTTGGCCTTGGAGGGAGTGCAGAGGAGGTTTACTAGGCTGATACCGGAGTTGAGGGGGTTGAGCTATGAGGAGAGGCTGAATAAACTAGGCTTGTACTCGTTAGAGTTTAGAAGAGTGAGGGGAGATCTCATTGAGACGTATAAGATGATGAATGGGATGGATAGGATAGAGGTGGAGAGACTCTTCCCGCTCAGAAAGGACAGTAGGACTAGAGGGCACAGCCTCAAGATAAAGGGGAGGCGGTTTAGAACGGAGTTGAGGAGGAACTTCTTCACTCAAAGGGTGGTGAATCTCTGGAATTCTCTGCCCGTTGGGGTGGTGGAGGCTGCCTCGCTAAATATTTTTAAGACGTGGGTTGATGGGTTTTTGATAAGCGAGGGGATTAAGGGTTATGGGGAGAGGGCGGGAATGTGGAACTGAGCAGCGACAGATCAGCCATGATCTTATTGAATGGCGGGGCAGGCTCGAAGGGCTAGATGGCCTACTCCTGCTCCTATTTCTTATGTTCTTATTTAAAGGGCGAAAAGCTGCAGCATGCTACGGTGCAGAGGGACCTGGGGGTCCTTGTGCACGAGTTGCAAAAACCCAGTCTGTAGGTGATCAAGAAGGCGAATGGGACGCTGGCTTTATAGCGAGGGGGATAGAATATAAAAGCAGGGAGGTCTTGCTGCAACTGTACAGGGCACTGGTGAGGCCGCAGCTGGAGTACTGTGTGCAGTTTTGGTCACTGCACTTACGGAAGGATATTTTGGCCTTGGAGGGAGTGCAGAGGAGGTTCACTAGGCTGATACCGGAGATGAGGGGGTTGGACTATGAAGAGAGACTAAACAGACTGGGTCTGTACTCGTTGGAGTTTAGAAGGCTGAGGGGTGATCTTATAGAGACATATAAGATAATGAAGGGGATGGATAGGGTAGAGGTAGAGAGCTTCTTTCTGCTTAGAAAGGACAGCAGGACTAGAGGGCACAGCCTCAAAATAAGGGGGGGCAGTTTAGAACGGAGTTGAGGAGGAACTTCTTCACTCAAAGGGTGGTGAATCTCTGGAATTCTCTGCCCGTTGAAGTGGTGGAGGCTGCCTCGCTGAATATATTTAAGTCACGGGTAGATAGGTTTCTGATAGACAGGGGAATTAAGGGTTATGGGGAGAAAGCGGGAAAGTGGAACTGATCCACTTCAGGTCAGCCATGATCTTATTGAATGGCGGGGCAGGCTCGAAGGGCTAGATGGCCTACTCCTGCTCCTATTTCTTATGTCTCACATTACTCTGTCACTGAGGGGCTGGGAAGATCGGAAACTCGCTGGTGTAAATCACGTGCTCTGAGTGCACGACACCATTCCCGCAGACCCAGAGTGCAGGCTCAAAAATACCCCCAACATCATTACAGGAAGTGTTTATTTCTGACTCTCTCACTGGTATGTGTACTTCTGTCCCTTCTAATTAAAAGCTCTTTTTAAATTTGAAATTGGGATAAAGTGCTTCCTCTGAGCTTTAGTGAAACAAACGCTGCCTCTGAGTTCTGGAGGATTTCTGATTTGAGTGAGCGCAGCTAAAACAAAGGGCAAAGGTTAAGGCTATTTTTAATCCGGAGCTTTGAGAGTTGCAGAAACTTGATAAGTACAGATCCCCCGCTTCACGACACCTCTGCTAACCTTTGATGCACATTTTACAATTGGTGTAATTTAATTCATACAAAGCACATTGCAAGCAGGGAGCTGTCAGTCGCTGTGTGAGCAGGGGGCTAAGAGTCAGTGATCGTTCACTGTCCCATCATGTCTGAGTTGATGCACATTCCTGCGAGATTTTCTCAGTTCTATTTGTGTCTATTACTGTCTCTCAACCACTCGCCCATTAACACCAGCGTGCATATTCCAAAAAATATTAGAGACACAGTAAAGGGTTGAAAAATTCACCGATGGATAGCTCCAGGAGATTGGGAATCTGCACTGTAATCAGCCTTTGGGACATTGCAAAGTTCAGCACTATTTTGAACCAGTCATGAGCTTCAGAACTATTTTGAACATGTTACCAGCTGACTAGGCAGCAATCTCTGATTTCCTCTGAGTGGATATGGAGACGCCGGCGTTGGACTGGGGTAAACACAGTAAGAAGTCTCACAACACCAGGTTAAAAGTTCCACACACCCGACGGAGGAACAGTGTTTCCGAAAGCTCGTGGGTTTTACTATCAAATAAACTGGTTGGACTTTAACCTGGTGTTGTGAGACTTCTTACTGTGACAGATAGGATCCCAGACACACACACTTGTCTGATGTACCACATTCATAGAACCCCAACAAATCCCTAAAGTACAGAAGGAGGTCATTCAGCAGATTGAGTCTTAGAGGTTTACAGCATGAAAACAGGCCCTTCAGCCCAACTTGTCCATGCTATCCAGTTTTTACCATGAAGCTAGTTCAATTGCCTGTTAGGTCCATATCCCTCTATGCCGAACTTACTCATGTAACTGTCTAAATGCTTTTCAGAAAGCAAAATCGTACCTGCCTCTACTACCGTCTCTGGCAGCTCATTCCAGACACTCATCGCCCTCTCTGTGGAAAAAATTGCGCCTCTGGACCCTATTGTGTCTCTCCCCTCTCACCTTAAACCTATCCAAAGATGTGCGGGTTAGGTGGATTGGCCATGCTAAATTGCTCCTTAGTGACAGGGGGATTAGCTAGGGTAAATGCATGGGGTTATGTGGATAGGCCTGGGTGGGACTGTGGCACTGTAGGATTCTATGACGATTCCATGCCTTCTAGTTTTAGACTCCCCTACCTTTGGGAAAGATATTGACTATCTACCTTATCTGTGCCCCTTGTTATTTTATAGACCTCTATAAGATCACCCCTAAGCCTCCTATGCTCCAGGGAAAATTATCCCAGCCTATCCACCCTCTCCTTATAACCATCAAGTCCTGGAAGCATCCTTGTGGTCCATAACCTCGAATATTTTGACATTTCTAGAGCTCATCCACTTACTTATTAAAGGTTGTGAGGTTTCCCGCCTCAACTACACTCCCAGGCAGGGCATTCCAGACTCCCACATCCTCTGAATGAACTGTAACACTACATTCTGCACCCTCTCCTTTCCTTCTCCCCTATGTACTCTATGAATGGTATGCTTTGTCTCTATAGTGTGCAAGAAACAATACTTTTCACTGTATCTCAATACATCTGCAATAATAAATCAAACGAAAATAATCTTTTCCCCAAATCCCCTCTGAACCTCCTGCGCCTCACCTTAGAAAGATGCCCCCTGTTTATTGACACTTTAGCCAAGGGGAACAGCTGCTGTCTATCCACCCTGTCCAAATCCCTCAATCTCATAAACCTTAATCAGGTTCCCCTCAGCCTTCTTTGGTCTAAAGACCTGTGTCTATCCATAGAGTTTTACAGCACAGAAACAAGCCCTTGTATGCTATTCACACCCAAAACCAATTATCAAAATAATGGAAAGTTCCACCCGAATCCACTTTGACAAGATCCTTACACAAGTAACTCAGGTGTTAAGGTTAAAGGCATTCCCTCAGTGCTGGGAAGGAAGTTGGAGTGAGGGGAGCAGGATACAGCTGTCATGGTCCACATGTGTAGCAATGACAACAAGAGAACTTCTTCTGAGGGATCACGGACAGCTGAGAATGAAATTAAAAAGCAGAAACATAAAGTTCTGGATTGTCACCTGAGCTATAAAGAAATTACCATTGGGTAAATGTGAACAGAACCTTAATTGTGCAGCTCAAGGTTTGATGGAGGAGAATGGGGTTTGATTCACCAATACTGGAGAAAGAGGGAGCTATACTGCTGGAAAGCTGTTCATCTGGAGCATACATAGACATAGCATAACATAGAACACTACAGCACAAACAGGCCCTTCGGCCCACAAGTTGCGCCGATCACATCTATACCTACCAAGCCATAGAACTATCTGTGACTCCCAATCCCATTAAATCCCATGTACTCATCCAGAAGTCTTTTAAAAGACCCCAGCGAGTTCGCCTCCACCAGCATCGACGGCAGCCGGTTCCATTCACTCACCACCCTCTGAGTGAAAAACTTACCCCTGACATCTCCTCTGTACCTGCTCCCCAGCACCCTAAACCTGTGTCCTCTCGTAGCGACCATTTCAGCCCTGGGAAATAGCCTCTGAGAATCCACCCTATCTATACCTCTCAACATCTTATAAACCTCTATCAGGTCACCTCTCAACCTTCATCTCTCCAGGGAGAAGAGACCGAGCTCCCTCAACCTATCTTCATAAGGCATGCCTCCCAATCCAGGCAACATCCTTGTAAATCTCCTCTGCACCCTCTCAATAGCTTCCACATCCTTCCTGTAGTGAGGCGACTAGAACTGCGCACAGTACTCCAAGTGGGGTCTGACAAGGGTCTTATAAAGTTGCAGCATTACCTCCCGACTCCTAAACTCAATCCCTCGATTAATGAAGGCCAGTACACCTTACACCTTCTTGACCACATCCTCCACCTGCGAGGCCGGTTTAAGAGTCCTATGGACCCGGACCCCAAGATCCTTCTGCTCTTCAACCCAGCTAAGACTCCTACCCTTGATATTAATTGATATTATCTGGTATGATGTATCTCTGTTTCCCTCCTGTTCTGTGTCCTCCTCCAGTAGCACCTGCAAACCTCCCAACAAGGATGTTGGTCCCAGTGTGGTTCAGGGGCAGACCGTCCCGGTTGTGTATGTCCCAGCTTTCTCCCCCTTGTAGGATTGTGTCAACAAATTCCATACTTACAGATCAAACACCAGGAAGTAGAAAGTGGAGGATTCATAGCAGTCCTTTAGTGAAACTGGAGCAGAAAGAACAATCGTGTAACTCATTTTATTTATCGAGAAACAAACCGCGATAGATGTTGGAAATCTGACATTTAAAATGCTGTTACCACAGATTCTGATGCTGGTGTTGGACTGGGGTAAACACAGTGAGAAGTCTCACGACACCAGGTTAAAGTCCAACAGGTTTATTTGACAGTAAACACCACTAGTGCGGTGGGATTACTATCAAATAAACTGGTTGAACAAAGAAAGAACAAAGAACAACACAGCACGAGATACAGGCCCTTCGGCCCAACGAGCCCGCGCCGCCATTTTAACATTGTGAGTCCCCTCTTCCACCCGTGACCCTTGTCTACGCTTATGGCTCTCCACATTGGAAACCAGATTGAGGGGAGACTAATTTAGGGACAATTTGTTACACCAATCAGCCTAAGAGCACATCTTTGGGGTGTGGGAGGAAACCGGAGCACCCGGAGAAAACCCACGCAAGCACGGGGAGAATGCGCAAACTCCCACAGACACCGACACAAATCCATGTGTCTGCACAGCAATCAGTGATAGTCACTGAGCTGTCGTGGTGCCCAGCATGTGTGAGACTTCTTACTCTGTTTATCACAGATTCTACCAGATCTGCTGGAAATTGACACATTTTTCCCCTTTAGAACATAGAACATTACAGCGCAGAACAGGCCCTTCGGCCCACGATGTTGCGCCGACCAGTTAAAAAACAATGACCCTCTAACCTAAACCAATCCCTTTCCATCCATAAACCTATCCACGGATCTCTTAAACGCCCCCAAACTAGGCGCATTTACAACTGCAGCAGGCAGGGCATTCCAATCCCTCACCACCCTCTGGGTAAAGAACCTACCCCTGACATCCGTCCTATAACTACCCCCCCTTAATTTAAAGCCATGCCCCCTCGTGCTAGCTTTCTCCATCCGAGGAAAAAGGCTATCACTGTCCACCCTATCTAAACCTCTAATCATCTTATATGTTTCAATAAGGTCCCCTCTTAGCCGCCTTCTTTCCAGCGAAAACAACCCCAAATCCCTCAGTCTCTCCTCATAGGACCTCCCCTCCATACCAGGCAACATCCTGGTAAACCTCCTCTGCACCCTCTCCAAAGCCTCCACATCCTGTTTATTGTTGATTTTACTTATTTTCTTTCCTCACTCCTGAAATCTTCCTGGAATATAACTCTGCCGCTCAAAGAGCCTTTTAACATTAGCTGCCAGTGGAAGTCACCTCTCTGGAATTCTCGATAGCTATGATCACTATCTCATCTCAGCTCTCACAGTCTGAGGACAGTCACTGGCATTCCGCCTGCTCTGAATTCCACCACTGCCCCAGAGCTCAGCTGGTCACCCAGCACTCTGCGCCAGCTCTTTCATTGTGTTAAATTCTCATCCTTGGTTGGGTTTGCTGAACAGCAGATCAGTCAGCCACAACTAAACTGTTCATCGCTCGGAGGTGAGAGGGGCCAGGCAGAAAGCGTTCTATGCATTGTTTGAGAGACTCCTGCCGTTGGAGTAGAAAGTTTGATGCTCGTAATGTGTTGATGTAAGCTTTGCTGCTTCTCAGCCGTGCGCTGGACCTGATGTATCAGCATTTTCTGGTACATTGGCTTCACTGATGGGGGCCAAAGTTTATTGCCTTAATTGCTCTTGAGCAGGTAGTGGCAAGCTGCCATCCTGGGTCGCTGCAGTCTGTGTGGTGTAGGTACAGCCACCGTGCTGTTAGGGAGGGAGCTCCGGGATTTTGGTTCAGCGATAGTGACGGAATTGCAAAATATTTCCAAGTCAAAATGGTGAGTGAGTTGGCGAGGCAGGTTGACCAAAGAACAACACAGCCCGGGAAACAGGCCCTTCGGCCCAACGAGCCCGCGCCGCCATCTTAACATTGTGAGTCCCCCTCTCCACCCATGACCCTTGTCTATGCTTATGGCACTCCACATTGATGGAAGGCTAATTTAAGGACAATTTGTTACACCAATCAGCCTAACAGCGCATCTTTGGGGTGTGGGAGGAAACCGGAGCACCCGGAGAAAACCCACGCAAGCACGGGGAGAATGCGCAAACTCCCACAGACACCGACCTAAATCCATGTGTCTGCACAGCAAACAGTGATAGTCACTGAGCTGTCATGTTGCCCAGCATCTGGTCCAGTTTAGGCACACACTAATGACGTGAAGCACTAGGCTACTCTTGAAACATCCAAGAGCAGCCCACGTACGACCCATCGCGTGTATGCCCCTCGTTGGACAACAAGGCGGACTGAATCACCAGTGGTTGAAGGGCCTCTTAGCCTACTCCTGCTCCTACCTCTTGTGTTCCCAGGTACGACGATGCAAAATTTTGAAGTGTTGCGAACTGTGAAGAGGACAGTGTAGAAGCTCAAAAGGATGTAGTCAAGTCGGTGGAGTGGACAGATATGTGCTACTGGGGTGGCACAGTGGGTTAGCACTGCTGCTTCACAGCTCCAGGAACTTGGGTTTGATTCCCGGCTCGGGTCACTGTCTGTGTGGGAGTTTGCACATTCTCCCCATGTCTGCGTGGGTTTCCTCCCACAGTCCAAAGATGTGCGGGTTGGGTTGATTGGCCGTGCTAAGAAATTGCCCCTTTAGTGTCCAGGGATGTGTAGATTAGAGGGATTAGTGGGTATAATACGTAGGGATATGGGGATAGGGCCTGGGTGGGATTGTATTCGGTGCAGACTCGATGGGCTGAAGGGCTTCTTTCTGCACTGTAGGGTTTCTATGATGACTCTATGCTACGTGGCAGATAAAGTTCCATGCGGAAAAGAGTAAGGTGATGCATTTTGGTAAGAAGAGGGGTAAAATTCTTAAAGGGTGCAGGAGCAGAGGGAGCTGAGTGTACTTGTGCGTAGATCACTGAAGATGCCAGAATAGGTAGAGAGAGCACTTAATAAAGCAGACAGTATTCTGGGCTTTATTAATAGGGGCACAGAGAACAAGATCAAGGAGATTATGCTGAAATTATACAAGACACTAGTTAGCCCTCAGCTGAATATTGTGTACAGTTCTGGGTGCCACATTATAGGAAGGATGTGAAGGCGTTGGAGAGAGTGCAGAAGAGGATTACAAGAATGGTTCCAGGGATGAGACACTTCAGTTATGAGGATAGATTGGGGAGGTTGAGGCTGTTCTCCTCGAAGAGAAGAAAGCTCAGAGGAGATGTGATCGAGATGTTCAAGATCATGACGGGGCTGAACAGAGTAGATAAACAGAAACTTCCCACTCGCAAAAGGGTCAAGAGCAGGAGGGCACAGATTAAAAAGGAGCAAGTATGAGGTGAGAGAAACTTCTTTCACAGCGAGTGGTCGGGGTCTGGAATGCATTGCCTGGGAGTGTGGTGGAGGCAGGTTCGACCGAGACATTCGAGCAGGCATTAGACGATTGTTTGAGTAGAAACAACGTGCGGTGGTGTGGGAAAAGGCAGGAGAATGGCACTAACTCGTTTGGCAAGCCAGTGCAGACAGGATAGGCCAAATGGCCTCCTTCTGCACTGTAACAATTCTGTGATCCGGTGTCATCTGGCCTTGTCCTTCTTGGTGGTAGAGGTCATCTATTTGGACGGTGCTGTCAAAGGAGCCTTGGTGAGTTGCTGCAGTGCATCTTATAGATGATGCACGTTGCTGCTACTGTGTGTTAGTGGCATAGGGATTGAATGTTGAAGGTGCTGAATATGGTGCCAGTCAGTTGGATTGCTTTGTCCTGGAAGGTGTTACACTTTGAGTATTGGAGTTATACTTATCCAGCCAAGTGGAGAGTGTTTTCACTTCAGAGTACTTCCTCCTGGTAGCAATAAAATAATTATGTCCTCTAGCCCTCACCTTTCAACCCCCACATATGCCCCATGTCCCATCCATGCCACCTTATGCCCCACTACCCATTCACCCTCATCCCCTCAATGCCAAGCTCTAGAACTTGCAAATCCATTCACCCATTGTAGAACCAATCAACTCTATAGAAACAGTAGAATATCTTTTTAAAGGAAGCTTAAAAACAATCATTCAGGCCTAGCTTTGAAGTTTCTTGAAAACTGCACATTCTTGGAGTTTGCACGTTCTCCTCGTGTCTGCGTGGGTTTCCTCCGGGTGCTCCGGTTTCCTCCCACAGTCCAAAGATGTGCGGGTTAGGTTGATTGGCGATGCTAAGAAATTGCCCCTTAGTGTCCAGGGATGTGTAGGTTAGAGGGATTAGTGGGTGGGATATAGGGGTAGGGCCTGGGTGGGATTGTGTTCAGTACAGACTCGATGGGCCGAAGGGCCTCTTTCTGCACTGTAGGGTTCTATGATTCTATGAACTCATTTCAGTGGAGTGTGAATCACTCAGATCCAGGTGGAAATATCACTAGCAGAAGCTGCAAGCACTTCAAACCTATTCACCCAGTGCAGGTCAACATTGGCTCTCTCACTCTGTAATTGTACAGAGATGTCAATCAAGCAATGTTTTTCTTGGGCTATAGTTGTTTCTCAATATCTGGGCTCTCAGTCAGGAATGTTTAACAAGGACCTGGCTGATGGTGATGCCAGTGAATGCCAAGGGTAGATAGTTAGATTGGGGGGGTGTGGTGGGGAGGGGGGGGGATTTGGTACAATACCATGAGACTGAATGGGGTCCAGAGTAAATGTTGAGGGCCAGTCATTTCTGGGTGTGTACTGTTATGCCATTTGCTACCTTTGCTGGGTCTTGCCTTGTCTGTGAGATGGTACACAACTGGGGATGGTGACAGATTCTGTATTGTTAACTGTTAGGAATGATCCTGAGTGCATCTAATGTTTTGCAAAAGTCCCCACAACTTTGGCTGGTGCCTGTCTCCAAGTGTTAGGGAGGATGCCAGGAGCTCTCAGCACCTAAGCCTTTACTCAATGCCTTGATTTCCACTTGTCTGTTTTTTGTTTAGCCTAGCCGACATACTCACTTATATGTGGGTGTCCCGAGACCTGTTTGAGAATGCTGATTTCCTGAACAGTGGACGTACAGATCTCTTCCAGCTCCTCCGCAGTGTGTTGCTCAGAGGTGATGTCAATGATCTTCACCGCATATTCAATTTCTGTCTTTCTCTCCAAACAGCGTCTAACAACGCTGCTAACGCCTCTGGGGAAAGAGCAGTAAATAAACTCCTTATTCAACTTTCTAAACTCTGGACTGTAATTGTGATCAACCCAGAAGGAGCATCTTCTGTGCGGTTCTCAGTGGCCTCTCCTTACTCTTAGAATCTACTGAGGAGAAGGAGGTCATTTGGCCCATCGAGCCTGCACTGACAACAATCCCATCCTATCCCTGTAACCCCACATATTTACCCTGCTAATCTCCCTGACAATTTAGCACGGCCAATCAACCTAACCTGCACATCTTTTGTGGGAGGAAACCCACACAGACAATGTGCAAACTCCACACAGACAGTGACCCAAGCCGGGAATCGAACCCAGGACCCTGGCGCTGTGAAGCAGCAGTGCTAACCCACTGTGCCAGCCTCTCTGACAGCTCCAGTGGAACAAAAGCAGAGACTGTTTAAAAGATTCTGAGCACACTTGCTTCACACTCCCTTTCCCCCAACATGGAAAATGGGTGCAGGAGTAAGCTATTTGGCCCTTTGAGCCTGCACCACCATTCAATATGATCATAGCTGATCACGCACTCTCAGTATCCCACTCCCACTTTCTCTCCATACCCTCTGATCCCTTTAGCACAAAGGTCATATCCAGCTCTCTCTTGAACATATCTTACGAAGTAGCCCCGACAGCTTTCTGCGTCACGGTAGCACAGTGGTTAGCACTGCTGCTTCACAGCTCCAGGGTCCAGGGTTCGATTCCCGGCTCGGGTCACCGTCTGTGCGGAGTTTGCACATTCTCCTCGTGTCTGCCTGGGTTTCCTCCCACAATCCAAAGATGTGCGGGTTAGGTTGATTGACCATGCTAAGAAATTGCCCCTCAGTGTCCTGGGATGTGTAGGTTAGAGGGATTAGTGGGTAAATGTATGGGGATTGGGTCTGGGTGAGATTGTGGTCGATGGGCTGAAGGGCCTGTTTCTGCACTGTAGGGTTCTATGTTCTAAGAATCCCACGGTTCACAACTCTGAGTGAAGAAGTTTTTCCTCATCTCAGTCCTGAATGGCTTGCCCCTTTTCTTTCAGACTGTGTCCCCTAGCTCTGGACTTCCCCAATGCCGGGAACATTCTTCCTGCATCTCACCTATCCAGTCCCATCAGGATGTTACCATGAGATCCCCTCTCATTCTTCTCAATTCCAGTGAGTACAACCCCAGTCAATCCAGTCGGTCCTGCCGTCTTCATATGTCAGCCCTGCCGTTCTGGGAATCAGTCTGGCGAACCTTCACTGGACTCCCTCAGTCGCAAGGATGTCCTTCCTCAGACTAGGAGACCAAAACTGGGTGCACTACTCAAGGTGTGGTCTCACCAAGGCTCTGTATAACTGTAGCAAGACATCCTTACTTCTATACTCAAATCCTCTTCTGGTAGACATTGTGGGAGGCTAGGGAGGAAACTGCAGGGCCCTGAGCTGAGATATTTGACTCATCGATAGTCACAGGTGAGGTGCCTGAAGATTGGAGGAAGGCAAATGTTGCATCTTTGTTTAAGAACGGCTACAGGGAAAAGCCTGGGAACTACAGGCTGGTGAGTAGAAGTATTTTGAGAGAGAGGTCCTACAGGCATTTAGAGAGACAAGGACTGATTAGAGACATTCAGCATGGCTTTATGAGCGGAAAATCATGTCTTACAAATTTGATTGAGTTTTTTGAAGGGGTAACCAAGAAGGTAGATGAGGGCAGTGCAGTTGATAATGTTTACATGGACTTTAGTAAGGCCAGTGATAAGGTACCACTTGATAGGTTGTTGCATAAAGTTAAATCTCATGGGATCCAGGGTGACGGAGCCAAATGGATGCAAAATTGGCTTGATGACAGAAGATGGTTGCAGAGAGTTGTTTTTCAAACTGGAGGCCAGCGCTGTGCCTCGGGGATCAGTGCTGGGTCCACTGTTATTTGTCATTTATATTGATTTGGACGAGAATTTAGTAGGCATGGTTAGTAAGTTTGCAGATGACACCAAGATTGGTGGCATACTGGACAATGAAGAAGGTTATCTCGGGTTGTAACAGGATCGTGATGAGTGTCAGATGCAAGGTGATGCATTTTGGTGGATTGAACCAGGACAGGACTTAGTCAGTTAATGGTAGGGCCTTGGGGAGAATTACAGATCAAAGAGATCTAGGGGTACAGGTTCATAGCTCCTTGAAAGTGGAGTCACAGGTGGACAGAGTGGTGAAGAAGGCATTCAGCATGCTTGGTTTCATTGGTCAGAACATTGAATACAGGAGTTGGGATGTCTTGTTGAAGTTGTACAAGACATTGGTAAGGCCACACTTGGAATACTGTGCACAATTCTGGTCACCCTATTATAGAAAGGATATTATTAAACTCAAAACACTGCAGAAAAGATTTACTAGGATGCTACCAGAATTTGACGGTTTGAGTTATAAGGAGAGACTGGATAGACTGGGACCTTTTTTCTCTGGAGCATGGAGGCTTAGGGGTGATCTTACGGAGGTCTATAAAATAATGAGAGGCATAGGTCAGCTAGATAGTCAATATCTTTTCCCCAAAGGTAGGGGAGTCTAAAACTAGTGGACTTAGGTTTAAGGTGAGAGGGCAGAGATACAAAAGTGTCCAGAGGGGCAATTTTTTCACAGAGGGTGGTGAGTGTCTAGAACAAGCTGCCAGAGGTAGTAGTAGAGATGGGTACAATTTTATAATTTAGTATTTAGACAGTTATATGGGTAAGATGGGTTTCGAGGTATATGGGCCAAATGCAGGCAATTAGGACTAGCTTAGTGGTTTAAAACAAAGGGCAACATGGACAAGTTTGGCCAAAGGCCTGTTTCCATGCTGTACACCTCTGAGTTTATTGTCCTTTCGGGAAAGAAGTCTGTCGCCCTTACCCCGTCTGAGCTACATGTGACTCCAGAGCAAATACAATGTCGTTGCCTCTTAACTGCCCTCAGGCAATTAGGATATAGTATGATGGAATAAGAAGGCGTTCATTAATAATCCTGTTGTGTGGGGTCCGTTATGGAAGAGGCTCTTCCTAAATTCGGAAAGAAAGCTTCCTATGTTTGGGAAGTCCAGAACTGGGGGTTATATTTATGATAAGAATTGAGGTGAGGAGAAATTTCTTCACCCAGAGAGTGGTGAGTGTGTGGAATTCACTCCCACAAGAAGTAGCTGAGGCCAAAACATTACCTGATTTCAAGAAGAAATTAGATAGCTCTTGGGGTTAAAGGGATCAAGGGATATGGGAGGGAGAAGAGGATCAGTATATTGAATTTGATAATCAGCCATGATCAAAATGAATGACAGAGCAGACTCAAAGGCCCGAATGGCCTCCCGCTTTTACCTTCTCTGTTTCTACGAGATGTACTCAGGGTTCTGTGGGAGGCAAGGGAGGAGATTGCAAGGACTCTGATGCTTATTATCAAAACCTCTCTGCCCACACGAGAGGTGCGAAAGATCAGGAGGACAACTAATATGTTACCATTATTCAAGAAGGGAAGTGGGGGAAAAAAACCCCCCAGGAAATTACAGGCCATGGAATCTAACTTCAGTTGGAGGGAAACTATTGGAAAAAATTCAGAGGGGCAGAATTCATTTCAGCTTGGAGAGGCAGGGGTTAATCAGGGATAGTCAGTATGGTTTCGTCAGGGGGAGATCCTGTCTTACAAATTTGATTGAATTTTTCGAACAGATGACTAGGTGTGGAGATGAGAGCAGTGGAGTTATTGTAGTTGAGAGAGAGCTCAGTGTGGCTTTTGACAAGCTCCCACATGGGAAGCTAATAAAGATGGTAAGAGCCCATGGGTACAGGGCAATTTGGCAAACTGAATCCAAAATTGGCTTAGTGACAGGAGGCAGAGGATGACGATCGAACATTGTTTTTGTGACTGAGTCAAAGAGTCCATAGCATGGAAACAGGCCCTTCAGCCCAACTTATCAATGCCACCCAGTTTTTAACTACTAAGCCTGTCCCAATCGCTCGCATTTGGCCCATATCCCTCTATACCCATCTTACCCATGTAACTGTCTAAATGCTTTTTAAAAGACAAAGCCATACCTACCTCTACCATTACCTCTGACAGCTGATTCTAAACACTCACCACCGTATGAAAAAAAAAACCCCCTCTGGACCCTTTCTTATCTCTCCCCTCTCACCTGAAACCTGTACCCTCTAGTTTAAGACTCTCCTACCTATGGGAAAAGATGTTGAATATCTACCTTATCTGTACCTTTCATTATTTTCTAGACCTCTGTAAGATCACCCCTCAGCCTCCTACACTCCAGAGAAAAAAGTCCCAGTCTATTCAGTGTCTCCTTATAACTCAATCCAAGAAGCCCCGGTAGCATCTTAGTAAATCTTTTCTGCACTCTTTCTAGTTTAATAATATCCTTTCTATAATAGGATGACCAGAATTGTACACAGTATTCCAAGTGTGGCCTTAGCAATGTCTTGTACAACTTCAACAAGACGTCCCAACTCCTGTATTCAATGTTCTGACCGATGAAACCAAGCATGCTGAATGCCTTCTTCACCACTCTCTGTCCACCTGTGACTCCACTTTCAAGGATTGGTGTTCCGCAGAATCAATGCTGGCTTCCTTTGCTGTTTGTAGTACACATTAATGATCTGGACCTGAATGTTGACGATATGATTATTAAGTTCACAATTGGTGTTGTGGTAATTAGTGAAGAATTTCGGCTAAAGGGGTAAAGTTTAAAGGAAATGCGAGAGGCAGATTATCTTTACACAGATATTGCCAAGTGCCTGGAATGCGCTCCCACAGGAGGTGGTAGAAGGAGATACAATAGCGACATTTTAGCGACCTTGACAGATACATGAATAGGCAGGGAATAGAGCGATACAGACCGCATAGAGACAAAAGATCTTTAGTTTAGAAAGACGTCATGTGTCAGCGCAGACTTGGTGGTCTGTTCTTTTGCTGTACTGTATTTTTTTGACTAACAAGGCAAGGGGATATTGTTTTAAAGTCACATAGAAAAGGTTAAGAACGTGGTGTTTGACAAATGTAAATATCGAAAAGAAATGCTAAGAAATACGAAATAAATCATATAGCATTGTCTCTTTAAATACATGTGTCTTTGTATTTGGGATTTTAAGCTGCAGAAAGCAGGCTGCAGAAAGCCAACATCTGTGTCCAAAGCAGAGTTCCAGCAGAACAAAACCAGTCTGAAATTAAACCAATGATTTTAAAGCAAACACTCAGACTCAGAACTAATTGAATTCAAGTTTGAGTGTTTGCAACTCAAGTTGCAGGAGTATTATGAGATAATTCTAGGTATTTAAGCCTGGACAAGGGAAAATAACAGTTTGAGAGTGCTTGCTACCTCCTGGGGGAGAGGATAGGTGAGGGTCTTGTGTGAAATACTGCAGTTTTAATGTACGTCTTCATCAAATCACCATCTAAATAAGAAAAACCAACTCAAAGCATTCCAAACTGAAGCACCAGAAGAAAGTTCATACTTCCAACAGATGCCTGATATATTGTTTGACACTGACTATATTCTGAAATGATTTATTTCATTATTCCTGAATGAGTCATATAATTTGAACAGCATTCTACTGGGGAGTTTATTCAGTTTGTTAATTGTTTTAATAAGGTTGTCGCTAGTTCTAAACTAAAGGCTTATTAATTGTTCATGATGAGAGAATGGCAGATCCTGCTTTAATTTACCAAAACTAGTAGCTTCCTTCTATCTCACACACACTTACTTACTTAAGATTACGAGGTGAGGTATATCCCTTAGGTGGGTCCAGAATTGTGCAGAGGGAAACACTGTGTCTGTGTTGTAACAATGTGTAATGATTGTTTGGACCCTAGGAGGCACAGAGGATTAAAGGGACCTTGGGCTGCATGTCCAAAGATCTCTGAAGGCAGCAGGACATGTAGATAAGATGATAAAGAAGGCGAAGGCGATACCTGCCTTTGTGTGGAGTACTGTGTGCAGTTTTGGTCCCCTTATTTGCGAAAGGATACACTGGCCTTGGAGGGAGTACAGAGAAGGTTCATCAGGCTGATACCAGAGATGAGGGGGTTAGCTTATGAGGAGAGATTGAATAGACTGGGTCTGTACTCGCTGGAATTTAGAAGGTTGAGGGGGGATCTTATAGAGACGTATAAGATAATGAAGGGGATGGATAGAACATAGAACATAGATAGGGATAGGGTAGAGGTAGAGAGATTCTTCCCGCTCAGAAAGGACAGCAGGACTAGGGGGCACAGCCTCAAGATAAGGGGGGGCGGTTTAGATCAGAGTTGAGGAGGAACTTCTTCACTCAAAGGGTGGTGAGTCTCTGGAATTCTCTGCCCATTGAAGTGGTGGAGGCTGCCTTGCTAAATATATTTAAGTCACAGATAGATAGGTTTCTGATAGATGGGAAATAAGGGTTATGGGGAGCAGGCGGGAAAGTGGAACTGATCTACATCAGATCAGCCATGATCTTATTGAATGGCGGGGCAGGCTCGAGGGGCTAGATGGCCTACTCCTGCTCCTATTTCTTATGTTCTTAATAACCGAGGCATAGAAGATAAGAACAGGGAGGTTATGTTGGAGCTGTATAACACACTTGTTGGGCCACAGCCAGAGTACCATGTGCAATTCTGGTCACGATATTATAGGAAGGATGTGATGGCAGTATAGAGGGTGCAGAGGAGATTCACCAGGATGTTGCCTGGACTGGAGTGTTTCACCTAGAAAGAGAGGCTGGTTCGGCTGGGATTGTTTTCCTTGGAGCAGAGAATGAGGGAGAACTTGTTTGAGGTGTACAAAATTATGAGAGGCGTAGATAGTGTGGATAGGAAGCAACTTTTCACTTTAGCAGAGGGGTCAATAACCAGGGGCATAGTTTTAAGTTAAGGGGCAGGAGGTTTATAAGAGGTGTGAGAAAATATATTTCCACCCAGAGAGTGCTGGGAATCTGGAACTCGCTGCCTGAAAGGGTAGGAGAGCAGGAATGCTCACAGCATTTCAGAAGTAATTAGATGCACACTTGAAAACCATAGCACACAAGTATACGAGCCAAATACTGGAAAATGGAAATCGAATAGATAGGTGCTTATGGCCAGCATGGACACCATGTACCAAAGACCCTCTTTCTATGCTAAAAAAAACTCTTTGTGTATGACTCTATTCACACTCCAAATCAAATTACTTTATTGTTTCATAAAATGTCAAATTATAACCTGAAAGGTGAGATGAAGGCAGCTTTTGAAACTTAGCCAATCAGTCATAATGATTATAATTATAATCCTTGGACAATAGTAACAAAGAACTCTGTTGTAACTCCATCAATCGATGGCAATACTTTTTCTGACCTACACCATATGGCTACAAAAAAGCCACATCAGCTATGGTCTATGAATCAAAGTGGTCCAGGTGAGATTTTCTTTGAAATTTTTTTGAAATTTTCTTTTAATAGGATTACAGAATATAGGGCTAATGGAAGAACTCTTGGTAGTGTCGACGAGCAGAGAGATCTCGGTGTGCATAGCTCCCTGAAAGTTGGCACCCAGGTTGATAAGGTTGTTAAGAAGGCGTACGGTGTGTTCGCTTTTATTGGGAGAGGGATTGAATTTCGGAGCCGTGAGGTCATGTTACAACTGTACAAAACTCTGGTGCGGCCGCACTTGGAGTATTGCGTACAGTTCTGGTCACTGCATTATAAGAAAGATGTGGAGGCATTGGAAAGGGTGCAGAGGAGGTTTACCAGGATGTTGCCTGGTATGGTGGGAAGGTCTTATGAGGAAAGACTGAGGGACTTGAGGTTATTTTCATTAGAGAGAAGAAGGTTAAGAGGTGACCTAATTGAGGCATACAAGATGATCAGAGGGTTAGATAGGGTGGACAGTGAGAGCCTTTTTCCTTGATGGTGATGGCTAACACGAGGGGACATAGCTTTAAGTTGAGGGGTGGTAATTATAGGACGGATGTCAGAGGTAGGTTCTTTACTCAGAGGGTAGTAAGGGCGTGGAATGCCCTGCCTGCAGCAGTTGTGGACTCGCCAACTTTAAGGGCGTTCGAATGGTCAGTGGGTAGGCATATGGATAACATTGGAATAGTTTAGGTTAGAGGGTCATTAGATTGGTTCCACTGGTCGGCACAACATCGAGGGCCGAAGGGCCTGTACTGCGCTGTAATGTTCTATGTTCTACATCCTCTTGCCCTAGATAGCAAAAGTGGGGTATGTCGGAAACGGGGGTAAGACGCTCGCATCTGGACCCCATCCCCTACTTTTCCCAGTCTGCAGGTCCTTCCTATCTGAAAAGTTTGCCCCAAGTTTTGATTTAGTTTCAAGCATTTCCCACTCAGATAAACATTTACCCAGTAAGAGGCAGAAATGAATCAGGCCCGTTTTTTAAAAAAAAAGAGAAAGTGCTGGAAAATCTCAGCAGGTCTGGCAGCATCTGTAAGGAGAGAAAAGAGCTGATGTTTTGATTTGAGATCACCCTTTGTCAAAGGCTGTGACCACTTTTTGTTCCGGATTCCAACATCGTAGAACCCTACAGAGCAGAAAGAGGCCATTCGGCCCATCGAGTCTGCACCGAACACAATCCCACCCAGGCCCTACCCCCATATCCTACACATTTACTCGCTAATCCCTCCAACCTACACATCCCTGGGCACTAAGGGGCAATTTTAGCATGGCCAATCAACCTAACCCGCACATCTTTGGACTGTGGGAGGAAACTGGAGCACCTGGAGGAAACCCACGCAGACACGAGGAGAATGTGCAAACTCCACACAGACAGTGACCCGAGCCGGGAATCGAACCCAGGACCCTGGAGCTGTGAAGCAGCAGTGCTAACCACTGTGCCACCCTGCACATCTACGGTAATTTGCTTTTATCCATTGAAAAAAATGATGGTTGCCTCAACTTAGTAAGATGACAAAATTTGATTTTATAATTATTAGGAAATATTTAACTTCAACGTTATTATAAATGGCAAAGAAAGGCTGGAAATGTTACCGGCCGAGTATATCCTTTGGGTCGTATTTAGCATAAAATTCCTGGGCTCCTTCCCAGTCTGGCATCTCATCCTCACGGGTCATGTTCTCTGCTTTATGGGAGTAGCTACAATATTAATCAGCAGGTGTATATATATCCTCACTACAGCATCGATACCTATTAAAGAAGAGAGAACAGGCATATTAAACGATAACAACAGTGTGGGTGACAGCATTATCTCACAAGATAACAATTTACATGAGAACAGTACATAGAATTTCCTCATCGGAAATTAGAGTGTGCATGTAAATACCTGAACTGGAAAGGGGCAAAAGTCATAGAATTATAGAACCCTACAGCGCAGAAAGAGGCCCTTCGGCCCATCGAGTCTGCACCAAACACAATCCCACCCAGGCCCTACCGCCATATCCCTACACATTATACCCACTAATCCACTCATCCCTGGACACTAAGGGGCAATTTCTTAGCATGGCCAATCAACCTAACCCGCACATCTTTGGACCGCGGGAGGAAACCGGAGCACCCGGAGGAAACCCACGCAGACATGGGGAGAATGTGCAAACTCCACACAGACAGTGACCCGAGCCAGGAATTGAACCCAGGAAGCAGCAGTGCTAACCCACTGTGCTACCGTGCCGTCCAAGTCCTCAGGTGGATGTAGCTATTTCCTAGTTCCTCAGGTGGATATAGCTGTTACTATAAGGTTCATGGTGGGAGATATAGGAGGGATGTCCGAGGTAGGTTCTTCACTCAGAGAGTGGTTGGGGTGTGGAATGCACTGCCTGCTGTGATAGTGGAGTCGGACACTTTAGGAACTTTCAAGCGGTTATTGGATAGGCACATGGAGCACACCAGAATGATAGGGAGTGGGATAGCTTGATCTTGGGATTGGACATAGCTCGACACAACATTGAGGGCCGAAGGGCCTGTACTGTGTTGTACTGTTCTATGTTCTAAGTCCTGACAGAGAATAGAAATAAGGCTGTATATGTACATGTGGCCCAGGTCCAGTTGAATTGAATCCCAGGCGAGGTTGGACATTACAGGGGTTCTGATGCAAAATTGTGATTCCTCTCTGGCCATGGGAGAAGTGCCAGAGGACTGGAGGATGACCAGTGTGTTTCCACTTTTCAAGAAGGGTGGTAGAGATGAACCAGGAAATGATAGACCGGTAAGTCTCACATCAGTGATAGGGGAGCGACTGGAGAAAGTTCTGAAGGAGAAAAGTAATGTCCACCTGGAAATGCACAGGTTAATTGGGAATACTCACAACAAGTGAGAATGAGTTTCAGACAGAGGTCACGCCTAACAAATTTGATAGAATTTTTCAAAGAAGTGTGCGGATGAGGGAAGTGCAGTTGATGTAGTTTACATGGATTTTAGCAAAGCCTTTGACAAGGTCCCACATGGTAGACTGTTTGAGAAGGTTAAGAACATAAGAACATAAGAAATAGGAGCAGGAGTAGGCCATCTAGCCCTTCGAGCCTGCCCCGCCATTCAATAAGATCATGGCTGATCTGTCGTGGCTCAGTTCCACTTTCCCGCCCTCTCCCCATAACCCTTAATCCCCTCTCTTATCAAGAACCCATCAACCCGCTTCTTAAAAATATTTAGCGAGGCAGCCTCCACCACTTCAACGGGCAGAGAATTCCAGAGATTCACCACCCTTTGAGTGAAGAAGTTCCTCCTCAACTCTGATCTAACTTGCCCCCCCTTTATCTTGAGGCTGTGCCCCCTAGTCCTACTGTCTTTTTTGAGCGGGAAGAGTCTCTCCACCTCTATCCTATCCATCCCATTCATCATCTTATACGTCTCAATGAGATCTCCCCTCATTCTTCTAAACTCTAACGAGTACAAGCCTAGTTTATTCAGCCTCTCCTCATAGCTCAATCATAGAATCCTTACAGTGTAAAAGGAAGCCATTTGGCCCACTGAGTTGGCACTGACTCTGACAGATAATCTTCCCCAGGCCTATCCCCTTAATCCCAGTAACCTACACATCTTTGGATACTAAGGGACAATTCACCATAGCCAATCAACCTAACCTGCACATATTTGGAATGTGCGAGGCAAACCGGAGCACCTCCATGAAGACACGGGGAGAACGGACAAACTCCACAAACACACACAGTGACCTGAGGCCGGAATCGAACCTGAGTCCCTGGGGCCGTGAGGCAGAAGCGCTGTGCCATCTGTTGGGTCTACACATTCGTTTGAAGAGACAAGAGGACAGCACTGATACAAGTTTTAAAACGGTTTTCTTTTATTGAAAAAGAACTTAAAAGAAAATTAACATGGCAGAAGCAAAAGAAAAGCGAATTTGGAGACGGGCTTCTCAGCCAGGCCCCGGGAGACGGGATGACTGTGAGGTGATGCACTTTGAAGAAGTAACAAAATAAGGGAGTATTTAATGAAGCTCAGAGGAGCAGATGGAGCACCGACTCACAGATCCCTGGAGGTGGCAGAGCAGGTGAATAGGATGGTTAAGAAGGCACGTGGAACATCTGTTTTTATCAGTTGTGGTATAGAATACAAGAGCAAGGAGATAATTCTGGAGCTGTACAGAACGTTGGTTAGGCCACAGCTGGAGGACAGCGTGCTGTTCTGGTCACCTCACTAAAGGAAAGATGTGGTTGCACTAGAAGGGGGGACAAAGTTTATTCACCAGGATGTTGCCCAGGATGGAGTATTTGAGCTATGAAGAAATACTGGAAAGGCTTAGATCATTTTATCTAGAGCAGAGAAGGCTGAGAGGGGACATGATTGAGGTGTATAAGATTATGAGGTGTATCGACAGGATGAGTACAGGACTGATGTCCTTGGCCACTTCCTAGAGTGATTGGGGAGGGTTTAAACTAATGTGGCAGGAGCATTAGAACCTTTGCAAGGAATCAGAGCAGGGGGAAATTAAAAAGAACATAAGAAATAGGAGCAGGAGTCGGCCATCTAGCCCTTCGAGCCTGCCCCTCCATTCAATAAGATCATGGCTGATCTGAAGTGGATCAGTTCCACTTTCCCGCTTTCTCCCCAGAACCCTTAATTCCCTTGTCTGTCAAAACAAGAGGAAAAGACAGTAAGAAGAATAAGGAAAGTGATAGGTAGGGAAATCATGGGCCAGAGTCAGATGAGGACAGAGTAAAAAATAGTAGGAAAGAGATAAGAAATGTTAAAAGTGGCCACCTTAAGTTTTTGTACCTGAATGTTTAGAGTATTCAAAATGAGTGAGATGCGTAGATAAATGTAAAGGTATAGTTGGCATTATGTAGTCACGTCTCCAAGATGAGCAAGGGTGGAAATTCAGTGTTTCGGAAGGACAGGCAGGAAGGAAAAGATGGTGGAGTTATATTGTTCCTTAAAGATAGTATTGATTCAATATTGAGGAAATATATTAACACAGACGGTGTGAAGAAACAACAGGGGGCAAAGAACATTGGTGGGGGTGGTATGCAGACCAACAAACTGTAGTGGGAAAAGTTGACAGGAAATCCGAGATGTATGTGTTAAAGGAATATCTGTGACTTTAATCTGCATATACAGTGGGAGAGTCAAATTAGTCACAGTGGAATAAAGGAGGAATTTCTGGAGTGCAGATGGGGATGGTTTACTGGAGCAATCCATTGAGGAACCAACAGATCATTTTGGTGTTGTGCAATGAGAAAGAATTAGTTGGCAATCTAGTGAGAGAACCTCTGGGGACAAGTGACCATAAAATGGTAGAATTCTTTGACAAGGCAGATAGCGATATAGTTGATTCTGAGACCAGGGTCCTGAATCTTGATGATTATACGAAGCATGAACTGGCCACGAGAAACATTACTAAAAGTGGACTGGCGATGGCAGGCATTTAAAGAACAAATGGGTGAACTCCAGAACGTGTTTATTCCTGTTTGGCGCAAGAGGGAATTGTGGCCAAACTGTGGCTCAGAAAGGAAATTAGAGATAGTATCAGATTCAAGGAGGAAGGGGGGGCAGTGGGACAAAAGGAGAGAACAACTGCCACCTAACAACTCTTAGCTCAAAGTGCCATCTAGATAGCAAAGGTACGAAAGGAGAAGGTAGAAAACAGTATTAACAGAGAAGGGTGGCACGGTGTCTCAGTGGTTAGCACTGCTGCCTCACCCAGCGCCAGGGACCCGGGTTCGATTCCTGGCTCGGGTCACTGTCTGTGTGGAGTTTGCACATTCTCCCCGTGTCTGCGTGGGCTTCCTCCGGGTGTTCCGGTTTCCTCCCACAGTCAAACAACAAAGAACAAAGAAAGTTATAGCACAGGAACAGGCCCTTCGGCCCTCCAATGCACCGACCATGCTGCCCGACTGAACTAAAACCCCTACTCTTCTGCGGACCATATCCCTCTGTTCCCATCCTATTCATGTATTTGTCAAGACGCCCTTTAAAACTCACTATCGTATCCGCTTCCACTACCCACCCCAGCAGTGAGTTCCAGGCACCCACCACCCTCTGTGTAAAAAAACTTGCCTTGTACATCTCCTTTAAACCTTGCCCCTCACACCTTAAACCTATGATCCTAGTAATTTACTCTTTCATCCTGGGAAAAAGCTTCTGACTATCCACTCTGTTCATGTCTCTCATAATCTTGTAGACTTCTATCAGGTCTCCCCTCAACCTCCGTCGCCCCAGTGAGAACAAACCAAGTTTCTCCAACCTCTCCTCATAGCCAATGCCCTCCATACCAGGCAACATCCTGGTAAATCTTTTCTGTACACTCTCCAAAGCCTCCACTTCCTTTTCCCTTCCACTCCCCTCCACCTGCCTTTTTCTCTCTCACACACGCTTTCTCACTCTGACAGACACACACTCTCTCTCTTACGCATACTCTTTCTCACGTGTACACACACACACTTCCTCTCTCTCACATACACCCACTCACTCACATACACCCATACACACACACACTCACACACACACACTTCCTCTCTCTCACATACACCCACTCACTCACGTACACCCATATATACACACACACACACACACACACACACACTTCCTCTCTCTCACATACACACACACACACACACACACACATACTTCCTCTCTCTCACATACACACACACACACACATACACACGTACACACTTCCTCTCTCTCACATACACACACTCACTCACATACACCCATACACACACACACACACACACACACACACATACACACGTACACACTTCCTCTCTCTCTCACGTACACACACACGTACGTACACGCACTTCCTCTCTCTCTCACGTACACACACTCTCACGTACACGCACTTCCTCTCTCTCTCACGTACACACACTCTCACGTACACGCACTTCCTCTCTCTCTCACGTACACACACTCTCACGTACACACACTCTCACGTACACACACTCTCACGTACACACACTCTCACGTACACACACTCTCACGTACACACACTCTCACGTACACACACTCTCACGTACACACACTCTCACGTACACACACTCTCACGTACACACACTCTCACGTACACACACTCTCACGTACACACACTCTCACGTACACACACTCTCACGTACACACACTCTCACGTACACACACGCACTTCCTCTCTCTCACACGTACACGCACTCACACGTACACGCACACTCTCTCTCACACGTACACGCACTTCCTCTCTCTTACACACTCTCAGAATCCTACAGTGCAGAAGGAGGCCATTTGACCCATCGAGTCTGCATGGACCTTATCCCACTCAGGCCTTCTGGTAGTGTGGCGAACAGAATTGAACACTATATTCCAAGTGTGGCCTAACTAAGGTTCTATAAAGCTGCAACATGACTTGACAAATTTTAAACTCAACACTCCGGCCGATGAAAGCAAGCATCCTGTATGCCTTCCTGACTACCTTCTCCACCTGCATTGCCACTTTCAGTGACCTGTGTACCTGTACGCCCAGATCCCTCTGCCTATCAATACTCTTAAAGGTTCTGCGATTTACTGCATATTTCCCATCTGTATTAGATCTTCCAAAATGCATTACCCGACATTTCCAAAGATTGGCCTTGTTAAATTTCCCCTCAGTGTCAAGGGGACTAGTTAGGGTAAATGTATGGGGATAAGGCCTGGGTGGGATAAGGTCCGTGCACACACGATGGGTCGAATGGCCTTCTTCTGCACTGTAGGATTCTGAGAGAGAGTGTGTGTGTGTGTATGAGAGTGTGTGTGTGTGTGGGTGTACGTGAGAGAGAGGAAGTGTGTATGTGTGTGTGTGTGAGTGGGTGTATGTGAGAGAGAGGAAGTGTGTATGTGTGTGTGTGTGAGTGGGTGTATGTGAGAGAGAGGAAGTGTGTGAGTGTGTGCGTGTGAGAGAGAGAGAGAGAGAGTATGCGTAAGAGAGAGAGTGTGTGTCTGTCAGAGTGAGAAAGGGTGTGTGAGAGAGAAAAAGGCAGGTGGGGGGGTTTGGTGAATTGAGGTTACAAATTTTCTCATTCCGCAACCAGCCTACACACCGAGGGCTGGGGTTCCTGCTGTTTCTTACCTTCCCGATCCCAACCAGTCCCGGACTCAGTGCTCAGCACAGATCTCCGACTCCAAATGGCTCCAATGACAGCTGAGGAACTGGAACAGATCCACACACACATTTCAGTGCCCATCAGATCCTCACACACACATTTCAGATTTGGTTCATTCTCTGTCTGTCTATCCGTTTACCAATCTATCTACTTGTCTATCTGTCTACCTTCCTACCTAACTACCTACCTGTCTGTCTGTCTGTCTTCAGACTTTCTGTCTGCCTCTTGGTCTGATTATCAATCATAGATGAAGGGGGAAAATTATTACCCAGCTAATGAGGTTTTATACAGAATACCTAAGACATTGGCAACACCACCAGAAAAGAGTTGAATGATTCTTGAAGCAGAGATAATAAGCTCATGAAACAAATAATGTGCATATGTGGATGCAATAAGAGAATTAAATAAGTAGTTATGATTTTAAAACATTTATGCTGATATCTTAAAAGTATTTTAAGTATTGAACGAATTGTTGTTATTTCATAGAACATTCCAGCGCAGTACAGGCCCTTCGGCCCTCAATGTTGCACCGACCAGTGGAACCAATCTAATGACCCTCTAACCTAAACTATTCCAATGTTATCCATATGCCTATCCACTGACCATTTGAACACCCTTAAAGTTGGCGAGTCCACAACTGCTGCAGGCAGGGCATTCCACGCCCTTACTACCCTCTGAGTAAAGAACCTACCTCTGACATCCGTCCTATAATTACCACCCCTTAATTTAAAGCTATGTTCCCTCAGCCAATTTCAGCCAAAGGCAAATTACCAACAGGCATGATGGTTTAGCTAAAAGTAGTTTATTAGCATTTTTGAAAAATCTTAAAGTAAGCAGATCGATCTCGAGGCGTTTTATACAAGGACAGAAAGTGAAACATTTCTGAATTGGCTTTTCATTCTTCAGATCAGCTACCTGGATGCGGGAATATGTGGCTATCTGATTTGACAGTGACCGAAAGATGAACCCATGAGAAAGGAAAGCTAGTGTTAGCCAGAACAGGTGGTAGTATCCGGATTTACTGGACAAATAGAATATCATAATGCTGGACAGTAACTACTGATTGGCTGGAGTTCATGACAGTTACTGACTTGTATATAATGAAGATGGTTTGATTTTAAGCTAACGTAAGGCAGGAATAATTTATAAGTAAAATTATAATTGATCTGTTTTTGATTGTATGTATCAAATTCATCGGAGAGATTCTGCTGCGCAATTCCAGAGCAGTTTAACTCTTTTGGTGATCTCTGGACAGCTGCTTGTTACGTTTTTGATTTTAAATAAATGTTACACCTTCATGTAGAGATATATGCACGAAGGTGTAATATTTGCATAGATGTAATATCTGCATAGGGGTGGCACGGTAGCACAGTGGGTTAGCACTGCTGCTTCACAGCTCCAGGGTCCTGGGTTCGATTCCTGGCTCGGGTCACTGTCTGTGTGGAGTTTGCACATTCTCCTTGTGTCTGCGTGAGTTTCCTCCGGGTGCTCCGGTTTCCTCCCACAGTCCAAAGATGTGCGGGTTAGGTTGATTGACAATGCTAAAAATTGCCCCTTAGGGTACTGAGATGCATAGGTTAGAGGGATTAGTGGGTAAATATGTAGGGATATGGGGGTTGGACCTGGGTGGGATTGTGGTCGGTGCAGACTTGATGGGCTGAAGGGCCTCTTTCTGTACTGTAGGGTTTCTATGAACAAAGAACAACACAACACAGGAAACAGGCCCAACGAGCCCACGCTGCCATTTTAACATTGAGTCCCCTCTCCACTCATGACCCTTGTCTATGCTTATGGCATTCCACATTGAGGGAAGACTAATTTAGGGACAATTTGTTACATCAACCAGCCTAATAGCACATCTTTGGGGTGTGGGAGGAAATGATGTGCCTTGTGAGTTTCATACTGTCTGTAGTACCGGCCATCTCAATCCATCCCATAGTATCTCAGACTCTGGCAATGAGACTTACCTCCTGAGGGTGAGAATAACTGGGTTAGTTAGAACATTACAGCGCAGTACAGGCCCTCGATGTTGCGCCGACCAGTGGAACCAATCTAATGACCCTCTAACCTAAACTATTCCAATGTTACCCATATGCCTATCCACTGACCATTTGAATGCCCTTAAAGTTGGCGAGTCCACAACTGCTGCAGGCAGGGCATTCCACGCCCTTACTACCCTCTGAGTAAAGAACGTAGTCTTAAAACTGACGGAGAGGAAAATTTGGTAGAACTCCTCGGTGTAAAAGGAGTTAGGAAGTAAGAGTTGGGTTTTTAGGTAAAAGCCGTAGGCTTAGACTCAGGAAAATTCCCAAAGGGAGTCCATGGAATTGAGAAGAGTGGGAAAGAGAAAACTGACGGAAATCTCAAAAGTGTGTCTCGAGAAGAAAGGGTTAAAAAGCAAACGATCAGCCTGAGTGGAATTGTATAATCGACAGTGCCATCGTGTGGTTGTGAATCAGGAAACTCGGAATTAGGACAAAATAAATGTAGAATTAAGATCCAATAGATATTGGAATGAATATAATTTCTTGAAATTCCTTAGTCTTCGAAACGGTTGGGAGGCCACAATTATTTTTAACAGAAAGGATCAGAATTTGTCAAAGATTAGAGCTCTGCCAGTTTGGAAAAGGAAATTTAAAAACTCCATCAGTTTCAAAATGTTATGTCTGGAAAGTTTCAAGGAGAGTTAATGATTTCAGCTAACAGTTGGTTTGATTCTGTATCCTTCCAAGACTGGGAGCAGACTTGTAGACATAACTGAACATGTAAAATTAGAATATAAAAGCAGGGAGGTCTTGCTGCAACTGTACAGGGCACTGGTGAGGCCGCAGCTGGAGTACTGTGTGCGGTTTTGGTCGCCGCACTTACGCAAGGATATTTTGGCCTTGGAGGGAGTGCAGAGGAGGTTCACTGGGCTGATACCAGAGATGAGGGGGTTGGACTATGAAGAGAGATTAAATAGACTGAGTCTGTACTCGTTGGAGTTTAGAAGGATGAGGGGGGATCTTATAGAGACGTATAAGATAATGAAAGGGATGGATAGGGTAGAGGTAGAGAGATTCTTCCCGCTTAGAAAGGACAGCAGGACTAGAGAACACAGGCTCAAAATAAGAGGGTGACAGTTTAGATCGGAGTTGAGGAGGAACTTCTTCACTCAAAGGGCGGTGAGTCTCTGGAATTCTCTGCCCGTTGAAGTGGTGGAGGCTGCCTCGCTAAGTATATTTAAGTCATGGGTAGATAGGTTTCTGGTAGACAAGGGAATTAAGGGTTATGGGGAGAAAGCGGGAAAGTGGAACTGATCCACTTCAGATCAGCCATGATCTTATTGAATGGCGGGGCAGGCTCGAAGGGTTAGATGGCCTACTCCTGCTCCTATTTCTTATGTAAAACTTAGATTGGGAATAGTGTAGGATAAGTCTCTGGATTAAAACTTGAGGTTGAAATTAGTTTCTGAAAACAAAAGTCAATACAAAGTCTTTTGGAAGCTTGTCAAGAAAAAATGATGAGGTCATGACATCCAGTTGAGAGAACTTAACTCTGCCACTTTTGAAATCAGCAGGGAATTAACCTATTCTGTTCCAGATAGGACGGTTCTTTGTATTTTAAAATTTGCATTAGTTTTAAGCCAGTATTGTAGAAATTGTTAGCATAAATCAAAAATCTATTGGGGGTGGGGAGGGCAGAGAGAGCATTCAGTGAAGTGATTACACAAGATAGAAATGGATGGGGTGAGTGTGTAGTTTATATATTCACCCCTATTGGATGATAACAGGAGATGTTAACTTGGAAATGTTCAACAATGATAGTGACCTAACAGCATCTGCATTGGATTGTGAGGAGCGGATATTTAAAATTAGTGAACTAATCACAAGACTGGAAGAAATAACAAGACTTGCTGATGATACCAAGATTGGTGGAGTAGTGGATGAGGTGGAGAGCTCTTGTAGGCTGCAAAGAGACATTCACAGGATGCAGAGCTGGGCCGAGAAGTGGCAGATGGAGTTTAACCCTGATAAACGTGAGGTGATTCATTTTGGTAGGACAAACTTGAATGCAGATTACAGGGTCAATGGCAGGGTTCTAAGGAATGTGGAGGAGCAGAGAGATCTTGGGGTTCATTTCCAAAGATCTCTGAAGGTTGCCGCTCAAGTGGATAGAGCCGTGAAGAAGGCTTATAGTGTGTTAGTGTTTATTAACAGGGGGTTTGGGTTTGACCCGTGGGGTTATGCTGCAACTATACCGGACGTTGGTGAGACCACATTTGGAATATTGTGTTCAGTTCTGGTCACCTCACTATAAGAAGGATGTGGAAGCATTGGAGAGAGTGCAGAGGAGATTTACCAGGATGCTGCCTGGTTTGGAGGGTAGGTCTTATGAGGAAAGGTTGAGGGAGCTGGGGCTCTTTTTAGAACGGAGGAGAATGAGAGGCGACTTAATAGAGGTTTATAAGATGATGAGAGGGATTGATAGAGTGGACGTGCAGAGAATATTTTCTCAGGTGGATGTCGCTGTTACTAGGGGGCATAACTATAAGCTTCGTGGTGGGAGGAATGTCCGAGGTAGATTCTTTACTCAGAGAGTGGTTGGGGTGTGGAATGCGCTGCCTGCTGTGATAGTGGAGTCGGACACTTTAGGAACTTTCAAGCGGTTATTGGATAGGCACATGGAGCACACCACAATGATAGGGAGTGGGATAGCTTGATCTTGGGTTTGGACATAGCTCGGCACAACATTGAGGGCCTGCCCTGTGCTGTACTGTTCTATGTTCTATGCTCTAAATAGTTTGGAGCACAGAGCACACCCAGGCACAAATTTTGAATCTGGGAAGTGTTGCGAGGTTGGTGTTTGTAAAATTGCAATGTTTTTTCAAAAAGGTGGTGCTTTTCTATGTTTAGAAAGTTTTAAAGAATGCAGCTGCATATAATGCAGGCTGTTATGGTGGCACAGTGGTTAGCATTGCTGCGTCACAGCACCAGGGGACCCAGGTTCAATTCCGGCCTCGGGTCACTGTCTGTGTGGAGTTTGCACATTCTCCCCGTGTCTTTGTGGGTTTCCTCCTGATGCTCCGGTTTCTTTCCTTCCTTCCAAAGGTGTGCATGTTAGGTTGATGGCCATGCTAAATCAGGGGGATTAGCAGGGTAAATGAGGGTTAGAGGAATTGGGCCTGGTGGGATTGTGGTCAGCACAGACTCGATGGGCCAAATGGCATCCTTCTGTACTGTAGGGATTCTACGTGGCAGTACACAGACTGAAACATTTGGTGAAAAAGGCACAGTAGCCTTTTTCATTTCCTGTGAGAAATTGGCTACACAGGTGAAATGACCAGAGGAAATGTGGTTAATGTTAATTCAGACCAAATTGGTAGGCAGTTTAACTGAGATGCTTGCAACGGGGTCAGACGACGTGTCAAGAAAATGTGAAGGATTGAAAATGACTATTTTGAGTGCCTACAAATTGATACCAGAAGCATGTGGACAACGGTTCAGAACACGGTCAAACTTATATTGAGTTTAAAAGAATTAAACAGCATAACTTTGATAGATGGGTGACAGCATCAAAGATGGAAAAGACATTTAAGGCCCTCAGAAATATTATTCTGCTGGAGGAGTTTAAAAACTCACTTCCAGAAATGACAAGACCTCATGTTGAGAAACAAAGTCGAAACAGCGAGAAAAGCTGCGGAGATGGCAGATGAATACACATTAGTGCATAAATTGAAATCTAGCTTCTGGCAGCAATTTCAATCCATGAGGGAAAGAAATTGGGAAAGAGGAAGATCCTTCAATGAAAAATGAAAAAAACAGGTTACATTGGGAAGAGTTTACCACCTGTGAGAAAATAAACCCATGAGAGTGGAAAAGTGGTGAAAGACCTCAGGTATTTTTACCGTAATAGGGTGGAATCTTAAGAAAGACACTGGGATGTGGAAAAAGATGCTGAACCAGGAGAATAGCCAATGATGTTCCATTGTTTAAGAACAGCAGCAGGGATAATCCAGGAAATTATAGGCCGGTGGGCCTTACGTCAGTGATAGGGAAATTATTGTAAAAGATTCACAGGGACAGGATTTACCCACATTTGGAAACACATGGACTTATTAGTGAAGGGGGGTGTTGTGCCTCACTAACTTGATTGAGTTTTTTCAGGAAGTGACGAAGATAAATGGATGTTGTATACATTGACTTCAGTAAAACCTTTGACAGTCACGGCAGACTGATACGAAAGGTGACATCCTACGGGATCAGAGGAAAGCTGGCAAGTTGGATACAGAACTGGTTTGGCCATAGAAGACAGAGGATAGCAGCAGAGCGCTGCTTTTCTGAATGGAGGGCTATGACTAGCGGTGTTCCACAGGGATCAGTTCGTGGATCTTTGTTGTTTGAATTGGAAGAAACTGTAGCTGGTCTGATTAGTAAGTTTGCAGACATTAGAAAAATTGGTGGAGTTACAAAGAATGAAAAAAATTACGGCACAGAAACAGACCCATTGGCCCTCTAAGCCTGCGCCAACCATGCTGCCCAACTGAGCTAAGACCCCCTACCCTTCCTCGTAGTGAAGAGGATTGTCAGATGATACAGCAAGATGCAGACTGGTTGGAGACTTGGGCAGAGAAATGGCAGATGGAGTTTAATCCTGACAAATGTAAAGGTAGTGCATTTTGGCAGGTTCCGTGCATGTAGGAATTACACAGTAAATGGTAGACCCCTCAAGGGTATTGACAAGCAGAGAGATGAGTTACTCAAAAAGGCATATGACATGCTTATCTACATCAGTTAGAGCATTGAATATAAAAATTGGTAGCTCATACTACAGCTGTACAGAACTTTAGGCCTCCTGTGGAATATTGTGTACAATTCTGGTCACTGTACTATCAGAAGAACGTGGAGAGGGTACAAAAGAACTTTACCAGGATTTTGCCCAGTCTGGAGGGTATTAGCTATGAGGAGACATTAGATAAACTCGGTTTGTTCTCACCGGAATGACAGAGGTTGAGGGGTGACCTGATAGAGGTATGTAGAGTGGCACGGACAGAGTGGATAGTCAGATGCTCTTTCCTAGTGTAGAAAAGTCAAGTACTAGGGGAGATAGGTTTAAGGTGTGTTGGGAAAAGTTTAGAGGAGATGTACATGGCAAGTTTTTGTTTTACACAGGGAGTAGTGAATGTCTGGAACGTGCTGCCTAGGGAGGCCATGGGAACAGGTACGAAAGGGACATCCAGACATATACGTGAATAGGATGGGAATGGAAGGATACGGACTCCCTAAGTGCGTACGATTTTCGTTTAGGCAGGCATCATGATCAGCACAGGCTTGGAGGGCCGAAGGGCCTGTTCCTTTGCTGTACTGTTCTTTGTTCCTTGTCTCGTGCCACCATGAACTGAGTCTGTGTTCGGTGCAAACTCGATGGGCCGAAGGGCCTCTTTCTGCACTGTAGGGTTCTATGATCTATGACTGCAACAAAAGCAACAGCACAAGTTTCAGCGGCAACCAGCAACAACCAGCTCCATTATTACAGCTTTGGCTTCTCTTCCTCTCACTTTTTCTCCCTTACTGCCTTTTGTTTTGGTCCCTATTTTACTTCCCTCTGACTTCCTGCATTGGTTTCCCCCCCTCCCCTGCCATATTACTTTAAAACTTCCCCAAAAGCACTAGAAAATGCTCCCCCGAGGACATTGGTTCCAGTCTTGCCTAGGCGCAGACTCTCTGATTTGTATAGTCCCAGAACTAGTTCCAATATCCCAGGAATGTGAATCCCTCTCTCTTGCACCATTTCTCAAGCCTCATATTCATCTGGACTATTCCGTCATTCCGACTGTGACTAGCACGTGACACTGGTAGCAACACTGAGATTACTATCTTTGAGGTCCTACTTCTTAACTCCTAATTCCCTAAATTCAGCTTGCAGGACTCTGCCCCACTCTTTTATCTATATCGTTGGTGCGTGCATACACCATGACAGCTGGTTGTTTACCCTCCTCCTCCAGAACGTCAATACAGCAGCTCCAAGACATCATTAACTCTTGCACCAGGGAGGCAACATACCATCTCATTTGTGTCTGTAGAAATACCTGTCAATTACCCTTACAATTGAGTTCCCTATCACTATCGCTCTGCCATTCTTATTCCTGCCCTCCTGCACAGCAGTGCCAGCCACTGTGCCATAAACCTGACTAATGCCACCTTCTCCTGGTGAGCCATCTCCTCCAACAGTATCCAAACCAGTATATCTATTTTAGAGGGAGATGAGCCCTGCACTGCCTTCCTACTCTTCCTCTGTCTGGTCACTATCTCCCGCAGTCACTTTTATCTGCGTTGTGACCAACTCACTGAATATTTTACCCACAACTTCCTCAGTATCGTGGACACAGCAAAGTGAATCCATCCCCAGCTCCAGAGCCATCAAATGGGTCTAACAGGAGCTACAGTTGGGCACACTGTAGGGGCCAGGGGCACCGGAAGGGTCCCTGAGTTCCCACGTCGTACAAGAGGAGCATGACATGGGTCTGGGATCGCTTGTCATGACCTAGAACAACAACCACAACGTCAAAAGGAAACAATAAACTACCTATCAGTCACTAGCCAATTATGTGCCGGCTATGATGACATGGTTCGATTTCCTTCTGCCTCTCACCTTCCCTCGAGTCTCCCTCGCAGGTCCGCCTCTCCACTCCTCCTGAAGATGAGCAACTCCTTCCCCTCAGCGCCGAATTTGCACTCAACTCCAAACTGCCGATACCCTCAGTCTGGCGGAAATCTCACTCCAGCTGACTGCTCCTGTGCAAGCTCACTGATCATGTGCTTGCTAAATAAAGCCTTGTATGCTGCTGATGTGAGCTGGAGCGGCCCACACACCAGTCTTAAGACTTTTTCAGACCATAATCAGACTTCAGTTAATTAACAGATAAGCTAACTGGGTCAGTTGCTTATTGACCTTTAAACAATAGTCCTGAATTTTAAAAAGAAAAAAAACTTACAATAGCTACCCCCTCCATTCCAAATTCCCCGTACTCTGTCTGTCTGAAATCTCACTCCAGCTGACTGGTCCTGTGCAAGCTCATTGGTCCATAAGGGGCTTTGTTTGATTGGAACATCTGCAACGCCTGGGTGATAGTGTACGTCTGGGTAAAGGGGGACAGTGCTATGGGCAAAGATGTACAATGCCTGGGCAATTGTGTGCAGTGTCTAGGCATAGAACATAGAACACTACAGCGCAGAACAGGCCCTTCGGCCCACGACGTTGCGCCGACCAGTTAAAAAACAATGACCCTCTAACCTAAACCAAACCCTTTCCATCCATAAACCTATCCACGGATCTCTTAAACGCCCCCAAACTAGGCGCGTTTACAACTGCAGCAGGCAGGGCATTCCAATCCCTCACCACCCTCTGGGTAAAGAACCTACCTCTGACATCCGTCCTATAACTACCCCCCCTTAATTTAAAGCTATGCCCCCTCGTGCTAGCTTTCTCCATCCGAGGAAAAAGGATATCACTGTCCACCCTATCTAAACCTCTAATCATCTTATATGTTTCAATAAGGTTTATAATGTCTGGACAATGTTATGCAATGCCTACACAATGGTGTACAGTGCCTGGGGAATAGCGTACAATGCCTGGGCGATGGTGTGTAGTGCACGCGCAATTGCGTACAATGGCTTGGCGATGGTGTACAATGCCTGAGCAATGGTGCACAATGCCTAGGCGATTCAGGACAATATCTGGGCGATGGTGTACTGTGCCTGGGCAATGGTGTACAATGCTTGGACATTAATGTACAGTGCCTGGGTAATAAGTGTACTGTGCCTGGGGATGGTGTACAATGCCTGACAGATCATATACAGTCCCTGGGCAAGGGTGTACAATGCTTGGACATTAATGTGCAGTGCCTGGGCAATGTGTACTGTGCCTGGGGACGGTGTACTGTGCCTGGCAGATCACGTACAGTCCCTGGGCAATGGTGTACAATGCTTGGACATTAATGTACAGTGCCTGGGTAGTAAGTGTACTGTGCCCGGCAGATCATGTACAGTCCCTGGACAAGGGTGTACAATGCTTGGCAGATCACCGACAGTGCTTGTGCGATGGTATACAATGCCTATGCAATGGTGTAAAGTGCTTGGGCAATGGCAAACAATGCTTGGGCATTGATGTACAATGCCAGGGAAAAGGGGATCAGTGCCTGGGCGATGGTGTACAATCCCTCGCCAATTGTGTACAGTGCCTGGGCAATGGTGTACAATGGCTGGGTGATGGTGTACAGTGCCTGGATAATGGTGTACAGTTTCGGAGCAATGATGTACAATGCTTGGGCAATGGTGTACAGTGTCTGGGTGAGAGTGTACTGTGCTTGGGCAATGTTGTACAAAGCCTGGATAAAGGGGGAACAATACGTGGGCAAAGATGCACAATATCTGAGCAATGACTGCAGTGCCTGGGTGATGGTCTACAGTGCCTGGGCAACACTTGTCACAGCCCTCCATTCAGAAACACCCCCTTCCACTGCTACCCTCTGTCTTCTTTGACCGAGCAAGAAGTCTCACAACACCAGGTTGTGAGACTTCTGTGTTTACCCCAGTCCAACACCGGCATCTCTATTTCTCTGACCGAGCCAGTTTTGTATCCACCTTGCCAGCTCACTTCTGATCCCATGCGACTTCACCTTCTGCACTAGTCTGTCATGAGGGACCTTGTCAAAAGCCTTACTGAAGTCCATGTAGATGTATATATGGACTTCAGCAAGGCATTCGATAAGGCCTCCCATGCAAAGCTTATTGAAAAAGTGAGGGGGCATGGGATCCAAGGGGACATTGCTTTGTGGATCCATGACTGGCTTGCCCACAGAAGGCAGAGAGTGGTTGTAGATGGGTCTTTTTCTGCATGGAGGTCGGTCACCGGTGGAGTGCCTCAGGGATCTGTTCTAGGACCCTTGCTGTTTGCGATTTTTATAAATGACCTGGATGAGGAAGTGGAGAGATGGGTTGGTAAGTTTGCCGATGACACGAAGGTTGGAGGCGTTGTGGATAATGTGGAGGGATGTCAGAAGTTGCAGCAAGACATAGACAGGATGCAAGACTGGGCGGAGAAGTGGCAGATGGACTTTAACCTGGATAAGTTTGTGGTGGTTCATTTTGGCAGGTCAAATGGGATGAAGGAATATAATATTAAGAGTAAGACTCTTAGCAGTGTGGAAGATCAGAAAGATCGTAGGGCCTGGGTTCATAGGACGCTCAAATCGGCTTCGCAGGTAGAGGATGTGGTTAAGAAGGTGTATGGTGTACTGGCATTCATCAATCGAGGAATTGAGTTTAGGAGTCGGGAGATAATGCTGCAGTTTTATAAGACCCTGGTCAGACCCTACGTGGAGTAGTGTGCTCAGTTCTGGTCGCCTCATTACAGGAAGGATGTGGAAGCCATTGAAAGGGTGCACAGGAGATTTACAAGGATGTAACCTGGATTGGAGAGCATGCCTCATAAGGATAGGTTGCGAGAACTCAATCTTTTCTTCTTGGAGAGAAGGATGAGAGGTGACCTGATAGAGGTGTATAAGACCTTGAGAGGTATCGATCGAGTGGATTCTCAGAGGCTATTTCCCAGGGCTGAAATGGCTGCCACAAGAGGACACAGGTTTAGGGTGCTGGGGAGTAGGTACAGAGGAGATGTCAGGGGTAAGTTTTTCACTCAGAGGGTGGTGGGTGCATGGAACTGGCTGCTGTTGGTGCTGGTGGAGGCGGATTCGATAGGGTCTTTTAATAGACTTCTGGATAAGTACATGGGACTTAGTAGGATTGAGGGTTATAGGTAAGTCTAGTAGGTAGAGATGTTCGGCGCAACTTGTGGGCCGAAGGGACTGTTTGTGCTGTAGTTTTTCTATGTTCTAACATCCACTGCCTTACCCTCATCAATCATCTTCATTACTTCCTTGGAAAACTCGATCAAGTTTGTGATTCATGACCTCTTCTTCACAAAACCATGTCGCCTCTCACTAATATGTCCACTTATTAACAAGTCCTATCTCGAAGAATCCTCTCCAATAATTTCCCTACCACTGATGTAAGGCTAATTGGCTTGTAATTACCTGGATTATTCTTGCTACCCTTCTTAAACAAAGGAACATTGGCTATTCTCCAATCCTCTGGGACCTCCCCTGTAGCCAGTGAGGATACAAAGATTACTCTCAAGGCCTCAGCAATTTTCTCCCTTGCCTCTCCCAGTATTCTGGGGTATATCCCATCCGGCCCTGGAGACTTGTCTACCTGCTCATTGTTCCGTGGGAGCACTGAAGAGAGGCTGCGATTTGCGAGTGGAGAGCTTGTGGGTGAGTACAGCGACTTTTTCTTTCTTTTAAAAACTAACTTTGTTTAGTGAGTTTAGTGGGGTTTTTTTTTGATTGTTTTAAGTTTGACCCCGGAAGTAGTCACGAGGGTACTCGGGTCAAGTTTTTTTTTTCACCCTACTATAAATTAGACCGGAGGGGATTCCCGATACTCTACACAGGTAGAGTATCCCAGCCCTCCCCCCTCTCCTAACCTAAAAAAGAGAGAGAGAGAGGGGCTCTGTCTGAGAGCAGGTAAGACTGCTTTTGTTTTTGTGTGTGCTGTAAGGGCTTTGGCTCACAGGGCCAAGAGATAAGGTAAGTTATAAGCTTTTTTTTTTACTTTGGGTTGCTATAAGGGGTAAGTATGAGTGTGAGACCTGTATGTTGCTGCCAATGCAACATGTGGGAAGTCTTGGAGGCTCCTGGCCTGCCAGACATCCACACCTGTGCTCGGTGTGTGGAGCTGCAGGCCCTACGAAACCCTCTATCACACCTGAAACATCTGTATCCTGGAATGTTAAACTGCCAATCCTATTGTTCCCTTAACCAAGTCTCTGTAATGGCAAAGTCTCTGTAATGGCAACTACATCATGGTTCTTAGTAGTAATCCAAGCTCTAAGCTTGGGCATTGATGTACAATACTGGGCAATAGTGTATTGCGTCTGGGTGACGATGTACAATGCTGGGCAATGGTGTACGGTGTCTGGGTGATGATGTACAATACTGGGCAATAGTGTATAGTGTCTGGGTGATGATGTACAATGCTAAGGAAAAGGGGGTCAGTGCCTTGGTGATGGCGTACAGTGTCTGTGTGATGACGTACAACGCCTGGCCAATAGTGTACAATGGCAGGGAAAAGGGGGGTCAGTGTCCAGGTGATGGTGCACAGTGCCCAGGCAATGGTGTACAATATTCAAATGGAGAATGTAGTGCTTCATTCTCCATTTGAATATTCAACGGGCAAATTCTCTGCCCGTCGAAGTGGTGGAGGCTACCTTGCTGAATATATTTAAGTCACAGGTAGATAGACAAGGGAATTAAGGGTTATGGGGAGCAGGCAGGAAAGTGGAACTGATCCACTTCAGATCAGCCATGATCTTATTGAATGGCGGGGCAGGCTCAAAGGGCTAGATGGCCTACTCTTGCTCCTATCTCTTATGTTCTTATATCTGGGCTGTGGGTGTACAATGCCAAGGCGATTCTGGACAGTGCCTGGGCAATGGTGTACTAGATGCACCAATACCTATTAGAGATGAGCAATACTCACACTTCATTAAAGAAAAGAGATGTTATGTCAATCTTGTACTTTATTTGCAATTATATCTTCTTATAAAAGACCTATAAATAGGTAGAAGATACACACATTATCATACAAAATGTTTTACTAACTTTTTTTGTTAAATATACTGTACAACAGGACTAAGCAATACATTCTCCATTTGAATATCAAACAATCCAGAAAAATTATCTTCACACAAAATTGAAAGGTAGATCTTTTGCTTGTCCAGTGCTTAGAAAAGGCAACTTGGGTGCAAAGTAAGAAAACAAAATGTACTGAAAATCTGAAATTTAAAGAAGAGCTCTGACAACATCCACCCAGTTTCCTGTTCCTTGGGTGCTGTCAGACCTGCAGAGTTATTTCCAGAAAACGGTATTTTGGGTTCAGAAGAATCTGATCCAGAAATCTTCCACAATAAGGTTTTGTTTCATTTAGACTCATTCAGGTCACCGGCCACCCATCACAAAGCTGGGTTCTTCACACTCGTCCACTTCCTCATTTGGGCTTTCTGTCTCTTTTTCACTGCTGGAATTTTCATCAGGTCCTAGGGTGCAGGTTGGAAAGATTACATCTGGGTTCACCAAGGATCACTGCAATGAGTTTAACCCTTTTTGTCTTCAAAATTCAAGGCAAAAAAGGACAAAGGAAATTACAGCACAGGAATAGGCCCTTCGGCCCTCCAAGCCTGCACTGACCATGAAGCTCCCAGAATATCTGTTCACGTCGCAATGCTGTCCTTACTCAGTGCGCCTAGCATAACTTCAATGGAATGAACAATTGTTTCCCAAACTAGAGTATAAACACCCAGGACGGCGGTATCTGTTGGCCCTTGCTTCCTCAGAGATCAGAACATTGAACACAGGGTCGTCTTGTTGAAGTTGTACAAGACCAATTGTAAGGCCACATTTGGAATACTGTGTACAGTTCTGGTCATCCTATTATAGAAAGGATATTACTAAAACAGAAAGAGCGCAGAAAGATTTACCAGGATGTTACCAAGACTTGATGGTTTGAGTTATAAGGAGAGGCTGGATAGACTGGGACTTTTTTTTTCTGGAGTGTAGAAAGCTGAGGGGTGATCTGAAAGAAATCAACTAGATAGTCAATATCTTTTCCCAAAGGTAGGGGAGTCTAAAACTAGAAGCCATAGATTTAAGAGGATTGGAGGATAGCGAATGTTGTCCCATTGTTTAAGAAGGGGAACAGAGACTTCCCCGGGAATTATAGACTGGTGAGTCTTGCTTCTGTTGTGGGCAAAGTTTTAGAAAAAATTATTAGGGATAGGATTTATAGTTATTTAGAGAGTAATGTATTGATTGGAGATAGTCAGCACGGTTTTGTGAAGGGTAGGTCGTGCCTTACTAACTTTATTGAGTTTTTTGAGAAAGTGACCAAAGAGGTGGATGGGGGTAAGGCAGTTGACTTGGTATATATGGACTTTAGTAAGGCGTTTGATAAGGTTCACCGTGGAAGGCTTCTGCAGAAAATGCAGATGTATGGGATTGGGGGTGATTTAGTTAATTGGGTCAGGAATTGGCTAGCAGATAGGAGACAGAGGGTGGTGGTTGACAGAAAGTATTCGTCATGGAGTTCAGTTACGAGTGGTGTGCCTCAGGGATCTGTTTTGGGGCCACTGCTGTTTGTAATTTTTATAAATGATCTGGATGAGGGTATAGTTGGGTGGATCAGTAAATTTGCTGATGACACCAAAGTCGGAGGAGCGGTAGATAGTGAAGAGGGGTGTCATAGTTTACAGAGAGACTTGGACAAGTTGCAGAGCTGGACCGAGAGGTGGCGGATGGAGTTTAATGCGGAAAAGTGTGAGGTAATTCACTTTGGCAGGAATAACAGATGTGTATAGGGCTAACGGTAGGACTCTGAATAGTGTTGATGAACAGAGGGATCTAGGTGTATGTGTACATAGATCCCTGAAAGTTGGGAATCAAGTAGATAAGGTAGTTAGGAAGGCATACGGTGTCTTGGCGTTTATTGGTAGGGGGATTGAATTTAGGAGCCGCAGCGTCATGTTGCAACGGTACAAGACTCTGGTGCGTCTGCACTTGGAGTGTCGTGTGCAGTTCTGGTCCCCACATTATAGGAAGGATGTGGAGGCTTTGGAGAGGGTGCAGAGGAGGTTTACCAGGAAGTTGCCTGGTATGGAGGGAAGGTCCTACGAGGAGAGACTGAGGGATTTGGGGTTGTTTTCGTTAGAAAGAAGGCGACTAAGAGGGGATCTTATTGAAACATGTAAGATGATTACAGGTTCAGATAGGGTGGATAGCCATTTTCCTCGGATGGAGAAAGCTAGCACGAGGGGGCATAGCTTTAAATTAAGGGGTGGTAGATTTAGGACGGATGTCAGAGGTAGGTTCTTTACCCAGAGGGTGGTGAGGGATTGGAATGCCCTGCCTGCTGCAGTTGTAGATGCGCCTAGTTTGGGGGCGTTTAAGAGATCCGTGGATAGGTTTATGGATGGAAAGGGATTGGTTTAGGTTAGAGGGTCATTGTTTTTTTAATTGGTCAGCGCAACATCGTGGGCTGAAGGGCCTGTTCTGCGCTGTAATGTTCTATGTTCTAAGGTGAGAGGGGAAAGATACAGAAGTGTCCAGAGTGGCATTTTTTTCTCACAGAAGGTGGTGAATGTCTGGAACAATCTGTCAGAGGTAGTTTTGTCTTTTAAGAACATAAGCTCATTGTTCCGTGGGAGCACTGAAGAGAGGCTGCGATTTGCGAGTGGAGAGCTTGTGGGTGAGTTCAGCGACTTTTTCTTTCTTTTAAAAACTAACTTTGTTTAGTGGGGTTTTTTTTTGATTGTTTTAAGTTTGACCCCAGTTTGACTCCGGAAGTAGTTGCGAGAGCACTCGGGTCAAGTTTTTTTTTCACCCTACTATAAATTAGACCGGAGGGGTTTCCCGATACTCTACACAGGTAGAGTATCCCAGCCCTCCCCCCTCCCCTAACCAGAAAAAAAGAGAGAGAGGCTCTGTCAGAGAGCTGGTAAGACTGCTTTTGTTTTTGTGTGTGCTGTGAGGGCTTTGGCTCACAGGACCAAGAGATAAGGTAAGTTATAAGCTTTGTTTTTACTTTTTCCTCTGGGTTGCTATAAGGGTTAAGTATGGGTGTGAGGCCAGTATGTTGTTGCCAATGCAACATGTGGGAGGTCTTGGAGGCTCCTGGCCTGCCAGACATCCACACCTGTGCTCGGTGTGTGGAGCTGCAGGCCCTACGAAACCAGGTTAAGGAGCTGCAAATGCAGCTCGAGGACCTTCGGCTCGTTCGGGAGAGTGAGGAGGTTATAGATAAGAGCTACCAGCAGGTAGTCACACCAGGGCAACGGGATGAGGGCACTTGGGTAACTATTAGGAAGGGGAAACCACGGGTGATGGAGAGCACTCCGGTGGACGTCCCCCTTCAAAATAAGTACTCCGGCCTGAGTACTACTGGGGGGGACAGCTCATCTGAGGGAGGAAGCGGTGGCCAGGTCTCTGGAGCTGAGCCAGTGAGCCAAAAAATCAAAGGGCAGCAGAAAGGTAGTATTAATAGGGGACTCCACAGTGAGGGGCGGGGACAGGCGTTTTTGTGGACGTAGACGGGAGTCGCGGATGGTGGTTTGTCTCCCTGGGGCTGGGATTCGGGATGTCTCTGGGCGGGTCCCAGACATCCTGAAAGGGGAGGGTGAGGAACCAGAGGTTGTAGTACATATAGGTACTACTGACGTAGGTAAGAAGAGGGAGGCACTCGTGAAAAGGGACTATAGGGAACTGGGTAGGCAGCTGAGGAAGAGAAAAGCGAAGGTAGTAATCTCAGGATTGCTGCCTGTGCCACGGGAGAATGAGGGAAGAAAAGAAATGAGGTGGAGGGTGAATGCGTGGCTGAGGAACTGGTGTAGAGGGCAGGGATTTCGGTTCCTAGATCACTGGGACCTCTTTAGGGGTAGGTGGGACCTGTACAGTAAGGACGGGTGGCACTTAAATCCCAGGGGGACTAATATCTTGGCAGGAAGACTGGCTAAGGCTACCGGGGGGACTTTAAACTAGAAAGGATGGGGGGAGGGAATTGCGATGGGGAAACTGGGACGGAGGAGGTTCGCTCCCAGGTAGGGGAGGACCGCAGGCAGTATGGGAGGGAGGTTAGACAGGCGGTGGAGATGGGAAATGCCCAGACTGAGGGGCTGAAGTGTATATATTTTAATGCAAGGAGTGTAGTGAATAAGGTAGATGAGCTTAGGGCGTGGATTGCTGTTTGGGATTGTGATGTGGTGGCCATTACGGAGACTTGGATGTCTCAGGGACAGGACTGGGTACTTCAGGTGCCAGGCTTCAGGAAGGACAGGGAGGGTGGCAGAAGGGGTGGTGGAGTGGCACTGTTGATCAGGGACAGTGTCATGGCTGCAGAGAAAGAGGATGTTGTGGAGGGACTGTCTACAGAATCTCTGTGGGTGGAAGTTACAAACAGCAAAGGGTCAAAAACTTTGCTGGGTGTATTCTATAGGCCGCCCAATAGTGACAGGGAAGTTGAAGTGCAAATAGGGAAACAGATTCTGGAGAGATGTTTTAATAACAGAGTTGTCGTGATGGGAGACTTCAATTTCCCAAACATCGACTGGAATATCCCTAGGGTAAGGGGTTTGGATGGGGAGGAGTTTGTTAGGTGTGTTCAGGAAGGTTTCCTGACACAGTATGTGGATGAGCCTACGAGGGGAGAGGCTGTACTTGACCTGGTACTGGCGAATGATGTGGGTATGCCGGCGTTGGACTGGTGTAAACGCAGTAAAAAGTCTGACAACACCAGGTTTTAGTCCAACCTATTTGTTTGATAATATATTATCAAATAAATAGGTTGGACTAAAACCTGGTGTTGTCAGACTTTTTACTGGCGAATGAACCAGGGCAGGCGATGGATCTTTCGGTAGGAGAGCATCTTGGAAATGGTGACCATAATTCTATCTCCTTCACAATTGCATTGGAACGAGATAGGATCAGGCAGGCTAGGAAGGTGTTTGTCTGGGGTAAGGGGAGATACGAAGAAGTCAGGAAGTTACTTGGACAAATAAACTGGAAGGAGGCGTTCTTAGGGAAAAGTACCGAAGGAAGGTGGCAGATATTCAAGGAATGTGTGTCTGGAGCTCTGAATGACAACGTTCCGATGAGACAAGGGGGTTTTGGTAGGTCGCGGGAACTGTGGTGCACAAAGGCTGTGTTGAACCTAGTCAGGAGGAAAAGGAAGGTGTACAAGAGGTTCAGAGAATTAGGAGAGGTTAAAGATCTTGAGGAGTATAAGGACTGTAGGAAGGAACTTAAAAGGGAAATTAGGAGAGCCAGAAGGGGTCATGAGAAGACCTTGGCGAGTAAGATTAAGGAGAATCCCAAGGCCTTCTATAAATATGTGAAAGGTAAAAGGATAAGAAGAGAAGGGATAGGACCTATAAAAGGTGAGGGGGGGAAAGGTTTGTGTGGAACCAGAAGAAATGGCAGAGGTGCTTAACGAGTACTTCGCCTCAGTATTCACGGTGGAAGCTGATCTGGGAGATTTTGTTATGGATTTGCAGCAGATGGAAAAGATTGAGTACGTGAATATTAAGGAGGAGGATGTGTTGGAACTTTTGAATTCTATCAAGGTAGATAAGTCGCCTGGACCAGATGGGATGTACCCCAGGATACTGTGGGAGGCGAGGGAAGAGATTGCAGAGCCCCTGGCGATGATCTTTGCGTTGTCAATGGAGACGGGAGAGGTTCCGGAGGATTGGAGGATTGCGGATGTAGTGCCTATTTTCAAGAAAGGGAACAGAGATAGCCCGGGAAATTACCGACCGGTGAGTCTGACCTCTGTGGTTGGTAAGCTGATGGAGAGGCTTCTGAGGGACAAGATTTACGAACATTTGGAGAGGTTTGACATGATCAGGAATAGTCAGCATGGATTTGTCAAGGGCAGGTCGTGCCTTACAAGCCTAGTTGAGTTCTTCGATAATGTGACTGAACACATTGACGAAGGAAGGGCCGTGGATGTAGTGTACATGGACTTCAGCAAGGCGTTTGATAAGGTCCCCCATGCAAGACTTCTTGAGAAGGTGAGAGGGCATGGGATCCAAGGGCCTTTGGCCTTGTGGATTCAGAACTGGCTTGCCTGCAGAAGGCAGAGAGTGGTTGTGGATGGGGCTTTTTCTGAATGGAGGTCAGTCACCAGCGGAGTGCCTCAAGGATCTGTTCTGGGACCCTTGTTGTTTGTCATTTTCATAAATGACCTGGATGAGGAAGTGGAGGGATGGGTAAGTAAGTTCGCTGATGACACTAAGGTCGGTGGTGTTGTGGATGGTCTGGAAGGATGGCAAAAGTTGCAGCAGGACAGGGCGGAGAAGTCGCAGATGGACTTCAACGCGGATAAATGTGTAGTCGTCCATTTTGGCAGAACCAACGGGATGAACGAGTACACTATCAAGGGCAGAAGTCTGAGTAGTGTTGAAGAGCAGAAGGATCTTGGGGTCCGGGTCCACAGGACTCTTAAATCGGCCTCGCAGGTGGTCAAGAAGGCGTATGGTGTACTGGCCTTCATTAATCGAGGGATTGAGTTTAGGAGTCGGGAGGTAATGCTGCAACTTTATAAGACCCTTGTCAGGCCTCATTTAGAGTATTATGTGCAGTTCTGGTCGCCTCACTATAGGAAAGATGTAGAAGCTATTGAGAGGATACAGAGGAGATTTACAAGGATGTTGCCTGGACTGGGAGGCATGCCTTATGAAGTTAGGTTGAGGGAGCTGGGACTCTTTTCCCTGGAGAGACGAAGGTTGAGAGGCGACCTGATAGAAGTTTACAAAATGTTGAGAGGAATAGATAGGGTGGACTCTCAGAGGCTATTTCCCCGGGTTGAAATGGTTACTACGAGAGGACACAGATTTAAGGTGCAGGGAGGGAAGTTCAGAAGTGATGTCAGGGGTAAGTTTTTCACTCAGAGGGTGGTGAATGAATGGAATCGGCTGCCGTCAGTGGTGGTGGAGGCGAACTCGCTGGGGTCGTTTAAAAGACTTCTGGATGAGTATATGGGGTTTAATGAGATTGAGGGTTATAGATAGGTCTGTAGGTTGGTAGGTGTTGATGTGATCGGCGCAACTCGTGGGCCGAAGGGCCTGTTTGTGCTGTAGTGTTCTATGTTCTATAAGAAATAGGAGCAGGAGTAGGCCAACTAGCCCTTCGAGCCTGCCCCGCCATTCAATAAGATCATGGCTGATCTGTCGTGGCTCAGTTCCACATTCCCGCCCTCTCCCCATAACCCTTAATCCCCTCGCTTATCAAAAACCCATCAACCCGCGTCTTAAAAATATTTAGCGAGGCAGCCTCCACCACTTCAACGGGCAGAGAATTCCAGAGATTCACCACCCTTTGAGTGAAGAAGTTCCTCCTCAACTCCGTTCTAAACCGCCCCCCCCCCCCCCCTTATCTTGAGGCTGTGCCCCCTAGTCCTACTATCCTTTCTGAGCGGGAAGAGCCTCTCCACCTCTATCCTATCCATCCCATTCATCATCTTATACGTCTCAATGAGATCTCCCCTCATTCTTCTAAACTCTAACGAGTACAAGCCTAATTTATTCAGCCTCTCCTCATACCTCAACCCCGGCATCAGCCTAGTAAACCTCCTCTGCGCTCCCTCCAAGGCCAAAATATCCTTGCGTAAGTGCGGCGACCAAAACTGCACACAGTACTCCAGCTGCGGCCTCACCAATGCCCTATACAGCCGCAGCAAGACCTCCCTACTTTTATATTCAATCCCCCTCGCTATGAAGGCCAGCATCCCATTCGCCTTCCTGACCACCTGCTGCACCTGCAAGCTGGGTTTTTGCGACTCATGCACGAGGACCCCCTGCACCGTCGCCTGCTGCAGTTTTTCGCCACGTAAGTAATAATCCTTCCTACCATTATTCCTACCAAAGTGGACCACCTCACATTTGCCAACATTAAATTCCATTTGCCAGTTCCTGGCCCATTCGCCCAGCCTATCTAGATCCTTCTGTAGACTCTCCCCACCCTCCGCACAATTTGCCATTCCACCAATCTTGGTGTCACCAGCAAATTTCGACACCATACACTCGGTTCCCTCCTCCAGATCATCTATATAAATGGTAAATAGCTGAGGCCCCAGCACCGACCCCTGGGGCACCCCACTAGTCACCAACCGCCAATCCAAATAGCGCCCATTAACCCCCACTCTCTGCCTCCTATTTGACAACCAATCCTCTATCCACGCTAACACCCTACCCCCAACTCCATGCCCCCTGACCTTCTGCAATAACCTCTTGTGAGGCACCTTGTCAAACGCCTTCTGAAAATCTAGAAAGACCACATCCACCGGATCTCCTCTATCCACCGCCCTAGACACATCCTCATAGAACTCCAGTAAATTTGTCAGACACGACTTCCCTTTAACGAAACTGTGCTGCGTATGCTCTATCAAGCAGTTCCCCTCAAGATGCCTCGCTATTTCCTCCTTGATGACGGATTCTAACATTTTACCTACCACAGACGTTAAACTAACTGGCCTATAATTCCCTGCCTTTTGCCTGCCACCCTTCTTAAACAACGGCGTAACATTAGCCGTTTTCCAATCTTCCGGCACTTCCCCGGAATCCAGCGACTGGAAAATAACCACCAAGGCATCCACTATCACCTCCGCCATTTCTTTCAGGACCCTCGGATGCATTCCATCCGGTCCTGGGGACTTGTCCACAATCAGCCCCTCCAGTCTGTCGAGCACCGCCTCTCTAGTAACAGTAATGTCCTCGAGACCCTCCGGTCCTACCACCTTTCCATCTCTAACACCCGGCAAATTATTCACGTCCTCCTCTGTGAAGACCGAAACAAAAAAGTTATTCAGGACCTCAGCCATATCCCCATCCCCTACCACTAAGTCCCCCTTCTCATCCTTTAAGGGACCAACGTTCACCCTAGCCAGCCTCTTCCTTTTTATATATTTATAAAAACTCTTGCTATCCTTTTTTATATTAAGCGCTAGCCCAGCTTCATAGTTTCTCCTACTCTTCTTTATCAACTTCTTTGTCAATCTTTGTTGACATTTAAACCTCTCCCAATCCTCTTCTCGCCCACTACTCTAAACGCCTCCGCTTTTAATTTAACACTTTCCTTCACCTCCTTCATTATCCACAGCTTATTACCTCTCCTCCTACTGTCCTTTTTGACCATCGGAATAAATTTCAGCTGAGCACCAAGAAAGATCTCCTTAAAGATCCTCCACTGCTCCTCAGCAGACCTACCTTCCAACGCACTCCCCCAGTCCACATTCGCCAATTCTTCTCTCATCCTACCGTACTCCCCTCTGTTCACACAAAGGACGTGCGTCCGGGAACCCACTTTCTCCTCCTCCATCTGCACCAGAAACTCCACCATACAATGATCACTCTCCCCAAGAGGATCCTTCACCGCAAGGTCCCTAATTCTACCCGCCTCATTACATAACACCAGATCCAAGATAGCTCGCTCCCTCGTCGGCTCCAACACACACTGTTCCAGGAAACTATCCCGGCAGCATTCCAAGAACTCCTCCTCGAGCCCACCGCGTCCAACATGGGTCGACCAATCAATATGCAGATTGAAATCCCCCATAACTACGGCCGTCCCATTCCTGCACGCCGCACTTATTTGCGCGTTAACAGCCCGCCCCACCTCCAGATCATTATTCGGGGGCCAATAGATGACACCCACCAGCGTCTTCCTCCCTTTGCTGTTCCTAATCTCCACCCACAACGATTCCACCCTCTGCTCCTTGGCTCCAATATCATCCCTTGCTACCACCCTGATGCTATCCTTAATCAGTAGAGCTACGCCCCCCCCTTTTCCCTCCCGCCTATCCTTCCTAAATACTTGATAGCCCTGGACATTCAGCTCCCAGTCCCTGTCACCTTGCAGCCAAGTCTCTGTAATGGCCACCAGATCATATCCATTTGTGCCGATCTGCGCCATCAGCTCATCCACTTTATTCCTAATGCTTCGTGCATTCAGATAAAGTGCCTTCATCCCAGCCTTCACCTGGACCCTATGTGCCGTAACGCCACCAACTATACTCACGCCCCCTACTCCCTCTATTATTGGGACATCCTCGGCCTCTTCCCTTACCTTTACCCTCTCCTTAACTTTAGACCCCGTAATGTCACCTACCCTCGCACCCCCCCCCCCCCCCCCCCCCCCAATTAGTTTAAAGCCCTGTCTACAGTCCCCTTTACACGATTCGCCAGCACTCTGGTCCCAGCACGGTTCAGACCAACCCCATCCCGCCCGAGCAGGTCCCACCGACCCCAATACTGATGCCAATGCCCCATAAATTCAAACCCATTCCTCCCACACCAATCCCTGAGCCACCCATTCACTTCCTTAATCCTAACAACCTTACGCCCGTCTGCACTCGGTTCAGGCAGTAGCCCAGAGATGACCACCTTGTCAGTTCTACTTTTTAATTCCATTCCCAGCTTTTCATACTCCCTCCCCAGATCCTCACTTCGCATTTTGCCTACGTCATCGGCACCCACATATACCACAAAAAAGCATTTTTAAAAATGCTTTTAAAAAGCATTTAGGCAGTGACATGGTAAGATGGGTGTAAAGAGATATGGGCCAAATGTGGGCAATTGGGACTAGCTTAGGGGGTTTGAGAAAAAAAGGGCAGTGTGGACAAGTTGGGCAAAAGGCCTGTTTCCATGTAAATCTTTATAACTCTGAGGTCAAAAAATTACCAGCTCCTGTCAGAAAAGTTTTAAAATTCATGTACTCTCTCACTTACTTTGATATAATTTGGGCAAACCAAGTATCATTACTGAAGAAGAGATACTGCAGCCTGTTCCAGAAGTTCTGAGGAAAACAAGTTTTAGTGAGAAGCTGAAGGAAATCAGCACTAGTACAGAAATGGTTTTGGGGCAATAGATGGGATTGAAAGTGGATAAATCTCCAGGTTCTGATCATCTTGAACATAAGGAAGTGGCCCTGGAAATAGCAGATCCATTGGTGGTTATTTTCCAAAATTCACTGGACTCTGGATTAGTTCCTACAGATTGGAGGGTAACTCATGTAAGCCCATTATTCAAAAAGGGAAGTAGAGAGAAAACAGGGACCTATAGGCCAGTGAGCCTAACATCAGCACTGGGGAAGTTGGTGGAGTCCATTATCGAGGATTTCATAACTCAGCATTTGGGAGGCAGTGGTATAATCAGAAAGTCAGCATGGATTTACAAAAGGGAAATCACGCTTGATGAATTTATTTGAATTTTTGAGTAGAGTTTACTGAGGAGAACCAGTGGATGTAGTTTATTTACTTTCAGAAGGCTTTTGACAAGGTCTTACATAATAGTCTACTATGTAAAGTTAAAGCACAGGGGATTGCCAGTAATGGCTCGAGATGGATAGAAAGCTGGTTAGCAGATAGGAAGCCAAGAGTTGGCATAAATGGATCTTTTTCTGATTGGCAGTCAGTGACCCATGGGGTTCTGAGGGGATTTGTGCTCAGGCCCCAACTGTTCACGTTATATATTGATGACTTGGAAGACGGAACTGAATGTATTATCTCCAAATTTGCAGATGATACAAAGTTGGGTGGGAGGGTGAGCTGTGAGGAGGATGCAGAGATGCTTCTGCGTAATTTGGACAGGCTGAGTGTGTGGGCATCTGCGTGGCAGATACAGTATAATGTGGATAAATGTGAAGGCTATCCACTTTAGAACATAAGAACATAAGAACATAAGAAATAGGAGCAGGAGTAGGCCATCTGGCCCTTCGAGCCTGCCCCGCCATTCAATAAGATCATGGCTGATCTGTCGTGGCTCAGTTCCACTTTCCCGCCCTCTCCCCATAACCCTTAATCCCCTCTCTTATCAAAAACCCATCAACCCGCTTCTTAAAAATATTTAGCGAGGCAGCCTCCACCACTTCAACGGGCAGAGAATTCCAGAGATTCACCACCCTTTGAGTGAAGAAGTTCCTCCTCAACTCCGTTCTGAACCGCCCCCCCTTTATCTTGAGGCTGTGCCCCCTAGTCCTACTGTCTTTTTTGAGCGGGAAGAGTCTTTCCACCTCTATCCTATCCATCCCATTCATCATCTTATACGTCTCAATGAGATCTCCCCTCATTCTTCTAAACTCTAACGAGTACAAGCCTAGTTTATTCAGCCTCTCCTCATAGCTCAACCCCCTCAACTCCGGTATCAGCCTAGTAAACCTCCTCTGCACTCCCTCCAAGGCCAAAATATCCTTGCGCAGGTGCGGCGCCCAAAACTGCACACAGTACTCCAGCTGCGGCCTCACCAATGCCCTATACAGCTGCAGCAAGACCTCCCTACTTTTATATTCAATCCCCCTCGCTATGAAGGCCAGCATCCCATTCGCCTTCCTGACCACCTGCTGCACCTGCAGGCTGGGTTTTTGCGACTCATGCACAAGGACCCCGAGGTCCCTCTGCACCGTCGCCTGCTGCAGTTTTTCGCCACGTAAGTAATAGTCCTTCCTACCATTCTTCCTACCAAAGTGGACCACCTCACACTTGCCAACATTAAATTCCATTTGCCATTTCCTGGCCCATTCGCCCAGCCTATCTAGATCCTTCTGCAGACTCTCCACACCCTCCACACAATTTGCCTTTCCCCCAATCTTGGTGTCATCAGCAAATTTCGACACCCTACACTCGGTTCCCTCCTCCAGATCATCTATATAAATGGTAAATAGCTGAGGCCCCAGCACCGACCCCTGGGGCACCCCACTAGTCACCAACCGCCAATCCGAATAGCACCCATTGACCCCCACTCTCTGCCTCCTATTTGACAACCAATCCTCTATCCACGCTAACACCCTACCCCCAACTCCATGTCCTCTGACCTTCTGCAGTAACCTCTTGTGAGGTACCTTATCAAACGCCTTCTGAAAATCCAGAAAGACCACATCCACCGGCTCTCCTCTATCCACCGCCCTAGACACATCCTCATAGAACTCCAGTAAATTTGTCAGACACGACTTCCCTTTAATGAAACCGTGTTGCGTCTGCCCTATCAAGCAATTCCCTTCAAGATGCCTCGCAATTTCCTCCTTAATGACGGATTCTAACATTTTACCTACCACAGACGTTAAACTAACCGGCCTGTAATTCCCCGCCTTTTGCCTGGAACGCTACAGCACAAACAGGCCCTTCGGCCCACAAGTTGTGCCGATCATATCCATACCTACCAGGCCACAGAACTATCTATAACTCCCAATCCCATTAAATCCCATGTACTGATCCAGAAGTCTTTTAAAAGACCCCAGCGAGTTCGCCTCTACCACCACTGACGGCAGCCGATTCCACTCACTCACCACCCTCTGAGTGAAAAACTTACCCCTGACATTTCCTCTGTACCTGCTTCCCAGCACCTTAAACCTGTGTCCTCTCGTAGCGACCATTTCAGCCCTGGGAAATAGCCTCCGAGAATCCACCCTATCTATTCCTCTCAACATTTTATAAACCTCTATCAGGTCGCCTCTCAACCTTCGTCTCTCCAGGGAGAAGAGTCCCAGCTCCCTCAACCTATCTTCATAAGGCATGCCTCCCAATCCAGGCAACATCCTTGTAAATCTCCTCTGCACCCTCTCAATAGCTTCCACATCCTTCCATTTTGGTAGCAATAATAGGTAGACAGGTTATTACTTGAATGAATAAATCGAGAGAGGTGGCTACTCAGCGACCTGGGTATCCTCATGCATCAGTTGCTGAAAGTATGTGCACAGGTACAACAGGCAGTAAGGAAGGCAAACAGTATGTTGGCCTTCATAGCAAGGGGATGTGAGCATAAGGATACGGATGTTTTGCTGCAATTGTGTAAGGCGTTGGTGATCAGCCATGATCATAATGAATGGTGGAACGAAGAGCTTACTGCTGCTTCTAGTTTCTATGTTGCACTGGAGAATCAGACTGTTGGAGATTTACCAAATTGCACAGGTTGAAGTACAGGTTTTCTGAACTGGAGTTGGTTACCTCTCTGAGTTAGGTCAGGGGAAAATATTGACCTTCAGCAAGCTGAGATAGAATTAAAACCCGAATAGACATTCTCAACAGCAACTAAACTTAATCATGAAATCTGACCATCTCTCTGCCTATTTTGGCACTTTCCTGTCAGCGTTTGTGCAAGGCTGAAGAAAATGGAGGTATCTGAAATTAACTGCTATCTTTTCATAGAATCACAGAAACCCTACAGTACAGAAGGCCATTGAGTCTACACCAACTGCAATCCCACCCAGGCCCTACCCCCCTATCTCTACGTATTTTACCTGCTAATGCCTCTAACCTACACAACTCAGGACTCTAAGGGGCAACCTTTAGCATGGCCAATCAACCTGACCTGCACATCTTTTGGACAATGGGAGGAAACCCACACAGACACAAGGAGAATGTGGAAACTCCACACAGACAGTGACCCAAGCCAGGAATCAAACCCAGACCCCTGGAGGTGTGAAGCAGCAGTGCTAACCACTGTGCTACCATGCCATCCGCGGTAGTAAATTTTTCCATAACTTACAGTAAATTCTGATTTTTATTTTAGGGTTATGAAATTTAAACACAGGACACAAACAGTGTGGTGGGGCGCAGGATGGATGGGCGGGGGCAAGGTGGGGGGGCGGGGGGGCGGTGAAACGGGCGAGGCACTGGATGGAGGCAAGGTGGGCGGGGTGCAGGCAGGGCACAGGACAGGTGGGCAAGACGGGCCCCCACCGTCCCGCAGGTGGTGAGACAGACAGGGCACTGGTGGTTGGGGACAGTTAATGATATTAGAAAACTGTACCAAGTTTAATGACATGCAGTCACATTTCATGGCAGAAATCTGACTTTGAACTCTGGACATGAGGTCGAGAGAAATAGCATTAACTCGTGGACAAATATTTTTGAAAATTCTAAATGACTTGTTGGGCTCGAACTTCAATCAGGTGCAAGGACAGAAGGTTGCACGTATCCGGGTGGCAAAACGTAATAGAAGTTTGATATTTAGGAAATGGACATCCTGCTTCAAACTTAATTTATTCACATATCAATACACAAACTAACTTCTCAAAACTCCTTCAGTATCAAAAGTTGGTGTACCTCTAAATTGGGAACTCAAGACACATCGAAATATCTTAATTTGGACCATATCTCAACACCATGTCTACACAGGAGTCATATTAGGATTGACCTCTAAAATAACTAGACGTTTCTTAAACACAGCTTATGATGAAAGGTCATAATTTGAAATATTGACTCTTTCTGTCTCCATCGATGCTGCCCCGACCTGCTGAGCATTTCCAGCATTTTCTGTTTTTATTTCTTAAGCAGTTCTAGAAGCAGCAACAAAGTCACAAAATGGACAGCAAGATTTGGATGAACCCTTTGGTGGTTACCAAACCAATGCAGGGGAGAAACAAAGATCCTGAGAGTTTGGCAAGGACAAGAATGGATTTCAAATTGAGCAGAACTCACCTTTTGCAGTTTTGGTCAGCTCCTTCTTGGCTTTCTTTGCCAATATTTTCTTCTCCTTTAACTTCTGACTGTAATGAGGAAAATAACAAAATATAAGGTGCAAATTACCAACAAAAATGTTGATTAATTCTTTCTAACCCAATTAAAACCCTTTGCTTACAGTTAGTATGTCACTGATTAGATTGACCAATAATGGGCGCTATGCTGTCCACCCCCCACCCCCACGAATCCAAGTGAATCCCGGCTTGGAGGACAAGCCAATATCATTCAGATTCTTGCTAAATTTGCCTGCAGTGTCTAGCAATCATGCTCCCAAACTAAAGAGGATCCAATGTTTGTTCAAAGCAAATTGTAACAACTACAAACAAGCCTGGCTGAGATCAGCCAACTCCACGTACGAAGCGGATTGACCCCACGGTCTTTTTACGCCAGATTACTCAGTGATCCATCAGAGTACCCATCATTGTAATTACAGATAGAAACTCCTCAAATCTGTAACAGTATCAAACAAAGCAACAGGTATGACAGGATGACAACAGAAGTGTATAAGATATTGAGAGGTATAGATAGGGTGGATTCTCAGAGGCTTTTTCCAAGGGCTGAAATGGTCGATACGAGAGGACACAGGTTTAAGGTGCTGGGGAGCAGGTACAGAGGGGATGTTAGGGGTAAGTTTTTCATTCAGAGGGTGGTGGATGAGTGGAATCAGCTGCCATCGGTGGTGGTGGAGGCAAATTTGATAGGGTCTTTTAAGAGACTTCTGGATGAGTACATGGGACTTAATAGAATTGAGGGTTATAGGTAAGCCTAGTAGGTATGGGTATCATCGGCGCCAACTTGTGGGCTGAAGGGCCTGTTTGTGCTGTAAGTTTTCTATGTTCTAAAGAGGGAATGTGGTAAAAACTGTAACGTCTAATCTCTTGCCGGGTTTCCTGGATCTGGGAGCAGCCCAATCACTTCACCGTTTCTTCCTGCGCTTCTCTGTCTTCTCTTCTGCCGCTCTCCGATTACTGTCTAATTTCCTCTGGAATTCATCCTCCAGACGTTGCTGTAAAGTGATGAATCCTCAGGTGAATATCACAGTCAGACAGCACAGCCTCACTTCCAGTAGATACTTCAAAGACAATTGCATGTTTAATACCATAGCAGGAGCCAATGGGTTGAAGCTTATTCTCCTCTCCAATGTTTTAGACATCTCAATTTTATTGCGAAGAACAGGGTACAGTCTCAGACTTCGAGAATTAAAATCCTTGCTAAATGAATGCAGCACCAATAACATTGCCAACTGGCATCATAAGAGAGCAATTTACATTAAATGCACAATTTCCATTACAGTGCTGTTCCACAAACACTCTTTGAACCTGGTTACAGTGCCATTACTTTAAATAATTAATGTTCAGTACTTACCACTTTAAAAACTCTGCTGAACCCAGCCAAACCCAGTTCTTTCACACACCCTACTACAGTGATTATTTTACTTACTGTCAAGCCCCAGGATAGAAATATCTTAAAATAGATTCACAGAATCCCTACAGTGCAGAAGGAGGCCATTCAGCCCATCGCGTTTGCACTGACTATAATCTGACCCAGCCCCTATTCCCATAGCCCCGCATCTTTACTTGGCTAATCTCTTGACACTAGGGTCAATTTTTCATGGTCAACCAACCTAACTCGCACATCTTTGGAGTGTGGCAGGAAACCGGGGCGCCCGGAGGAAACCCATGCAGACACAGGGAGAACATGCAAACTCCACACAGCCAGTGACCCAAGCCGGGAATCGAACCCAGGTCTCTGGTGCTGAGGCAACAGTGCTAACCAATGCCACTGTGCCTCTTCCACCTTCTTCTGTTGGGAAAAAGATGCAAAAGTTTTAGATCGTGTACCGACCAACTCTTCCCTGCTGCCATCAGACTTTTGAACGTTGATCTCTCTCTACACCCTAGCTATGTAAAACTACATTCTGCACCCTTTCCTTCTCTATGGAAGGAATGCTTTGTCTGTATAGCGCGCAAGAAACAATACTTTTCACTCTATGCTGATACATGTGACAATAATAAATCAAATTAATGCTACTTCCTTCTCAACAATTTAAGGTCTCTTTTATCCTAACCTATTTCCTGATATTATTAGCATCATCTTTATACAGGATGTTTTGAGAAAAGGTGTATGGCTCTCATAAAGCAAGCTTCCTACCAACATCTGTAATTCTATGTTCACAGTAGAACGAATACCTGAATTTTCAGTTCTGACCAACAGAAAGCCAGAAGTCAACAGGTACGGAGACAAAATAGCATGCAACAGGAACAGTCACATGTACTGTGGTCACTTACTGGATACTAACATGAGAAAGAAATCCCACACCACCAGTTTAAAGTCCAAACAAGTTTATTTGTAGCAAAGGCTGCAAGCTTTCGGGACAGCCTGTCCCTTCGTCAGGTGGCTGGGCATTCTGATCATGCTAGCATGAGGCCAGACAACTTTATCCTCTCGCCTTCAAACACACGGTGAGATTACATCATTCAAGCAAAATCTAATAGTTAAAGCTATAGGTTCCAGAGCTGATATTTAAAGGCAGTATAACCCTGTTTAAAATTTCAGCTCTTGCGTTGCTGTGACTTTGGAGATCATACGCAGATCGTTTTCCTTTTAACTTAAGTATTAACGAGTAATGATCATGGAGTTCCACTCACCTGTGCTGCCTGTTTCTCCATGAATTCCTCTCTCATATACTCTCTTCGACGGAGATGTCTGTAGACATGGAACTCTCCACTGCCTGCACCAGCACTCGATCCTATCATCACAGCACAATTTGTGATATTCAATGTGGAGCAAAGGAAGAGTGCACAATAAAGAGAACAATGAACACTCAACGCTTGAAAATCAAGAACTCGGATCTACGTTTAACCTAAAGCATTGTCAATGACATATCAGCATCACTCGAGTCACTTGTACCAACATCCAAAGCAAAAAGTGTCCTGACTACACTCAAGAGTATCCAACAAACAGTTCTGTACCATGCCAGGTCCAAGGACTGCAATAGTCATTGTTATCTATTGCAATTGCATTGCTTTTCTCTCAGAAAAAATTATAGGATGGGAATAAAGGGATATGGTCCCCGTAAGCGTAGGGAGTTTTAGTAAAGTCGGGCAGAATGGTCGGTGCAGACTTGGAGGGCTGAAGGGCCTGTTCCTGTGCTGTAATTTTCTTTGTTCTTTGAGCAGCCAGCACAGCCTAATCACTTCTCCATCCCAAGTTCTTACTTTTTTCAGAACCAATTCTTTATTAAGTTATTTTTTTCCATGCTCTACTTTACAACCTTCCTCACTTCCGTCATCATTTGTAAAAACCAATGCAACGTATATTCTTTAGTGACACACTGAGTAAGAGATATTTATTCACTGGGTGCACCAAGAATGGAAAAGGTATCCATCACTATAACCTGCCAACACAGTATGCCAATGAGAAAAGTCCGAGTGACAGGAGAGATTGCAGAGAAGACATTTTCCTTTCAAAAACCCTGAAGGGACCTCATGCATTTGGCTAGGTATGCTGCAAAGTCCCAGTATGCCAAGTGTTTGGATCTCAGTTAGTGCTACAATGGGTCTTCAGTGGGTCGCAGCAGCTTTTCAGAGTGAGGAGGCTGACTGAGTTCCGACCTCTAATTATTATCTAGGCAGCCAATGTCCAGGGGAGACTGAATAAGGACAGACAGGATTGGACACAGCTGTCAGACTGAATGTACTATTACCAAACAGTGCTATTTTATATATTTCTCACCATCTACTGCCCATGAACTATCTTGTGCAGAGGGATTCAATTTTAATTTAATCGATCCAAAATGGTTAGAAACTGGATTACACAGTCTCCTAACGCCCTCAGTCTGACTACTGAAGAAAAATTGTTGCAAAGTAGCAGTGAGTGTAACACAATAGGGATGGGGAGAGTACAGTAAAAGTCTTCATCGATCACATACATATCTTGAAGCCACATGTTTCCTAATATAAAAGTAACACTTACCCATAACATCGCGTACAAATTCTGGTGGCGGCCGTGGAGCCCAATCCTTGGGTCTCTCCGAGATTAGAACTTGCTTCTCCTACAATGAGAAATTTGAGCAAAACTATAATCAGTACCCAACATTCCAAACTGCGCTCAACACAAGTAGATTTCAGCACAGCCCACAACACAAATTTAGAAATTTAGTCTCCGCACACTTAACAGTAGCTATGCCATTGGACAGAGAGTGAGAAATGGTTGGAGCTTGTTAAAAAAAGCAATGTAATAATTGTGGGAGATTTTAACCTTCATGCAGATGAGACAAGACAAATCAGCAAAGCTGGTCTGGAAGATGAGTTTGTAGAATGCTTTCTAACAGTTTCCTGGATCATTTATTGCGGAGCCAACTAGGGACAAAGCTTTTTTAGATCTAGTATTGCACAATGTGGCAGGGTTAATTAGTAATCTCAGTGTTAAAGATCCACTAGGAAATAGTGATCATAACACAACTGAATTTCACATTAAGTTTGAAAATGACATACACCAGTGACAAACAAGAATCTTAAACAAAGCCAATTACGGGAGGAAAGAGCTTATTAAAGTTGATTGGTTAAACAGTCTAAAATATATATCAGTAAATAAACAATGGGGAACATTTAGAAACAATTCAAAATGTTTAGCAAAAATATATTCCATTATAAAACAAAAACAAAAGTGATGAGTAGAGTCTTGCAGGGTCTGTGTTGGGGCATCAACTTCTTACAATTTATATTAATGACTTAGATGAGAAAAGCGAAGGTATGGTAGGGTAAATTTGCAGATGACACAAAGATGGGTAGGCAAGTATGTTGTGAAGAGAGCATAAGGAGGTTGCAGATAAATATAGGTAGGTTGAATGAATGGGAGACAGAGTATAATGTGGGAAAATAGGAAGTCGTTCAATTTGACAGGAAGACTAAAAAGGCAGAGAGAGTATCACTTAAACAGAGAACAGCTGCAGAACTCAGCTTGGATCTCCATCAGTGTGGAGTCTGCACATTCTCCCCGTGTCTGAGAGGGTTTCGTCAGTTGTTCCAGTTTCCTCCCATAGTCCGAAATGCATGCTGGTTAGGTGCATTGGCCACGCTAAATTGTCCCTCAACATACCCAAACAGGTGCCGGAGTGTGGCAATTAGAGGATTTTCACAGTAACTTCATTGCAGTGCTAATGTAAGCCTACTTGTGACACTAATAAATAAACCTTATTACAAGTGTAATTGAACTTAAAAGTAAGGATGTTATGCTTCAGTTGGGCATTGGTGAGACCGCATCTTAAAAACTGTGTGCAGTTTTGATGTCCTTATTTAAACATGGAGACATAGAAGACAGGAGCAGGAGGAGGCCAATTGCCCCCTTGAGCCTGCTCCACCATTCATTATGATCATGGCTGATCATCCTACTCAATAGCCTAATCCTGCTTTTCTCGTCATAACCTTTGATCCCATTCGTCCCAAGTGCGACATCCAGCCGCCTCTTGAACACATTCAATGTTTTGGCATCAATTACTTCCTGTGTTAATGAATTCTACAGGCTCACCAGTCTTTCCATGAAGAAACGTCTCTTCACCTCTGTCCTAAATGGCATACCTTGAACGCTCAGATTATGACCCTTGGTTCTGGGTCCCCCCCCTCATTGGGACTATCCTCCCTGCATCTACCCTGTCTAATCCTGTTAGAATTTTATAAATCTCTATGAGATCCCTTCTCATTGGAGTGAACTCCAGTGAAAACTGGAGGATATAAATGCATTGGAGGCAGTTCAGAGGAGATTTACTAGAATCCAAAAGCGAAAATGCTGGAAAATCTCAGCAGGTCTGGCAGCATCTGTAAGGAGAGAAAAGATGTTTCGAGTCCAGACGACCCTTTGTCAAAGCTGTCAAAGGCCTGTCAGCTTTGATCATAAGGATAACAATGCAAATTCTTTTTTTTTAAAGTGTGAAAATTGTAAATGTTGATGTTCTGATGGACTTGGGGGGTAACTGTACAAGATGCACACAAAGTTAGCAATGAGGTACAGGAAGCAATTATTGCAAGGGAATCAGAATACAAGAATAAGGAAGCCTTGTTGCAAACGTACATGTAAATGTTCACTGAAAACACCACACAATGCGTGAGTATATGTTGGTTGTCCTCGGTTCAGGAGTATGAAAGTCAGCTCTGATTGAACAAATTGCACAAGGAATATTTGTTGAAAAGTATGATCCAACAATAGTGGACTCCTACGGAAAGCAAGTTGGAGTGGATGGACAACGTATGCTTGAAATCCTGGATACAGCTGGAACGGAACAATTTACAGCAATGAGGGATCTTTACATGAAGAATGGACAAGGTCTTTGCATTAGTTTTTGATGAGACCACACTGGAGAACTGAGTGCAGTTTTGGTCTCTGTGTTTAAGGATGGACATACTTGCACAGGAAGAGGTACAACAAAGCCTCACACTAGATCGGTTCCTGCAAATGACAGGCCTGTTCCTCTGATGAGACTGAGTAAATTGGGTCTGTACTCTGGAGATTGGAATCATTGAGGGGTGGTTATTGACTTGACGGGGTAGACACCGAGAGGTTGTTGTCCCTTGTTGGGGAACGTGGAAGATGCTGTAGATCTGGCGGGGCAGTGTGGTCTATTGCAGCTTTTATTTCTCACGCCACCTCCCACACTGGATCTGCATTACTGCCTCTCCCCGAGCACTGATTCACTCAACCACCCCCACCACCACCCTCCCACCCCCCCATCCATCACCCCCACTGCCCCCCTCACCCATCCCCCTCAACCCCCCCATCCATCACCCCCACTGCCCCACCGCCCCCTCACCCATCCCCCTCAACCCCCCCATCCATCACCCCCACTGCCCCACCACCCCCTCACCCGTCCCCCTCACCCCCCCACTGCCCCCCTCACCCATCCCCCACTGCCCCCCTCACCCATCCCCCCACCACCCCCCTCACCCATCCCCCCACCCCAAACCCCCACTACCCCACCGCCCCCCCTCACCCATCCCCCCACCCCCAAACCCCACTGCCCCCTCACCCATCCCCCACCCCCAAACCCCACTGCCCCCCCATCCCCCCACCCGCCCCCCCCATCCCCCTCACCCGCCCCCCATCCCCCCCACACCCCCCACTCCCCTCACCCAACACCCACCCCCCCCCCATCCCCCCACCCCCCTCACCCGCCCCCCCCACCCCCCTCACCCGCCCCCCCCACCCCCCTCACCCGCCCCCCCCATCCCCCCACCCCCTCACCCGCCCCCCCATCCCCCCACCACCCTCACCCGCCCCCCCATCCCCCCACCCCCCTCACCCGCCCCCCCACCCCCCTCACCCGCCCCCACATCCCCCCTCACCCGCCCCCACATCCCCCTCACCCATCCCCCCACCGCCCCCCCTCACCCATCCCCCCTCCCCCAAACCCCACTGCCCCCTCACCCATCCCCCACCCCAAACCCCACTTCCCCCCCCATCCGCCCCCCCATCCCCCCACCCCCCTCACCCGCCCCCCATCCCCCCCACTCCCCTCACCCAACACCCATCCCCCCACCCCCCTCACCCATCCCCCACCCCCAAACCCCACTTCCCCCCTCACCCGCCCCCCACACCCCCCACTCCCCTCACCCCCCACTCCCCTCACCCAACACCCACCCCCCTCACCCACCCCCCCACCCATCCCCCCACCCCCCTCACCCACCCCCCTCACCCTCCGCCTCCGTGCAGAGAGAGGGGGTGGTGAGGGGAACCCAGCGACTCTCCGGCCGGTTTCCACTGACCGGGTTCCTCATTAAGCGGTCCAGTTTCAGGCGCTGCTCCTCGGCCGCGCTCTTGGGGATGACCAGCGGCTGCATCAGCTTCTTGGGCGGCCGCTTGTCTCCGTCCGCCATCTTGGAGGGCTGGCGCGGGCCGTTACGTCACTGAGCCGCGACCGTCACCATCTGATTACGTCATCGGGCGACCTGCCTCGGGGGGGGGGATGCGCATGCGTGGCTCTCATGTTGTTGGCTGTGGATCCTGGAACCCTAGAGGGGAGGCCATTCAGCCCATTGAGTCTGTACTGACCACAATCCCACCCAGGTCCTACCCCCATATCCCTACATATTATACTCACTAATCCCTCTAAACTACACATCCCTAAGGGGCAATTTCTTAGCACGGCCGATCAACCTAACCCCCACATCTTTGGACTGTGGGAGGAAACCCACACAGACATGGGGAGAATGTGCAAACTCTGTCAAATAAATGGTTGGACTTTAACCTGGTCTTATGAGACTTCTTACTGTGTTAACTCCATACAGTGGAGGCGGCACGGTAGCACAGTGGGTTAGCACTGCTGCTTCACAGCTCCAGGGTCCTGGGTTCGATTCCCGGCTCGGGTCACTGTCTGTGTGGAGTTTGCACATTCTCCTCGTGTCTGCGTGGGTTTCCTCCGGGTGCTCTGGTTTCCTCCCACAGTCCGAAGATGTGTGGGTTAGGTTGATTGGCCGTGCTAAGAAATTGCCACATAGTGTCCAGGGATGTGTAGGTTAGAGGGATTAGTGGGTATAATATGGAGGGATATGGGGGTAGGGCCTGGGTGGGATTGTGTTCGGTGCAGACTAGATGGGCTGAATGGCCTCTTTCTGCACTGTAGGGTTCTATGATTCAGTGACCCAAGCTGGGAATCGAACCCAGGTCCTTGGAGCAGTGTTACCAATAGGTTGGTGGTGGAGATTGGCACCATTGTGTCACCCATCTCAGTGGTAACAGTATGCCACTACTGCTAGTCCCCAAGGGCACTTCAGCAGTGTCATGGTGACCTCGGAGACCACGTGACCTTCTCATCCGTGGCTTCAGCAAACCTCGGGACCACATGATGCCCGATCAATAGGACAGCAGCATGCGTGATTTGAAGAGCAGGCTTTAAAACCCGCAGTTGGGGCCTGGACCAGCATCTCGTGATAGTGCACCATAGAAAACATTCTTTCTGATTGTATCGCTGCTTGGTATGGCTCCTGCTCTGCCCAAAACAGCAAGCGACTACAAAGGGTTATGAACGAAGCCCAGTCCATCACGCAAACCAGCCTCCCATCCATTGACTCCATCTACCGTTCCTGTTGCCTTAGGAAAGCAGCCAGCATAATTAAGGACCTCACGCACCCCGGACATTCTCTCTTCCACCTTCTTCTTTCAGGAAAAAGATACAAAAGTCTGAGATCACGTACCAACCGACTCAAGAATACTTCTTCCCTGCTGCTGTCAGACATTTGAATGGACTTACCTTATATTAAGTTGATCTTTCGCTACACCCTAGCAGCGACAGTAACATTCTGCAGCCTCTCCTTTCCTCCTCCCCTATGTATTCTATGAACTGTATGCTTTGTTGTTTAGGTGCAAGAAACAATACACTGGATCCCAGCTTTTTACCATTTATATAGATGATCTGGAGGAGGGAACCGCGTGTCGAAATTTGCTGGTGACACCAAGATTGGGGGAAAGGCAAATTGTGCGGAGGGTGTGGAGAGTCTGCAGAAGGATCTAGATAGGCTGGGCGAATGGGCCAGGAACTGGCAAATGGAATTTAATGTTGGCAAGTGTGAGGTGGTCCACTTTGGTAGGAAGAATGGTAGGAAGGATTATTACTTACGTGGCGAAAAACTGCAGCAGGCGACGGTGCAGAGGGACCTGGGGGTCCTTGTGCATGAGTCGCAAAAACCCAGCTTGCAGGTGCAGCAGGTGGTCAGGAAGGCGAATGGGATGCTGGCCTTCATAGCGAGGGGGATTGAATATAAAAGTAGGGAGGTCTTGCTGCAGCTGTATAGGGCATTGGTGAGGCCGCAGCTGGAGTACTGTGTGCAGTTTTGGGCGCCGCACCTGCGCAAGGATATTTTGGCCTTGGAGGGAGTGCAGAGGAGGTTTACTAGGCTGATACCGGAGTTGAGGGGGTTGAGCTATGAGGAGAGGCTGAATAAACTAGGCTTGTACTCGTTAGAGTTTAGAAGAATGAGGGGAGATCTTATTGAGACGTATAAGATGATGAATGGGATGGATAGGATAGAGGTGGAGAGACTCTTCCCGCTCACAAAAGACAGTAGGACTAGGGAGCACAGCCTCAAGATAAAGGGGGGGCGGTTTAGAACGGAGTTGAGGAGGAACTTCTTCACTCAAAGGGTGGTGAATCTCTGGAATTCTCTGCCCGTTGAAGTGGTGGAGGCTGCCTCACTAAATATTTTTAAGATGCGGGTTGATGGGTTTTTGATAAGAGAGGGGATGAGCTATGAGGAGAGGCTGAATAAACTAGGCTTGTACTCGTTAGAGTTTAGAAGAATGAGGGGAGATCTCATTGAGACGTATAAGATGATGAATGGGATGGATAGGATAGAGGTGGAGAGACTCTTCCCGCTCAAAAAAGACAGTAGGACTAGGGGGCACAGCCTCAAGATAAAGGGGAGGCGGTTTAGAACGGAGTTGAGGAGGAACTTCTTCACTCAAAGGGTGGTGAATCTCTGGAATTCTCTGCCCGTTGAAGTGGTGGAGGCTGCCTCGCTAAATATTTTTAAGAAGCGGGTTGATGGGTTTTTGATAAGAGAAGGGATTAAGGGTTATGGGGAGAGGGCGGGAAAGTGGAACTGAGCCACGACAGATCAGCCATGATCTTATTGAATGGCGGGGCAGGCTCGAAGGGCTAGATGGCCGACTCCTGCTCCTATTTCTTATGTTCTCGTGTAACGGAACTGAGACCAATAGCTTACATGGCAAAGACCCTCTCCAAAGCAGAAAAGTGGCACTCCCAAATCAGAAAACAAGAGTTGGAGGTCGTGTTTGGCATCATGAAATTCCACCAACATGTATTTGAAAGGCATTTCAGTCGTTTGATTTCACACCTTAACGCATTATTGAGGTTATTCAAAAAAATCAAAAGTACTCCTTCCTCTGCCTCTACAATGTTGACCCCATTGCTGTCTGCGTACGAATACACCTCAGAGCATCAACCCGGAGCCCGCATTGCCAACACCAATGCTTTAAGCTGCCTCCCATTGCCCGTAAGTTCAACGTAAGTCCCCTCACCAATACCAGAAGAAGCCGGGATGATTTTTGTCTCAAAATGGTAGGATGCTATTAAAATGATTTTTTCTTTGCATAGGTGAAAATCAAACTGACATTTCTTTTAAACCATATTTGGGCAGTGCCTACGAGAAAGGGAACAGACTGTTTTTGGCAATTGATACAATTAATAGAATAGATCAGAGGGTTAGACAGGGTGGACAGTGAGAGCCTTTTTCCTCGGATGGTGACGGCTAACACGAGGGGACGTAGCTTTAAATTGAGGGGTGGTAATTATAGGACGGATGTCAGAGGTAGGTTCTTTACTCAGAGGGTAGTAAGGGTGTGGAATGCCCTGCCTGCAGCAGTTGTGGACTCGCCAACTTTAAGGGCGTTCAAATGGTCAGTGGATAGGCATATGGATAACATTGGAATAGTTTAGGTTAGAGGGTCATTAGATTGGTTCCACTGGTCGGCGCAACATCGAGGGCCGAAGGGCCTGTACTGTAATGTTCTATGCTGTGAGCCAGGATGCATTTAGATGAGATGTCGAAGAAGCAGCAAGGAAAAGCGAGAGGCAGCCATCCCCAGGAAATAGCTCAGACTGCTCACCATAACCCTTAATTCCTTTACTGTTCAAAAATCTATCCTTGCCTTAAAAACATTCAATGAGGTAGCCTCAACTGCTTCACTGGGCAGAGAATTCCACAGATTCACAACCCTTTGTGTGAAGAAGTTCCTCCTCAACTCAGTCTGAAATCTGCTTCCCCCTTAGTCCAACATATTTTCTGGCTCACTTGTTTTACTTTTGAGCTTCTGGGGATTCCCTTGAATGTTTGTACAAGGATGTGGATGTTATTGATGTTTTTCTCTTTCAATCTACAGGTGATTGGGTCCGCCTTGTTGTCCAACAAGGGGCATACACGCGATGGGTCGTACTGGGGCTGCTCTTGGATGTTTCGAGAGTAGTCTAGTGCTTCATGTTGTTAGTGTGTGCCTAAACTGGACCAGATACTGGGCAAGACGACAGCTCAGTGACTATCACTGTTTGCTGTGCAGATACATGGATTTGGGCCGGTGTCTGTGGGAGTTTGCGCATTCTCCCCGTGCTTGCGTGGGTTTTCTCCGGGTGCTCCGGTTTCCTCCCACACCCCAAAGATGTGCTCTTAGGCTGACAAATTGTCCCTAAATTAGTCTCCCCTCAATCTGGTTTCCAATGTGGGGTGCCATAAGCGTAGACAAGGGTCATGGATGGAAGAGGGGACTCACAATGTTAAAATGGCAGCATTGGCTCGTTGGGCCGAAGGGCCTGTTTCCCATGCTGTGTTGTTCTTTGTTTGTTCTTTGTTATTTTGAGGCTATGCCCCCCCTCGTTCTAGTTTCATCCGCCAGTGGAAATAGCCTCTTGCATCTATCTTACCTACTCCCTTCATAATTTTCTATAAGATTCCCCACGCCCATTCTTCTGAATTCCAATGAGTATAATCCCCGTCTACTCAGTCTTTCCTCATAACCGACCCTCACAACTCCGGACTCAGCCTAGTAAGGCTCCAAGCCCTTGATGTTTGAGTGAATCCTTGCTGTTTCAAACGTTTGGGCTTGTGAAACCGCGTCTGTCTTTGTGTGTAGAGGCGTTGAAGGGACGCTGTAGGCTGTATTACTGGTCTGCTAATCCAAACATGAATCATCCAAGCAGCTTAAAGCTTCAGTGAGGCCCTACATCTTTATAATTCGAATCGATTGATGCCTCAGGTCATTAAACTCTACGTGAATTCTCTGTGCCCCTTGATGTTCTGGGAAGACTCCGTTAGATGTAGCAGTCGAAGATGTGACGGGGTATGTAAAAACTCAGTTATTTCCATTTTTATTGCGAGAAATGGATTGCAGTTAATCTTAGTCAAGGGCTTGCAAATTTTTCCATACCAACACTGCTCGGGGTGTCTGAATCGAAGTGCATCAGAATTGTCACTGTTGATTTATGAGCTCTCCTGACAGTGTTTATCTGTGTAATTAATGTTATGTTCGAAGGAGCTTGACATGATTTATGCCGATGAATTCTAGATCCTGGCACTGCCTTGAGTAGCCTGGAGCTGAATCAAAGCTTTGAACACAAGTCTTGGAACAATCTACCAAGTGAAAGAAAGATTTAAAGTTCTACCCACTTAACTGGTACGCTTAACACTATAGTATGTGGCATCCACACAACCTGGCCTGTTGATCCACAATAAAACCATTCAAATAGGATCAAAAGTAGCCTCCACCACTTCAACGGGCAGAGAATTCCAGAGATTCACCACCCTTTGAGTGAAGAAGTTCCTCCTCAACTCTGATCTAAACTGCCCCCCCTTATCTTGAGGCTGTGCCCTCTAGTCCTACTGTCCTTTCTGAGCGAGAAGAATCTCTCTACCTCTACCCTATCCATCCCCTTCATTATCTTATACGTCTCTATAAGATCCCCCCTCAAAGTAGGCCGTTTGATCTGTCTGCTCTGCCATAGAATTATGGCTGATTCCTCACATCCACTTTCCTACCCTTTCCCCGTAACCCTGGACTCCCTTACTGATCTATCTATCTCAGCTTTAAATATATACGATGTGGAGATGACGGCACTGGACTGAGTTAGGCCAGTAAGAAGTCTCTCAACACCAGGTTTGTTAGGTAGCGTGAATGCTTCAGCAGTCAAGGGCATTCTGATCTTCGGGTAAGCGTACTCCAAGGTGGCCTTCAAGACACACAGCGCAGAGTCGCTGAGCAGAGACTGATAGCCAAGTTCCGCACACATGAGGACGGCCTCAACCGGGATCTTGGGTTCATGTCGCACTATCTGTAACCCCCACAACTTGCCTGGGTTTGCAAAACCTCACTAACTGTCCTGTCTGGAGACAATACACATCTCTTTAACCTGTGCTTAACCCTCTCTCCACTCACATTGTCTGCACCCGTAAAGACTTGATTACCTGTTAAGACTCACATTCCAACCATTATCTTATAATTGAATCTGTGTCCCGTTATGCCCTGTTTGTGAACCCAACTCTCTACCCACCTGATGAAGGGGCATCGTTCCAAAAGCTCTAGCTACCAAATAAACCTGTTGGACTTTAACCTGGTGGTGTGAGACTTCTTAAATATACACAAGGACTCTGCCCACAGGTCTCTCTGGCAAAGAGTTCCAAAGACTTACAACCCTCTGAGAAAAGAAATTCCTCCACGTCTCTGTCTTAAATTGACACCCCTTTATTCTGAGATTATAGGAACACAGGAATTAGCGGTGAGAGTAGGCAATTCAGCCTCTGAGCCCACTCCACCGTTCTATGTGGCTGATCTCAGAGGGTGGTGAGTGAGTGGAATCGGCTGCCGTCAGTGGTGGTGGAGGCAAATTCGATAGAGTCTTTTAAGAGACTTCTGAATGAGTACACGGGACTTGATAGGATTGAGGGTTATAGATAAGCCTAGTAGGTAGGGATAGAACATATAGAACATAGAACATTACAGCGCAGAACAGGCCCTTCGGCCCACGATGTTGCGCCGACCAATTAAAAAAGCAATGACCCTCTAACCTAAACCAATCCCTTTCCATCCATAAACCTATCCATAAGATTGGCGCAACTTATGGGCCAAAGGGCCTGTTTGTGCTGTAGTTTTTCTATGATTCTGTTCTATCTCCATCTCAACCTAACATCAGAACATAAGAAATAGGAGCAGGAGTAGGCCATCTAGCCCTTCGAGCCTGCCCCGCCATTCTTTGGTACTTTGGTAGGAGCAACAGATGTGTCGAGTATAGGGCTAACGGGAGGACTTTGAATAGTGTGGATGAACAGAGAGATCTAGGTGTATGTGTACATAGATCCCTGAAAGTTGGGAATCAAGTAGATAAGGTTGTTAAGAAGGCATACGGTGTCTTGGCGTTTATTGGTAGGGGGATTGAATTTAGGAGTCGCAGCATCATGTTGCAACTGTACACAACTCTGGTGCGGCCGCACTTGGAGTACTGTGTGCAGTTCTGGTCCCCACATTACAGGAAGGATGTGGAGGCTTTGGAGAGGGTGCAGAGGAGGTTTACTAGGATGTTGCCTGGTATGGTGGGGAGGTCCTATGAGGAGAGACTGAGGGATTTAGGTTTGTTTTCGTTGGAAAGAAGGCGGCTAAGAGGGGACCTTATTGAAACATATAAGATGATTAGAGGTTTAGATAGGGTGGATAGTGATAGCCTTTTTCCTCGGATGGAGAAAGCTAGCACGAGGGGGCATGGCTTTAAATTAAGGGGGGGTAGTTATAGGATGGATGTCAGGGGTAGGTTCTTTACCCAGAGGGTGGTGAGGGATTGGAATGCCCTGCCTGCTGCAGTTGTAAATGCGCCTAGTTTGGGGGCGTTTAAGAGATCTATGGATAGGTTTATGGACGAAAAGGGATTGGTATAGGCTAGTGGGTCATTGTTTTTGTAACTGGTCGGCGCAACATCGTGGGCCGAAGGGCCTGTTCTGCGCTGTAATGTTCTATGTTCTATGTTCTTCCCCTGCCTTTTCCTGATAGCCCTTTATCCTACTTTTGAGCAAATATTTATCAATCTCTTTCTTGAATCAATTGATTGATTCTGCAGCCACTGCACTCTTGGGACCGTGAGTTCCACAGGTTCACAACCTGCTGAGAAGAAGCTTTTCCTTATCTGACTTGAATCTCCCAGCTCTTATTCTACAATGGTGACCTCTTGACTCTTTTAGCAGAGGGAACATTTGTTAACATTTACGTTATCAATCCCATTGAGTATTTTTTTATATCCCTCAATCACATCACCCCTCATTCTTCTGTACTCCAATGAGTACAAGCCCAAGCTACACAACCGCTCCTCATATGACGACCCCTTCAAATCTGTAATCAATCTCGTGAACCTCTTCTGAACTGTTTCCAATGCCACCGCACCCTTCCTCAAAAAAGGTGACCAAAACGGAACACAATATTCCAAATGTGGTGTCACCAATGCCTCATACAACTCTCTACTTTCATATTTAGGTCCTTTCGCAATAAATGCCAAGATTCTATGTCTCTGGTCCTAGATGTTCCCATACCCTCGCAGCATGTACCCTGTCAACCCCTTAAGAATCCTATATGTTTCAATGAGATCACCTCTCATTCATCTAAAGTCCAATGAGTAACCTTTCCTCATAAGACAATCCCTCCATAGTGGGCATCATCCCAGCGAACCTTCTCTGACTTCCTCCAATGAAATAATATCTTTCTTTCAATAAGGAGACCAAAACGGATCAGTTCTCCAGATGTGGTCTCACTAGTGCCTTGTACAATTGCAGTAAGACTTCCCTACTCCAACCCCTTTGAAATAAGGGCCCGATTACCTGTGTGCTTTCTGCGTTACATGCACAAGTTCCCCAAATCCCTTTGTGTTACAGCTTTCTGCAGTTTTTCTCCATTTAAATAATACTCTGTTCTTTTGTCCCTTCCTCCAAATGAACAAGTTCACATTTTCTCACATTGTACTCCATTTGCCAGTTTTCCACTCTAGCAATATCTGTGTTTGTAACCCTCTCCCATCTCGCCTTTCCAACTATTTTTGTCATTTGCAAATGTTGCTACAGTATATTTGCTTCCTTCCTCCAGATTATTAATATATATTGTAAACCGTTGCAATCCCAACACTGATTCCTATGAAACTCCATTGGTTAGAGGTCGCCAACCTGCTAAAGAACCCCTCATCTCCATTCCCTGTTTCCTGCCCATTAGTCAAATCTCTATCCATGCCAGTGGGCAACACCATGGTTCTGAGTGTACGACTAAACCCTTTGTGAGGTACCTTGTCGAACGCCTTCTGGAAATCCAAATACACCACATCTACTGGTTCCCCTCTCTCTACCCTGGTTGAGACTTCTTTAAAATTAATATATTAGACAGACACAATTCCTCTCTCATGAAGCCATGCTGACTCTGCTGTTCCAAATGTGCTGCTTTCACTTTGTTAATACTTGATTCCAACAATAGATGTTGGCACGGTGAGGGTAGCACGGTGGCACAGTGGGTTAGCACTGCTGCTTCACAGCTCCAGGGTCCTGGGTTCGATTCCCGGCTCGGGTCACTGTCTGTGTGTGGAGTTTGCACATTGCGTGGGTCAACAAGTACATTGATATTCAGCTCTCTCTTTTCCAATGTTCCAGTGGAAGGTTTGGGGTGTGATGGGGGATGAGAGCCAGAATAATAGAATCCTTCAGTGCAGAAAGAGGCCCTTTGAGTCTGCACCAAACATAATCCCACCCAAGCCCTATCCCCATATCCCTACATATTATACCCACTAACCTACACGTGCCTGGACACTAAGGGGCAATTTCTTAGCATGACCAATCAACCTAATCTTTGGACTGTGGGAGGAAACTGGAGCACCCGGAGGAAACCCACACAGACATGAGGAGAATGTGCAAACTCCACACAGACAGTGACCCGAGCGGGGAATCGAACCCAGGTCCCTGGAGCTGTGAAGCAGCAGTGCTAACCACTGTGCTACCGTGCCGCCCTAATGTCTTGCCTTATTTTTAAGAGAAGCCAAATTATGCCTGCTCTTTATTTCTCACGTGTTCTTGTGTGGATATATTTCTGATTTTGTTTTAGAAAAAGGGTTAAAGTGATATGGGGAACAGGTAGAGAGGTGGATTTGAGACCTGGAAGAGATCAGCCATGATCGAATTTAATGGCAGAGCAGGATTGAAGGTCTATATTGCTTACTGCTGCTCCGAATTCCTATGTTCATACCTTCATGTTATTTGCTTTATTTCATTCTCTAAGCACAAAACTACCTTTGTGACCTTCCCTGTTGGATATATCACAGATTGATTCAGGAAACCAGGATGCATTTTATCAATAAAGATTAGCTCTAATCTAACTTGGGCTTGTTAAAGAACTGCTGATGCTGAAAACCTCTCAAGATCAATTCAAATCATCTTTTCAATTCCTATTCTGCGATCTGTGATATCATCCAAGTATTGGAGCTGCCTCCTTTATCGTTTCTTTTCCTTCAAAAGACTGTAAAAAGGGTAACAATTTGCTATAACCAGATCGCAGCAAGAACGGAACAGAGCAGCAGCAGATAAGGCTACAGCTTAAAAAATAGTAAAAAGGCAGAGTTAAAGGCTGAATATTTGAATGCACACACAGCATTCGTGACAAAATAGGTGAATTAATAGCATGGAACCAAATGTGTGCGACCTGATAGTCATTGCAGAGACTTGGTTGATAAAAGGTTGAACCTGAATATCGAAGGGTATTTGACACTTTGCAAAGACAGGGAGCTAGGAAAAGGTGATGGGTTAGCTCTGTTAATTAAGGATGTCATGAGCACAGCAGAGAGAGGTAATCTTAGCTTGAAAGAACAAGATGTAGAATCAGTTTGGGTAGAAGTCAGAAATAAGGAGGTCACTCACGGCAGTAATTTAAAGACTCCCTCAGAGATATCTTGCATATCCTTACTGAATCAACGAATTGTTCTGGCGCAGAAGGCTTTGACAATTTGCAGTACACAGGTGATTCTGTCTGCCTTGTTGTCCAATGAGGGGCATATTATATATATATATACATATATGTAGTTATAGGACGGATGTCTGGGGTAGGTTCTTTACCCAGAGGGTGGTGAGGGATTGGAATGCCCTGCCTGCTGCAGTTGTAGATGCGCCTAGTTTGGGGGCGTTTAAGAGATCCGTGGATAGGTTTATGGACGAAAAGGGTTTGGTTTAGGTTAGAGGGTCATTGTTTTTTAACTGGTTGGCGCAACATCATGGGCCGAAGGGCCTGTTCTGCGCTGTAATGTTCTATGTTCTATACACGCGGTGGGTTGTGCGAGGGCTGCTCTTGGATGTTGCTTTGAGAGTTGCCTAGTGCTTCACGTCGTTAGTGTACGCTTAAACTGGACCAGTTGACGGGCAACACGACAGCTCAGTGACTATCACTGATTGCTGTGCAGACACATGGATTTGGGTCGGTGTCTGTGGGAGTTTGCGCATTCTCCCCGTGCTTGCGTGGGTTTTCTCCGGGTGCTCCGGTTTCCTCCCACACCCCAAAGATGTGCTGTTAGGCTGATTGGTGTTAACAAATTGTCCCTAAATTAGACCTCCCTTAATCTGGCGCGCATATAATTCTCTAAATTTGCACCCCTTTATTGTGGGGTCCAAGAGATGTGGACAAAAGGCGGAGGTAGAAGGAGGATTGGAATGAGGCACTCACTGAGTGTTAAAATGGGCGGCGAGGGCTTGTTGGGCCGAATGGCCTGTTTCCTGTGCTGTGTTGTTCTTTGTTCTTTTGTACAAGGAATCTCTACAGCAATGGGAAGAATTGCTGAGAGTTCATGGACCCAGTTATAAGAACATAAGAACATAAGAAATAGGAGCAGGAGTCGGCCATCTAGCCCTTCGAGCCTGCCCCGCCATTCAATAAGATCATGGCTGATCTGTCGTGGCTCAGTTCCACTTTCCCACCCTCTCCCCATAACCCTTAATCCCCTCTCTTATCAAAAACCCATCAACCCGCTTCTTAAAAATATTTAGCGAGGCAGCCTCCACCACTTCAACGGGCAGAGAATTCCAGAGATTCACCACCCTTTGAGTGAAGAAGTTCCTCCTCAACTCCGTTCTAAACCGCCCCCCCTTTATCTTGAGGCTGTGCCCCCTAGTCCTACTGTCTTTTTTGAGCGGGAAGAGTCTCTCCACCTCTATCCTATCCATCCCATTCATCATCTTATACGTCTCAATGAGATCTCCCCTCATTCTTCTAAACTCTAACGAGTACAAGCCTAATTTATTCAGCCTCTCCTCATACCTCAACCCCGGCATCAGCCTAGTAAACCTCCTCTGCGCTCCCTCCAAGGCCAAAATATCCTTGCGTAAGTGCGGCGACCAAAACTGCACACAGTACTCCAGCTGCGGCCTCACCAATGCCCTATACAGCCGCAGCAAGACCTCCCTACTTTTATATTCAATCCCCCTCGCTATGAAGGCCAGCATCCCATTCACCTTCCTGACCACCTGCTGCACCTGCAAGCTGGGTTTTTGCGACTCATGCACAAGGACCCCCAGGTCCCTCTGCACCGTCGCCTGCTGCAGTTTTTCGCCTAATGAGACAAATATCCTGCAGACAATAAACTCAGGGTACAGGATTCTGCAGCTTCAGAGGTGCAAAGATTCTGCTGCAGTTTCTGTTCTGACTTCCAGCACTGGAGAGAAGACTTTCAGCTGGGTTTGAACATGGATATGGAATGGACTCTCACCCCGTGAAGGTAACAGCTTTTCGGATCCTCTGTGAACACCGGATTCAGGCGAAACATTCTCTGCGGAACACTCTCGAGAAACTTATGAATCACATCTTCCCTCGGACTCTCGAGTCTGAGAGAGAAACCCAACCTCAAAACCACCGTGAGATGGTGGGAGAACCGGTCGAGATCGGTTGATAAAGCAGAGAGTATGCTGAGTTTGAGCAATTGAGGCAGAGTGTACAAAAACGAGGAGGTTACAGCCTACAGATCACTGGAATATCGCGTCCCAGTTCTGGGACCACACTTCACGGGAGCACAGTGGGTTAGCGCCGCTGTTTCGCAGCTCCAGGGTTCGATTCCCGGCTCGGGGTCACTGTCTGTGTGTGGAGTTTGCACATTCTCCTGGTGTCTGCGTGGGTTTTCTCCCACAGTCCAAAGATGTGTGGGTTAGGTTGATTGGCCGTGCTAAGAAATTGCCCCTTAGTGTCCAGGGATGTGTAGGTTAGAGGGATTAGTGGGTATAATATGTAGGGATATGGGGGTAGGGCCTGGGTGGGATTGTGTTCGGTGCAGACTCGATGGGCTGAAGGGCCTTTTTCTGCACTGTCGGGTTCTGGGGGTGTGTGGGTGGGTGGGGGTGGATAGACAGGGAGAAACTGTTCCCATTAGTTGAAGGATCCAGAACAGAGGACACAGATTTTAAGTCATCAACAAAAGAAGCAATGGTTTATAAGACCCTTGTCAGACCCCACGTGGAGTACTGTGCGCAGTTCTGGTCGCCTCACTACAGGAAGGATGTGGAAGCTATTGAGAGGGTGCAGAGGAGATTTACAAGGATGTTGCCTGGATTGGGAGGCATGCCTTATGAGGATAGGTTGAGGGAGCTCGGTCTCTTCTCCCTGGAGAGACGAAGGATGAGAGGCGACCTGATAGAGGTTTATAAGATGTTGAGAGGAATAGATAGGGTGGATTCTCAGAGGCTATTTCCCCGGGTTGAAATGGTCGCTACGAGAGGACACAGGTTTAAGGTGCTGGGGAGCAGGTACAGAGGAGATGTTAGGGGTAAGTTTTTCACTCAGAGGGTGGTGAGTGAATAGAATCGGCTGCCGTCAGTGGTGGTGGAGGCGAACTTGCTGGGGTCTTTTAAAAGACTTCTGGATGAGTATATGGGGTTTAATGAGATTGGGGGTTATAGATAGGTCTATAGATTGGTAGGTATAGATGTGATTGGCGCAACTCGTGGGCCGAAGGGCCTGTTTGTGCTGTAGTGTTCTATGTTCTATATTACGTGAGGAGAAAAATTATCAGAGTGAGTGGTTAGGACCTAGAATACCCGGGGGAGGTGAGTTCAAATCAGCTAGTGAATGATCTAAAAAGGAAGTATGGACAGAAGGGGATAAACACCAGGTAAGTTGGTCCTTCAGGGAGCCAACACAGACACCATGGACCAAATGGCTTCCTACTAATTTATGAGGGGGTTGGACTATGAGGAGAGATTGAATAGACTGGGTCTGTACTCGTTGGAGTTTAGAAGGATGAGGGGGGATCTTATAGAGACGTATAAGATAATGAAGGGGATGGATAGGGTAGAGGTAGAGAGATTCTTCCCGATTAGAAAGGACAGCAGGACTAGAGGGCACAGCCTCAAGATAAGGGGGGCGCAGTTTAGATCAGAGTGAGGAGGAACTTCTTCACTCAAAGGGTGGTGAATCTCTGGAATTCTCTGCCCGTTGAAGTGGTGGAGGCTGCCTCGCTAAATATATTTAAGTCACGGGTAGATAGGTTTCTGATAGACAGGGGAGAAAGCGGGAAAGTGGAACTGATCCACTTCAGATCAGCCACGATCTTATTGAATGGCGGGGCAGGCTCGAAGGGCTAGATGGCCGACTCCTGCTCCTATTTCTTATGTAAGCTTGATGAGGTTAAGTGGTTCTGGTATCAAGTGTTCACTTTTGATGAACTGGCTTCGATTAAACTGTAAACAGCCGCCCGTCAACTGCAACTGGATCAGACATCTCAAGCTGCCACGTACATCAGGAGATCAGTGAACTGTACCAGGGCCTCAGGACAATCTAACAGCTTTCTTGTGCAGTTGCAGGAGTGTCTCTTCTGATTGACATCACCAATTACGAGGGAGTTTTCGAATTCGGTCAAGGATGGCACAACCGCAAGTTTCAAAACTGGGAAACGTAGTAATCGAGGGCGATATAAAAGTAGCACAATATTTACCGACCAATTCAAACCAGGTTGTCTTTACAATAGCTGCAATGAGTTCATACCCCCTCAAAGCTTTTTAATATCACTGCAACAACTTACATTTTAACATGTCTTTTAACACAGCAAATTGTCCCAAGATGCTTAACAAGAGTGAATTAGAACATAGAAAAACTACAGCACAAACAGGCCCTTCGGCCCACAAGTTGCGCCGATCTTATACAAAGAACAACGCAACATGGGAAACAGGCCCTTTGGCCCAACGAGCCCGCGCTGCCATCCCAGCAAAGTATCTTCCTACCCCTAACTTGCCCCGCGTGTATGCGAATAGTACCCCTATTGTAACCAAATTCAGGGGAGAATATTGTTGGGTCAATTTGTTACACCAATCAGCCTAAGAGCACATCTTTGGGGTGTGGGAGGAAACCGGAGCACCCGGAGAAAACCCACGCAAGCACGGGGAGAATGCGCAAACTCCCACAGACACCGGCCCAAATCCATGTGTCTGCACAGCAATCAGTGATAGTCACTGAGCTGTTGTGGTGCCCATCTGCTGGTCCAGTTTTAAGCGTACACTAATGGCGTGAAGTACTAGGCTACTCTCGAAACATCCAAGAGCAGCCCACGCACGACCCACCGTGTGTACGCCCCGCGTTTGACAACAAGGTGGACCGACACACCTGTGGATTAAAGAGACAAAACATTAACATGTAGTGTTACATTTCCAGCAACGTCCCGAGTCTCTGACCCTTTTTAAAACTGTCTCCTATAACCTTCCATCCCTGTTTCACTCATGTGTCTATCTAAGTAAACCTTAAACAAGTCCAGCGTTCCTGCCTTCACCTCCTTACTTAGCGCGTTCCATACCCCCACGACCCTCTGTGTGAAAAACCTCCCTCTAGCATCCAAATTATACCTCTCCCCCCTCGACCCTTAGCTCGTGACCCCTCGTGATATTTGTCTCCAATCTAGGAAAAAGCCCGCCACTGTTTACTCTATCTATACCCTTCATTATTTTATACACCTCTATCAGATCCCCCCTTAATCTCCATCTTCCTAAGGAGACTATCTCTACCTACTAAGCTTACCTATAACCCTCAATCTTATTAAGTCCCATGTACTTGTCCAGAACAAAGAACAAAGAACAAAGAACAGTACAGCACAGGAAACAGGCCCTTCGGCCCTCCAAAGACTCTTAAAAGACCCCAGCGAGTTCACCTCTACCACCACCACCGCCGATTCCACTCACTCACCACCCTCTGAGTGAAAAACTTACCCCTGACATCTCCTCTGTACCTGCTCCCCCGCACCTTAAACCTGTGTCCTCTCGTAGCGAGCATTTCAGCCCTGGGAAATAGCCTCCGAGAATCCACCCTATCTATTCCTCTCAACATTTTATAAACCTCTATCAGGTCGCCTCTCAACCTTCGTCTCTCCAGGGAGAAGAGTCCCAGCTCCCTCAACCTATCCTCATAAGGCATGCCTCCCAATCCAGGCAACATCCTTGTAAATCTCCTCTGCAACCTCTCAATAGCTTCCACATCCTTCCTGTAGTGAGGAATGTATTTGGATGAATTATAGTGTGATGGTACTGTGCCTTTAAAAAAATATATTTTAATCATGTTTCTCGCAGGATATTTAACATTGATCATAGAACACTACAGCACAAACAGGCCCTTCGACCCACAAGTTGCGCCGATCATATCCATACCTACCAGGCCATAGAACTATCTGTAACTCCAAATCCCATTAAATCCCATGTACTCATCCAGAAGTCTTTTAAAAGACCCCAGCGAGTTCGCCTCCACCACCACCACTGACGGCAGCCGATTCCACTCACTCACCACCCTCTGAGTGAAAAACTTACCCCTGACATCTCCTCTGTACCTGCTCCCCAGCACCTTAAACCTGTGTCCTCTCGTAGCGACCATTTCAGCCCTGGGAAATAGCCTCTGAGAATCCACCCTATCTATTCCTCTCAACATTTTATAAACCTCTATCAGGTCACCTCTCAACCTTCGTCTCTCCACGGAGAAGAGTCCCAGCTCCCTCAACTTATCCTCATAAGGCATGCCTCCCAATCCAAACAACATTCTTGTAAATCTCCTCTGCACCCTCTCAATAGCTTCCACATCCTTCCTGTAGTGAGGAATGTATTTGGATGAAGTATAGTGTGATGATAGTATAAGATGATGAATGGGATGGATAGGATAGAGGTGGAGAGACTCTTCCCGCTCAGAAAGGGCAGTAGGACGAGGGGGCACAGCCTCAAGATAAAGGGGGGGCGGTTTAGAACGGAGTTGAGGAGGAACTTCTTCACTCAAAGGGTGGTGAATCTCTGGAATTCTCTGCCCGTTGAAGTGGTGGAGGCTGCCTCGCTAAATATATTTAGGACGCGGGTTGATGGGTTTTTGATAAGCGAGGGGATTAAGGGTTGTGGGGAGAGGGCGGGAATGTGGAACTGAGCCACGACAGATCAGCCATGATCTTATTGAATGGCGGGGCAGGCTCGAAGGGCTAGATGGCCTACTCCTGCTCCTATTTCTTATGTTCTTATGTTCTTATAGTATGATGGTACTGTGCCTTTAAAAAAATATATTTTAATCATGTTCCTTGCAGGATTTTTCTGCAGTCCTTGGCATTTTGTCAGCATCGTGTTGTCTGTGGCCAGTGTCCTTTATTGTTACGGGGGCCATATAATTGATACGTTGATTTTAATCAGGACTAATGCAGTGGTCTGTGGGTTTAATGGTTCTTAAGGATGGAAGAGTGGAGCGTGATTGAGGTTGATTAACAGGTCATGTGGCTACGAACAGCTATGCTTCACCGAGAAATCCGGTTTTAGTTTTGTTTGAGTTGCTGTTAGAAGCTGGGAGAAGAAGGCAGTGCCTCTGTCTCTCTCTCTGTCTCCAAAGGCTTTCTGAAACTTCCAAGACTGGGGAGCCTCGGAGATTTGATCCAATACTCAAAGGGCCAATTCAACTTGGTGTTACAAAGATCTGGCATACTTATTTTTGGACTAAATCTAAAGAAGGGTGTTTGTCTGTGGGATGGTGCTTAACTTGGAACAGCAGATATAGAACAATAGAACATTACAGCTCAGAAACAGGCCTTTTGGCCCTCCTTGTCTGTGCCGAACCATTTTTTGCCTAGTCCCACTGACCTGCACTTGAACCATATCCCTCCACACCCCTCTCATCCATGAACCCGTCCGAGTTTTTCTTAAATGTTAAAAGTGACCCCCTATTTATCCCGCAGCTCATTCCACACTCCCACCACTCTCTGTGTGAAGAAGCCCCCCCCTTAATATTCCCTTTAAACTTTTCCCCTTAACCCATGCCCTCTGGTTTTTTTCTCCCCTAGCCTCAGTGGAAAAAGCCCTGCTTGCATTCACTCTATCTATACCCATCTCACCTTATGCACCTCTATCAAATCTCCCCTCAATCTCCAGGGAATAAAGTCCTCACCTATTCAATCTCTCTCTGTAACTCAGCTTCTCAAGTCCCGGCAACATCCTTGTGAACCTTCTCTGCACTCTTTCAACCTTATTTACATCCTTCCTGTTACTAAGTGACCAAAACTGTACTCAATACTCTAAATTCAGCCTCACCAATGTCTTATAAAACCTCACCATAACATTCCAACTTTTATACTCAATACTTTGATTTATAAAGGCCAATGTACCAAAAGAACTCTTTATGACCCTATCTATCTTTGACACCACTTTTAGGGAATTATGTATCTAAGAACATAAGAACATAAGAAATAGGAGCAGGAGTAGGCCATCTAGCCCTTCGAGCCTGCCCCGCCATTCAATAAGATCATGGCTGATCTGTCGTGTCTCAGTTCCACATTCCCGCCCTCTCCCCATAACTCTTAATCCCCTCTCTTACCAAAAACCCATCAACCCGCGTCTTAAAAATATTTAGCGAGGCAGCCTCCACCACTTCAACGGGCAGAGAATTCCAGAGATTCGCTACCCTTTGAGTGAAGAAGTTCTTCCTCAACTCCGTTCTAAACCGCCCCCCCTTTATCTTGAGGCTGTGCCCCCTAGTCCTACTATCCTTTCTGAGCGGGAAGAGTCTCTCCACCTCTATCCTATCCATCCCATTCATCATCTTATACGTCTCAATGAGATCTCCCCTCATTCTTCTAAACTCTAACGAGTACAAGCCTAATTTATTCAGCCTCTCCTCATAGCTCAACCCCCTCAACTCCGGTATCAGCCTAGTAAACCTCCTCTGCACTCCCTCCAAGGCCAAAATATCCTTGTGTAAGTGCGGCGCCCAAAACTGCACACAGTACTCCAGCTGCGGCCTCACCAATGCCCTATACAGCTGCAGCAAGACCTCCCTACTTTTATATTCAATCCCCCTCGCTATGAAGGCCAGCATCCCATTCGCCTTCCTGACCACCTGCTGCACCTGCAGGCTGGGTTTTTGCGACTCATGCACAAGGACCCCGAAGTGTCATGTTTAAGTCTTATAATTGGTAAAAGTCATGCTAATTCTTTTTGTTACATTTTAACCGTGTTCATAAATAAACTTTAGTAAAGCGTTTGGACAAGGTCCCTCATGGCAGGCTGGTTAAATCTTACGGGATCAAAGGTGAACTAGCTGGATGGGTACAGAACTGTCTTGGCCATAGGAGACAGAGGGTGGCAGTGAAGGGGTCTTTTTCTGATTAGAGGTCTGTGACTAGTGCTGTTCCGCAGGGCTCTGTACTGAGGCCTCTGCTATTTGTGATATGTATAAATGATTTGGAAGATAACGTAGCTGGTCTGATTAGTAAGTTTGCGGACGACACAAAGATTGCTGGAGTTGCTGATAGTGATAAACACTGTCAGAGAATACAGCAGGATAATAGATAGGCTGGAAAATTGGGCAGAGAAACGGCAGATGGAATTTAATCCAGATTAATGTGAAGTGATGCATTTTGATAGATCTAATGCAGGGGGGAGCTATACAATAAATGACAGAACCATCAGGAGTATAGACACCCAGAGGGATCTGGGTGTGCGAGTCCACAGATCCTTAAAGGTGGCAACACAGGTGGAAAAGGTGGTGAAGAAGGCATGTGGCATGTTTGCCTTTGTTGGATGGGGCATAGAGTATAAAAGTTGGCATGTGATGTTGCAGTTATATAGAACGTAGGTTAGGCCACATCTGGAATACTGCGTCCAGTTCTGGTCGCCACACTACCAGAAGGATGTGGAGGCTTTGGAGAGAGTGGAGAAAAGGTTTACCAGGATGTTCCTGGTATGGAGGGTCTTAGCTAAGAGGAGAGATTGGGTAAACTGGGCTTGTTCTCCCTGGAAAGGCAGAGAATGAGGGGAGACTTAATAGAGGTGTATAAAATTGTGAAGGGCACAGATAGGGTGAACAGTGGGAAGCTTTTTCCCAGGTCGGAGGTGACGAACACAAGGGGTCACGAGTTCAAGGTTAAGGGGGCAACACAGATGTCAGGGGGATGTATTTTACACAGAGGGTGGTGGGGCCTGGAATGCACTGCCAAGCAGGGTGGTGGAGGCAGACACACTGGGATCATTGAAGACTTATCTAGATAGTCACATGAACAGACTGGGAATGGAGGGATACAAACAAATGGTCTAGTTAGGCCCATGAGCGGCGCAGGCTTAGAGGGCTGAAGGACCTGTTCCTGTGCTGTATTGTTCTTTGCTTGGTAAAAGCTTCCTAGTGGGTCACTTGAACCATACCTGGAGTGAAACACCTTATGCTCACCCTAATGCTAAAATCAAATGTGAAACTCAGGGTCTAGGCTCACTTCACAAAACATCTTGGGAGTTTCTGAGCTGGATCTTAATAATATATAATCAGACGCTTGCTTCAAGTGGCGAGTTGTACACGACATCTTACAGGACGAAAGAGAGACTGAAAAAAGTGAAGAGATTTGGGGTTAAGGTGTCTGAAAGTATCCACCAATGTGGAATGACTAAAATTAGGGAATGTTCAAGAGATCAGAGTTAGAGCAACACAGATGTCCAAGAAGGTTGTGTCGCTGGAGGAGATTAGTGTTAGGGAGAGGACAAGGAGTAATTTGAAAAAGATAAGGATTTTAAAACTGAGGAATTGTCAGATTTTTAACATCCATATAGATGAGTTTTCAAATGATTAATATTGAATTATACTCAAGGTATGAAAAGGATGTGAGCTCTAATACCACATGCACTGTCGCAGTTTAAGAAAGTGCTTTTTCACTATCTTCTCAAAGGCATGGATAATAGATCGCATGAAAGAATACATAAAGAAATATGCTCATTGAACATGGGAGATGTCTGCCAATATTATCTATTCAATACTACAAAATGGTAATAATGGACCTAGCTGATAGCAGGCTAGGTGGGTGTTAAATATTCCTGGATACAAACTGATAGACATGAAGCAAAGGGTATTGATTAAGGAGAACATTGCAGTTCTAGAGAAACAGGATACCCCAGGGAGATCAAAGAACCGATGCACTTGAGCTAAGGGACAAAAATGGTGTGATTACATTGCTTGATGGAGTCCATTGAGAGAAATCAAGTCAAATGGTGAAGCTGAAACATCCAGGATGTTTACTGACCTTTTGGCTCTCATACGCCCAGTGTCCCAGCCATCTCCTGTTATTCTACCAGTAAACAAAAAGCAATAAACAAATATCAGTTAAAGAGGTGACGGCCCCAGGGAGCACTGTACAAAAACTAAAATATCAAAGGAAACTCTACGAACCAAACTAAAATGTAATTTTATTGAGTGATGTTCCCCAGATTCCCAATTTATATTATTTTAATTAAAGGAATTACTAAAATAAATTAAAGAGGGGTGACAGCCCTGGTGGAGAACTGCAACTAAAACAATCAAGAGAAACTTAACTAATTGAACCAAAATGCAAATTCTCTGCCACCCCTCATGGGAGAGCTGGAGCGTGCTGGTAAATACTGTGTGTCTCTTCTCCAAGGTTAGCCAACTGCAAATGTAACCATAGCAGAGGGGTAGACAGTCAGGTCAGATGACTTCTTCGACTGCCCACTGCTTGAACCTGTTGACAGCCAACTTGATGCCTGGGCCCCTGCCACATACCTGGCCTCCACATCCTGACACTTAATCCCACGGCCCTCCGCTACAGTCCCGTTTCCGATCACTGCGCACATATGGGCTTGAACATAAGAAATAGGAGCAGGAGTCGGCCATCTAGCCCTTCAAGCCTGCCCCGCCATTCAATAAGATCATGGCTGATCTGTCGTGGATCAGTTCCACTTTCCCACCCTCTCCCCATAACCCTTAATCCCCTCTCTTATCAAAAACCCATCAACCCGCGTCTTAAAAATATTTAGCGAGGCAGCCTCCACCACTTCAATGGGCAGAGAATTCCAGAGATTCACCACCCTTTGAGTGAAGAAGTTCCTCCTCAACTCCGTTCTAAACCGCCCCCCCTTTATCTTGAGGCTGTGCCCCCTAGTCCTACTGTCCTTTCTGAGCGGGAAGAGTCTCTCCACCTCTCTCCTATCCATCCCATTCATCATCTTATACGTCTCAATGAGATCTCCCCTCATTCTTCTAAACTCTAACGAGTACAAGCCTAGTTTATTCAGCCTCTCCTCATAGCTCAACCCCCTCAACTCCGGTATCAGCCTAGTAAACCTCCTCTGCACTCCCTCCAAGGCCAAAATATCCTTGCGTAAGTACGGCGACCAAAACTGCACACAGTACTCTAGCTGCGGCCTCACCAATGCCCTATACAGCTGTAGCAAGAACTGTCAGCCGATCTGAATGGCCAGCAAGCTCTCCCTGGTGGGATTTCCTTCCAAGTATGGACAGACGTCTCACTGGAGTGTACAATGGCCTGTTGGGAGTCGGATGCGTTCTCTGCTAACTCTCTGGATGAAAGACGTTGAGTCCTGACTCAAAATCATGGGCCGAAGGGCCTGTTCTGCGCTGTAATGTTCTCTATTCTATATAAGGTCTTTTCTGTACCGCTTGCAGAGATTGGGTGCTTTCTCTCTGCGCCAATGGCTTGGTTTGAACCTAGGCCTGACCAGGGGACGATACACTTCAGGATAATAATCTCGGATAATAATTAGTACATTGTTTGGTTTCATGTCCTTTTACTTAAAAAATAAGCTTCATTTTGTTAGCCTTTGCAAAATATTAAGTGGTGTAATCAGCAGAAACTCACCAGGGCAATTAATGCCACTGGGGGAACAGACCACTTTGGGGAAACTGCTCCAGTTTCTTGGAATAGTGAAAACTCTCAGATCAATTTGCGCTGAACATAGAACACTACAGCACTAACAGGCCCTTCGGCCTACAAGTTGCGCCAATCACGTCCATACCTACCAGGCCATAGAACTATCTGTAACTCCCAATCCCATGTACTCATCCAGAAGTCTCTTGAAATGTTCTATGCTTGGGTTTCCTCTGGGTGCTCCAGTTTCCTCCCACAGTCTGAAAGATGTTCTGGTTTGGCGCATTAGAACATAGAACATATAGAACACTACAGCACAAACAGGCCCTTCGGCCTACAAGTTGCACTGATCATATCCATACCTACCAGGCCTATCTATAACCCCTCAATCCCATTAAATCCCATGAACAACATAATTTGCGCTTAAAGTGCCCCAACCTTTTTACCCAAGTTTGGTCAGTTTTGGGTACAATTGTATTGAGACAATGAACACAAGATAGCAGAAAGTCCAGGCCTACATTTATCTTCATGAACCCACACTGAGGTTGTAACAATCCCACAGCCTTAACGAAACATCTGATGAAATCTCAAACATATTATTTTTCATAAATTGTACATCAGTATCATGAAGTCGACGTGGACACAATATGAAATATTTCTTCATTTATAATACTTGCAGGGAATGGTAATCCAAGGTTTCAATGTATTTTATTGACCTCCGCTCCCTCTATTTATTGTTCGTTCACACACGGTAGTTTCCAGCTCTACCGCGAGATGTCCAGACTCTCAAACTGCACTGCGAACTCCTCCACGACCACTGCCAACATCACTCCCTCATTAAACAAGGTGATTAAAAACCAGTTGGATAATGACAGCTCCTTAAATGGAACACACAAACCGGTGGCACAGTGGGTTAGCACTGCTGTTTCACAGCTCCAGGGTCCTGGGTTCGATTCCCGACTCGGGTCGCTGTCTGTGTGGAGTTTGCACATTCTCCTCGTGTCCATGTGGGTTTCCTCCCGCAGTCCAAAGATGTGCTGGTTAGGTTGATTGGCTAGGCTAAAAATTGCCCCTTAGTGTCCAGGATAGCAGAGATTAGTGGGTATGATATATGGGGGTAGGATTGTGGTCGGTGCAGACTCGATGGGCCGAAGGGCCTCTTTCTGCACTGTAGGGTCCTACACAGCATAGGAAACGAGCCCGCGCCACCATTTTAACATTATGAGTGCCCTCCTGTACCCATGACCTTTGTCTACACCTATTGGGCAAGATTGAGGGAAGACTAATTTAGGGACAATTTGTTACACCAATCAGCCTAAGTTTTTTGGGGTGTGAGAGGAAACCGGAGCGCCCGGAGAAAACCCACGCCATCACGGGGAGAATGTGCAAAGTCCCGCAGACACCGGCCCAAACCCATGTATCATATGATCTATGAAGCCTTCATACATCTCAGGGTAGCGTTCATTCAAGTGTGGCGATGAATGATGGCTGGTTGGACCTTAAGGTGTTCTGAAGCTGCTGTGACGCTGTTGGAAATGGATTGACTTTGATACTGAAATGCTCTTTCAAACTTAAATCGGGCATAAATCAGCAGATCTTGTCTGATCTCATAAGAACATAAGAAATAGGAGCAGGAGTAGGCCATCTAGCCCTTCGAGCCTGCCCCGCTATTCAATAAGATCATGGCTAATCTGTCGTGGCTCAGGGAATTGCTTGATAGAGCAGACGCAGCACGGTTTCGTTAAAGGGAAGTCGTGTCTGACAAATTTATTGGAGTTCTATGAGGATGTGTCTAGGGCGGTGGATAGAGGAGAGCCGGTGGATGTGGTCTTTCTAGATTTTCAGAAGGCGTTTGACAAGGTACCTCACAAGAGGTTATTGCAGAAGGTCAGGGGGCATGGAGTTGGGGGTAGGGTGTTAGCGTGGATAGAGGATTGGCTGTCAAATAGGAGGCAGAGAGTGGGGGTCAATGGGTGCTATTCGGATTGGCGGTTGGTGACTAGTGGAGTGCCCCAGGGGTCGGTGCTGGGGCCTCAGCTATTTACCATTTATATAGATGATCTGGAGGAGGGAACCGAGTGTAGGGTGTCGAAATTTGCTGATGACACCAAGATTGGTGGAACGGCAAATTGTGCGGAGGGTGTGGAGAGTCTGCAGAAGGATCTAGATAGGCTGGGCAAATGGGCCAAGAAATGGCAAATGGAATTTAATGTTGGCAAGTGTGAGGTGGTCCACTTTGGTAGGAATAATGGTGGGAAGGACTATTACTTACGTGGCGAAAAACTGCAGCATGCTACGGTGCAGAGGGACCTGGGGGTCCTTGTGCATGGGTCGCAAAAACCCAGCTTGCAGGTGCAGCAGGTGATCAGGAAGGCGAATGGGATGCTGGCCTTCATAGCGAGGGGGATTGAATATAAAAGCAGGGAGGTCTTGCTGCAGCTGTATAGGGCACTGGTGAGGCCGCAGCTGGAGTACTGTGTGCAGTTTTGGTCGCTGCACTTACGCAAGGATATTTTGGCCTCAGCAGGGTACCTGGTCAAACATCCACACCCTGAAACCACTGCTCATTCTGTAATGAGTCAGCGCCACCCTAGCTAAAGATAGCAGGACAGAGGAATCACATACAAGCTAAACTTTTATCAAATTATATCAACAGCAGGTTCACTGAAAAACATCAACACTACATCAAGGATGACAAATAAGACAGTTCATTGTCAGCTCGTTGTCTATAGACAGTTCATCGAAATTCGATTTTCACAGTAATAGTGAAAAGTGCAGGTACAAATCCATGAAACATATTTAAATTAGGAAAGTCAGTCTTTGCCCTGAATGAGGTGTGGCATCAAACACTCGATAATTCACATTAAACACTCTACGCGGAGTAGATTCCATTTTTAGCACTAGTAGTCAAATGATGGGGATATCGTCTCTTTACTTTCGCAGGTAATTTTTGCTAAGCGGACGCATCTTGGCAAGTGTCCCTGTGTGTACATATAGACGTTCTCTTAGGCTTGCTACATCAGGTTTCCTTGTTAGTAGAAAGAATATTGATTTTCCACAGCTCGCGCTCGATTCCGCAGTCCATCGCTATCGTGGTAGTCCTCTGAGGTTGCAGCTTGGGGTTGTAGTAGTCGGTCAGGATTATTAGCACGAGCAGCGACGGCAGCTTCTGACCTGTGTGGCGACGGCTGGGTACCGGGCGATGTCCCGTCAGCTTGGGCGGCAGGCTGAAGGCTGCCAGCGGCAGAGCTGGCAAAGTATTGCTGGGTATCACTTCTGGGACTGGGTTGTGTCGGGGCAGCTGAAGGTGGGGCAGTCTGTGCAGTCGTCATCTCTGTAGGGAAAGCAAAATATATTGGAAGACAGATTTACTGCATAAAGAACCCCTGCAGCTTTTTAGACATGTGCGCCAAGAAATTATCGGACGGTTAGAGAAATACTTTCTCAGCCTCTCTCTTGGCTTTTTTAGAGTTTTTGTCACCTGTTGTAAAATTCTATTTCAATATCTCCATCCCGCTCACTAAATAGAGATGAGATAAGCCTTGACAGATGAATTTGTACCTTAACTGCCTTTCAAATAATCCCAAAAATATTTCCCCGTTATCTTACACTGGATGACACCAAGATTGGGGGAACGGCAAATTGTCTCGGAGGGTGTGGAGAGTCTGCAGAAGGATCTAGATAGGCTGGGCGAATGGGCCAGGAAATGGCAAATGGAATTTAATGTTGGCAAGTGTGAGGTGGTCCACTTTGGTAGGAAGAATGGTAGGAAGGACTATTACTTACGGGGCGAAAAACTGCAGCAGGCGACGGTGCAGAGGGACCTCGGGGTCCTTGTGCATGAGTCGCAAAAACCCAGCCTGCAGGTGCAGCAGGTGGTCAGGAAGGCGAATGGGATGCTGGCCTTCATAGCAAGGGGGATTGAATATAAAAGTAGGGAGGTCTTGCTGCAGCTGTATAGGGCATTGGTGAGGCCGCAGCTGGAGTACTGTGTGCAGTTTTGGGCGCTGCACTTGCGCAAAGATATTTTGGCCTTGGAGGGAGTGCAGAGGAGGTTTACTAGGCTGATACCGGAGTTGAGGGGGTTGAGCTATGAGGAGAGGCTGAATAAACTAGGCTTGTACTCGTTGGAGTTTAGAAGAATGAGGGGAGATCTCATTGAGACGTATAAGATGATGAATGGGATGGATAGGATAGAGGTGGAGAGACTCTTCCCGCTCAGAAAGGACAGTAGGACTAGGGGGCACAGCCTCAAGATAATGGGGGGGCGGTTTAGAACGGAGTTGAGGAGGAACTTCTTCACTCAAAGGGTGGTGAATCTCTGGAATTCTCTGCCCGTTGAAGTGGTGGAGGCTGCCTCGCTAAATATTTTTAAGACGCGGGTTGATGGGTTTTTGATAAGCGAGGGGATTAAGGGTTATGGGGAGAGGGCGGGAAAGTGGAACTGAGACACGACAGATCAGCCATGATCTTATTGAATGGCAGGGCAGGCTCGAAGGGCTAGATGGCCTACTCCTGCTCCTATTTCTTATGTTCTTATGTTCAAATAACCACAGCCATTGGTCACGTTTTGTGAAGACATCTTGTCCTTAGCGCTTGTTCCCCTGGGATAATGGGAAACGGCACGCCTGGTTAAAATTTTCAATTCCATGTTACATTTTATACACTGCTATGAGGTTCCTTCTCTCCATATTGGTGCTCAGCAGAAATTTATTCCGATGGTTAAAAAGGACAGTAGGAAGAGAGGTAATAAGCCGTGGATAACGAAGGAGGTGAAGGAAAGTGTTAAATTAAAAGCGGAGGAATTTAGAGTAGCTAAGAGCAGTGGGCGAGAAGAGGATTGGGAAAGGTTTAAATGTCAACAAAGATTGACAAAGAAGTTGATAAAGGAGGGTAGGAGAAGCTATGAGGCTGGGCTAGCGCTTAATATAAAAAAGGATAGCAAGAGTTTTTATAAATATATAAAAAGGAAGAGGCTGGCTAGGGTGAACGTTGGTCCTTTAGAGGATGAGAAAGGGGACCTAGTGGTAGGGGATGGGGATATGGCTAAGGTCTTGAATAACTTTTTTGTTTCTGTCTTCACGGAGGAGGACGTGAATAATTTGCCGGGTGTTAGCGATGGAAAGGTGGTAGGAATGGAGGGTCTTAATGACATTACTGTTACTAGAGAGGTGGTGCTCGACAGACTGGAGGGGCTGATTGTGGACAAGTCCCCAGGACCGGATGGAATGCATCCGAGGGTTCTGAAAGAAATGGCGGAGGTGATAGTGGATGCCTTGGTGGTTATTTTCCAGACGTCGCTGGATTCCGGGGAAGTGCCGGAAGATTGGAAAACGGCTAATGTTACGCCGTTGTTTAAGAAGGGTGCCAGGCAAAAGGCTGGGAATTATAGGCCGGTTAGTTTAACGTCTGTGGTAGGTAAAATGTTAGAATCCGTCATTAAGGAGGAAATTGCGAGGCATCTTGAAGGGAATTGCTTGATAGGGCGGACGCAACACGGTTTCATTAAAGGGAAGTCGTGTCTGACAAATTTACTGGAGTTCTATGAGGATGTGTCTAGGGCAGTGGATAGAGGAGAGCCGGTGGATGTGGTCTTTCTGGATTTTCAGAAGGCGTTTGACAAGGTACCTCACAAGAGGTTATTGCAGAAGGTCAGGGGACATGGAGTTGGGGGTAGGGTGTTAGCGTGGATAGAGGACTGGTTGTCAAATAGGAGGCAGAGAGTGGGGGTCAATGGGTGCTATTCGGATTGGCGGTTGGTGACTAGTGGAGTGCCCCAGGGGTCGGTGCTGGGGCCTCAGCTATTTACCATTTATATAGATGATCTGGAGGAGGGAACCGAGTGTAGGGTGTCGAAATTTGCTGATGACACCAAGATTGGTGGAATGGCAAATTGTGCGGAGGGTGTGGAGAGTCTGCAGAAGGATCTAGATAGGCTGGGCGAATGGGCCAGGAAATGGCAAATGGAATTTAATGTTGGCAAGTGTGAGGTGGTCCACTTTGGTAGGATGAATGGTAGGAAGGACTATTACTTACGTGGCGAAAAACTGCAGCAGGCGACGGTGCAGAGGGACCTCGGGGTCCTTGTGCATGAGTCGCAAAAACCCAGCTTGCAGGTGCAGCAGGTGGTCAGGAAGGCGAATGGGATGCTGGCCTTCATAGCGAGGGGGATTGAATATAAAAGTAGGGAGGTCTTGCTGCAGCTGTATAGGGCATTGGTGAGGCCGCAGCTGGAGTACTGTGTGCAGTTTTGGGCGCCGCACCTGCGCAAGGATATTTTGGCCCTGGAGGGAGTGCAGAGGAGGTTTACTCGGCTGATACCGGAGTTGAGGGGATTGAGCTATGAGGAGAGGCTGAATAAACTAGGCTTGTACTCGTTAGAGTTTAGAAGAATGAGGGGAGATCTCATTGAGACGCATAAGATGATGAATGGGATGGATAGGATAGAGGTGGAGAGACTCTTCCCGCTCAAAAAAGACAGTAGGACTAGGGGGCACAGCCTCAAGATAAAGGGGGGCGGTTTAGAACGGAGTTGAGGAGGAACTTCTTCACTCAAAGGGTGGTGAATCTCTGGAATTCTCTGCCCGTTGAAGTGGTGGAGGCTGCCTCGCTAAATATTTTTAAGACGCGGGTTGATGGTTTTTGATAAGCGAGGGGATTAAGGGTTATGGGGAGAGGGCGGGAATGTGGAACTGAGCCACGACAGATCAGCCATGATCTTATTGAATGGCGGGGCAGGCTCGAAGGGCTAGTTGGCCGACTCCTGCTCCTATTTCTTATGTTCTTATGTTCAAATAACCACAGCCATTGGTCACGTTTTGTGAAGACATCTTGTCCTTAGCGCTTGTTCCCCTGGGATAATGGGAAACGGCACGCCTGGTTAAAATTTTCAATTTGTTACATTTTATACACTGCTATGAGGTTCCTTCTCTCCATATTCCCTTCTCAAAGCTGCTGGATCGGATTCTTTCCAATAGAACTAGATTTCCAATAGAACTCGAAGGGCTAGATGGCCTACTCCTGCTCCTATTTCTTATGTTCTTATGTTCTTATTATCTACCACTTCCAGAATTTGGATGCTTCCCTTCTGTGCTGATGACTTAGACCGAACACAGACCTGACAGGGGAGGGGGGGTATATATAACAATCTCAGGCCTATGATTTGGCAATACGGTTCAGTGTTGTCCGTTGTTCGGAGATGTTCTGCAGTGTTTATGGGCGGCAAGGTTAGCACTGCTGCTTCACAGCTCCAGGGTCCTGGGTTCGATTCCCGGCTCGGGGTCACTGTCTGTGCGTGGAGTTTGCACATTCTCCCCGTGTCTGCGTGGGTTTCCTCCGGGTGCTCCGGTTTCCTCCCACAGTCCAAAGATGTGCGGGTTAGGTTGATTGGCTGTGCTAAGAAATTGCCCCTTAGTGTCCAGGGATGCGTAGGTTAGTGGGTATAATATATGGGGGTGGGATTATGTTCGGTACAGAGCTGAAGGGTGTCTTTCTGCACAGTAGAGTTCTATCTATCTATAATTCAATATTGGAATGAGGGTGCTGTGCTGTACCAAACTATGGCTCAGTATTAGGGAGTAGAGATTATGTGTGACTTTGCAGAAGGCTAGGATCCTATGGGGCTTGCTTACTGAGACCGGCTCTCTCTGACTTCACCATGACCTGATGGGGGTCATCAGCACCTTCGTCATAGCATTAGATTACAGCAGGGGAGTTAATCATAAGAAAGGTACAGATAAACTATAGGAGGACGGAGACTGGGATGTGGGCCAAGAGGTGGCTGACGCAGTTTAATGTGGATAAATATGTCCTTAGAGATATAGAAAGGGATTACCCGATTAAAGGGAAGATACTGACAGGACAGAATATCAATGCCTGTGTGCTGGGGAGAAAGCAAAGGGAGGAAATCTTTTACAGTATCATAGAAATGGTGATAGCGCAAAGGGAGTCTATCTGACCCATTGTTTCTCTGCTGACTCTCTGAAGAAGCAGTTTACCCCCACCGTCTCTCCAAAACACACAAAAATTTTAAAAATTCCTTCTTGCATGCCTCAGTTGAACCTGTTTCCACTACACACTCAGGCAGAACATTTCAGATTTAAATCCCGTGCTGGATGAATAAATTACTTTTCACGTTGTTGCTTTTTTTGTCAATTATTTTAAACCTACGCATTCTTGTTCTTGACCATTCTACCAATGGAACAGTTTCTCCATATCGACGCTGTCCAGGCTCTCGTGATTTGAATATCTCTATTCAAATCTCCCCTCAGCCCTCTCTTCTGCATGAAAAGTAATTCCTACTTCTCCCATCTCTATCACTTAAGTTTCTAATCGAATCGGGCGGCTCAGCGGGTTAGCACTGCTGCTTCACAGCTCCGGGGTCCTGGGTTCGATTCCCGGCTCGGGGTCACTGTCTGTGTGTGGGAGTTTGCACATTCTCCTCGTGTCTGCGTGGGTTTGCTCTGGTTTCCTCCCACAGTCCAAAGACGTGCGGGTTAGGTTGATTGGCCGTGCTAAGAAATTGCCCCTTAGTGTCCAGAGATGAGTAGGTTAGAGGGATTAGTGGGTATGATATGAGGGTAGGGCCTGGGTGGGATTGTATTCGGTGCAGACTCGATGGGCCAAAGGGCCTTGTTCTGCACTGTAGGGTTTCGATGAGTCTCTGGAACCATTCGTGTCACTCTCTTCTGCACTCGCAAATGCTTTCACAACCTTTCTGAAGTGTGGTCCCCAGAACTGGACGCGATGCCCCAGCTGAGCTCAAACCAGTGTCTTATTCAAGGTTAACATAATTCCTGTGCTTTTATATTCTATGCCCTTATTAATAAAGCTTAGAATGATGCATGTTTTATTAATCACGCTTTCAACCCTTTCCGCCACCTTCAATGACTCATACCCCGAGGTCCCGTTGCCACCATTTAGAATAATATGCTTTATTTTGCATTCATTTTCCTCATTATTTCGATAAAAATGAACACTTCTCTCCGCTAAATTTTATCTGCCTATTCCACCAACCTTTTACGTCCTTCTTAAGTTCTTCTGACAGTTCACAAAACTTCCAAATTTTGTATCATCTACAAATGTCAAAATTGGTCTAGCCAGCAACAACTATTTTCTGAGTTTCTTTTTAATTCATGAGATGTGGACATCGCTGGCTTGGTCACTGTTTATTTCTCACCTCTAATTGCCCTTGAATGGGGAGTTAGAGATTTGGAGTCGCACCTAGGCCAGGTACAAAGAACAACGAGCCCACGCCGTCATTTTAACATTATGAGTCCACCCCCCCTCCACCCGTGACCCTTATCTATGCTTATAGCATTCCACATTGAGGGAAAATTAATTCAGGGACAATTTGTTACACCAATCAGCCTAACCGCACATCTTTGGGGTGTGGGAGGAAACCGGAGCACCCGGAGAAAACCCACGCAAGCACGGGGAGAATGCGCAAACTCCCACAGACACTGACCCAAATCCATGTGTCTGCACAGCAATCAGTGATAGTCACTGAGCTGTCGTCTTGCCCAGTATCTGGTCTAGTTTAGGCACACACTAACGATGTGAAGCACTAGGCTATTCTCGAAACATCCAAGAACAGCCCAAGTACGACCCATCGCGTGTATGCCCCTCGTTGGACAACAAGGCGGACTGAATCCCCTGTGGATTAGAAGAGAAAAACATCAATACCATGCACATCCTTATACAAACATTTAAGGGAATCCCCAACAAATTTCCTTCTTTCAAGGACATTAGTGAACCAGATGGGGTTTTTTTTGCTAACAATCGACAATGGTCATTGTGAGACTGTGAATTCCACGTTTCCATTAAGCTCGGGTTTCAGTTGGTGGTGTTTGAACTTGGGGCCCCAGAGCGTTACTCTGGGGATCTATCTAGCTATTGGTCCAGTGCCTTGCTTGGGCAACTGTTTTCTGAGTGGGTGGAGGATTGAGGGAGTGGTTCATATGAGCCGACCAAAGATATTTGAGAAGTTATTGGTTTCCACTTTCCATGTGCCAAAGGCAACTGCAATTTAAATTGTAAACGGCAGGGTGTTATAGACTCAGACGGTACAGAAAAGGAGCCTCCAAAATACTAAACCCCCGTTGAGTTTGCACTGACAGAACGACACCAAATCTACATTCATTCCACTTTTCAACACGTGGACCTTGAATGTGATGACATATCAACTGCTCATTTCTAAAAGGTGGTGAGGTTTCTACTATCCTCCCAGACTTCCACCAACCCCCCCCGGGTGAAAATTCCTCAATTCTCCCTGTCTGTCTCTCACCCTAAGGTTATGCCCCTGGTTCCGATCCACCCTGTTCATAACCTTACACACCCTCAAGCACCCCCTCAGCCTTCTCTGCTCTGAAGACAGCAACCCCAGCCGACACTGTCTCCCGTTATAGCTACAACGTTCTGGGCGGATCCCCCTCCGCACCCTCTCCAGTGTGACCCTATCCTTCTATGTTCTATATACTGAGGTGATCAGAATTGCACACAGTAGTCCAGCTGTGGTCACAGAGGAAACAGCTTTGTCAGCACAACTTGCCCACGCTACCCCTAACCTAGTCCCAAATTGCCCGCATTTGGCCCATATCCCTCTGTACCCATCTTACCCATGTCTAAATGCTTTTTAAATTGTACCCGCCTCTACTACTACCTCTGGCAGCTTGTTACAGACACTCACTACCCTCTGGGTGTGAAAAATTTGCCCCTCTGGACACTTTTGCATCTCTCCCCTCTCACCTTAAACCTACGCCCTACGTTCGGGCCTATCCAAAGTTTTATGCAGTTCTAATATAACCTCCCTGCTCTTATAATCTGTGCCATGTCTGATTAAGGCCAGTGTCCCATTTAAGAACATAAGAAATAGGAGCAGGAGTAGGCCATCTGGCCCTTCGAGCCTGCCCCGCCATTCAATAAGATCATGGCTGATCTGTCGCTGCTCAGTTCCACTTTCCCGCCCTCTCCCCATAACCCTTAATCCCCTCGCTTATCAAGAACCCATCAACCCGCGTCTTAAAAATATTTAGCGAGGCAGCCTCCACCACTTCAACGGGCAGAGAATTCCAGAGATTCACCACCCTTTGAGTGAAGAAGTTCCTCCTCAACTCCGTTCTAAACCGCCCCCCCTTTATCTTGAGGCTGTGCCCCCTAGTCCTACTATCCTTTCTGAGCAGGAAGAGTTTCTCCACCTCTATCCTATCCATCCCATTCATCATCTTATACGTCTCAATGAGATCTCCCCTCATTCTTCTAAACTCTAACGAGTACAAGCCTAGTTTATTCAGCCTCTCCTCATAGCTCAACCCCCTCAACTCCGGTATCAGCCTAGTAAACCTCCTCTGCACTCCCTCCAAGGCCAAAATATCCTTGCGTAAGTACGGCGCCCAAAACTGCACACAGTACTCCAGCTGCAGCCTCACCAATGCCCTATACAGCTGCAGCAAGACCTCCCTACTTTTATATTCAATCCCCCTCGCTATGAAGGCCAGCATCCCATTCGCCTTCCTGACCACCTGCTGCACCTGCAGGCTGGGTTTTTGCGACTCATGCACAAGGACCCCCAGGTCCCTCTGCACCGTCGCCTGCTGCAGTTTTTCGCCACGTAAGTAATAGTCCTTCCTACCATTATTCCTACCAAAGTGGACCACCTCGCACTTGCCAACATTAAATTCCATTTGCCAGTTCCTGGCCCATTCGCCCAGCCTATCTAGATCCTTCTGTAGACTCTCCACACCCTCCGCACAATTTGCCGTTCCACCAATCTTTGTGTCATCCGCAAATTTCAACACCGTACACTCGGTTCCCTCCTCCAGATCATCTATATAAATGGTAAATAGCTGAGGCCCCAGCACCGACCCCTGGGGCACTCCACTAGTCACCAACCGCCAATCCGAATAGCACCCATTAACCCCCACTCTCTGCCTCCTATTTGATAACCAATCCTCTATCCACGCTAACACCCTACCCCCAACTCCATGCCCCCTGACCTTCTGCAATAACCTCCTTTACCTTCTTAACCATTTCTTCTTAAGAATTTACCTTCTTAACCACCCTATTAACTTGTCCTGCCACCTTCAGGGATCTGTGGACAAGCAACCACCGCCCCCCTCCACCCCAGAATCCTCTGTTCCCGAGCCTCCAAGCATCCTGAGTAATCCCTCATCTTGACACTCCTTCCAAAGTGTATCACCTCGCACCTTCGACCTGCCACTAATCAGCCCATTTGACGAACCCATCTATATCCCCCCCCCACAACCTAAGACCTCCTTCCTTATTATTAACTGCCCTGCCGATCTTCGGGTCATCCACAAACTTAATAATCATTCTCCCCGCATTCTCACCTTTTATCGTTCATGTATCGCAAATGAGGAACCCAGCACTGATCCCTGTGGGACATCACTGGACACTGAGCCTCCAGGCACACAAACAGCTATCGACCATCACCCTCTGTCTCCTACCACTAAACTTGGCAGCTTTGTGCAGAGTGAAGGGAAAACTGAGCCAGAATTGTCAGGAATTTTGAAACCTAACATTGTCATAGAATATAAGAGCTGGAGTCTAATGTTGCAGTTGTATAGAATGTTGGTTAGGCCGCATTTGGAGTACTGCTTCCAGCTCTGGTCGCCTTACTACTGGAAGGACGTGGAGACTCTGGAGAGGAGGTTTACCAGGATGTTGCCTGGTATGGAAGGACTGGGGTATAAGGAAAGATTGAAGAAATTGGGGCTCTTTTCCCTTGAAAGATGGCGACTGAGGGGGGATCTAATAGAGGTGTATAAGATTATGATGGGTATAGATAGAGTAAACAGAGGTAAGCTACTTCCTACGTTAGAGACACACAGTACGAGGGGCCACGGGCTTAAGGTGAGGGGGGAGAGGTATAACATGGATATTAGAGGGAGGTTTTTCACACAGAGGGTAGTGGGGTATGGAATGCTCTGCCAAGTAAGGTGGTGGAGGCAAACACGCTGGAGTTGTTTAAGAGTAACTTAGGCACATGAGTGGGTTGGAGATGGGTGGATATAGGAGATTGTTTTAAATAAGGGTCATTAGCATTGGGACGCCCCTGGTAATGTAAAAGGATGTGGAATGATAATAATGTTTTTCTCTTTTCATTCACAGGTTTTAAGTGGGTCCACCTTGTTGTCCAACGAGGGGCATACACGCGATGGGTCGTACTGGGGCTGCTCTTGGTTGTTCGAGATTGGCCTAGTGCTTCATGTCGTTAGTGTGTGCTTAAACTGGACCAGATACTGGACAAGACGACAGCTCAGTGACTATCACTGATTGCTGTGCAGACACATGGATTTGGGTCGGTGTCTGTGGGAGTTTGCGCATTCTCCCCGTGTCTGTGTGGGTTTTCTCCGGGTGCTCCGGTTTCCTCCCACACCCCAAAGATGTGCTATTAGGCTGATTGGCAGGAATAAATTGTCCCTAAATTAGTTTCCCTCAATGTGGATTGCCATAAAACAATAGATAAGGGTCATGGGTAGAGGGGAGGACCGGTAATGTTAAGATGGTGGCGCGGGCCTGTTTCCCAGGCTGTTTTTGTTCTTTGCTCTGTAGTGACCTGATGTCACAAGTGTCTCCACTGGGCGGCACGGTAGCACAGTGGTTAGCACTGCTGCTTCACAGCTCCAGGGTCCTGGGTTCGATTCCTGGCTCGGGGTCACTGTCTGTGTGGAGTTTGCACATTCTCCTCGTGTCTGCGTGGGTTTCCTCCGGGTGCCCCGGTTTCCTCCCACAGTCCAAAGACGTGCGGGTTAGGTTGATTGCTAAGAAATTGCCCCTTAGTGTCCAGGGATGTGTAGGTTAGAGGGATTAGTGGGTATAATATGTGGGGGTAGGGTCTGGGTGGGATTGTGTTCGGTGCAGACTCGAAGGCCTTGTTTCTGCATTGTCGGGTTCTATGATCTATTCTATCTATGAAAATTCTTTCGCTGAATTACAGTCCGTATCCTCCAGTGATCTCAACATTCACTCAACTCAGAACGCCTTCAGGTATTAATCCAATTTCTCCTTAGAAAAGAGTTATTATTGAATCTGTTTCACTAATCCTTTCAGCCAGTGAGTTCCACATCAGACTGTTATTGCTCCATATCACCAAATCTTTTCCTAATTCCCTTAAATCTGTCTCCTCTGGTCGTTGACCCTTTCATCTTTTCTATCTAAACCTTTCATGATCTTGATTCTATCGAACCACCCCTTAATCTTGTTTGATCTAAGAAGAACAACCCCAGTCTTGCCACTTAACTGAAACAGTTCGTCCCAAGTATCCTTCCTTGAGGGTGCTGTTTAGAATTAGCCACAATAATTAACACCGGTTAGGCCTCAAACAAGTAAAGATTTGCTTTAGTAATATATACATCGATTAAAACCCAAGGATCCAATATGTTTTTAACAAATGTGGATGTGGAAGCTATTGAGAGGGTGCAGAGGAGATTTACAAGGATGTTGCCTGGATTGGGAGGCATGCCTTATGAAGATAGGTTGAGGGAGCTGGGACTCTTCTCCCTGGAGAGACGAAGGTTGAGAGGCGACCTGATAGAGGTTTATAAAATGTTGAGAGGTATAGATAGGGTGGATTCTTGGAGGCTATTTCCCAGGGCTGAAATGGTCGCTACGAGAGGACACAGGTTTAAGGTGCTGGGGAGCAGGTACAGAGGAGATGTCAGGGGTAAGTTTTTCACTCAGAGGGTGGTGAGTGAGTGGAATCGGTGGTGGTGGTAGAGGCGAACTCGCTGGGGTCTTTTAAAAGACTTCTGGATGAGTACATGGGATTTAATGGGATTGGGAGTTACAGATAGGTCTATGGCTTGGTAGGTATGGATATGATCGGCACAACTTGTGGGCCGAAGGGCCTGTTTGTGCTGTAGTGTTCTATGTTCTAACCCTGTTCTTTCACCCTTAAAGATTTGTGAACATAAACCCCTAGGTCTCTCTGTTGATGCTCCCTCTTTACAAGAGTAACATTTAATTTATTTCGCTTTTCCGAGCAAAATTAATTATTTGCAATTCTCTGCGTTAAAGCAGAGGATTAATGATCTGGATGAGGGTATAGTTGGGTGGATTAGTAAATTTGCTGATGACACCAAAGTCGGAGGTGTGGTAGATTGTGAGGAAGGGTGTCATAGTTTGCAGGAAGACTTAGACAGGTTGCAGAGCTGGGCCGAGAGGTGGCGGATGGAGTTTAATGCGGAGAAGTGTGAGGTAATTCACTTTGGTAGGAATAACAGATGTGTCGAGTATAGGGCTAACGGGAGGACTTTGAATAGTGTGGATGAACAGAGGGATCTAGGTGTATGTGTACATAGATCCCTGAAAGTTGGGAATCAAGTAGATAGGGTTGTTAAGAAGGCATACGGTGTCTTGGCGTTTATTGGTAGGGGGATTGAATTTAGGAGTCGCAGCGTCATGTTGCAACTGTACAAAACTCTGGTGCGGCCGCACTTGGAGTATTGTGTGCAGTTCTGGTCCCCACATTATAGGAAGGATGTGGAGGCTTTGGAGAGGGTGCAGAGGAGGTTTACCAGGATGTTGCCTGTATGGAGGGGAGGTCCTATGAGGAGAGACTGAGGGATTTGGGGTTGTTTTCGTTGGAAAGAAGGCGGCTAAGAGGGGACCTTATTGAAACATATAAGATGATTAGAGGTTTAGATAGGGTGGACAGTGATAGCCTTTTTCCTCGGATGGAGAAAGCTAGCACGAGGGGGTACAGCTTTAAATTAAGGGGTGGTAGTTATAGGACGGATGTGAGGGGTAGGTTCTTTACCCAGAGGGTGGTGAGGGATTGGAATGCCCTGCCTGCTGCATTGTAGATGCGCCTAGTTTGGGGGTGTTTAAGAGATCCGTGGATAGGTTTATGGACGAAAAGGGATTGGTTTAGGTTAGTGGGTCATTGTTTTGTAACTGGTCGGCGCAACATCGTGGGCCGAAGGGCCTGTTCTGCGCTGTAATGTTCTAAAGCAAGATTTACCACCGTGCGTTTCACAGAGGTGGCCTGCTATTGGCCAACAACAGGATCTTCTTGATCCCCCCCGCAACACTGCCAATGGGATTTTGCATTGAATGTACCTCTCGCTAACAGGAAACCCAAAGCAGGGGGTGAACCATTGACAAGACAGGAAAGTCCTGCTGGCGTAAATGGCCAAAAAGTTCTGGTCACTGTGTCTGCCCATTTCCATAGTTTATATCCTCCTCCACACTCAACAGTCACTAAGGTATCCTCCACATTGTTCACGAGTTCTGTGCCATCTGCAAACTTTGAAATATGTTCTATATATCCCAGTCCAGGCCATTTCTGTATATCAAAAAGTCATAGAATTATAGAAACCCTACAGTGCAGAAAGAGGCCATTCGGCCCATCGAGTCTGCACCGGCCACCATCCCACCCAGGCCCTACCCCCATATCCCCACATATTATACCCACTAATCCCTCTAACCTACACATCCTTGGACACAAAGAGGCAATTTCTTAGCACGGCCAATCAACCTAACCCGCACATCTTTGGACTGTGGGAGGAAACCGGAGCACCCGGAGGAAACCCACGCAGACACGAGGAGAATGTGCAAACTCCGCACAGACAGTGACCCCGAGCCGGGAATCGAACCCAGGAGCTGTGAAGCAGCAGTGCTAACCCACTGTGCTACCGTGAGAATACATCAGCGATCGGCCGTTTGCTACCACCACTGTTGATGGACACCTAAAGATCTCTTTCCCCAACTTGGAGAAAGGGAAAGGCATACAATGCGGTGATGCATTCATAGTATCAAAACTTGGTGACAATCCCACCCAGGCTCAAACCCATATCCCTACATGTTATACCCACTAATCCCTATAACCCATGCATCTCAGGACACTAAGGGGCAATTTACCGTAGACTTGTCTCCAATCTGAAAAACAACCATTCACACTCTGTTTTCTACCCCTTGGCTAATTTCTAATCCACATTGCTAATAGTTCTTTAATTGTTTAGGCTGTCATTTTGCTAATAAGTCCACTGTGACGTATGCTAACAGATCATCTTTCAAAGTTTGTATATACAACGCCAACCATTTGTTTAGTTGATAGCGAATGCGACTCCCTGAAGCCATGTAATAGCCACTTCATTTATAATAATTAGTCTGTAGAGGGGACACTCCTTAGTAACACACAACATTGTTTGTGTCTTTCCAAAAGTGCATTTGTACTGAAGCCCAGTGGAGGAACATAGAACACTACAGCACAAACAGGCCCTTCGGCTCACGAGTTGCGCCGATCACATCAACACCTACCAATCTATAGACCTATCTATAACCCTCAATCTCATTAAACCCCATATACTCATCCAGAAGTCTTTTAAAAGACCCCAGCGAGTTCGCCTCCACCACCACTGACGGCAGCCGATTCCATTCACTCACCACCCTCTGAGTGAAAAACTTACCCCTAACATCACTTCTGTACTTTCCTCCCCGCACCTTAAATCTGTGTCCTCTCGTAGCAACCATTTCAACCCGGGGAAATAGCCTCTGAGAATCCACCCTATCTATTCCTCTCAACATTTTATAAACTTCTATCAGGTCGCCTCTCAACCTTCGTCTCTCCAGGGAGAAGAGTCCCAGCTCCCTCAACCTATCTTCATAAGGCATGCCTCCCAATCCAGGCAACATCCTTGTAAATCTCCTCTGCACCCTCTCAATAGCTTCTACGTCTTTCCTATAGTGAGGCGACCAGAACTGCGCACAGTACTCCAAGTGGGGTCTGACAAGGGTCTTATAAAGTTGCAGCATTACCTCCCGACTCCTAAACTCAATCCCTCGATTAATGAAGGCCAGTACACCATACGCCTTCTTGACCACATCCTCCACCTGTGAGGCCAATTTAAGAGTCCTGTGGACCCGGACCCCAAGATCCTTCTGCTCTTCAACACTACTAAGACTCCTGCCCTTGATAGTGTACTCGTTCATCCCATTGGTCCTGCCAAAATGGACCACTACACATTTATCTGCGTTGAAGTCCATCTGCCACTTCTCTGCCCAGTCTTGCATCCTATCTATGTCCCGCTGCAACTTCTGACATCCCTCCAGACTATCCACAACACCACCAACCTTCGTATCGTCGGTGAACTTACTAACCCATCCCTCCACTTCCTCATCCAGGTCATTTATGAAAATGACAAACAGCAAGGGTCCTAGAACAGATCCCTGGGGCACTCCACTGGTGACTGACCTCCATGTAGAAAAAGACCCATCCACAACCACTCTCTGCCTTCTGCAGGCAAGCCAGTTCTGGATCCACAAGGCCAAAGCCCCCTGGATCCCATGCCCTCTCACCTTCTCAAGAAGTCTTGCATGGGGCACCTTAACAAACGCCTTGCTGAAGTCCATGTAAACCACATCCACCGCTCTTCCTTCGTCAATGTGTTCAGTCACATTTTCGAAGAACTCAACTAGGCTCGTAAGGCATGATCTGCCCTTGACAAAGCCGTGCTGACTATTTCTGATCATTCTAAACTTCTTTAAATGCTCATAAATCTTGTCCCTCAGAAGCCTCTCCATCAACTTACCAACCACTGAGCTCAGACTCACCGCTTGGTAATTTCCTGGGCTATCCTTGTTCCCTTTCTTGAAAATAGGAACCACTGTTCCCTTTCTTGAAAAGAACTCGAAAGTAAGTCAGTGCGGATCTCATCAAACCCAATCATGTTTGACTAATTAGCCCCTTATCAAGGTGCTAATTTCTCCTGGATTATTTTACCCTGCACTGTCTCAAACCTACCCTTGATTCTAGAGATGCCGGCGTTGGACTGGGGTAAACACATTAAGAAGTCTGACAACACCAGGTTAAAGTCCAACAGGTTTATTTGATAGTAAACCCACAAGCTTTCGGAAACACTGTCCCTTCGTCAGGTGTGTGGAAGGTTAACCTTGTGAGATTACTATCAAATAACCTGGTTGGACTCTAACCTGGTGTTGTGAAACTTCTTACTGTGTCAAACATAAGAACATAAGAAATAGGAGCAGGAGTAGGCCATCTAGCCCTTCGAGCCTGCCCCGCCATTCAATAAGATCATGGCTGATCTGTCGTGGCTCAGTTCCACTTTCCCGCCCTCTCCCCATAACCCTTAATCCCCTCTCTTATCAAAAACCCATCAACCCGCGTCTTAAAAATATTTAGCGAGGCAGCCTCCACCACTTCAACGGGCAGAGAATTCCAGAGATTCACCACCCTTTGAGTGAAGAAGTTCCTCCTCAACTCCGTTCTAAACCGCCCCCCCTTTATCTTGAGGCTGTGCCCCCTAGTCCTACTGTCCTTTCTCAGCGGGAAGAGTCTCTCCACCTCTATCCTATCCATCCCATTCATCATTTTATACGTCTCAATGAGATCTCCCCTCATTCTTCTAAACTCTAACGAGTACAAGCCTCGTTTATTCAGCCTCTCCTCATAGCTCAACCCCCTCAACTCCGGCATCAGCCTAGTAAACCTCCTCTGCACTCCCTCCAAGGCCAAAATATCCTTGCGTAAGTACGCAAACCCCACCCTTGCCATTGATATCAGTTGACTGGCCTGCAGTTTCTGGGTTTATCCCTTTTAAACAGGACTGTAACATTTATAATGGCATGGTAGCACAGTGGTTAGCACTGCTGCTTCACAGCTCCAGGTTCAATTCCCGGCTCGGGTCACTATCTATGTGCACATTCTCCTCGTGTCTGTGTGGGTTTCCTCCAGGTACTCCCACAGTCCAAAGATGTGCGGGTTAGGTTGATTGGCCAGGCTAAGAAATTGCCCCTTAGTGTCCAGGGATGTGTAGGTTAGAGGGATTATCAATTTTTTAAGTATCTCTATTTTTACCCTATCAATTTTTTTTTATTACTACCTCCTTTAATATTATCAGCAGCTTGAGTAAAGTATTCAGCAGGTTTGGTGAAAGATCACCAACCTATAAATACGGAGGTTACAAGAGCAGCTCAGGGGCTGGGAATCCTGCAGTGAGTAACTCACCTCCCCAAAGCCTGGCCATCATCTACAAGGCTCGGGTCAGGAGTGTGATGGATTACTCTCCTCTTGCTTCAACAACACTCCAATTGGACCCCATCCTCTAGATTGGCACTCCATCTACCATCTTCAACATTTACCCTCTCCATCACAACAGCAGCAGGGTGTGCCATCTACAAGATGCACTGTAGCAGCTAACCAAGGCTTCTTTGACTGTACCTTCCAAACCCATGACCCCTTCCACCGAGATAAAGGCAGCATGCGCGTGAGAATGCCGCCTTTCTCAAGTTGGCAAGTTTCGCAAGTTGCCTTTCAAGGTTCCATACCAAGCTTACTTGGGTATCCATCACCACTCCTTCACTGTGGCTGGATAAAAATCCTGGAATCCCCTCTCTAACAGCACTGTGGATGTACCTACAGCATACGGATTGCAGCAGTTCAACGAGGCGACATGAGTGGGTTGGAGATGGGAGGATATAAGAGATTGTTTTAAATAAGGTTCATTAGCACTGGGACGTCCCTAGTAATGTATAAGGATGTGGAATGATACTAATGTTTTTCTCTTTTAATTCACAGGTTTTAAGTGGGTCCACCTTGTTGTCCAACGAGGGGCATACATGCGATGGGTCGTACTGGGGCTGCTCTTGGATGTTCGAGAGTAGCCTAGTGCTTCATGTCGTTAGTGTGTGCCTAAACTGGACCAGATACTGGGCAAGACAACAGCTCAGTGACTATCACTGATTGCTGTGCAGATACATGGATTTGTTGAGAGGTATAGGTAGGGTGGATTCTTAGAGGCTACAGTAGGACTAGGGGGCACAGCCTCAAGATAAAGGGGGGGCGGTTCAGAACGGAGTTGAGGAGGAACTTCTTCACTCAAAGGGTGGTGAATCTCTGGAATTCTCTGCCCGTTGAAGTGGTGGAGGCTGCCTCGCTAAATATTTTTAAGAAGCGGGTTGATGGGTTTTTGATAAGAGAGGGGATTAAGGGTTATGGGGAGAGGGCGGGAAAGTGGAACTGAGCCACGACAGATCAGCCATGATCTTATTGAATGGCGGGGCAGGCTCGAAGGGCCAGATGGCCTACTCCTGCTCCTATTTCTTATGTTCTTATGTTCTTATTTCCCAGGGCTGAAATGGTCGCTACGAGAGGACACAGGTTTAAGGAGCTGGGAAACAAATACAGATGAGGTGTTAGGGGTAAGTTTTTCACTCAGAGGGTGGTGAGTGAGTGGAATCGGTGGTGGTGGTAGAGGTGAACTCGCTGGGGTCTTTTAAAAGACTTCTGGATGAGTATATGGGATCTAATGGGATTGGGAGTTACAGATAGTTCTATGGCTTGGTAGGTATAGATGTGATCGGCGCAACTTGTGGGCCAAAGGGCCTGTTTGTGCTGTAGTGTTCTACGTTCTATGTACATTATCCTTGCTTTCAGTCTTCTACCTCCAAACCATGTCAACAGATTGTCTAATCCCACGGGCTTCCGTTTTGTCTAACAGTCCCTGACGTGGAACATTATCGAGTGTCTTCTGGAAGTCCACCCATCTTATCTTCTGTAACAGTGACTGCCTCAAAACAAAAAAATCAGCTAAGTTAATTAGATAGGACTTGAGTCTTTGCAAATTCACGCTGGCATATCTGAAAGACAATATCTTCGACCAATGTGAGGCTCTCTCTGAGGATAATCTCAATAGATTGTGAACTCGAGGCAATGAATTGGGTCTTGGACCGTCTGATTCAAAGGCGAGACGGAAACAATTGACAAAGTGTCTCTGTGTTCAATGAATGTGTGGGTGAGTGATGACTGGTAGCATGAGTCCACCTAGGTCTCTTATGAAGGTGGCGATAATGGATATATATATACAAGCACAGCTATGTGTTAGGGTACTTTGCCATCACTTCATGCAGTGTTGTGTACACGTGCATGGTGCAAATGGATATGTCGATGTAAGATATCATGAGGATTTGAGTAATGTGATACGTACCCCTCCAAAGTCTGAGAGGGTCCCTCTCAATTTAATGAACAAAGATTTCTTCATGTTCTGGGAGAGGGTCCAAGTGTCGTGCACTTTGTCTTACTTTGTGCAAATCTTGCCTTTAAACATAAGAAAAGTGTGGATTAAGGCGGAAATAGGCTGTGGAAATTCTACCTTACAGCATATTCTCTCTGTCATCCAGGCATGCAGAATATCATTTGCATTAACCCGTTGTTCCTTGTTGTGCTTACCTCGCTTATTCCAGCCTGGATAGCATCTCCTCAAGTGAGGAATATTGTTTGCCTCCTTCAGAACTACGATATCGCTCCTTGTCCCTCGTACTTTCCCAGAAAGTTTTGCCTTTCAGCCCTTTGGGAGGTTTTGCAATTGTTTTCGATATCTGCTGTAGTGGTAGATGCCGCGCTCGATATGCATCTTGGCCTCTATAACTTATTGAAGAATGTGCCCCATATCGCTGGAACCAGCTTTAAGAGCTTGGAACCCAGGCACTCTGGCAAAACAGTGAGACTCAAACTTTATTCTGGTGTTTATGGTTTAAATAGTTCAACAAGGAAATTTTGAAAATACGTATGATAATGTACTATTCCTGAAATTGTGGGGCACGGTTACCATTTGTTAGCAGGTCACAAATGATAAAATAGAACAGGGTTATTAACCCTTCCTCTAAACAACAAATGGTGCTTTAAGAACATAAGAAATAGGAGCAGGAGTAGGCCATCTAGCCCTCCCATGTGAGCTCAGTTGACTCATTCTCAGCTTTTGGGTCAGATTTGACACAAAAATGTAGTGAAGTAGACAGCGGAGTTAAGTAACGTAAAGGGAATGTTAAATCCTAGTCACCATCCTTGATGAGTGAATTGCCATCCCCTTCGTAGACAATGGAAATCACTACAACCAACGTACCACAGGTTTCATGAACTCACTATAGCATTGACAAATATCCTTGTTATGCGGGACATCAGCAAGCCTACAGGGGAGGGGGCAATTGTTTAAAATGATATACTGGGCTAACACCAACAACTTACATTTATATAGCACCCTTAACATAGTGAAACATCCGGAGGTGTTTCATAGGAATTGTAGAATTATTATTCTATTCACCATATTGGAAAGGTTATGGTGCAGAAAGAGACCATTCAGCCTCTGTCTGTGCTGGCTACAAAATAAAAAGAAACTAGCTGCTCATTTTAAACCCACCCTCCAGTACCTGGTGTGTTGCCCTGCTGGTTCCAGCACTCCAGATGCAGATCCGGGTCCCTTTCAAATGAGTCGATCATTTCAACCTCAATTACCTATTGGGCAGCGAATTCCAGATGTCCACCACCCTCTAAGGAAAAGAGATTTTCTTCCTGCCCCCTCTGATCCTTCTACCAATCATCTTATAATTATGCTCCTTGTTAAGGACATAAGAAATAGGAGCAGGAGTCGGCCATCTGGCCCTTCGAGCCTGCCCCGCCATTCAATAAGATCATGGCTGATCTGAAGTGGATCAGTTCCACTTTCCCGCTTTCTCCCCTTAATTCCCCTGTCTATCAGAAACCTATCTACCCGTGTCTTAAATATATTCAGCGAGGCAGCCTCCACCACTTCAACGGGCAGAGAATTCCAGAGATTCACCACCCTTTGAGTGAAGGGAGTGCAGAGGAGGTTTACTAGGCTGATACCGGAGTTGAGGGGGTTGAGCTATGAGGAGAGGCTGAATAAACTAGGCTTGTACTCGTTAGAGTTTAGAAGAATGAGGGGAGATCTCATTGAGACGTATAAGATGATGAATGGGATGGATAGGATAGAGGTGGAGAGGCTCTTCCCGCTCAGAAAGGACAGTAGGACTAGGGGGCACAGCCTCAAGATAAAGGGGGGGGGCGGTTTAGAACGGAGTTGAGGAGGAACTTCTTCACTCAAAGGGTGGTGAATCTCTGGAATTCTCTGCCCGTTGAAGTGGTGGAGGCTGCCTCGCTAAATATTTTTAAGATGCGGGTTGATGGGTTCTTGATAAGCGAGGGGATTAAGGGTTATGGGGAGAAAGTGGGAAAGTGGAACTGAGCCATGACAGATCAGCCATGATCTTATTGAATGGCGGGGCAGGCTCGAAGGGCTAGATGGCCTACTCCTGCTCCTATTTCTTATGTTCTTAAGAAGTTCCTCCTCAACTCTGTAAACTGAATCCTTGGCTCGGGGAAACGGGTCTTTCCTGTTTACACTGTCCAGACCCCTCCATCAGGGCACCTCCTCACCCTCCTCAGCCTATCCAATCTTTCCTCAGAGCTGCCATTTTCAAACCCTGGCAATCTCCTTGTAAATTTTGCTCTCTCAAGAGTCCTTCCTGTAATGTGGTGACCAGGACTGTACGCAACCCCAGCAATGGCCTAACCAGTATTTTACACCGTTCCAAATTACATCCCTGCTTTTGTATTTAGTACCTTATCCAATGTAGGAAAACATTCCGGATGCTTTTACTCAGCACTTTAACCCTCTGTCCCTGTCCTTTGGACATGCCCTCCGAGGCCTCTCACTTCCCCTACCCTCTCATTGAGTATTCCCCTTGCTTTGTTTGTCCTCCCTCTACCAACTCAAACAAACCATTGATCAACACTCTTCACTAGCAATTAGATGGTCAGCTTTTGTGTCATCTGTGAATTTCTCCAAAGGGACTTCCAAATTGAGGGCCGAAGGGCCTGTACTACGCTGTAATGTTCTAAATCATGAGCAATAAACACCAAGGGCCCAATGAACGCCATTGAAAACTGCTTTCCAATCGCATATCAACCATTATCCTTTGTCTCCTGAACCAATTTCGGATCCAATTCACCACCTTCCTCTGTATCCCACGGGATCGCAACTTTCTGACCAGTCTGCCATGGAGAACCTTGTCAAATGCCTTACTAAAATCCATGTAGACAACATCCACTGCACCATCCTGATCAACCCTCCTTGTTATTCCTCAAATAAAAATGGATTAAATTGTTAATTCACGTTCTCTGAACACATCATGATTGGCGCAGGTTTGGAAGGCCAAAGGGCCTGACTATTCTTGTTCTAAACCATGCTGCCTCTCCCTGATCAACCCATGCCTTTCTAAGTGACAGTTATAAAACAAATTTTAATCTACAAATCAAGTGGTCAAACTAGGTCGGTCAAGACAGCCTTCCGGAGAAGTTCATAGAATGTATCCACGATAGCTTCCTTGAATAGTATGTAATGGAACCAACAAGGGAGCAAGCTATCCTAGATTTGGTCCTGTGTAATGAGACGGGAATAATGAACGATCTCGCAGTTAGGCATCCTTTCGAAAGAAGCCATCACAGTTTGGTTGAGTTTAAAACACAGATGGAGCGTGAGAAGGTAAAATCCAATACCAGTATCTTGTGCTTAAGCAAAGGAAACCATAAAGGGATGAGGAAGACATTGGCTAAGGTAGACTGGGAGCAAATGGTGGGACAATTGAGGAACAGTGGAGAACTTTCAAAGCATCTTTCACAGTGCTCAAAAGTATATACCAGTGATGAGGAAGGACTGTAGAAAGAGAGATAATCATCCATGGATATCTAAGGAAATAAAGGAGGGTATCAAATTGAAAGAAAATACGAAGTGGCAAAGATTAGTGGGAAACGAGAGGATTGGGAAATCTTTGAAGGTCAGCAGAAAGCCACGAAAAAAGCAATAAGGAAAAGTAAGATGGATTATGAGAGTAAACTAGCTCAATATAAAAACAGATAGCAAAAGTTTCTACAAATATATAAAACAAAAATGTGGCTAAAGTAAATATTGGTCTTTTAGAGGACGAGACGAGGGGTGTATAACTGGAAGTGAGAAAATGGCTGAGGCACTAAACAGGTATTTTGTGTTGGACTTCAGTGGAAGACACAAATAACATACCAAAAATTGATGACAGGAAGGCTATGGCAGGTGAGGAACCAGAAACTATTATCTCGAAAGAGGTAATGTTGGACACGTTAATAGGGCTAAAGGTAGGCAAGTCTCCTGGTCCTGATGGAATGCATCCCAGGGTACTAAAAGAGATGGCAGGAGAAGTAGCAAATGCACGAGTGGTAATTTACCAAAATTCACTGGATTCTGGGGTGGTTCCCACAGATCGGAAAACAGCAAAAGTAACACCACTGTTTAAAAGGAGGTAGACAAAAGGCAGATAACTATAGGCCAGTTCACTTAACTTCTGTAGTAGGGAAAATGCTTCGATCTATCAAGGAAGAATTAGGAGACATCTGGATAATAAATTGTCCCACTGGTTCATGAAGGGCAGGTCACATTTGACTAATTTGGTGGAATTCTTTGAGAACATTACATTTGCAGTGGACAATGGGGAACTTGTGGATGTGACGTATCTGGATTTCCAGAAGGCACTTGACAAGGTGCTGCACCAAAGACTGCTACATAAGGTAAAGGCGCAGTGTGTTACAGGTAATGTATTAGCATGGATAGAGGACTGGTTAACTAACAGAAAGCAAAAAGAGTGGGAGCAAATGGTGTTTTTCTGGTTGACAACCGGTGACTAGGGGTGTGCCTCAGGGATCAGTGTTGGGATCGCAATTGTTTACAATTTACATAGATGATTTGAAGTTGGGGACCATGTCCAGTGTGTCAAAATTCGCAGGTGACATGAAGATGGATGAAAGAGCAAAGTGTGCAGAGGATGCTGAAAATCTCCAAAGGAATATAGATAATCTAAGCGAGTAGGCGAGGGTCTGGCAGATGGAGTACAATATTGGTAAACTGAGGTCATCCATTTTGGTAGGAACAACAGCAAAATGGACTATTATTTAAATAGTAAAAAATTGCAGCATGCTGCTGTGTAGAGGGACCTGGGTGTCCTTGTGCAGGAATCTCAAGGAGTTGGTTTGCAAGTGCAGCAGTTAATTAAGAAAGCAAATAGAATTTTGTCCTTCATTGCTAGAGGGATGGAGTTTTAAAACAGGGAGGTTATGTTGCAGTTGTATAAGGTGTGGTGATGCTACGACTGGAGTACTGTGTACAGTTTTGGTCTCCTAACTTGAGAAAGGATATACTGGCACTGGAGTGGGTGCAGAGGAGATTCACTAGGTTGATTCTGGAGTTGAGAGGGTTGGCTTATGAGGAGAGACTGAGTAGACTGGGGCAATACTCATTGGAATTCAGAAGAATGAGGGGAAATCTTATGGAAACATACAAGACTATGAAAGGAATAGATAAGATAGAAGCAGGGAAGTTGTTTCCACTGGCGGGTGAAACTAGAACTGGGGGGCGTAGCCTCAAAATAAGGGGGAGTAGATTTAGGACTGAGTTGAGGAGGAACTTCTTCACCCAAAGGGTTGTGAATCTGTGGAATTCCCTGCCCAGTTGAGGCTCCCTCATTGAATGTTTTTAAGGCAAGGATGGATAAATTTTTGAACAGTAAAGGAATTAAGGGTTATGGTGAGCGGGCGGGTAAGTGGAACTGAGTCCACAAACAGATCAGCCATGATCTTATTGAATAAGAACATAAGAAATAGGAGCAGGAGTCGGCCATCTAGCCCTTCGAGCCTGCCCCGCCATTCAATAAGATCATGGCTGATCTGAAGTGGATCAGTTCCACTTTCCCGCTTTCTCCCCTTAATTCCCTTGTCTATCAGAAACCTATCCACCTGTGACTTAAATATATTTAGCGAGGCAGCCTCCACCACTTCAACGGGCAGAGAATTCCAGAGATTCACCACCCTTTGAGTGAAGAAGTTCCTCCTCAACTCCAATCTAAACTGCACCCCCCTTATCTTGAGGCTGTGCCCTCTAGTCCTACTATCCTTTCTAGGTGGGAAGAAGTTCCTCCTCAACTCCAATCTAAACTGCCCCCCACTTATCTTGAGGCTGTGCCCTCTAGTCCTGCTATCCTTTCTAAGCGGGAAGAATCTCTCTACCTCTACCCTATCCATCCCCTTCATTATCTTACACATCTCTATAAGATCCCCCCTCATCCTTCTAAACTCCAACGAGTACAGACCCAGTCTGTTTAGTCTCTCTTCATAGTCCAACCCCCTCATCTCCGGTATCAGCCTAGTAAACCTCCTCTGCACTCCCTCCAAGGCCAATATATCCTTTCGTAAGTGCGGCGACCAAAACTGCACAAAGTACTCCAGCTGCGGCCTCACCAGTGCCCCGTACAGCCTAGTGAACCTCCTCTGTACTCCCTCCAAGGCCAATATATCCTTGCGTAAGTGCGACGACCAAAACTGCACACAGTACTCCAGCTGCGGCCTCACCAATGCCCCGTACAGCCAAGTGAACCTCCTCTGCACTCCCTCCAAGTCCGGAGGATGGCGGGGCAGGCTCGAGGGGCCAGATGGTTGACTCCTGCTCCTAATTGTTACTAAATACTGACACTGAGGGGGAGGTATTAGGAGAGACTTGGTCGCAGAGATAGGTTTTAAAGACCAGAGAGAAGTAGGAATGGAATTCCAAAGCCTTAGGCAGGTCCACGCACAAGTGGTGAGACTATCTCAGATGCTCCATCAAACCGATGGTGTTTCAGATCACGGGAGGAGAGAGGGTCGGGTCTCACAATGAGAGGAGATGACTTGACTCAACACAAACACCTTTCTCCCCACAAAGAAAAGAAAATCCTGAAGGAGTTCCAAAACCGTGGCCGTATTTCGAGATTCCTACCTGGGAGGGGTTGTGTGACCAGCACGTAACTGCGGAGAGTGATGTCGGCAGAGCCTCCGGACTCCAGGGGAATGGGGTGGGTGTGGAAGTGTCTGAGCATGTCGAGGATGGTCTGAAACCAGAGATGCTGAACGTGACACTGGCCAGTTTCGTTCAGAGAGAGACGGAGGTGCTGCAGAAAGTACAAAGGACACAGTGACCTCAAAATTATATCATCGTTTTAAAAATGCAGCATGAAAACAGCGATTTCACCTTCCCGTCTATCGCCCTTGTCCCAATCCCATGTACTCCCATATCCCTACATCCTTCCTTTAAATTAACCACCTAATTTACACCCTGACTTTTAAAAGGATCCCCACACTGTGATAAATTCCACAACCCGTGCGGTGCTATTTGTAAATAAATTTAGGGACAATTTGTTACACCAATCAGCCTAAGAGCACATCTTTGGGGTGTGGGAGGAAACCGGAGCACCCGGAGAAAACCCACGCAAGCACGGGGAGAATGCGCCAAACTCCCGCAGACACCGGCCCAAATCCATGTATCTGCACAGCAAACAGTGATAGTCACTGAGCTGTCGTGTTGCCCAGTATCTGGTCTAGATTTAAGCGTACACTAATGACGTGAAGCACTAGGCTACTCTCGAAACATCCAGGAGCAGCCCTCGTACGACCCACTGTGTGTATGTCCCTCGTTAGACAACAAGGCGGACAACAAGGCAGTAGGCATGATGGAGCTGAGCAGATGAGAGCAGTTTAGGAAGGGGTCAATACAGCTAAATTAAATGACAAGATTGCATCCAAGGTGTAATGATTTTCACATCGTAAAACCCTTGTCAGACCCCACTTGGAGTACTGTGCGCAGTTCTGGTCGCCTCACTACAGGAAGGATGTGGAAGTTATTGAGAGGGTGCAGAGGAGATTTACAAGGATGTTGCCTGGATTGGGAGGCATGCCTTATGAGGATAGGTTGAGGGAGCTGGGACTCTTCTCCCTGGAGAGACGAAGGTTGAGAGGCGACCTGATAGAGGTTTATAAAATGTTGAGAGGAATAGATAGGGTGGATTCTCGGAGGCTATTTCCCAGGGCTGAAATGGTCGCTATGAGAGGACACAGGTTTAAGGTGCTGGGGAGCAGGTACAGAGGAGATGTCAGGGGTAAGTTTTTCACTCAGAGGGTGGTGAGTGAGTGGAATCGGTGGTGGTGGTAGAGGCAAACTCGCTGGGGTCTTTTAAAAGACTTCTGGATTAGTATATGGGATTTAATGGGATTGGGGGTTATAGATAGGTCTATGGATTGGTAGGTATGGATATGATCGGCGCAACTTGTGGGCCGAAGGGCCTGTTTGTGCTGTAGTGTTCTATATTCTATAAGTTACCTCTTTCTGTCATTCTTGTAATTATCTCCATTACTGCCATCTTTCTGGCGAATTGTCTAAACTAAAGATGCAACCAGCCAAGGACACATATGAACAATAATCAGATACAATAAAAACTCTTCATAAAAAGGCATAGTATTGGATCTTTTTCACAATGTTGCAGAACAGAAATCAATGATAAAGTTATGCCATAAAGTAGAAATTTTCCAACATGCCGAAAACACACTGTGCTCTCCAATTGTCCCATTATATACGGGACTTCCTTTAGCCTGAAGTGGGCAAAGGCAAGATTAAAGCCATTAAGGAGGTTTATAGTGTGTTAGCGTTTATTATCGGGGGGTTTGAGCTTAAGAGTCGTGGGGTTATGCTGCAACTATACCAGACCTTGTTGAGACCACATTTGGAATATTGTGTTCAGTTCTGGTCACCTCACTATAAGAAGGATGTGGAAGCATTGGAGAGAGTGCAGAGGAGATTTACCAGGATGCTGCCTGGTTTGGAGGGTAGGTCTTATGAGGAAAGGTTGAGGGAGCTGGGGCTTTTCTCTTTAGAGCGGAGGAGGATGAGAGGCAACTTAATAGAGGTTTATAAGATGATGAGAGGGATTGATAGAGTGGACGTTCAGAGACTATTTCCTCAGGTGGATGTCGCTGTTACTAGGGGGCATAACTGTAAGGTTCATGGTGGGAGGGATGTCCGAGGTAGATTCTCCACTCAAGAGAGTGGTTGGGGTGTGGAATGCACTGCCTGCTGTGATAGTGGAGTCGGACACTTTAGGAACTTTCAAGCGGTTATTGGATAGGCACATGGAGCATTCCAGGATGATAGGGAGTGGGATAGTTTGGGATTGGGTTTGGACTTGGGTTGGCCCAACATTGAGGGCCAAAGGGCCTGTACTGTGTTCTAAACGCAAGAAATTTAGGATAGATAACTCACGCTGGACGGTGGAATTTACCTCCAAGTTAGGTCCAGATTTTTGGGAATTGGGGCGAGTCAGGAAGCCTTTAAGAATCGCACAGATTTTTGGGAATTGGGGCGAGTCAGGAAGCCTTTAAGAATCGCACTACGGACCAGCATTCCTTGGACTGACCAAATAGAAGAGTTATATTTATCTGCCTTGTGCAAGATTTGAAACCAGTCACATATAGAAATATTAACCAACATCAGCTTCAGTTGAACAGACCTGCCAGCTCGAGTGTCTGTTTCTGCCTCAACTTTCCATTCTGGCTGTGTGGAAGTTTTATCGTTTTATTTAAAACTGCCTTACCTTGGCTTTCCCCTGGAAGTTGAAGGTCAGGACATATTCCCCTGGTCGTGTCTCGCTTTGGCGAATGACAAACAATCCGTGACTCCTTGACCCTCCCGCCAGCACCAACTGGGCAGCTTTGACCCGAGACAGTGTCCCGTGGAACCAGGGATAACCGGAGAGCTGGAATTCGGACTCAGTCTGGTCCTCTCCGTCTGCGGCTTAAAAAAGAGAATCCAGTGTCCACAAAAATTTGAGAACAGCACGTCCAAAGGCAGAAATGGCCACGTACCCGTCTAACTGAACGTAGAACATAAGCGGCGGCACGGTAGCACAGTGGGTTAGCACTGCTGCTTCACAGCTCCAGGGTCCTGGGTTCGATTCCCGGCTCGGGGTCACTGTCTGTGTGGAGTTTGCACATTCTCCTCGTGTCTGCGTGGGTTTCCTCCCACATTCCAAAGATGTGCGGGTTAGGTTGATTGCTAAGAAATTGCCCCTTAGTGTCCAGGGATGTGTAGGTTAGAGGGATTAGTGGGTATAATGTGGGGGTAGGACCTGGGTGGGATTGTGGTTGGTACAGACTCGATGGGCTGAAGGGTCTCTGTCTGCTCTGTATGGTTCTATAACAGTGCAGAAAAGGCCCTTCAGCCCATCGAGTCTGCACCGAACACAATCCCACCCAGGTCCTACCCCCATATCCCTACATATTATACCCACTAATCCCTCTAACCTACACATCCCTAAGGGGCAATTTCTTAGCACGGCCAATCAACCTAACCCGCACATCTTTGGACTGTGGGAGGAAACCGGAGCACCCGGATGAAACCCACGCAGACACGAGGAGAATGTGCAAACTCCACACAGACAGTGACCCGAGCCGGGAATCGAACTCAGGTCCCCGGAGCTGTGAGGCAGCAGTGCTAACCCACTGTGCTACCGTACCGCCCACACGACCCAGCTATTAACAGCAACGCATGAAGGTTTGCACGTAGAGATTTACAGAAGATTTGGATTCCACAGTACGGATCAGACCGTCACTCGGCTAACATGACCTCCTGGACGGACTCCACACTTTTGCCATCATCGCGTTGGGTCATTGCTCAACTGGTTCTGGTCCAATTTCTCCAGTCACCCATTCAAAAGACCACTCCACGCGCTCTGAAGACCATCACCTTGGAGCTCAACGTTAGCTTGGTGGACATTCAGACATGAGATTGTCCAGGAGCGTCCTGGAAAACTGGGACATCTCCATACTTTACATTTCCCATAGCAGTCACTTCACCCCAAATCTCTCAATGGCACCATCTGTATTAGAGTAGCCTAAGATTTGGTGATGTTAAGCCTCTACATCAATGGGGTCAGTACAGGAGTCTTGTTGGCATGAAAGATGGTGACTGAGGGGGGATCTAATAGAGGTATATAAGATTATGATGGGTATAGATAGAGTAAACAGTGGTAAGCTATTTCCTATGTTAGAGACACACACTTTGGCCGGAATAATGTGGAGGGGAGTTATACGATAAAAGGTAGAACTATCCGGAGTATAGATACGCAGAGAGACCTGGGGGTGCAAGTGCACAAGTCCCTGAAGGTGTCGGTGCAGGTGCAGAATGTGATGAGGAAAGCGTATGGTATGTTAGCCTTCATAGGAAGGGGTATAGAATATAAGAGTAGGAGTCTGATGTTGCAGTTGTATAGAACGTTGGTTAGGCCTCACTTGGAGTACTGCGTCCAGTTCTGGTCGCCGTACTACCGGAAGGATGTAGAGATCCTGGAGAGAGTGCAGAGGAGATTTACCAGGATGCTGCCTGGTATGGAAGGGCTGTCTTACGAGGAAAGATTGAATGAACTTGGGCTGTTTTCCCTTGAGAGACGTCGGCTGAGGGGGGATCTAATAGAGGTTTATAAGATTATGAAGGGGATAGATAGAGTAAATGGTGGTAAGCTTTTTCCGCTATTAGAAATGGATAGAACGAGGGGTCACGGGCTTAGGGTGAGGGGGGCTAGGTATAAGACAAATATTAGAGGGCAGTTTTTCACGCAAAGGGTAGTGGGGGTGTGGAATGCACTGCCGAGTAAGGTGGTGGAAGCAGGCACGCTAGGGTTGTTTAAGAGTCACTTAGACAGCCATATGAGCGGGCTACATATAGGGGGATATAGCAGGCCTTACTAAACATTGTAGGCTTGGGATTACGTTTTGCCTCAGGGATGTTACAGTCTTTGCCTGTTTAATAATGAATTTTTTTGTCTCCACAGGCATTTAAGTCCAGCAAGGGGCATGCATGCGGCAGGTTGTAGTGGGCTGCTCATGGATGTTGCTTCGGGAGTTGCCTATTGCTTCATGTCGTTAGTGTGCTTAAACTGGACCATCTCGAGGGCAACATGACAGCTCAGAGACTATCTCTGTTGCTGTGCGGACACATGGATTTGGGCCGGTGTCTGTGGGAGTTTGCACGTTCTCCCCGTGGTTGCGTGGGTTTCCTCCGGGTGCTCCGGTTTCCTCCCACATCCCAAAGATGTGCTTTTAGGCTGATTGATTGGGTAACAAATTGTCCCTAAATTGGACCTCCCTGATCCTCGCACATTAGGCGTAGACTAAAATCACGAATAGGTCACTGAGACAGTGGGACGGCGGCGCGGGCTCGTTGGGCCGAAGGGCCTGTTTCCCGTGCTGTGTTGTTCTTTATTCTTTAGTACGAGGGGCCTCGGGCTTAAGGTGAGGGGGGAGAGGTATAACACGGATATTAGAGGAAGGTTTTTCACACAGAGGGTAGTGGGGGTATGGAATGCTCTGCCAAGTAAGGTGGTGGAGGCAGGCATGCTGGATTTGTTTAAGAGTAACTTAGACAGGCACATGAGCGGGATGGAGATGGGAGGATATAGGGGATTGTTTTAAATAAGGTTCATTAGCATTGGGACGTCCCTGGTAAGGTAAAAGGATGTGGAATGATAATAATGTTTTTCTCTATTAATTCACAGGTTTTAAGTCGGTCCACCTTGTTGTCCAACGAGGGACATACACGCGATGGGTCGTACTGGGGCTGCTCTTGGATGTTCGAGATTGGCTTCATGTCGTTAGTGTGTGCCTAAACTGGACCAGATACTGGGCAAGACGACAGCTCAGTGACTATCACTGATTGCTGTGCAGATACATGGATTTGGGCCGGTGTCTGTGGGAGTTTGCACATTCTCCCCGTGTCTGCGTGGGTTTTCTCCGGGTGCTCCGGTTTCCTCCCACACCCCAAAGATGTGCTGTTAGGCTGATTGGAGGTAATAAATTGTCCCTAAATTAGTTTCCCTCAATGTGGATGGCCATGAGCACAGATAAGGGTCATGGGTGGAGAGGGGGGACTGGTAATGTTAAGATGGCGGCGCGGGCTCGTTGGGCCAAAGGGCCTGTTTCCCGGGCTGTTTTTGTTCTTCTTTGTTCTTTGAGAGAGACAGAGCAAGACCGGGGAACAGGGATCATTCAGGAGGGTAAGATTGGGGGAACGGCAAATTGTGCGGAGGGTGTGGAGAGTCTGCAGAAGGATCTAGATAGGCTGGGCGAATGGGCCAGGAAATGGCAAATGGAATTTAATGTTGGCAAGTGCGAGGTGGTCCACTTTGGTAGGAATAATGGTAGGAAGGACTATTACTTACGTGGCTAAAAACTGCAGCAGGCGACGGTGCAGAGGGACCTGGGGGTCCTTGTGCATGAGTCGCAAAAACCCAGCTTGCAGGTGCAGCAGGTGGTCAGGAAGGCGAATGGGATGCTGGCCTTCATAGCGAGGGGGATTGAATATAAAAGTAGGGAGGTCTTGCTGCAGCTGTACAGGGCACTGGTGAGGCCGCAGCTGGAGTACTGTGTGCAGTTTTGGTCGCCGCACTTACGCAAGGATATTTTGGCCTTGGAGGGAGTGCAGAGGAGGTTTACTAGGCTGATACCGGAGTTGAGGGGGTTGAGCTATGAGGAGAGGCTGAATAAACTAGGCTTGTACTCATTAGAGTTTAGAAGAATGAGGGGAGATCTCATTGAGACGTATAAGATGATGAATGGGATGGATAGGATAGAGGTGGAGAGACTCTTCCCGCTCAGAAAGGACAGCAGGACTAGGGGGCACAGCCTCAAGATAAAGGGGGGGCGGTTTAGAACAGAGTTGAGGAGGAACTTCTTCACTCAAAAGGTGGTGAATCTCTGGAATTCTCTGCCCGTTGAAGTGGTGGAGGCTGCCTCGCTAAATATTTTTAAGACGCGGGTTGATGGGTTTTTGATAAGCGAGGGGATTAAGGGTTATGGGGAGAGGGCGGGAAAGTGGAACTGAGCCACGACAGATCAGCCATGATCTTATTGAATGGCGGGGCAGGCTCGAAGGGCCAGATGGCCGACTCCTGCTCCTATTTCTTATGTTCTTATGTAATGGGAGCGAGGGATGGGAACGGAAAAATCAGCGAGGGTGGAAAGACTGGAGAAAGAGGGTTCATAGTTCCAGTGGGAGATTTGGGGTGGGCTTGGGGCCCAGAATTTCCCCCAGGGCCGGGGGCAGTCGGACGATAGCAGTTGGGAACAGCACAGAGAGGAACAGCCAAGGATAGAGTGAAACCTTTACTGTGGGTGCACAGTGAAAGATTATTTTCGCCAGTGGGTGAATGGGGATAGAGAAGGCGAGGATTCTAAATGGAGGAAACAAGTGGCAGGGAAGGGAGAAGAAGCTTCTTAAACTGTGAGCTATTTCAATAGCTGTGGTACTGAGATTGCGAATAAAGGCTCATTTCAAAGGAAACGGATATATATTTATACAGGAATGAGATAGAAGGTGGCAGGAGCTGAATGGCCTCCAATGTGTAATTTCTATCATTTTGTGAGAACTCTCCTCTTATTCAGTGGCTTGGTTTAGAAGTATTGGTCCTGAGCTGAGCTTAAAACATAAGAACATAAGAAATAGGAGCAGGAGTCGGCCATCTAGCCCTTCGAGCCTGCCCCGCCATTCAATAAGATCATGGCTGATCTGTCGCTGCTCAGTTCCACTTTCCCGCCCTCTCCCCATAACCCTTAATCCCCTCTCTTATCAAAAACCCATCAACCCGCGTCTTAAAAATATTTAGCGAGGCAGCCTCCACCACTTCAATGGGCAGAGAATTCCAGAGATTCACCACCCTTTGAGTGAAGAAGTTCCTCCTCAACTCCGTTCTAAACCGCCTCCCCTTTATCTTGAGGCTGTGCCCCCTAGTCCTACTGTCTTTTTTGAGCGGGAAGAGTCTCTCCACCTCTATCCTATCCATCCCATTCATCATCTTATACATCTCAATGAGATCTCCCCTCATTCTTCTAAACTCTAACGAGTACAAGCCTAGTTTATTCAGCCTCTCCTCATAGCTCAACCCCCTCAACTCCGGTATCAGCCTAGTAAACCTCCTCTGCACTCCCTCCAGGGCCAAAATATCCTTGCGCAGGTGCGGCGCCCAAAACTGCACACAGTACTCCAGCTGCGGCCTCACCAATGCCCTATACAGCTGCAGCAAGACCTCCCTACTTTTATATTCAATCCCCCTCGCTATGAAGGCCAGCATCCCATTCGCCTTCCTGACCACCTGCTGCACCTGCAAGCTGGGTTTTTGCGACTCATGCACAAGGACCCCCAGGTCCCTCTGCACCGTCGCCTGCTGCAGTTTTTCGCCACGTAAGTAATAGTCCTTCCTACCATTATTCCTACCAAAGTGGACCACCTCACACTTGCCAACATTAAATTCCATTTGCCAAAAACAAGTTGTCCCATGAGAAGTGTCCAAATCCCTGAACCCATTGCATTTTCATCATCTCCCGAGTTGGTTCAGGTCAGCCTATATCGCGGGTTTTACAGTGCAAAGTTCACGATCGGCTCCGACTGAGGCTCCCAGTTCAGGATTGTCACCTTCACACACAGGGGCCAAGCCCAAAGCAGCCTCCGAGGCCATAGGGAGAAGCCCTCATGAAAGAGTGTGTTTTGATGGCTTTCCCGTACAGTATTTCTGCTGGTTTCAAGCACAGTCTCGAGGGATACTTGCGATCCCACGGCAGTTGTTGCTGATGCTGTGATGGGGATCTCAGAAACACACGGCGAGACTTCCTGGGACACTATTTTCGAGACTTCATTCACACTCAAGCCACCATTATTCTGGAAACCGTCGGAGGAAAAACTGTGTGTCCCTGTGCCTTTTCACCTCACCTGATGAAGAGGGAAACCTCGAAAGCTTGTGAGCATTATCAAATAAATCGGTTGGACTAAAACCTGGTGTTGTCAGTGTGTTCACCAGGGGAACAGGGGAGGCTCGATCGTGGGGGTTTTGCCAAGGATATGAAGTAGGAGAATCAGTCAAGGCAGAGTGAGAGGAGAGAGGGTGGCAAGAACACCGAATTTCACTGGGAATGGAGAATCCCAGCCGAGGACGAGATCGGAGAATTCCAGCTTATATCCTTCCGCGTTACTCCACGCGTCCACCTCAGCATCCGCATCTCAGGTGTGTCCCTCACTTCTTGATGCTGCCCAATGTTCTTCGCTCTATAACAAGGCTCTCAACCGTCTCGTAGATTCTTCCTTTCAAACTTAAACTCAATAATACTTTTCAAACCCTTGATATTCCACTGTATTTCTTCCAAATACTCTTACCAGAGCTAATCCGTTGTCTAGAACATAGAAGTATATGAGATCTAATTGCATTGGAAGTTACAGATAGGTCTATGGCCTGGTAGGTATGGATGTGATCGGCGCAACTTGTGGGCCGAAGGGCCTGTTTGTGCTGTAGTGTTCTATGTTCTATTAACATAGAACACTACAGCACAAACAGGCCCTTCGGCCCACAAGTTGCGCCGATCCTATCCCTACCTACAAGGCCTATCTATAACCCTCAATCCCATTAGATCCCATATACTCATCCAGAAGTCTCTTCAAAGACCCCAGCGAGTTCGCCTCCACCACCACCACCGATTCCACTCACTCACCATCCTCTGAGTGAAAAACTTACCCCTGACATCTCCTCTGTACCTGCTCCCCAGCACCTTAAACCTGTGTCCTCTCGTAGTGACCATTTCAGCCCTGGGAAATAGCCTCTGAGAATCCACCCTATCTATACCTCTCAACATTTTATAAACCTCTATCAGGTCGCCTCTCAACCTTCGTCTCTCCAGGGAGAAGAGACCCAGCTCCCTCAACCTATCTTCATAAGGCATGCCTCCCAATCCAGGCAACATCCTTGTAAATCTCCTCTGCACCCTCTCAATAGCTTCCACATCCTTCCTGTAGTGAGGCGACCAGAACTGCGCACAGTACTCCAAGTGGGGTCTGACAAGGGTCTTATAAAGTTGCAGCATTACCTCCCGACTCCGAAACTCAATCCCTCGATTAATGAAGGCCAGTACACCATACGCCTTCTTGACCACATTCTCCACCTGCGAGGCCGATTTCAGAGTCCTGTGGACCCGGACCCCAAGATCCTTCTGCTCTTCAGCACTGCTAAGACTCCTACCCTTGATATTGTATTCCTTCATCCCATTGGTCCTGCCAAAGTGGACCACTACACATTTATCTGCGTTGAAGTCCATCTGCCACTTCTCCGCCCAGTCTTGCATCCTATCTATGTCCCGCTGCAACTTCTGACATCCCTCCAGACTATCCACAACACCACCAACCTTCGTATCGTCGGCGAACTTACTAACCCATCCCTCCACTTCCTCATCCAGTTCATTTATGAAAATGACAAACAGCAAGGGTCCTAGAACAGATCCCTGGGGGACTCCACTGGTGACTGACCTCCATGCAGAAAAAGACCCATCCACAACCACTCTCTGCCTTCTGCAGGCAAGCCAGTTCTGGATCCACAAGGCCAAAGCCCCCTGGATCCCATGCCCTCTCACCTTCTCAAGAAGTCTTGCATGGGGCACCTTAACAAACGCCTTGCTGAAGTCCATGTAAACCACATCCACCGCTCTTTCTTCATCAATGTGTTCAGTCACATTTTCAAAGAACTCAACTAGGCTCGTAAGGCACGACCTGCCCTTGACAAATTTCCAGCTCTGTCACCTCTGATCCCAGAAGCCCTCTCTTAGTCTTCTTCCTGACGATGACCTTCCCACCATCACTCGGATCCTCCACCCCCCGGCTCAAACTCACAGTCCATAAACCGGGCCACCAATTTGGTTCACTGGTCTTCCATCAAAATAACCCACTCCGGAAGAAAATACTAGTTAGAGGAAGGAAGGAACTCTCACTGGTACAACTGCAACAGTTTATACTGTCTTCTGAGGAGCCCAGACCCTCTTCCATCCACTGAAACCTCGTGTCCTACCTCAATGTGAAATCAGTTTAACCAATCACCAAGTTTTTAGTTTGCAGCCACTTGTAGTAAACTCTCCAGAAAGTCTAGAATTAGTGCAATAATTCTCAGTGAAGTAATATTAGCAGTTATTCGATGGTGAAGATATACGGCTCACTCACTTACCTGCGGAGTATTCGATGGTGAAGATATACGGCTCACTCACTTACCTGCGGAGGATGTGGTGCCTGGAGCTTCTGAATGCAAAGTCTGCAGGAAGTTTTCCAGGGGAACGTGAGCGAGAGGTTCCACTGCCTCCTTTGGTCTGACATGCGTGACAGCAGGATCAACGTTAGTACACACCTTATCGGGACCTTGGGGCACACCTGAGGCAGGAAACATAGCATGAAGTTGATGGCCAGGATGCTGGCTAAAAAATTCTCAACCAGCAGGAAAATGGGAATAAATCTCGCTGGTTTTATTAGCGTCATTTCCAAAGTGAATCTCCGGCACCCTTGTGCATCGCAGATCAGCGCACGCGCAATAGCCCCCTGGCCAGCCCCGTAACCACTGCTGGCCTCCCAACTCCCCCCTCCACCCCCAGCCCTCATCTCCCCGACCCACTGTCCCTCCTCGCACCCAGATGACCAGCCCCGATCACCTCTCCCCTCCCTCTCCCAGTCTTCCCGATTGCAGAGAGGCAGTGGGTCTCCCCGCCACCCCAACCTTTACCCCCAACTTCCTTGGGGGGCCCTCAACGGCCTCTCTTCCCTCCAGTGGGGTCGGGCTGCCCCAGTTAGTGGGGAGCAGGAGTAAACCCCACTGGAGAGAGCCACTCCTGGTAGGGGGGGAAAAAAATCGCTGGCGGATCCAAAGACTTAAGTCCCGGGCTCGCTAATGAAATGGAAGTACGCTGGCAGAGTGGTTAGCACTGCTGCCTCACAGCGCCAGGGACACAGGTTCGATTCCCCGCTCGGGTCACTGTCTGAGCGGAGTCTGCACATTCTCCTCGTGTCTGCGTGGGTTTCCTCCGGGTGCTCCGGTTTCCTCCCACAGTCCAAATATGTGCGGGTTAGGGTGCATTGCCTACGCTGGCAATGCACACTGGAGTGTGGTGACTAGGGGATTTTCACAGTAACATCTTTGAAGTGTTAATGTGACTTGTGATACTAATAAATAACCTATAAAATTTCCATCTTGAAATCAGCGCAGAGCTGATTACATTGCAAAGGTAAGTCATGGGGACGTCAGAGGTAGGGTCTTTACTCAGAGGGTAGTAAGGGTGTGGAATGCCCTGCCTGCAGCAGTTGTGGACTCGCCAACTTTAAGGGTGTTCAAATGGTCAGTGGATAGACAAACTTTAAGGGCGTTCAAATGGTCAGTGGATAGGCATATGGATAACATTGGAATAGTTTAGGTTAGAGGGTCATTAGATTGGTTCCACTGGTCGGCGCAACATCGAGGGGCTATTTGTACCCCCGTGACTTCCCTGGAATTGCAAAATCTCACCTGTCTGGAGACAATACACATTGTATTGCGGAAAAGTGTGAGGTAATTCACTTTGGTAGGAATAACAGATGTGTAGAGTATAGGGCTAACGGGAGGACTCTGAATAGTGTGGATGAACAGAGGGATCTAGGTGTATGTGTACATAGATCCCTGAAAGTTGGGAATCAAGTAGATAGGGTTGTTAGGAAGGCATACGGTGTCTTGGCGTTTATTGGTAGGGGGATTGAATTTAGGAGCCGCAGCGTCATGTTGCAACTGTACACAACTCTGGTGCGGCCGCACTTGGAGTATTGTGTGCAGTTCTGGTCCCCACATTATAGGAAGGATGTGGAGGCTTTGGAGAGGGTGCAGAGGAGGTTTATCAGGATGTTGCCTGGTATGGAGGGGAGGCCCTATGAGGAGAGACTGAGGGATTTGGGGTTGTTTTCGCTGGAAAGAAGGCGGCTAAGAGGGGACCTTATTGAAACATATAAGATGATTAGAGGTTTAGATAGGGTGGACAGTGATAGCCTTTTTCCTCTGATGGAGAAATCTAGCACGAGGGGGCATGGCTTTAAATTAAGGGGGGGTAGTTATAGGACGGATGTCAGAGGTAGGTTCTTTACCCAGAGGGTGGTGAGGGATTGGAATGCCCTGCCTGCTGCAGTTGTAGATGCGCCTAGTTTGGGGGCGTTTAAGAGATCCGTGGATAGGTTTATGGATGGAAAGGGTTTGGTTTAGGTTAGAGGGTCATTGCTTTTTAATTGGTCGGCGCAACATCGTGGGCCGAAGGGCCTGTTCTGAGCTGTAATGTTCCATGTTCTATCTCTTTAACCTGTGCTTAACACTCTCTCCACTCACATCATCTGTACCCTTAAGACTTGATTACCTGTAAAGACTCGCCATTATTTTGTAAATTGTGTGTCTATATATGCCCTGTTTGTGAATAGAACTCCCACTCACCTGACGAAGGGGCAGTGCTCCTAAAGCTAGTGGCTTTGGCTACCAAATAAACCTGTTGGACTTGAACCTGGTGTTCTGAGACGTCTTATTGCTCCTCAAAGCAGGCAATTTCTCTAAGTGAGACTCTCCCGCCAGCTTTCTGTCCAGGGGACACATTTGGGAAAAAAAATCTACCTCCACAATCCAATCACGGAGTCTTATCCAGTTCCAATCCCTGGAGGTCTCTGAATCCGTTCTGATAGACATTCTCCCTCTGAACGGGAGATAGAGCCAGTTCTAGCAGAACAGAACAGGCGTAGACAGGGGGCATGGGTGGAGCGGGGGGCTCGTAATGTTAAAACGGGCTCATTGGGCTTGTTTCCAAGGCTGTTCTGTTCTTTGAGCCCCAGACACTTACCATCGGACAGGGTGTCACAGCTGCAAACAGGAACTGAGGGCACTTCCCTACTGGGCATCGTGATTCCATGTGGACATGATGTTAACTCCGAGTCTTCTTCACTATCTCTGCAAAGAAACGGGGTGAAACTGAGATTTGGTTTTATATTAACTCGCCTTTGCATGAAGGGGTGACTGTTTGGTTGAAGACAGCATTCACTCTTTAGATCAAAGCAACGATATATATATTATATATATATATAATGTGGTATATATGGATTTTAGTAAGGCGTTTGATAAGGTTCACCATGGTAGGCTTCTGCAGAAAATGCAGATGTATGGGATTGAGGGTAATCTAGGAAATTGGATCAGGAATTGGCTGGCGGATAGGAGACAGAGGGTGGTGGTTGATGGTAAATATTCGTCATGGAGTTCAGTTACGAGTGGTGTGCCTCAGGGATCTGTTTTGGGGCCACTGCTGTTTGTAATTTTTATTAATGATCTGGATGAGGGTATAGTTGGGTGGATCAGTAAATTTGCTGATGACACCAAAGTCGGAGGTGTGGTAGATAGTGAGGAAGGGTGTCTTAGTCTACAGGGAGACTTGGACAAGTTGCAGAGCTGGGCCGAGAGGTGGCGGATGGAGTTTAATGCGGAGAAGTGTGAGGTAATTCACTTTGGCAGGAATAACAGATGTGTAGAGTATAGGGCTAATGGGAGGACTCTGAATAGTGTTGATGAACAGAGGGATCTAGGTGTATGTGTACATAGATCCCTGAAAGTTGGGAATCAAGTAGATAAGGTTGTTAGGAAGGCATACGGTGCCTTGGCGTTTATTGGTAGGGGGATTGAATTTAGGAGTCGCAGCGTCATGTTGCAACTGTACACAACTCTGGTGCGGCCGCACTTGGAGTACTGTGTGCAGTTCTGGTCCCCACATTATAGGAAGGATGTGGAGGCTTTGGAGAGGGTGCAGAGGAGGTTTACCAGGATGTTGCCTGGTATGGAGGGAAGGTCCTATGAGGAGAGACTGAGGGATTTGGGGTTGTTTTCGTTAGAAAGAAGGCGGCTAAGAGGGGATCTTATTGAAACATATAAGATGATTAGAGGTTTAGATAGGGTTGACAGTGATAGCCTTTTTCCTCGGATGGAGAAAGCTAGCACGAGGGGGCATGGCTTTAAATTAAGGGGGGGTAGTTATAGGACGGATGTCAGGGGTAGGTTCTTTACCCAGAGGGTGGTGAGGGATTGGAATGCCCTGACTGCTGCAGTTGTAAATGCGCCTAGTTTGGGGGCGTTTAAGAGATCCGTGGATAGGTTTATGGATGGAAAGGGATTGGTTTAGGTTAGAGGGTCACTGTTTTTTAACTGGTCGGCGCAACATCGTGGGCCGAAGGGCCTGTTCTGCGCTGTAATGTTCTATGTTTTATGTTCTATATACTGCAATAGGTTGAAAGAAGCTGGCTGAGGTTTGGGTGCTGGAAACTGCAGAAGGATTGGACGTTCACTTCCTGATTTTCCATCCGCATTCACCACGGCCAATCCACCCAACCTGCACAGGTTTGGACTATCGGAGGAAACTGGAGCACCCAGAGGAAATTCACACAGGGAGAATGTGCAAACTCCACACAGTCACCCATGGCTAGAATTGAACCCGGGTCCCTGGTGTTGAGAGGCAGCATCGCTGCCAACCCCTCTTGCTGCAGGTCACACGGATCCCCCAGACAAAGCCTAACAGGAGCTGCCCAGGTGTCAATTCTCTGGGCTGAGACAAGGGAGCCTTGGAATTTAGCCTCAGATGCTTAATATTTTTGAAACCCATGACCAGGGCCCACAAATACTTGAGAAAATGGGTGGGTCTTTTTCTACATGGAGGTCAGTCACCAGTGGAGTGCCCCAGGGATCTGTTCTAGGACCCTTGCTGTTTGTCATTTTCATAAATGACCTGGATGAGGAAGTGGAGGGATGGGTTAGTAAGTTTGCCCTCGATACCAAGGTTGGTGGTGTTGTGGATGGTCTGGAGGGATGTCAGAAGTTGCAGCGGGACATAGATAGAACATAGAACATTACAGCGCACAACAGGCCCTTCGGCCCATGATGTTGCGCCGACCAGTTAAAAAACAATGACCCTCTAACCTAAACCAATCCCTTTTCGTCCATAAACCTATCCATAGGATGCAAGACTGGGCGGAGAAGTGGCAGATGGACTTCAACGCAGATAAATGTGTAGTGGTCCATTTTGGCAGGACCAATGGGATGCAGGATTACAATATCAAGGGTAGGAGTCTTAGCGGTGTTGAAGAGCAGAAGGATCTTGGGGTCCGGGTCCATAGGACTCTTAAATCGGCCTCGCAGGTGGAGGATGTGGTCAAGAAGGCGTATGGTGTACTGGCCTTCATTAATCGAGGGATTGAGTTTAGGAGTCGGGAGGTAATGCTGCAACTTTATAAGACCCTTGTCAGACCCCACTTGGAGTACTGTGCGCAGTTCTGGTCACCTCACTACAGGAAGGATGTGGAAGCTATTGAGAGGGTGCAGAGGAGATTTACAAGGATGTTGCCTGGATTGGGAGGCATGCCTTATGAAGATAGGTTGAGGGAGCTGGGACTCTTCTCCCTGGAGAGACGAAGGTTGAGAGGCGACCTGATAGAGGTTTATAAAATGTTGAGAGGAATAGATAGCCTCCGAGAATCCACCCTATTTCCCAGGGCTGAAACGGTCGCTACGAGAGGACACAGGTTTAAGGTGCTGGGGAGCAGGTACAGAGGAGATGTTAGGGGTAAGTTTTTCACTCAGAGGGTGGTGAGTGAGTGGAATCGGTGGTGGTGGTGGAGGCGAACTCGCTGGGGTCTTTTAAGAGACTTCTGGATGAGTATATGGGATCTAATGGGATTGAGGGTTATAGATAGGCCTGGTAGGTAGGGATAGGATCGGCGCAACTTGTGGGCCGAAGGGCCTGTTTGTGCTGTAGTGTTCTATGTTCTAATTGCCCCCTTTGGGGGAAGAGGAAGGGGGAGTGGGGTGGGTCCCAGTTGCTGCCAAGGCTTCACCATGACCCTTGAGCTTGGAAACTCGGTTGGAGTCATGGCCATGGTGGGGTTATACCATTCACCACAACCATTCCCAGTGGTACATTCTAACCACTCTCCGGATAAAGATGTTTCTATTACATTTCCTGGTCATTTATCAGTGACTATATTGCTGGCAACTAGTTTTGGTCATCCTGACTAATGAAAATATCTTTATTTCCATCAGTCACTGAACATCTCTAGCTAGTTATAAGAACATAAGAACATAAGAAATAGGAGCAGGAGTTGGCCATCTAGCCCTTCAAGCCTGCCCCGCCATTCAATAAGATCATGGCTGATCTGAAGTGGATCAGTTGCACATTCCCGCCCTCTCCCCATAACCCTTAATCCCCTCTCTTATCAAAAACCCATCAACCCACGTCTTAAAAATATTTAGCGAGGCAGCCTCCACCACTTCAACGGGCAGAGAATTCCAGAGATTCACCACCCTTTGAGTGAAGAAGTTCCTCCTCACCTCTGATAGTAGTGTCTCTGTAGGATTGCACGATTTGGATGATGAGGGATGATATTTCGGAACAGGATAAGTGGAAGGAGGGGAGGAGCAGGGTACGAGGCAGGACCTACATTGCTCGAGATGATCATCAGGATCTTATGAAGAGAGACTAAACAGACTGGGTCTGTACTCGTTGGAGTTTAGAAGGATGAGGGGGGATCTTATATAAGATAATGAAGGGGATGGATAGGATAGAGGTAGAGAGATTCTTCCCGCTTAGAAAGGACAGCAGGACTAGAGGGCACAGCCTCAAGATAAGGGGGGGCAGTTTAGATCAGAGTTGAGGAGGAACTTCTTCACTCAAAGGGTGATGAATCTCTGGAATTCTCTGCCTGTTGAAGTGGTGGAGGCTACCTCGCTAAATATATTTAAGTAGATAGGTTTCTGATAGACAGGGGAATTAAGGGAGAAAGCGGGAAAGTGGAACTGATCCACTTCAGATCAGCCATGATCTTATTGAATGGCGGGGCAGGCTCGAATGGCTAGATGGCCTACTCCTGCTCCTATTTCTTATGTTCTTTGACAGAGGTGGGTAGTGTCTCTGTCACAGCTGTGGTCTGTTCTGGGTGAGACATAATGTTTGGGCGCTAGTCAGCTGCTGAAACGCGAGAAGATATTTTGAGAAAATGCACGCTGGAATACGAGAAAAAGATCATTTCCAGGTGTGTGTACAAAGGGCACAGTCCTGCCTACGGGCATTCACAGTCACGTTTGTAATGACTAAAGTAATTGTCACTGCTGAATATGCACAATATTTAATGTATGACGGAGATGGACATGTGTGTACCTGATAAGGTCATTGTGAGACATCCTGGGATCGATATAATATTAAATCAGGATTAAACTGTTGAATATATCGGGGGGAGTATTGAATTTTATTGTCTACAAACTGGGGCAGAGAGTCTGTCTGAAGTGTCAGAAAGAATTAGTCAAAGCTGCGCCAGTTAGAAAAGAACATCAAGGCTGCAGTGAGAGAGAAAATATCGAACAAGAACAGCAAGAAAAGTGTTAATCTGGAGGGAGCGGGGTGTAATGTGGCTTTAGTGGAGGGTTTGAGGTCTGGATAAAAGGTTACAAATTTATTCATGATTTCTCAGCACTTTGATAACTCTGAGGGATATTGAATGTTGAGTTTCGTTTCGATATGGTTCTTTAATTCAGTCAAAATGCAATTCAAAAAGCAGAAATGCTCAGTATTCGATCTTCAGCCAAATTAAAATCAAATGCTGTTATTCAGTTATCTCCGTGGCCATCTAAAGAATGTGGTGTGACTAATTAATTAGTGCACAGTTGGCTGTCCCTTTCGAAACTAGCTGCAAATTATTCAAATTCTTGTTCGTAGAAACCCTCCAGTGCAGATAGAGGCCCTTTGAGTCTGCACCGAACGTAATCCCACCCAGGCCCGACCCCCATATCCCACCCTCTAACCCTACACATCCCTAGACACCAAGGGGCAATTTAGCATGGCCAATCTACCCTAACCTGCACATCTTTGGACACTAAGGGGCAATTTAGCATGGCCAATCCACCCTAACCTGCACATCTTTGGACACTAAGGGGCAATTTAGCATGGCCAATCCACCTAACCTGCACATCTTTGGACACTAAGGAGCAATTTAGCATGGCCAATCCACCCTAACCTGCACATCTTTGGACACTAAGGAGCAATTTAGCATGGCCAATCCACCCTAACCTGCACATCTTTGGACACTAAGGGGCAATTTAGCACGGCCAATCCACCCAAACCTACACATCTGTGGACACTAAGGCACAATTGAGCATGGCCAATCCACCCTAACCTGCACATCTTTGGACACTAAGGGACAATTTAGCATGGCCAATCCACCCTAACCTGCACATCTTTGGACACTAAGGGACAATTTAGCATGGCCAATCCACCTAACCTGCACATCTGTGGACACTAAGGCACAATTTAGCATGGCCAATCCACCCTAACCTGCACATCTTTGGACACTAAGGGACAATTTAGCATGGCCAATCCACCCTAACCTGCACATCTGTGGACACTAAGGGACAATTTAGCACGGCCAATCCACCCTAACCTACACATCTTTGGACACTAAGGGACAATTTAGCGTGGCCAATCCACCCTAACCTGCACATCTTTGGACACTAAGGGGCAATTTAGCATGGCCAATCCACCCTAACCTACACATCTTTGGACACTAAGGGACAATTTAGCATGGCCAATCCACCCTAACCTGCACATCTGTGGACACTAAGGGACAATTTAGCATGGCCAATCCACCCTAACCTGCACATCTTTGGACACTAAGGGACAATTTAGCATGGCCAATCCACCCTAACCTGCACATCTTTGGACACTAAGGGACAATTTAGCATGGCCAATCCACCCTAACCTGCACATCTTTGGACACTAAGGGACAATTTAGCATGGCCAATCCACCCTAACCTACACATCTTTGGAATAGTGTACAACGTGACGACAGCGATTTGCATTTAGTGGCAGCAATCACAAAATAGTGACATCATGGGGCAACAGGAGAAGCCATAAAGCCTTGGATAACACTGGGAAATGGATAGAAGTAGCAGCAGTGAAGTTTGGAAACCAGGTCCAAAGATCACCCTTGAGAGTCAGTACGAGGGATAACTGAAGGGTCTATTGGATTGGTAGTTGACCAGAAAGACAGTGTCCTGGTATAATGAAGCTGGATTGGGACTATGTGACTATTGAGTATTGTGAGTTTTTCCCACCAAGAAGAGCTTGGTGGGTTTCCCAGTGCAGAGGCTGAGAGCCCCGTTCTGTAGGACACTAAGGGGCAATTTTAGCGCAGCCAATCAACCTAATCCGCACATCTTTGGACTGTGGGAGGAAACCCACGCAGACATGAGGAGAATGTGCAAACTCCATACAGACAGTGACCCGAGCCCGGGAATCGAACCCAGGTCCCTGGAGCTGTGATTCCCGGCTCGGGTCACTGTCTGTGTGGAGTTTGCACATTCTCCTCGTGTCTGCATGGGTTTCCTCCCACAGTCCAAAGATGTGCGGGTTAGGTTGATTGGCTGCGCTGAAATTGCCCCTTAGTGTCCAGGGATGTGTAGGTTAGAGGGATTAGCGGGTAGACGTATGGGGGTAGGGCCTGGGTGGGATTGTGGTCGGTGCAGACTCGATGGGCCGAAGGGCCTGTTTCTGCATGGTAGGGGTCTACGATTCTATGGTTAAAGGCCTTTTGGCCCATTGAGTCTGAGCTGAACACAATCCTACCCCCATATCCCTACATATTATACCCACTAATCCCTCTAACCTACACATCCCTGGACACTAAGGGGCAATTTCTTAGCATGGCCAATCAACCTAACCCACACATCTTTGTGATTCTGAAATTTCTTCTGATCGAGATTCTGAAAACTCCTGCATGGGATTCTGCTAAAACGCAGAAGCTAACACATCGGGGGTAAGACAGGCAGACAACAGAACCATCCCTACTGCAACTGCTCGGGTTCAACACCACCTCTTTCAACCCCAAGGAAAGAACATAATAAGAACATAAGAAATATGAGCAGGAGTCGGCCATCTAGCCCTTCGAGCCTGCCTCGCCATTCAATAAGATCATGGCTGATCTGTCGTGTCTCAGTTCCACATTCCCGCCCTCTCCCCATAACCCTTAATCCCCTCTCTTATCAAAAACTCATCAACCCGCGTCTTAAAAATATTTAGCGAGGCAGCCTCCACCACTTCAACGGGCAGAGAATTCCAGAGATTCACCACCCTTTGAGTGAAGAAGTTCCTCCTCAACTCCGTTCTAAACCGCCCCCCCCTTTATCTTGAGGCTGTGCCCCCTAGTCCTACTGTCCTTTCTGAGCGGGAAGAGTCTCTCCACCTCTATCCTATCCATCCCATTCATCATCTTATACGTCTCAATGAGATCTCCCCTCATTCTTCTAAACTCTAACGAGTACAAGCCTAGTTTATTCAGCCTCTCCTCATAGCTCAACCCCCTCAACTCCGGCATCAGCCTAGTAAACCTCCTCTGCACTCCCTCCAAGGCCAAAATATCCTTGCGTAAGTACGGCGACCAAAACTGCACACAGTACTCCAGGTTGTAAAGAATTGGATCTGTGAGTTATCAGCAGTAGGCAAAGAACAAGGAAAATTCCAGCACAAGAACAGGCCCTTCAGCCCTCCAAGCCTGTACCCACCATGCTGCCCATCTGAACTGAAACCTCCCCTACCTTTCCGGGCACCATATCCCTCTATTCCCACCCTATTCATATATTTGTCAAGACATCCCTTAGAAGTCATAGAACATAGAACATTAGAACATTACAGCGCAGAACAGGCCCTTCGGCCCGCGATGTTGCGCCGACCAGCTTTCTAAAAAAAACAACACTAACCCACTAATCTAAACCAATCCCATTTCGTCCATAAACCTATCCACAGATCTCTTAAACGCCCCCAAACTAGGCGCATTTACAACTGCAGCAGGCAGGGCATTCCAATCCCTCACCACCCTCTGGGTAAAGAACCTACCCCTGACATCCGTCCTATAACTACCCCCCCTTAATTTAAAGCCATGCCCCCTCGTGCTAGCTTTCTCCATCCGAGGAAAAAGGCTATCACTGTCCACCCTATCTAAACCTCTAATCATCTTATATGTTTCTATAAGATCCCCTCTTAGCCGCCTTCTTTCCAGTGAAAACAACCCCAAATCCCTCAGTCTCTCCTCATAGGACCTCCCCTCCATACCAGGCAACATCCTGGTAAACCTCCTCTGCACCCTCTCCAAAGCCTCCACATCCTTCCTGTAATGTGGGGACCAGAACTGCACACAATACTCCAAGTGCGGCCGCACCAGAGTTGTGTACAGTTGCAACATGACGCTGCGACTCCTAAATTCAATCCCCCTGCCAATAAACGCCAAGACACCGTACGCCTTCTTAACAACCTTATCTACTTGATTCCCAACTTTCAGGGATCTATGTACACATACACCTAGATCCCTCTGCTCCTCCACACTATTCAAAGTCCTCCCGTTAGCCCTATACTGAACACATCTGTTACTCCTACCGAAATGAATTACCTCACACTTCTCCGCATTAAACTCCATCCGCCACCTCTCGGCCCAGCTCTGCAACCTGTCTAAGTCACCCTGCAAACTATGACACCCTTCCTCACAATCTACCACACCTCCGACTTTGGTGTCATCAGCAAATTTACTAATCCACCCAACTATACCCTCATCCAGATCATTAATAAAAATTACAAACAGCAGTGGCCCCAAAACAGATCCCTGAGGCACACCACTCGTAACTGAACTATTGTAAGTCACTATTGTATCCGCTTCCACTATCTCACCCGCCTGCGAGTTCCAGGAACCCACCACCCTCTGTGTAAAAAGAACTAGTGTCTCAGGGAAATCCAAGTAATCTTGACTGTTGGTAGATTTTAATCAGCGGAAAATTGACACAGGCTCACTTTGGTGTAACTGTGCACAATTGTGACTATAACCTGCTGATGATTCACTGACCCAGTGACCCTCCCACCCTGCAGTATTATCCACTTCTGCAAAAATCCCTGACTGCTCCCACGACATTTTGAAAGTTTCGCTGCTCTGTTACCTCTGCGTGACCTTACGTGGAGAGTGATCCAGAGATTCCAGCATCTCCCAATAGAATTTTTTTCCTGTTATTTTCACTGGCACAAATTGACTCCTTGTTAGTAACGTTGGACTACATTTACTGTCACTCCTGCAGGAACTGCAGAAGTAATCATGATGCCGGAGTTGGACTGGGGTAAACACAGTAAAAAGTCTGACAACACCAGGTTTAAGTCCAACCGATTTATTTGATAGTAAACTCACAAGCTTTCGAGGTTTCCCTCTTCGTCAGGTGAATGGAGAGTTCTGGCCTCAGACAGAGCATATAAAGCACAGACAGTTTACAGATTAATGATTAGAATGTGAATCTTTACACCTAACCTGCTGTTCAAGACCTGAAGTGGCTGACAATGTGAGTGGAAGGAGCACTGATCACAGTTTAAAGAGATGTGTATTGTCTCCAGACAGTACAGTAAGTGAGGTTTTGCAAACCCAGGCAAGTCATGGGGGTTACAGATAGTGCGACATGAACCCAAAACCTCACTTACTGTGCTGTCTGGAGACAATACACATCTCTTTAACCTGTGATCAGCGCTCCTTCCACTCACATTGTCGGCCACTTTAAGACTTGAACAGCAGGTTAGGTGTAAAGATTCGCATTCTAATCAGTAATCTGTAAACTGTCTGTGCTTTATATGCTCTGTCTGAGACCAGAACTCTCCATTCACCTGAAGAAGGGACAAACCCTGAAAGCTTGTGAGTTTACTATCAAATAAATCCGTTGGACTGAAACCTGGTGTTGTCAGACTTCTTATTGGAACTGCAGAATGCAGCGGCTGTGTTTCCTCTGGTTAATCACATGGAGAATAGATTCCAACGTACCGTTTGACAAGGCAGGAATGTGAAAGCAGCTTAACACCAGAGACAAAGAGGATACAATTCACCCTGACCCCATCAGGCTTTTGGATGCCTTGTATTAAGTTGATCTTTCTCTACACCCTAGCTATGACTGTAACACTGCATTCTGCACTCTCTCTTTTCCTTCTCTATGAACGGTAATGCCCAAGAACATAAACTAGGCTTGTACTCGTTAGAGTTTAGAAGAATGAGGGGAGATCTCATTGAGACGTATAAGATGATGAATGGGATGGATAGGATAGAGGTGGAGAGACTCTTCCCGCTCAGAAAGGACAGTAGGACTAGGGGGCACAGCCTCAAGATAAAGGGGGGGCGGTTTAGAACGGAGTTGAGGAGGAACTTCTTCACTCAAAGGGTGGTGAATCTCTGGAATTCTCTGCCCGTTGAAGTGGTGGAGGCTGCCTCACTAAATATTTTTAAGACGCGGGTTGATGGGTTTTTGATAAGCGAGGGGATTAAGGGTTATGGGGAGAGGGCGGGAATGTGGAACTGAGCCACGACAGATCAGCCAAGATCTTATTGAATGGCGGGGCAGGCTCGAAGGGCTAGATGGCCGACTCCTGCTCCTATTTCTTATGTTCTTATGTAAAACTGAATGCTATCTTTCACATGGGTTGCTAAGGAAGAAATTATCACGGCAACCCTTCATTCTGTGCAGGATTATTTCAACGACAAAGCGACGCTTGCACTCATTTGTTGTCCAACACATCACATTTGTCCGTTGAGCTGCAAATAGTCCGTAAAGGGAGGGGGGATGGGGGAGGTAGAGATTGGTGGCCGGAGGGGATTGGGGGGGGCGGTATCTTTCCCAATACTTTATTCTCAGTCATTATTACATGATATAGATCAATGCCTGCTTACATTTAGTGTGGTATATTTTTTTCTATGTAGAATATTTCCATTGAACCCTGGTGGCACAGTGGGTTAGCACTGCTGCTTCACAGGGTCCTGGGTTCGATTCCCGGCTCGGGTCACTGTCTGTGTGTGAAGTTTGCACATTCTCCCCGTGTCTGCGTGGGTTTCCTCCGGGTGCTCCGGTTTCCTCCCACAGTCCAAAAATGTGCGGGTTAGGTTGATTGCTAAGAAATTGCCCCTTAGGGATGTGTAGGTTAGAGGGATTAGTGGGTATAATATGTAGGGATATGGGGGTAGGGCCTGGATGGGATTGTGTTCGGTACAGACTCGATGGGCCGAATGGCCTCCTTCTGCACTGTAAAATGAAAGAAAACACTTCCCCAGATTCCCCAAGGATTTGAAAAGAGATATTCCTCTTACCCTGGATCCATGCAGTCCTGAATATCAGCCACCCAGGAGTGTTTTTGTAAGGAGTCGATCGTTTCCAGGATGTACTCTGCCCCATTCTCCACCTGCCACACAACAAATCAATCAGCCTTTCTAATATTTCACATCGACACGTTGTCACATGTACGCTTTCAGTAACGTTTCTGAGCTCTGTGGTTCTACAACACTCAGCATTCATTAGTCAGCAGAAGGCTGCATGGATATAAGAAATAGGAGCAGGAGTCGGCCATCTAGCCCTTCGAGCCTGCCCCGCCATTCAATAAGATCATGGCTGATCTGATAGTGGATCAGTTCCACTTTCCCGCTTTCTCCCCTGTCTATCAGAAACCTATCTACCCGTGACTTAAATATATTTAGTGAGGCAGCCTCCACCACTTCAACGGGCAGAGAATTCCAGAGATTCACCACCCTTTGAGTGAAGAAGTTCCTCCTCAACTCCGATCTAAACCACCCCGCCTCCCCTTTATCTTGAGGCTGTGCCCCCTAGTCCTACTGTCCTTTCTGAGCGGGAAGAGTCTCTCCACCTCTATCCTATCCATCCCATTCATCATCTTATACATCTCAATGAGATCTCCCCTCATTCTTCTAAACTCTAACGAGTACAAGCCTAGTTTATTCAGCCTGTCCTCATAGTTCAACCCCCTCAACTCCGGCATCAGCCTAGTAAACCTCCTCTGCACTCCCTCCAAGGCCAAAATATCCTTGTGTAAGTACGGCGCCCAAAACTGCACACAGTACTCCAGCTGCGGCCTCACCAATGCCCTATACAGCTGCAGCAAGACCTCCCTACTTTTATATTCAATCCCCCTCGCTATGAAGGCCAGCATCCCATTCGCCTTCCTGACCACCTGCTGAACCTGCAGGCTGGGTTTTTGCGACTCATGCACAAGGACCCCGAGGTCCCTCTGCACCGTCGCCTGCTGCAGTTTTTCGCCCCGTAAGTAATAGTCCTTCCTACCATTCTTCCTACCAAAGTGGACCACCTCACACTTGCCAACATTAAATTCCATTTGCCATTTCCTGGCCCATTCGCCCAGCCGATCTAGACAGGGCTCTCACCTCCTGTCTTGGGCTTGATCTACATGATCCAAGCTGATTGAAGTAGGCATAGCTCCTCCTCCAAGGCTTGATCTCATTTGCATCTTAGCCAAAAGGCCGAGATGTCACTTTAAAAAATTGGTTCAAACGAAGCTGAAATGTAACCTAATGACTTCAACCAAGCACAGCATGTCGATACTACACTTGATCTTAGCCAAAAGGCCGAAAGCAATAGTGAGGTCCCTCTACCACCTCCATACGTCAGTCTCAGCTATCTTTCACATGCGTTGCTAAGGAAGAAATTATCACGGCAACCCTGTATTCCATTCAGGATTATTTCAACGTCAAAGCGAGGCTTGCACTCATTTATTATCCAACGCATCATATTTGTCCGTTTAGCTGCAGATAATCCATAAAGGGAGGGGGGATGGGGGAGGTAGAGTGGCCGGAGGGGATTGAGGGGGGGGTATCTTTCCCTATTCTCAGTCATTATTATTAATTTACATATTTTGTCTAACATTTGCATATCTATGAATCATTACAGGGAGCGGGATAGATTGATCTTGGGGTTGGTCATAGCTCAGCACAACACTGAGGGCCGAAGGGCCTGGACTGTGCTGTACTGTTCTATCATCCCAACTGGGGGGGCGGATTTACTTCCCGAGTCTCAGGTAAGTGTTAGTCTGGGCACCTGGAAATGTGGGAGGGAGGGAGGTTGGGGGGGAGGAGAGAGGGAGGGAGGTTGGGGGGGAGGAGAGAGGGAGGGAGGTGGGGGGGAGGAGAGAGGGAGGGAGGTTGGGGGGGAGGAGAGAGGGAGGGAGGTTGGGGGGGAGGAGAGAGGGAGGGAGGTTGGGGGGAGGAGGGAGGGAGGGAGGTGGGGGGGAGGAGGGAGGGAGGTGGGGGGGAGGAGGGAGGGAGGGAGGTTGGGGGGGGAGGAGAGAGGGAGGGAGGTGGAGGGGAGGAGAGAGGGAGGGTGGTTGGGGGGGAGGAGAGAGGGAGGGAGGTGGGGGGGGAGGGAGGGAGGGAGGTGGGGGGGAGGAGAGAGGGAGGGAGGTTGGGGGGGAGGAGAGAGGGAGGGAGGTTGGGGGGGAGGAGAGAGGGAGGGAGGTGGGGGGGGGAGGGAGGGAGGGAGGTGGGGGGGAGGAGAGAGGGAGGGAGGTTGGGGGGAGGAGAGAGGGAGGGAGGTTGGGGGGGAGGAGAGAGGGAGGGAGGTTAGGGGGGAGGAGAGAGGGAGGGAGGTTGGGGGGGAGGAGAGAGGGAGGGAGGTTGGGGGGGAGAGAGGGAGGGAGGTTGGGGGGGAGGAGAGAGGGAGGGAGGTTGGGGGGGAGGAGAGAGGGAGGGAGGTGGGGGGGGAGGAGAGAGGGAGGGAGGTGGGGGGGGAGGAGAGAGGGAGGGAGGTGGGGAGGAGAGAGAGAGGGAGGTGGAGGTGAGGAGAGAGGGAGGGAGGTGGAGGGGAGGAGAGAGGGAGGGAGGTGGGGGGAGGAGAGAGGGAGGGAGGTTGGAGGGGAGGAGAGAGGGAGGGAGGTGGGGGGGAGGAGAGAGGGAGGGAGGTGGAGGGGAGGAGAGAGGGAGGGAGGTGGGGGGGAGGAGAGAGGGAGGGAGGTGGAGGGGAGGAGAGAGGGAGGGAGGTGGAGGGGAGGAGAGGGGGAGGGAGGTGGGGGGGGAGGGGAAGGGAGGGGGGGACAGAAAAGAAGGGGGGGGGGGGGGTTTACACCTGATGTGGAAGGGGACTAACATCCTGGTGGGGAGATTTGCTAGAGCCACTCGGGAGGGTTTAAAAGTAGGTTGCCGGGGCAAGGAGTGGGCGTGGGGTGGTGGAAGTGGGGGAGGTGGTACCCAAAGCAGGAGGGAGACCGGAGAGAAGTTTGAGGACAGCACTGAAGTTAAAGAGAGCACATTAAGTAGGAAAGGCAGGGTCAGGAATCCTAGTACCAGACAGAGAGCAAGGGAAGTCCAGATTAAACTGCATTCATTTCAATGCAGAGGCTTGATGGACAAGGCAGATGAACTCAGGGCATGGATGGGACTGGGATATTAGAGCAATGACTGAAACATGGCTAAGGGAGAGACAGGACTCAATGTTCCAGGGTACAGGTACTATAGGAAAGACAGAACAGGAGGTGAGAGAGGAGGGGGAGTTACACTGTTGATTAGGGAAAACATCACAGGCTGTACTGAGGGGGGAGATATCCGAGGGTTCGCCCACTGAGTCTATAGGGGTAGAACTGAGAAATAAGAAGGAAATCACTTTGATAGGGTTGTACTATAGGCCCCCAAATTGGGATTTGTGGACACGCACACCAAGATCCCTCTGTTCTTCTATACTTCTCAGCATCCCACTATTTGGGTGGCAGAGTGGTTAGCACTGCTGCCTCACAGCGCCCGGGATCTGGGTTCGATTCCCAGACTGTCTTGTGTGGAGTTTACACATTCTCCCCATGTCTGCATGAGCTTCCTCCGGGTGCTCCAGTTTTCTCCCAAGATGTGGATTAGCCGTGCTAATTTGCTCGAGTGTCCCACGATGTGTCGGCGAGATGGATTAGCCTTGGGAAATGTGCGGGGTGATGAGAATGGGATGAGGGAGAGGGTAAGATGTGCGTCAGAGTCAGTTCAGATTCAATTGGCGGAATTTATGATTAAATCTACGATTTAATGCACATTTCCTTGCACCGTTATATTTCCCCGAATGCATCATCTCACACTTCTTTGAACTGAACTCCACTGCGCTGATCATTTGACCAGGAGGCAGTGGCACAGTGGTATTGTTGAACCCAAGGACCTGGGTTCGAATCCCACAGCAGCAGATTTTTGAATTTAATAAAAATCTGGAATTAAAAGCCTAATGATGACTTTGAGATGATGGTCGTAAAATCCCATTCGATTCACTCATGTTCTTAGAGAAGGGAATCTGTCGTCCTTCAACTCCAGATCAGAGCAGTATAAGTTGACTCTTAAACGCTCGAGGGATGGACCCTCGCGTCCCGTGAGCCAATGTTTCTATAGGTTTTGGGGAAAAAAGCGGGATTAGGCTATTGAGTTGGATGATCAGTCATGGCTTAATGAATAGCAGAGCAGACTCGAAGGGCGAAATGGCCTTTTCCTGCTCAAGAAGGCGTATGGTGTACTGGTCTTCATTAATCGAGGGATTGGGTTTAGGAGTCGGGAGGTAATGCTGCAACTTTATAAGACCCTTGTCAGACCCCACTTGGAGTACTGTGCACAGTTCTGGTCGCCTCACTATAGGAAGGATGTGGAAGCTATTGAGAGGGTACAGAGGAGCTTTACAAGGATGTTGCCTGGATTGGGAGGCATGCCTTATGAAGATAGGTTGAGAGTGCTGGGACTCTTCTCCCTGGAGAGACGAAGGTTGAGAGGTGACCTGATAGAATATAGAACATATAACATTACAGCGCAGAACAGGCCCTTCGGCCCACGATGTTATAGAACATAGAACATAGAACATAGAACACTACAGCACAAACAGGCCCTTCGGCCCACAAGTTGCGCCGATCACATCATCACCTACCAACCTACAGACCTATCTATAACCCTCAATCTCATTAAACCCCATATACTCATCCAGAAGTCTTTTAAAAGACCCCAGCGAGTTCGCCTCCACCACCACTGACGGCAGCCGATTCCATTCACTCACCACCCTCTGAGTGAAAAACTTACCCCTAACATCACTTCTGAACCTCCCTCCCCGCACCTTAAATCTGTGTCCTCTCGTAGCGACCATTTCAAACCGGGGAAATAGCCTCTGAGAATCCACCCTATCTATTCCTCTCAACATTTTGTAAACTTCTATCAGGTCGCCTCTCAACCTTCGTCTCTCCAGGGAAAAGAGTCCCAGCTCCCTCAACCTAACTGCATAAGGCATGCCTCCCAGTCCAGGCAACATCCTTGTAAATCTCCTCTGTACCCTTTCAATAGCTTCTACATCCTTCCTATAGTGAGGCGACCAGAACTGCGCACAATACTCCAAATGAGGCCTGACAAGGGTTGCGCCGACCAGTTACAAAAACAATGACCCTCTAACCTAAACCAATCCCTTTCCGTCCATAAACCTATCCATAGATCTCTTAAACGCCCCCAAACTAGGCGCATTTACAATTTATAGAGGTTTATAAAATGTTGAGAGGAATAGATAGGGTGGATTCTCGGAGGCTATTTCCCAGGGCTGAAATGGTCGCTACGAGAGGACACAGGTTTAAGGTGCTGGGGGGCAGGTACAGAGGAGATGTTAGGGGTAAGTTTTTCACTCAGAGGGTGGTGAGTGAGTGGAATCGGTGGTGGTGATGGAGGCGAACTCGCTGGGGTCTTTTAAGAGACTTCTGGATGAGTATATGGGATCCAATGGGATTGGGGGTTATAGATAGGTCTATGGCTTGATAGGTATAGATGTGATCGGTGCAACTTGTGGGCCGAAGGGCCTGTTTGTGCTGTAGTGTTCTATGTTCTATGCTCCTACTTTCCATGTTTCCATGAATTAAAAAAACACTTCCTGCTTTTTTTTCCTCATTATCAAGCACATGGCCAACTTTTGTGTTGTCCGCAAATTTCTTAAGTTTTCTTCCCTACGCTCAGGTCCAAATCATTGTTCTTTTTCTCTATGAACAGGAAGGGAGCGAGTACCTAACGCAACGGAACTCCGCTGGAAACAGCCTCCCAGTCACCAAAACACCTACTGATCATTACACTTGCTTCCTGCCACTGAGCCAATTCTGGATATACCGCAATTTTGGAAACTCCCACACTCCAACAAAATCGACACCTCGGCTAAAAAATGTTGCTGTTCAAAGATTAGCAGAAAGTTGAAGTTTTACATTTAAAAATAAGGACACAATGAGGACACTTTGTATGATTTAGAATGAGGACTGAATGACTAGAACACAGAACATAGAACACTACAGCACAAACAGGCCCTTCGGCCCACAAGTTGCGCCGATCACATCATCACCTACCAACCTACAGACCTATCTATAACCCTCAATCTCATTAAATCCCATATACTCATCCAGAAGTCTTTTAAAAGACCCCAGCGAGTTCGCCTCCACCACCACCGACGGCAGCCGATTCCATTCACTCACCACCCTCTGAGTGAAAAACTTACCCCTAACATCACTTCTGAACCTCCCTCCCCGCACCTTAAATCTGTGTCCTCTCGTAGCAACCATTTCAACCCGGGGAAATAGCCTCTGAGAGTCCACCCTATCTATTCCTCTCAACATTTTGTAAACTTCTATCAGGTCGCCTCTCAACCTTCGTCTCTCCAGGGAAAAGAGTCCCAGCTCCCTCAACCTAACTTCATAAGGCATGCCTCCCAATCCAGGCAACATCCTTGTAAATCTCCTCTGTACCCTCTCAATAGCTAGGTGCTAATCCCATTAGCCCACTTGATCTGAAGACTATACTTGCTCTTGATTTCTCTTGACTAACTCCACACAGGTTGATTAGTACTAGATAGATGTTTGACCTCTTGTTACAGCTCAGTAAGTTCCTCACGGCCTTCTAGCACACATTAACAGCCCTCACTGGGATCTCTTAAGAGGATTCCTTGATTTTACAAATTCTTTTCAGTTTGCAGGTAGACATTTTATATGTACACTCAATTCCTATTGGATAATCAACCTCTTGGTGCCTCATTACAAGATGTGGAAGGTATTGAGAGGGTGCAGAGGAGATTTACAAGGATGTTGCCTGGATTGGGAGGCATGCCTTATGAGGATAGGTTGAGGGAGCTGGGACTCTTCTCCCTGGAGAGACGAAGGTTGAGAGGTGACCTGATAGAGGTTTATAAGATATTGAGAGGAATAGATAGGGTGGATTCTCGGAGGCTATTTCCCAGGGCTGAAATGGTCGCTACGAGAGGACACAGGTTTAAGGTGCTGGGGGGCAGGTACAGAGGAGATGTCAGGGGTAAGTTTTTCACTCAGAGGGTGGTGAGTGAGTGGAATCGGTGGTGGTAGAGGCGAACTCGCTGGGGTCTTTTAAAAGATTTCTGGATGAGTATATGGGATCTAATGGCATTGGATAGTTCTATGGCTTGGTAGGTATCGATGTGATCGGCACAACTTGTGGGGTAAGTTTTTCACTCAGAGGGTGGTGAGTGAGTGGAATCGGTGCTGGTGGTGGAGGCGAACTCGCTGGGGTCTTTTAAGAGACTTCTGGATGAGTATATGGGATCTAATGGGATTGAGGGTATGAGATAGGCCTGGTAGGTAGGGATAGGATCGGCGCAACTTGTGGGCCGAAGGGCCTGTTTGTGCTGTAGTGTTCTATAATTTACAAATGGAGACATGACTTGGTGTTGAGAGGAACTTCTACAAGTTCATCCCATGTTCCTGGATGATTCTACACTCCCAGTTCAGGACCATGTCAACACAATGATGGCCTCTTCCACTCGGTCAACATTGGGTCAGTTTTCTCTTTGCAATGCTCTGATTCTATCCACACCAGAACAATTCCTAACCCAGGAGTATTGGAACCAATTGCATAACCTTCCAGTGCACCCACTCGTGTATCTGGTTAATATCGGAGAATAAATCTGGGATTGTTTGGACTTATATGACTCAATTATTCACTGATTTGTCAGTGGAACCTTTTGTTAAGTGTGTGTGTGTGAGGGGCGCGAGAGGCTGAAATGAACAAAGAACATTATAGCACGAGAACAAGCTTTTTGGCCCTCCAATCCTGCACTGACCATTCCCTCTATTCCCGTCCTATTCATGTACTTGTCAACATAAGAACATAATAAGAACATAAGAAATAGGAGCAGGAGTAGGTCATCTGGCCCTTCGAGCCTGCCCCGCCATTCAATAAGATCATGGCTGATCTGTCGTGGCTCAGTTCCACATTCCCGCCCTCTCCCCATAACCCTTAATCCCCTCTCTTATCAAAAACCCATCAACCCGCATCTTAAAAATATTTAGCGAGGTAGCCTCCACCACTTCAACGGGCAGAGAATTCCAGAGATTCACCACCCTTTGAGTGAAGAAGTTCCTCCTCAACTCCGTTCTAAACCGCCCCCCCTTTATCTTGAGGCTGTGCCCCCTAGTCCTACTGTCTTTTTTGAGCGGGAAGAGTCTCTCCACCTCTATCCTATCCATCCCATTCATCATCTTATACGTCTCAATGAGATCTCCCCTCATTCTTCTAAACTCTAACGAGTACAAGCCTAGTTTATTCAGCCTCTCCTCATAGCTCGACCCCCTCAACTCCGGTATCAGCCTAGTAAACCTCCTCTGCACTCCCTCCAAGGCCAAAATATCTTTGCGCAGGTGCGGCGACCAAAACTGCACACAGTACTCCAGCTGCGGCCTCACCAATGCCCTATACAGCTGCAGCAAGACCTCCCTACTTTTATATTCAATCCCCCTCGCTATGAAGGCCAGCATCCCATTCGCCTTCCTGACCACCTGCTGCACCTGCAAGCTGGGTTTTTGCGACTCATGCACAAGGACCCCGAGGTCCCTCTGCACCGTCGCCTGCTGCAGTTTTTTGCCCCGTAAGTAATAGTCCTTCCTACCATTATTCCTACCAAAGTGGACCACCTCACACTTGCCAACATTAAATTCCATTTGCCATTTCCTGGCCCATTCGCCCAGCCTATCTAGATCCTTCTGCAGACTCTCCACACCCTCCGCACAATTTGCCGTTCCCCCAATCTTGGTGTCATCAGCAAGACGCCTCTTAAGTCACTACCGTATCCGCTTCCACTACGTCCCCCCGGCAATGCGTTCCAGGCACCCACCACCCTCTGTGTAAAAAAATCTGCCTCTTACATCTCCTTTAAACCTTGCCCCTCACACCTTAAACCTGTGCCCCTGAGTAATTGAATCTTCCACCCTGGGAAAAAGCTTCTGACTATCCACTCTGTCCATGCCCCTCAATCTTGTAGACTTCTATCAGGTCTCCCCTCAACCTCCGTCGCTCCAGTGAGAACAAACCAAGTTTCTCTAACCTCTCCTCATAGCTAATGCCCTCCATACCAGGGCAACATCCTGGTAAATCTTTTCTGTAACCCTCTCCAAAGCCTCCACATCCTTCTGGTAGTGTGGCGACCAGAATAGAATGCTATATTCCAAATGTGGCCTAACTAAGGTTCTATAAAGCTGCAACATGACTTGACAATTTTTAAACTCAATACCCCGGCAGATGAGGGCAAGCATGCCGTATGCCTTCTTGACTATCTTCTCCACCTGCATTGCCACTTTCAGTGCCCTGTGTACCTGTGCACCCAGATCCCTCTGCCTATCGATACTCTTAAGGGTTCTGCTATTTACTGTATATTTCCTATCTGTATTAGATCTTCCAAAATGCATTACCTCACATTTGTCCGGATTAAACTCCATCTGCCATCTCTCTGCCCAAGTCTCCAACCGATCTATACCTTGCTGTATCCTCTGATGGCCCTCATCGCTATCCACAAATCCACCAACCCTTTGTATCGTCCACACTTACTAATCAAACATTTTCCCTCCAAATCCACCAACCTTTGTTGTGTGTGCTGGTATCTGCGTGGAGCGGTGGGGTTGCGAGTGGGGGGGTGGGTGTGGGGAAGGGGGGGGGGTGGTGAGTAGGGAGGGTGGTGCATGTGCGGGGGTGGGGGGGGCGGGTTTTGGGCATGGAAAGGGTGTGGGTCTTGGCCGGTGCGGGGGGGGGAATGTTGTTTTGGGCAGGGTGGATTTGTACGTGAGGGGGGCTTGTGCTCTTTTTGGTGTATATGGGTGTGTGTGTGTGAGTGTGTTTGTGTTGATGTGTGTATCTGTTGGTGTGTTTTAGTTTGTGTGTCTGTGTGTGTGTGTTTTTATGTGTGTGTGTATTTTTGTGTGTGTGTGTTTTTGTGTGTGTGTGTGTGTGTGTGTGTGTATGTATGTGTGTGTGTATGTGTTTTTGTGTGTGTGTATGTGTTTTTGTGTGTGTGTATGTGTGTGTGTATGTATGTGTGTGTGTATGTGTGTGTGTGTTTTTGTGTGTGTGTGTTTTTGTGTGTGTGTGTGTCTGTGTGTGTGTGTGTCTGTGTGTGTGTTTTTGTGTGTGTGTCTGTGTGTGTGTGTTTTTGTGTGTGTGTGTTTGTGTGTGTGTGTTTTTGTGTGTGTGTGTTTTTGTGTGTGTGTGTGTTTTTGTGTGTGTGTGTTTTTGTGTGTGTGTGTGTTTTAGTGTGTGTGTGTTTTTGTGTGTGTGTGTGTCTGTGTGTGTGTTTTTGTGTGTGTGTCTTTGTGTGTGTGTTTTTGTGTGTGTGTGTTTTTGTGTGTGTGTGTTTTTGTGTGTGTGTGTGTTTTAGTGTGTGTGTGTGTGTGTGTGTGTTTTAGTGTGTGTGTGTGTGTGTGTGTGTTTTAGTGTGTGTGTGTGTGTTTTAGTGTGTGTCTGTGTGTGTGTTTTAGTGTGTGTGTGTGTTTTAGTGTGTGTGTCTGTGTGTGTGTTTTAGTGTGTGTGTGTGTGTTTTAGTGCGTGTGTGTGTGTGTTTTAGTGTGTTTTAGTGTGTGTGTTTTTGTGTGTGTGTCTGTGTGTGTGTTTTAGTGTGTGTGTGTGTGTGTGTTTTAGTGCGTGTGTGTGTGTTTTAGTGTGTGTGTGTGTTTGTGTGTGTGTGTTTGTGTGTGTGTGTTTTTGTGTGTGTGTTTTTGTGTGTGTGTTTTTGTGTGTGTGTTTTTGTGTGTGTGTCTGTGTGTGTGTTTTAGTGTGTGTGTGAGTGTATGTGTGTGTTTGTGTGTGTGTGTTTTTGTGTGTGTGTGTCTGTGTCTGTGTCTGTGTGTGTGTCTGTGTGTATGTTTTAGTGTGTGTGTGTGTGTATGTGTGTGTTTGTGTGTGTGTGTTTTTGTGTGTGTGTGTGTGTCTGTGTGTGTGTCTGTGTGTATGTTTTAGTGTGTGTGTGTGTGTATGTGTGTGTTTGTGTGAGTGTGAGTGTGTGTTTTAGTGTGTGTGTGTGTGTGTCTGTGTGCGTGTGTGTGTGTGTGTCTGTGTGCGTGTGTGTGTGTGTGTGTGTCTGTGTCTGTGTGTCTGTGTCTGTGTGTGTGTGTGTGTGTGTCTGTGTGTGTGTGTGTGTGTGTGTTTTAGTGTGTGTGTGTGTGTGTGTGTGTCTGTGTGAGTGTGTGTTTTAGTGTGTGTGTGTGTGTTTTAGTGTGTGAGTGTGTGTTTTAGTGTGTGTGTGTGTGTTTTAGTGTGTGAGTGTGTGTTTTAGTGTGTGTGTGTGTTTTAGTGTGTGTGTGTGTTTTAGTGTGTGTGTCTGTGTACACAGTCAGAGACCAGGAGCACAGTAACTGATTTCAGGCGGGGGGTGTCCTGTCTGTGGCTGTTTATAATGACGACTCTGCTCGATTTCCTGGCGAGAATTAATTAGTGCTCCCTGATGGGAAGAGGTTATTTTTTGCAATCTCAACCTTTTATCCACAATCAGAGACCAACCAAATTATTTTTAAAACTGCAACGGGCCTTAATTAAAGTGTCAGGTTGAACATTTTAACAAAGTGTTTCCTTCCAGCTGTTTTTAAACACTCCAATTTGTTTAATTTACATTTTTTTTTAAACATATTTCTTCGGTTTTCTGTCACGAGTGTAACACACAATATTTACTTGAAATGTTCAGTAAAAAATTAAAGATTTCTTGTTGTTCTGGGACTCCGAACCCCCGACCTCATTACAACGTTGGCCCAAATACGGACAAAGAGAGAGTTGAATTCTGGAGGTGAGCTGAGAATGACTCCCCTCGAGGCAACATCTGGGAGGGTGCGGTATCAGAGCAGCCCGAGCAAGTCTGAGCGAGGAAGGGGCGAGGGAGGAGGATGGAGGCAGTGGCGGTGAGAGGTCTCCGCTGCTTGAAGTCATACCCGACACACAGGTGATTGGATGACAATTCTGGGACATCGCTACAAAAGTTCCTCGGGGGGTCGGGGGGGGTGGTCATAGTATCCGTATAGTACAGAAAGAGGCCATTCGGTCCATCAAGCCTGCACCAACAACTGTCGGGCGGCATGGTAGCACAGTGGGTTAGCACTGCGGCTTCACAGCTCCAGGGTCCTGGGTTCGATTCCCGGCTCAGGGTCACTGTCTGTGTGGGAGTTTGCACATTCCCCTCGTGTCTCATAGAATCCCTACAGTGCAGAAAGAGGCCCTTCGGCCCATCGAGTCTGCACCGAACACAATCCCACCCAGGCCTACCCCCATATCCCTACATATTATACCCACTAATCCCTCTAACCTACGCATCCCTGGACACTAAGGGGCAATTTCTTAGCACGGCCAATCAACCTAACCCACACATCTTTGGACTGTGGGAGGAAACCCACGCAGACACGAGGAGAATGTGCAAACTCCACACAGACAGTGAGCCGAGCCAGGAATCAAAGCTGCTAAACACTGTGTCAGCCTAGGGGCATCTTAGTCCCAACCACCTTCAGCTGTTTCATCAATGACCTACATAAGAACATAAGAAATAGGAGCAGGAGTCGGCCATCTAGCCCTTCGAGCCTGCCCCGCCATTCAATAAGATCATGGCTGATCTGAAGTGGATCAGTTCCACTTTCCCGCTTTCTCCCCTTAATTCCCTGTCTATCAGAAACCTATCTACCCGTGACTTAAATATATTCAGCGAGGCAGCCTCCACCACTTCAACGGGCAGAGAATTCCAGAGATTCACCACCCTTTGAGTGAAGAAGTTCCTCCTCAACTCCGATCTAAACTGTCCCCCCCCTTATCTTGAGGCTGTGCCCTCTAGTCCTGCTGTCCTTTCTAAGCGGGAAGAAGCTCTCTACCTCTACCCTGTCCATCCCCTTCATTATCTTATACGTCTCTATAAGATTCCCGCTCATCCTTCTAAACTCCAACGAGTACAGACCCAGTCTGTTTAGTCTCTCTTCATAGTCCAACCCCCTCAACTCCGGTATCAGCCTAGTGAACCTCCTCTGCACTCCCTCCAAGGCCAAAATATCCTTCCGCATGTGCGGCGCCCAAAACTGCACACAGTACTCCAGCTGCGGCCTCACCAGTACCCTGTACAGCTGCAGCAAGACCTCCCTACTTTTATATTCCATCCCCCTCGCTATAAAGGCCAATGCACAAGAAGTACAAAGTGATGCTGATCGCGAGCCAGACTCCATAGGAAAACCTCTGGGCTCGGACACACTGTGACACCATCACATCCGGACACATACTTCAAAACGAGACACAGCGCCCTTTAAATTACACCCAGAAATCAAAAATAAAAGCTCTTTCAAACATTTTAAAACGGAGCATCTATAACAGGGGTTTACAACATTGGAAAATCACAGCGGTTTCCCACAAAGTGCTTCAGGCATATCTTCATTCAGAAACTGTTCTCCTGTCTGCTGTACCTGCACACGGGTACTGTCCCATATCTCTGTGTGCCCACGCCTTAGATATTCCATAGAACCATAGAAAATTACAGCTCAGAAACAAATCTTTTGGCCCTCCTTGTTTGTGCCAAACCATTTTTTGCCTAGTCCCACTGACCTGCACTTGGACCATATCCCTCCACACCCCTCTCATCCATGAACATAAACATAAGAACATAAGAAATAGGAGCAGGAGTAGGCCATCTAGCCCTTCGAGCCTGCCCCGCCATTCAATAAGATCATGGCTGATCTGTCGCTGCTCAGTTCCACTTTCCCGCCCTCTCCCCATAACCCTTAATCCCCTCTCTTATCAAAAACCCATCAACCCGCGTCTTAAAAATATTTAGCGAGGTAGCCTCCACCACTTCAACGGGCAGAGAATTCCAGAGATTCACCACCCTTTGAGTGAAGAAGTTCCTCCTCAACTCCGTTCTAAACCGCCCCCCCTTTATCTTGAGGCTGTGCCCCCTAGTCCTACTGTCCTTTCTGAGCGGGAAGAGTCTCTCCACCTCTATCCTATCCATCCCATTCATCATCTTATATGTCTCAATGAGATCTCCCCTCATTCTTCTAAACTCTAACGAGTACAAGCCTAGTTTATTCAGCCTCTCCTCATAGCTCAACCCCCTCAACTCCGGTATCAGCCTAGTAAACCTCCTCTGCACTCCCTCCAAGGCCAAAATATCCTTGCGTAAGTGCGGCGACCAAAACTGCACACAGTACTCCAGCTGCAGCCTCACCAATGCACTATACAGTTGCAGTTTCTCTTAAATGTTAAAAGTGACCCCGCATTCATCCGGCAGCTTATTCTACACTCCCACCATTCTCTGCGTGAAGAAGCCCCCCCTAAATATTCCCTTTAAACTTTTCTCCTTTCACCCGTAACCCATGTTTTTTTCTCCCTCTAGCCTCAGTAGAAAAAGCCCTGCTTGCGCTCACTCTATCTATACCCATCAAAATCTTACACACCTCTATCAAATCTCCCCTCATTCTCCAGGGAATAAAGTCCGAACTATTCAATCTCTCTCTGTAACCAGTTGTGATTAGACTCCCTGGCTGATTAGCTATAAAATTATAACTCAAGCGTAGGAAATACTTTAATAAACACACTTCAAACGCAATGCTAAATGAAAGAAAAGTCTCTGAAGAACACCAAGAGGAATCAATACTTCTCCATTGATCGATAATAAAGGACGTGCATTGTTACTTGTGGTAACCCCTAGCTGATCGCAAGATCATCCCACACACACCTTCAGCACAAATGTGTTATCTTTATCCGGCATTTCCAGCGGTATAGTGGTCCTGACCTTGACAATCGCAGAGAGCGGGATGCTGACTCTGGGCTTTGTCGACTGTTGAAGAAAAGAATCAGGTTATTGTGTGTCATCCAACAAAGTTTACACGTTAGCCAAAGCATCACGGTGTTGCGGTAAAGATCAACACAGACTGCCTTCACTGGGGGGACAAATCCCTGTGCAGATCAACATGTCATGTTTCTCAGTTTACTTTCTATCACTTTCCTGCTGCCTGGCCAGTGTTGTGACTGACAGGTTCTTGGTCAAGAGTTAACAGGGGTGGGGGAAACCAGGAAAGTGGAGTTACGGTTACAATCAGGACAACGATCTTATTGAACAGTGGAGAAGGCTCGAGAAGCCAATTGGTTTTGTCCTGCTCCTATTTCCTTATTAGAGTCGTAGAGGTTTACAGCATGGAAACAGGCCCTTCGGCCCAATTTGTCCATGCTAGCCTTTTTTTTAAACCCCTAAGCTAATCCCAATTGCCCGCATTTGACCCATGTCCCTCTATACACATGTAAATATCTAAGTACTTTTTAAAAGACAAAAATTGCACCCGCCTCCACGACTACCTCTGGCAGCTCGTTCCAGACACTCACCCCCCTCTGTGTGAAAAAATTGCCCCCTCTGGACACTTTTGTATCTCTCCCCTCTCACCTTAAACCTCTGCCCTCTAGTTTTAGGCTCCCCTACCTTTGGGGAAAAGATATTAACTATCTAGCTGATCTGTGCCCCTCATTATTTTATAGACCTCTATAAGATCACCCCTCAGTCTCCCACGCACCAGAGAAAAAAGTCCCAGTCTATCCAGCCTCTCCTTATAACTCAATCCATCAAGCCCCAGTAGCATCCTAGTAAATCTTTTCCGCACTCTTTCTAGTTTAATAATATCCTTTCTATAATCGGGTGACCAGAACTGTACACAGTATTCCAAGTGTGGCCTTACCAATGTCTTGTACAACTTCAACAAGACGTCCCAACTCCTGCATTCAATGTTCTGACCGATGAAACCAAGAATGCCAAATGCCTTCTTCACCATTCTGTCCACCTGTGACTCTACTTTCAAGGAGCTATGAACCTGTACCCCTAGATCTCTGCTCTGTAACTTTCATTAACTACCATTAACTGATTAAGTCCTGCCCTGGTTCCATCGACCAAATGATGTGGGATATGCCGGCATTGGACTGGGGTAAAACAGAAAGAAATCTCCCAACACCAGGTTAAAATCCAACAGGTTTATTTGTAGCAAATGCCCCAAAGCTTTCGGAACACGCTGTTCCTTTGTCAGACGCACCCCCTCGCATTTGTCTAAATTAAACTCCATCTGCCACACATCAGCCCACTGGCCCATGGTCAGTTGTGTGGATTTTGCTGATTTTTTGCTGATGACACCAAAATTGGTGGAAAGGCAAATTGTGTGGAGGGTGAGGAGAGTCTACAGAAGGATCTAGATAGGCTGGGCGAATGGGCCAGGAACTGGCAAATGGAATTTAATGTTGGCAAGTGTGAGGTGGTCCACTTTGGTAGGAATAATGGTAGGAAGGACTATTACTTACGTGGAGAAAAACTGCTGCAGGCGACGGTGCAGAGGGACCTGGGGGTCCTTGTGCATGAGTCGCAAAAACCCAGCTTGCAGGTGCAGCAGGTGGTCAGGAAGGCGAATGGGATGCTGGCCTTCATAGCGAGGGGGATTGAATATAAAAGTAGGGAGGTCTTGCTGCAGCTGTATAGGGCATTGGTGAGGCCGCAGCTGGAGTACTGTGTGCAGTTTTGGGCGCCGTACTTACGCAAGGATATTTTAGCCTTGGAGGGAGTGCAGAGGAGGTTTACTAGGCTGATACCGGAGTTGAGGGGGTCGAGCTATGAGGAGAGGCTGAATAAACTAGGCTTGTACTCATTAGAGTTCAGAAGAATGAGGGGAGATCTCATTGAGACGTATAAGATGATGAATGGGATGGATAGGATAGAGGTGGAGAGACTCTTCCCGCTCAGAAAGGACAGTAGGACTAGGGGGCACAGCCTCAAGATAAAGGGGGGGGGCGGTTTAGAACGGAGTTGAGGAGGAACTTCTTCACTCAAAGGGTGGTGAATCTCTGGAATTCTCTGCCCGTTGAAGTGGTGGAGGCTGCCTCGCTAAATATTTTTAAGATGCGGGTTGATGGGTTCTTGATAAGCGAGGGGATTAAGGGTTATGGGGAGAGGGCGGGAAAGTGGAACTGAGACACGACAGATCAGCCATGATCTTATTGAATGGCGGGGCAGGCTCGAAGGGCTAGATGGCCGACTCCTGCTCCTATTTCTTATGCTCTTATTATGTTGGAGTTATGGTAGATTACCCCGAAAATCTCTGCCATTTCCACCAGCGACATTGTGTACCCTGTAGCACTCACCAGTCTCTCCCCCATCAATAGTGAGACAGCAGCCTGACTGATCTGGTACAGATTCCCCACATTGTACAGAGTACAGGGTGGCGTTGGATTCGCTCTCTCAGTTTTTATGCAGCCGCTCCATGAATAATTTTCACTGCGCAACGTGGGAAAGCAGTGGGAACAGAGCGATACCCAATAACTCTGTCACCCTCAGAGCTTCACTCTCATGTAATATAAAAACTTTCATAAAAACTCCCCATTCATGATCAACCTGGGATAAACCTAAAGGTGCCCCACGCGTGTGTTTGATTTTTTTCTGTTCTATCCAATTCTATCTTGGTACAAACGAGATGCCATGTTCCCCATGCAAGGATTCGAACATCTGATCTCATTACAGAATCATAAGAACATAAGAAATAGGAGCAGGAGGAGGCCATCTAGCCCTTCGAGCCTGCCCCGTCATTCAATAAGATCATGGCTGATCTGTCGTGGCTCAGTTCCACATTCCCGCCCTCTCCCCATAACCCTTAATCCCCTCGCTTATCAAAAACCCATCAACCCGCGTCTTAAAAATATTTAGCGAGGCAGCCTCCACCACTTCAACGGGCAGAGAATTCCAGAGATTCACCACCCTTTGAGTGAAGAAGTTCCTCCTCAACTCCGTTCTAAACCGCCCCCCCTTTATCTTGAGGCTGTGCCCCCTAGTCCTACTGTCTTTTTTGAGCGGGAAGAGTCTCTCCACCTCTATCCTATCCATCCCATTCATCATCTTATACGTCTCAATGAGATCTCCCCTCATTCTTCTAAACTCTAACGAGTACAAGCCCAGTTTATTCAGCCTCTCCTCATAGCTCAACCCCCTCAACTCCGGTATCAGCCTAGTAAACCTCCTCTGCACTCCCTCCAAGGCCAAAATATCTTTGCGCAGGTGCGGCGCCCAAAACTGCACACAGTACTCCAGCTGCGGCCTCACCAATGCCCTATACAGCTGCAGCAAGACCTCCCTACTTTTATATTCAATCCCCCTCGCTGTTGGAAAAACTCCAGTCACTGTCCTGGGTTGATTACTGTAGGAGCATTAGAACTTTTCTGCACAGATTCATTATTCCAATCAGATAATAGTGTTACAGAGAATGTGGCAGCATGGAGAGGAAACTGGTCCCTGGATAATAAGGACCGTGATTAATGAATGATTTTCGGAATGGAGTCATCTAAAAGATGCCCCAAGGTGCAGGGTCCGTTGTTCTTTACAATATATAAAAGCTCGATCAACATTTAAAATACAATAATAGAACAGTACAGGCCCTCGATGTTGTGCCGAGCTATGTCCAAACCCAAGATCAAGCTATCCCACTCCCTATCATTCTGGAGTGCTCCATGTGCCTATCCAATAACCGCTTGAAAGTTCCTAAAGTGTCCGTCTCCACTATCACAGCAGGCAGTGCATTCCACACCTCAACCACTCTCTGGGTGAACATAAGAACATAAGAACATAGGAAATAGGAGCAGGAGTCGGCCATCTAGCCCTTCGAGCCTGCCCCGCCATTCAATAAGATCATGGCTGATCTGAAGTGGATCAGTTCCACTTTCCCGCTTTCTCCCCTTAATTCCCCTGTCTATCAGAAACCTATCTACCCGCGTCTTAAAGATATTCAGCGAGGCAGCCTCCACCACTTCAACGGGCAGAGAATTCCAGAGATTCACCACCCTTTGAGTGAAGAAGTTCCTCCTCAACTCCGTTCTAAACTGGCTCCCCCTTATCTTGAGGCTGTGCCCTCTAGTCCTGCTGTCCTTTCTAAGCGGGAAGAATCTCTCTACCTCTACCCTATCCATCCCCTTCATTATCTATAAGATCCCCCTCATTCTTCTAAACTCCAATGAGTACAGACCCAGTCTATTTAGTCTCTCTTCATAGTCCAACCCCCTCATCTCCGGTATCAGCCTCGTGAACCTCCTCTGCACTCCCTCCAAGGCCAAAATATCCTTGCGCAAGTGCGGCGATCAAAACTGCACACAGTACTCCAGCTGCGGCCTCACCAGTGCCCTATACAGCTGCAGCAAGACCTCCCTGCTTTTATATTCAATCCCCCTCGCTATGAAGGCCAGCATCCCATTCGCCTTCCTGACCACCTGCTGCACCTGCAGGCTGGGTTTTTGCGACTCATGCACAAGGACGCCCAGGTCCCTCTGCACCGTAGCATGCTGCAGTTTTTCGCCCTTTAAACAGTAATCCCAGAAGAATCTACCTCGGATATCCAGGGATATCCTGGATCCCAGCTACATCCACCCGAGGAAATAGTCTCTGCACGTCCACTCTATCAATCCCTCTCATCATCTTATAAACCTCTGAGTTGCCTCTCATCCTCCTCCGCTCTAAAGAGAAAAGCCCCAGCTCCCTCAACCTTTCCTCATAAGACCTACCCTCCAAACCAGGCAGCATCCTGGTAAATCTCCTCTGCACTCTCTCCAATACTTCCACATCCTTCTTATAGTGAGGTGACCAGAAGTGGACACAATACTCCAAATGTGGTCTCAACAAGGTCCGGTATAGCTGCAGCATAACCCCACGGCTCTTAAACTCAAACCCCCTGTTAAATACTGAGTAAAAACAGACTGCTGGAAATACTCAGGAGGTCTGGCAGTATCTGTGGATAGAGTAATAGAAGCCTAGATCTTCTGTTCTCCAATAGTAATATCACAGAGGTATACTAGAAGGTGTGTGAGGGAATCCTTGGGAAGTCCCCATGCAAAGACTAGATGAGAACTGCCCGGGAAGTTTAACCTGCCATTGGCCAATTACTCTGCACCCAGAATCATCTAATACTCCAACTGAAATCCAAGACTTTGACCCCCTTACCAGAGTAGATAGCCAGAAGTTAGATGAATTGAAGCCACTTCTAATCATTAGGTAATCATTAGGATGTGGTCAAGAAGGCGTATGGTGTACTGGCCTTCATTAATCGAGGGATTGAGTTTAGGAGTTGGGAGGTAATGCTGCAACTTTATAAGACCCTTGTCAGGCCTCATTTGGAGTATTGTGCGCAGTTCTGGTCGCCTCACTATAGGAAGGATGTGGAAGCTATTGAGAGGGTGCAGAGGAGATTTACAAGGATGTTGCCTGGACTGGGAGGCATGCCTTATGAGGATAGGTTGAGGGAGCTGGGACTCTTCTCCCTGGAGAGACGAAGGTTGAGAGGCGACCTGATAGAAGTTTATAAAATGTTGAGAGTTATAGATAGGGTGGACTCTCGGAGGCTATTTCCCAGGGCTGAAATGGTCGCTACGAGAGGACACAGATTGAAGGTTCGGGGAGACAAGTACAGAAGTGATGTTAGGGGTAAGTTTTTCACTCAGAGGGTGGTGAGTGAGTGGAATCGGTGGTGGTGGTAGAGGCGAACTCGCTGGGGTCTTTGAAGAGACTTCTGGATGAGTATATGGGATTTAATGGGATTGGGGGTTATAGATAGGTCTATGGATTGGTAGGTGTTGATGTGATTGGCGCAACTTGTGGGCCGAAGGGCCTGTTTGTGCTGTAGTGTTCTATGTTCTAACTCTGGCAGTCATCCCCTCCCTCCAATCCCACCACCAAAATCCCCAGTCAACTGACCACCCGCTCTGCCAACTGCCCTCTGATCAACAACACCCCCCACCTCTTGACCAACCGATCCCACCCCAACGCTGAACACCCTCCTAACCCTTCCAATCGTCCCCCCACCTCTCTGTTTACTCTCCCAGCCTGACCCACCCCTCCAACTAAAGGGGAAAAAAAGAAAATGATTAAGAAAAATATTGAGAGTAAAGTAGCGAGGAACATAAAAATGGACTGTAAAGGCTTTTATAGAACATAGAACATGGAACATAGAACATTACAGAACAGGCCCTTCGGCCCACGATGTTGCGCCGACCAGTTAAAAAACAATGACCCTCTAACCTAAACCAAACCCTTTCCATCCATAAACCTATCCACGGATCTCTTAAACGCCCCCAAACTAGGTGCATTTACAACTGCAGCAGGCAGGGCATTCCAATCCCTCACCACCCTCTGGGTAAAGAACCTACCCCTGACATCCGTCCTATAACTACCACCCCTTAATTTAAAGCCATGCCCCCTCGTGCTAGCTTTCTCCATCCGAGGAAAAAGGCTATCACTGTCCACCCTATCTAAACCTCTAATCATCTTATATGTTTCAATAAGGTCCCCTCTTAGTCGCCTTCTTTCTAACGAAAACAACCCCAAATCCCTCAGTCTCTCCTCATAGGACCTCCCCTCCATACCAGGCAACATCCTGGTAAATAGGGATGCAAAAAGATTCACAAATACTCATGAGAGTCCATTATAGGCAGAATCAGGAGAATTTCTGATGAAAAGAGTGAGAAAATGGAAGAGAAACTAAACAAATACTTTGGGGGCGATCGTACCAGCTCATCACGCTGGCCAATCAGTGTGGCAAGCTGGTATGAGAGAGGCAAAAATCGGTTATGCGCCAGTTTCATAGAACATTCCAGTCCAGGCCCTTCGGCCCTCAATATTGTGCCGACCAGTGGAACCAATCTAATGACCCTCTAACCTAAACTATTCCAATGTTATCCATATCCACTGACCATTTGAACACCCGTAAAGTTGGCGAGTCCACAACTGCTGCAGGCAGGGCCCTTACTACCCTCTGAGTAAAGAACCTACCTCTGACATCCGTCCTATAATTATCACCCCTCAATTTAAAGCTACGTCCCCTCGTGTTAGCCATCACCATCCGAGGAAAAAGGCTCTCACTGTCCACCCTATCTAACCCTCTGATCATCTTGTATGCCTCAATCAGGTCACCTCTTAACCTTCTTCTCTCTAATGAAAATAACCTCAAGTCCCTCAGCCTTTCCTCATAAGACCTTCCCACCATACCAGGCAACATCCTGGTAAACCTCCTCTGCACCCTTTCCAATGCCTCCACATCTTTCTTACAATGCGGTGACCAGAACTGTACGCAATACTCCAAGTGCGGCCGCACCAGAGTTTTGTGCGGTTGTAACATGACCTCACGGCTCCGAAATTCAATCCCCCTACCAATAAAAGCTAACACACCGTACGCCTTCTTAACAACCTTATCAACCTGGGTGCCAACTTTTCTGCCTCTCGCAAGGATAGTAAAAAGTCTGACAACACCAGGTTTTAATCCAACCGATTTATTTGATAGTAAACGCACAAGCTTTCGGGGTTACCCTCTTCGTCAGGTGAATGGAGAGTTCTGGCCTCAGACAGAGCATATAAAGCACAGACAGTTTACAGATTACTGATTAGAATGCGAATCCTTACACCTAACCTGCTGTTCAAGACCTGAAGTGACCGACAATGTGAGTGGAAGGAGCGCCGATCACAGGTTACAGAGATGTGTATTGTCTCCAGACAGTACAGTAAGTGAGGTTTTGCAAACCCAGGCAAGTCACGGGGGTTACAGATAGTGCGACATGAACCCAAGATCCCTGTTGAGACCGTCCTCATGTGTGCGGAACTTGGCTCGCAAGGATACCAGCACTGAATTGCCAGAATAATCAGGGGTCGCGATTTTAATATTCATTCACTAAATTTATCAGTGAGCCTGGGATGCAATCGACCTCGACAGCCTCGCCGTTAGGGGTCTTCATCGCCAAGGGTCACGTATGGTTCCCCTTCCCCCTGCAAAATTGATCAGAGGCCACTGAGGCCTACCAGGTGGTCAGGGGCAGGGGTGGGCAGTGCCAGCCTGGCACTGTCAGCGCCAAGGGGCATGGCCTGAAGGGGAGGCAGCGGGTAGGATGTTATGTACTCTGCAATTGGAGGTTGCCTGGGCAGCGATTACAGGACGGGGGCGGGGGGGGGCGGGTGCAGTGAATGGAGGCGGCCATTGACCATGGAGTGGGTGGGGAGGAAATCACCAGGGTGGCAATGTACATGGTACACTGGGAGATCAGGCGCATGCCCAATAGCAGTCCTCCAGCAGTCTGCTTCCTGGTGTGAATAGACTCCGCCCACTCCCCCTCATGGCGAGAATCACATTTTGCTTCTTCTTTTCCCTGTGTCATAAGTTTGATTTCCTTCTCTCGCCAAATAAACAGATCCGAAACTCTCCCGTTTTCCTGCTCATTCAGCACTTTGAATATTTTTCATAAGATTGCCCCAGTTTTTGCAGAGAAAAGTGCTAAAAACATCTCAGAAATAATGGAGAACCAAATGATTAGTCTAAACAAGGAACTGCAAGATATTAATAGCAATAAATAAATAGTATGAGAGAAATGAATGGGACTGAAAGGCACTAAATCCCCTGGACATGATATATATCCCAGAGTATTAAAAGAGGTGGCTACAGAGATAGTAGATGGTAGTCACCTTTCAAAATTTTAGACTCTGGAACTAGGTTCCTGGAGATTGGAAGGTAGCAAATGTATCCCCATTGTTTCAGAAAGGAGGGAGAAAGAAAACTAGAACTACGGACTTGTTAGCCTGTCATCAGAAGCCGGGAAAATATTAGAATTTAGAAATATCGCGATAAGAGGGTACTTAGAAAATAATGGGAAGATTGGAAGGAATCAACGTGGATTTCCGCAAGGGGAATCATGTTTAACTAACCTGTTGGAGCTTTAAGGATGATGGCAGAATAGATACAGGGGAAATAGTGAATGTGATATATTTAGCTATTCAGAAAGCTTTTGGTAAGATCCCACACAAAAGTAGAGGATGTGGGACTGGGGTTTGGGTGAGGAGTGGGGGGAGATGTGGGGGTGAAATGTGCTGCCAGTGGATTGAGAATTAGTTAATGGACCAGAAACAGAGAGGAGAAACAAATGAGGCAATTTTGAGTATGGCAGGATGCATCTGGTGAGATACTACAAGGATCAGTGTCTGGGCCCCAGCTATTCACAATCGATATGAATGAATGCAGGGGGATTAAATGTAACATTTGTAAGTTTGACAATGACACAAAAGATGGTGAGAGTGAGAGTTGGAAGGAGGATGGAAGGAGGCTAAGTGAGTGGGTAAAAATTTGGCAGATGGAATACAATGTATGGTTGTCCACTTTGGGAGGAAAAGCTGATATAAATTTCTTAAATAGTAGGGCGGGTTGGGAAATGTTAAACTTCAAAAGGAACTTGGGTGTTCATGAGTCACAAGGTAAAATGCAGGTACTGCAAGCAATTAAGATAAATAGTATGTTGGCCTTTAATATGGGAGGATTTGAGTCTAGGATTGGAGATGTCTTATTGCAATTATACAAAGCTTTGGGGAGACCTCACCTGGAGTCACCTGATGAAGGAACGGTGCTCTGAAAGTTTGTGATTTCAAATAAACCTGTAGGACTATAACCTGGTGTTGTGTGACCTCTCATAGAACATCGAACAAAGAACATAGAACACTACAGCACAAACAGGCCCTTCGGCCCACGAGTTGCGCCGATCACATCAACACCTATCTATAACCCCCAATCCCATAAAACCCCATATACTCATCCAGAAGTCTTTTAAAAGACCCCAGCGAGTTCGCCTCCACCACCACTGACGGCAGCCGATTCCACTCACTCACCACCCTCTGAGTGAAAAACTTACCCCTAACATCACTTCTGTACTTTCCTCCCCGCACCTTAAACCTGTGTCCTCTCGTAGCGACCGTTTCAACCCTGGGAAATAGCCTCTGAGAATCCACCCTATCTATTCCTCTCAACATTTTATAAACCTCTATCAGGTCGCCTCTCAACCTTCGTCTCTCCAGGGAAAAGAGACCCAGTTCCCTCAACCTAACTTCATAAGGCATGCCTCCCAATCCAGGCAACATCCTTGTAAATCTCCTCTGTACCCTTCCAATAGCAATTTTCATCTTTAACACCATGGTGAGGATATCATTACCACTCGACGCAATGGTTCAAGAAGATGATTTCTCAGGTTTTTAAATACATAGAATCCCTACAGTGCAAAAACAAGCCCCTTCAGCCCATCGAGTCTGTACCGAACACAATCCCACCCAGGCCCTACCCACCCATACACATTTACCCACTAATCCCTCTAACCTACACATCCCAGGACACTAAGGGGCAATTTCTTAGCATGGCCAATCAACCTAACCCGCACATCTTTGGACTGTGGGAGGAAACCAGAGTACCCGGAGGAAACCCACGCAGACACGAGGAGAATGTGCAAACTCCACACAGACAGTGACCCGAGCCCAGGAATCGAACCCAGGTCCCTGGAGCTGTGAAGCAGCAGCGCTAACCCACTGTGCTACCCACGGATGGTAATAAATACCAACATCATACATATCCTGAGAATGCATTTTTTAAAACCGTTATTGATATTATGCTTTGGTTAAGTTTATCTAACTTTAGGTAGACGTATCTTCATATACATGACCCCAGTTCTGCACGCACTTGAATAAACCTCAATTTAATGTCTTCCCAGATAGAGAGCAGCACTCCCTCGATGACAGTGTGGAACCCATAACCCTTTAACACAACAGTTACAACTAAGCTAAGGCTGACATCGGGAACCTTTCTATTAATTAGACAACAACCATGAATCAACTGATGGCTTTACACATTACAGATTACTTTGAACTGAGGCTAATTTAGCAGGGGGAGCCTGTGTGTGTTATATTCTGAGATAAGGTGGCCATTTCTGCTATGTAAATTGTACCACTTTGACTTTCCTCACTCCTATTCCCTGGGAATATTTCTTCCTCAGGCAGAATGGCCAGGAAGAATAGGGAATAAAACCATAGTGCTGGAAATCTGCTTCCTTTATTGCCGCTCTGGAATTTCAGGGAGCGGAAATGCCTTTTTCCCCAAAGGAGTCCAAAGATATGGAATGGCCATGGTAAACTGCCCCAAATAGGTTCGGTGGATTGACCGTGCTAAATTGTCCTTATATCCCAAGGTGGATTGACCATGCTAAATTGTCCTTATATCCCAAGTGGATTAGCCATGGTAAATTGTCCTTATATCCCAAGGTGGATTGACCATGCTAAATTGTCCTTAATACCCCAAGGTGGATTGACCGTGCTAAATTGTCCTTAATATCCCAAGGTGGATTGACCATGCTAAATTGTCCTTAATATCCCAAGGTGGATTGACCATGCTAAATTGTCCTTAATATCCCAAGGTGGATTGACCATGCTAAATTGTCCTTAATATCCCAAGGTGGATTGACCATGCTAAATTGTCCTTAATATCCCAAGGTGGATTGACCATGCTAAATTGTCCTTATATCCCAAGTGGATTAGCCATGGTAAATTGTCCTTATATCCCAAGGTGGATTGACCATGCTAAATTGTCCTTAATATCCCAAGGTGGATTGACCTTGCTAAATTGTCCTTAATACCCCAAGGTGGATTGACCATGCTAAATTGTCCTTATATCCCAAGTGGATTAGCCATGGTAAACTGTGCCCTAGTGTCCCAAAATGTGTAGATTAGGTGGATTAGCCATGGTAAATGCACACAAAGAACAAAGAACAACACAGCACGGGAAACAGGCCCTTTGGCCCAACGAGCCCACGCCGCCATTTTAACATTGTGAGTCCCCTCTTCCACCCGTGACCCTTGTCTACGCTTATGGCTCTCCACATTGGAAACCAGGTTGAGGGGAGACTAATTTAGGGACAATTTATTACACCAATCAGCCTAAGAGCACATCTTTGGGGTGTGGGAGGAAACCTGGAGCACCCGGAGAAAACCCACGCAGACACGGGGAGAATGCACAAACTCCCACAGACACCGGCCCAAATCCATGTATCTGCACAGCAATCAGTGATAGTCACTGAGCTGTCGTGTTGCCCAGTATCTGGTCCAGTTTAAGCACACACTAACGACATGAAGCACTAGGCTACTCTCGAAACAACCAAGAGCAGCCCAAGTACGACCCACCGCGTGTATGCCCCTCGTTGGACAACAAGGCAGACCAGATCGCCTGTGGATTGAAAGAGAAATACATCACTAACATGGTTATGGGATAGGGCAGGGGGATATGGATGGTCTTTTGGAGAGTCAGTGAAGGTTCAATGGGCCAAATGGTTTTCTTCAGCGCTCTGTGGGGAAGTCTATGATTCCACCAGGGACAGCACTTGTCGTGGGCCCATCGGTCTACTTTAATGAACTGGGGCAAGGGAGTTCTGAGCCCCCTTGTTTCAGTCCTACATTTGCACTGATGGAGCTCCTTTGGGGAGAGACACCCAGAGGCCCCTGCTATCTTGGATTGAAGCCCTCTCTGTTTGTGGGTTTTGAGTTGGAGGTTGTTGGTGGTAAAGCTCTAATAATAAAATTCAAAAGAAAGGGAAGGAAGATCTCTGCAGTTTCAATAGATAACGACCTTGAGAGCTGTCTGCACTTGCCATGTGACAAAATCTGTAATCAGACAAAACATCATAGCCAGATACAAACGTGCATTTGTGTGAAACTAATTTAAAATTACTGTAGACTGATGTGTAGGTTTGTTTGGGAGCCCTTCGATTGTTTTCAAAGTACGGCACGGTGGGTTAGCACTGGTGCCGCACAGCGCCAGGGACCCGAATTCAATTCTGGCCTCGGGTCACTGTCGTTGTAGAGTTTGCACATTCTCCCCATGTCTGCGTGGGTTTCCTCCGGGTGCTCCAGTTTCCTCCCACAGTCCAAAGATGTGCAGGTTAGATTGATTGGCCATGCTAAATTACCCCTTAGTGTCAGGGGGATTAGCGGGGTAATATGTGGATTTAAGGGAATAGGGCTTGGGTGCGATTGTGGTTGGTGCAGGCTGCTCTATAGGGACTCTACGGAAAGTATCTGATCATTGGATCTTGGAGCACAATGATCTCTGAAGACAACAGGAGAGGTAGGTAAGGTGATTATGAAGGTGTAAGAGATACTTGCCAAGACACACACTTTAAGAGATCAGGGAGGTTACGATGGAGCTGTCCAAAACACTGGTTAGGGCACAGCTAGAGTACTGTGTGCATTTCTGGTTGCCACTATCAAAAGGATATGATTGCACTAGAGAGGGGTGCGGAGGAGATTCATCAGGATGTTGTCTGGGATGGTGTATTTTACCTACGATGGAGAAGCTGGATAGACTGGGGATGTTCAACAGAGGGAACCTGTCTGAGGAGTACAAAATTATGAGGGATGGAGATTGGACTGAACTTTTCCCTTTAGGAGAGGGATCAATAACCGGGGGGTATGGATTTAAGGTAACGTGCAGAGATTTAGAGGGATTTGAGGCAACTTTTTTTCACCCAGGTGGGAATCTCTCTCTAAAAAAAGAATTCTCTCCCTAAAAAAGGGTAGCGGCAAAAAATCCTCAATGTTGAGATCAACACTTCAAATCCCAGAGTGTACACGACCAAGCGCTGGAAAACGGGATTTGAATTTTGAACGTGTTTGATGTCTGGCACACTCAGACACGGGCTCTGTTAATAATTCAGAGAGAGTCGCCACCTTCATACATCACTATAGTTACCGAACCAAACAGGATGCTTGTGGTTGTGGTAATTTGTCACTTTCTGTGCAGTAAATTGAATGAGTACAAGAGTCACACTGTCCTTGGAAAATAACCCAACTTTTATGCTAAAACAAAATGTAAATCCCATTGTTAATTTTGCCTTGTGCAAGCGAACAGCAGCTGCCAACAGCTCGGAGCTGAAGACTGTGTGGACATCACGGTTGTAGGTTTTTAAATTGTGCCAAACTAGGTGAATAAAGGAAGCACTGTTAGTTCAACCAGGAATTCACAAAAGCCCAATCTTAGCTCTCTCATTGATAAAAATCTGTGAATTCTGCAGTCAATGGAGCTTCGATGAATAGCGATTTTGTTCTGAAGAATACCAAACGACTGTGGGCCAGAGCACCTAACAACGTACAAACTCTATGTGATCAATGAAAGTCTTGGATCAACTCTGGAAAAGAGTTTCCGCAGTCACTGACCATGGTCATCAAACTAAACTGTAACAGGGTTACTGTACAGGGCATTGGTGAGGCCGCAGCTGGAGTACTGTGTGCAGTTTTGGTCGCCGCACTTGCGCAAGGATATTTTGGCCTTGGAGGGAGTGCAGAGGAGGTTTACTAGGCTGATGCCGGAGTTGAGGGGGTTGAGCTATGAGGAGAGGCTGAATAAACTAGGCTTGTACTCGTTAGAGTTTAGAAGAATGAGGGGAGATCTCATTGAGACGTATAAGATGATGAATGGGATGGATAGGATAGAGGTGGAGAGACTCTTCCCGCTCAGAAAGGACAGTAGGACTAGGGGGCACAGCCTCAAGATAAAGGGGAGGCGGTTTAGAACGGAGTTGAGGAGGAACTTCTTCACTCAAAGGGTGGTGAATCTCTGGAATTCTCTGCCCGTTGAAGTGGTGGAGGCTGCCTCGCTAAACATTTTTAAGACGCGGGTTGATGGGTTTTTGATAAGCGAGGGGATTAAGGGTTATGGGGAGAGGGCGGGAATGTGGAACTGAGCCACGACAGATCAGCCATGATCTTGTTGAATGGCGGGGCAGGCTCGAAGGGCTAGATGGCCTACTCCTGCTCCTATTTCTTATGTTCTTATGTTCAGCTGTTGCACGAGCCTGAACCCAGACTGTGAGAGTCACAAAGTTATAAACATTACTGAAGGCTGGGAAAGGTCCAGGTCTTATAACCCTGATATTTTTTCAATCTCCTGCTCTTTAGATTCATGACCTTCAAAGGAAACAATTCTCCATTGTAAATGGGAGGCCCATCATTTTTAAACTGTGTCCCCTAGTTCTGCTCTCTCGCACAAGGGGAAATATTCTTTCAGCACCCACCAAGTCAAGCCCCTTAGGATCACTGGTGTAGGATCATCTCTCAATCTTCTAAACTCCAATAGATACAGGCCCAGCTCGTCCAACCTTTCCTCATTCAGAATCTGTCGAGTGAACCGATTCGAACATATTTATATCCTTGCTTAGATATGGAGGCCAAAATGGTACCCACAAATCCAGATGTGGTCTCAATAATGCCCTACACAATTATGGAAAAATATCACGCCTTTTATATTCCATTATCCTTGCAATAAACACTTGCGTTTACCTTCCTAATCGCTTGTTAATCCAGTCAGTGTGGTCCAAACTGTGAACATAAGAACATAAGAAATAGGAGCAGGAGTCGGCCATCTAGCCCTTCGAGCCTGCCCCACCATTCAATAAGATCATGGCTGATCTGAAGTGGATCAGTTCCACTTTCCCGCTTTCTCCCCTTAATTCCCCTATCAGAAACCTATCTACCCGTGACTTAAATATATTTAGCGAGGTAGCCTCCACCACTTCAACGGGCAGAGAATTCCAGAGATTCACCTTCCAAATAGTTTATTCAGAGGGTTAAAGATAATATTAGTTTCAAAGGAGTTTATAGGGGCACATTTCCCATTCTGCCTACCACGGGAATTATAGCGGGAGAGGGGGTGGATTACGGAAAAGGTTCCATTGAACTCGGGTAGATTTATTTCTGATTCTGGGGTGAGCATGTCTGGAAGATCTTACCTGTAGTTTTGTTAAAGAAAAGTCTGGGGGTCGGAAGTGTTTAGAAAGCAGCAAAATGCCCCCAAAATTGATTTTAAAAAAAGAGGGAAAATAGAATGAGAGTAAATTGGCCAGGAGTCTAAAGAGAGAGTTCACAAATAAAAAGGAAGGAAGTAGCTAAAGTAAATGGAAGCATGGACAGGAGAAATTATAAGGAAATAGGTGAAACATTGAACAAAAATTTTATGTATGTATTGCCAGCAGAAGACATAAGTTACATATGAGAAATAGAGAGTAAACTAAAAAGAGTGAGGACATTAAGATAATTAGTATCAGCTTAGAAAAAGCACTCTCCCTGGTTACTCTCTTGCTCTTTATATATGTGTAAAAAGCATTGGGATTTTCCTTAATCCTGTTACCCAATGATTTTTCATGACCCCTTTTAGCCCTCCTTACTCCTTGCTTAAGTTTCTTCCTACTTCTCTTGTATTCCACATTTGCTTTGTGTGTTCCCAGCCTCCTAGCTTTGACAATTGCTTCCTTTTTCTCTTTGACGAGGCTCACATTATCTCTCGTTATCCAAGGTTCCCAAAGCTTGCCATACTTATCCTTCATCCTTACAGGAATGTGCTGATCCTGAATCCCTATCAACTTGCACTTGAAAGCCTCCCACATGCCAGATGTTGATCTGCCCTCAAACATCTGCCCCCAATCTACATTCTTTAGTTCCTGCCTCATATTGTTGTAATTAGCCTTCCCCCAGTTTAGCACCTTCACTTGACGACTACACTTACTTTTATCCATCAGTAACTTATAGCTTACTGAATTATGGTCACTGTTCCCGAATTGCTCCCCTCCTGAAACAGTGACCATCTGGCTGGGCTCATTCCCCAATACCAGGTCCAGTATGGCCCCTTCCCTAGTTGGACTGTCTACACATTGTTTCAGGGAACCCTCCTGCACGCTCCTTACAAACTCTGCCCCATCCACGCTCCCAGCGCTAAGTGAGTCCCTGTCAACATCGGGGAAGTTACAGTCTCCCACCACAACAACCCTGTTATTTTTACGTCTTGTCAAAAGGGCGGCACAGTAGCACAGTGGGTTAGCACTGCTGCTTCACAGCTCTAGGGATCTGGGTTCGATTCCCGGCTCGGGGTCACTGTCTGTGTGGAGTTTGCACATTCTCCTCGTGTCTGCGTGGGTTTCCTCCGGGTACTCCGGTTTCCTCCCACAGCCCAAAGATGTGCGGGTTAGGTTGATTGGCCAGGCTAAGAAATTGCCCCGTAATATCTAGGTTTGTGTAGGTTAGAGGGATTAGTGGGTATAATATGGGGGTAGGGCCTTGGTGGGATTGTGTTTGGTGCAGACTCGATGGGCTGAAGGGCCTCTTTCTACGCTATAGGGTTCTATGATTCTCTGAAATCTGCCTGCAAATCTGTTCCTCTATCTCCTGCTGGCAGTTGGGTGGCCTACAGTAACCCAACATTATGACAATGCAATACCTATTCCTGAGCTCTACGCTGTATGAGCCCTCCTGCATGAGTTTGAAAAGGGATAATTACAGAGATACGCTGCCTATGATTTTCCAAATTGCCTAGATTATTAGAATGGTCCCAGCAGATTGGAAATTAGCAAATAGAACATCATTATTTAGTAAAGGGAGGGGGAAAGGGAGAGGAGAAGGCTGGGAACTGTAGGCCTGTTAGCCTGACTGCAACCATCAGGGAAGGCTCGAATCTATTATTAACGAGGTGGAGATGCCGGTGTTGGACTGGGGTATACACAGTAAGAAGTCTGACAACACCAGGTTCAAGTCCAACCGATTTATTTGATAGTAAACTCACAAGCTTTCCCTCTTTGTTAAGTGAAGGGGCAAAAACCCAGCCTGCAGGTGCAGCAGGTGGTCAGGAAGGCGAATGGGATGCTGGCCTTCATAGCGAGGGGGATTGAATATAAAAGTAGGGAGGTCTTGCTGCAGCTGTATAGGGCATTGGTGAGGCCGCAGCTGGAGTACTGTGTGCAGTTTTGGTCGCCGCACTTACGCAAGGACATTTTGGCCTTGGAGGGAGTGCAGAGGAGGTTTACTAGGCTGATACCGGAGTTGAGGGGGTTGAGCTATGAGGAGAGGCTGAATAAACTGGGCTTGTACTCGTTAGAGTTTAGAAGAATGAGGGGAGATCTCATTGAGACATATAAGATGATGAATGGGATGGATAGGATAGAGGCGGAGAGACTCTTCCCGCTCAGAAAGGACAGTAGGACCAGAGGGCACAGCCTCAAGATAAAGGGGGGGCGGTTTAGAATGGAGTTGAGGAGGAACTTCTTCACTCAAAGGGTGGTGAATCTCTGGAATTCTCTGCCCGTTGAAGTGGTGGAGGCTGCCTCGCTAAATATTTTTAAGACGCGGGTTGATGGGTTTTTGATAAGAGAGGGGATTAAGGGTTATGGGGAGAAAGCGGGAAAGTGGAACTGAGCCACGACAGATCAGCCATGATCTTATTGAATGGTGGGGCAGGCTCGAAGGGCTAGATGGCCTACTCCTGCTCCTATTTCTTATGTTCTTATGTTCAAACTCTGAAAGCTTGCGAGTTTACTATCAAATAAATCGGTCGGACTTAAACCTAATCTATTATTAAGGACGTCTGAACAATACGCTTAAAAAAACCTAGCATGATTAGAACAAGTCGAGCCAATTTGATAATTTCTTGAGGACATGACCCTTCTTCGGAACTAAAATGTGATTATGTGTAACAGCTGGAGCAGTGAT